>NC_063222.1:28152687-28806187 GCF_020740725.1 Corvus hawaiiensis | reverse complement strand
GGTGGGTGGGGGCCTGTGATGAATGGAGGGGTAGAGCTTAGGATGAGTGATAGGTGTGGGTGCTATCCAGTTATGTACTTCAGTTAGTGCTCCAGCTGGGAGTAGCTATGTGATGATTAAGTCAATTCGTTACTCCCAGCTGGAGCACTAATTAGGGGCCCTATATACTATATATATAAAAAGAAGAAAAAAATAATATGTCCAGTGCAGCAGTAGAACCTTTAATGCTCCCTGGGAGTAAAAATTTTATATGTAAAACTTTTTTTTTTTTTTTTACTCCCAGGGAGCATTAAAGGTTCTACTGCTGCTTTTCTTTTAAGTTTAAGCTATAAATAAAAATTAAGTTTATTTCTAACATAAAAGTTAGAAATAAACTTAGAGAAAGAGAAAAGCAAAGTAGAAGTTAGAGGGAAAGAGAAAAGCAAAGTAGAAGAGTTAAAGTGAGAGGGAAAGAGAAAAGCAAAGTAGAAAAGTTAGAGGGAAAGAGAAAAGCAAAGTAGAAAAGTGAGAGGAAAGAGAAAAGCAAGTAGAAGAGTTAAAGTGAGAGGGAAAGAGAAAAGCAAAGTAGAAAAGTTAGAGGGAAAGAGAAAAGCAAAGTAGAAAAGTGAGAGGGAAAGAGAAAAGCAAAGTAGAAGTTAGAGAGAAAGAGAAAAGCAAAGTAGAAGAGTTAAAGTGAGAGGGAAAGAGAAAAGCAAAGTAGAAAAGTTAGAGGGAAAGAGAAAATCAAAGTAGAAGTTAGAGGGAAAGAGAAAAGCAAAGTAGAAGAGTTAAAGTGAGAGGGAAAGAGAAAAGCAAAGTAGAAAAGTGAGAGGGAAAGAGAAAAGCAAAGTAGAAGTTAGAGAGAAAGAGAAAAGCAAAGTAGAAGAGTTAAAGTTAGAGGGAAAGAGAAAAGCAAAGTAGAAGAGTTAAAGTGAGAAGGAAAGAGAAAAGCAAAGTAGAAAAGTGAGAGGGAAAGAGAAAAGCAAAGTAGAAGGGTTAGTGTTAGAGAGAAAGAGGAAAGCAAAGTAGAAGAGTTAGAGGGAAAGAGGAAAGCAAAGTAGAAGAGTAGATGGAAAGGGGAAAGCAAAGTAGAAAAGTTAGAGTTAGAGGGAAAGGGAAAAGCAAAGTCGAAAAGTTAGAGGGAAAGGGAAAAGCAAAGTAGAAAAGTTAAAGTTAGAGGGAAAGAGAAGAGAAAAGCAAAGTAGAAGAGAAAGTTAGAGGGAAAGAGAAAAGCAAAGTAGAAAAGTGAGAGGGAAAGAGAAAAGCAAAGTAGAAAAGTGAGAGGGAAAGAGAAAAGCAAAGTAGAAAAGTGAGAGGGAAAGAGAAAAGCAAAGTAGAAGAGTGAGAGGGAAAGAGAAAAGCAAAGTAGAAGAGTGAGAGAGAGAGAGAAAAGCAAAGTAGAAGAGTTAAAGTTAGAGGGAAAGAGAAAAGCAAAGTAGAAAAGTTAGAGGGAAAGAGAAAAGCAAAGTAGAAGTTAGAGAGAAAGAGAAAAGCAAAGTAGAAGAGTTAAAGTGAGAGGGAAAGAGAAAAGCAAAGTAGAAGAGTTAAAGTGAGAGGGAAAGAGAAAAGCAAAGTAGAAAAGTGAGAGGGAAAGAGAAAAGCAAAGTAGAAGAGTTAGAGGGAAAGAGAAAAGCAAAGTAGAAGAGTTAAAGTGAGAGGGAAAGAGAAAAGCAAAGTAGAAAAGTGAGAGGGAAAGAGAAAAGCAAAGTAGAAAAGTGAGAGGGAAAGAGAAAAGCAAAGTAGAAGAGTTAAAGTGAGAGGCAAAGAGAAAAGCAAAGTAGAAAAGTGAGAGGGAAAGAGAAAAGCAAAGTAGAAGAGTTAGAGGGAAAGAGAAAAGCAAAGTAGAAAAGTGAGAGGGAAAGAGAAAAGCAAAGTAGAAAAGTGAGAGGGAAAGAGAAAAGCAAAGTAGAAAAGTGAGAGGGAAAGAGAAAAGCAAAGTAGAAGACTTAGAGGGAAAGAGAAAAGCAAAGTAGAAAAGTGAGAGGGAAAGAGAAAAGCAAAGTAGAAAGTGAGAGGGAAAGAGAAAAGCAAAGTAGAAGAGTGAGAGGGAAAGAGAAAAGCAAAGTAGAAGAGTTAAAGTTAGAGAGAAAGAGAAAAGCAAAGTAGAAGTTAGAGAGAAAGAGAAAAGCAAAGTAGAAGAGTTAAAGTTAGAGGGAAAGAGAAAAGCAAAGTAGAAAAGTTAGAGGGAAAGAGAAAAGCAAAGTAGAAGAGTTAAAGTGAGAGGGAAAGAGAAAAGCAAAGTAGAAGAGTTAAAGTGAGAGGGAAAGAGAAAAGCAAAGTAGAAAAGTGAGAGGGAAAGAGAAAAGCAAAGTAGAAGGGTTAGTGTTAGAGAGAAAGAGGAAAGCAAAGTAGAAGAGTTAGAGGGAAAGAGGAAAGCAAAGTAGAAGAGTTAGATGGAAAGGGGAAAGCAAAGTAGAAAAGTTAGAGTTAGAGGGAAAGGGAAAAGCAAAGTTGAAAAGTTAGAGGGAAAGGGAAAAGCAAAGTAGAAAAGTTAAAGTTAGAGGGAAAGAGAAGAGAAAAGCAAAGTAGAAGAGAAAGTTAGAGGGAAAGAGAAAAGCAAAGTAGAAAAGTGAGAGGGAAAGAGAAAAGCAAAGTAGAAAAGTGAGAGGGAAAGAGAAAGCAAAGTAGAAAAGTGAGAGGGAAAGAGAAAAGCAAAGTAGAAGAGTGAGAGGGAAAGAGAAAAGCAAAGTAGAAGAGTGAGAGGGAAAGAGAAAAGCAAAGTAGAAGAGTTAAAGTGAGAGGGAAAGAGAAAAGCAAAGTAGAAAAGTTAGAGGGAAAGAGAAAAGCAAAGTAGAAGTTAGAGAGAAGAGAAAAGCAAAGTAGAAGAGTTAAAGTGAGAGGGAAAGAGAAAAGCAAAGTAGAAAAGTGAGAGGGAAAGAGAAAAGCAAAGTAGAAAAGTGAGAGGGAAAGAGAAAAGCAAAGTAGAAGAGTTAAAGTGAGAGGGAAAGAGAAAAGCAAAGTAGAAAAGTGAGAGGGAAAGAGAAAAGCAAAGTAGAAAAGTGAGAGGGAAAGAGAAAAGCAAAGTAGAAGACTTAGAGGGAAAGAGAAAAGCAAAGTAGAAAAGTTGGAGGAAAGAGAAAAGCAAAGTAGAAAAGTGAGAGGGAAAGAGAAAAGCAAAGTAGAAGTTAGAGAGAAAGAGAAAAGCAAAGTAGAAGAGTTAAAGTTAGAGAGAAAGAGAAAAGCAAAGTAGAAGTTGGAGAGAAAGAGAAAAGCAAAGTAGAAGAGTTAAAGTTAGAGGGAAAGAGAAAAGCAAAGTAGAAGAGTTAGAGGGAAAGAGAAAAGCAAAGTAGAAGAGTTAAAGTTAGAGGGAAAGAGAAAAGCAAAGTAGAAGTTAGAGAGAAAGAGAAAAGCAAAGTAGAAGAGTTAAAGTGAGAGGGAAAGAGAAGAGAAAAGCAAAGCAGAAGAGTTAAAGTTAGAGGGAAAGAGAAAAGCAAAGTAGAAGAGTTAAAGTGAGAGGGAAAGAGAAAAGCAAAGTAGAAGAGTGAGAGGGAAAGAGAAAAGCAAAGTAGAAAAGTGAGAGGGAAAGAGAAAAGCAAAGTAGAAAAGTTAGAGGGAAAGAGAAAAGCAAAGTAGAAGAGTTAAAGTGAGAGGGAAAGAGAAAAGCAAAGTAGAAAAGTGAGAGGAAAGAGAAAAGCAAAGTAGAAGAGTTAGAGGGAAAGAGAAAAGCAAAGTAGAAGAGTTAAAGTGAGAGGGAAAGAGAAAAGCAAAGTAGAAAAGTTAAAGTGAGAGGGAAAGAGAAAAGCAAAGTAGAAAAGTGAGAGGGAAAGAGAAAAGCAAAGTAGAAGAGTTAGAGGGAAAGAGAAAACAAAGTAGAAGAGTTAAAGTGAGAGGGAAAGAGAAAAGCAAAGTAGAAAAGTTAGAGGGAAAGAGAAAAGCAAAGTAGAAGTTAGAGGAAAGAGAAAAGCAAAGTAGAAGAGTTAAAGTGAGAGGGAAAGAGAAAAGCAAAGTAGAAAAGTGAGAGGGAAAGAGAAAAGCAAAGTAGAAGAGTTAAAGTTAGAGGGAAAGAGAAAAGCAAAGTAGAAAAGTTAGAGGGAAAGAGAAAAGCAAAGTAGAAGAGTTAAAGTTAGAGGGAAAGAGAAAAGCAAAGTAGAAGAGTTAAAGTGAGAGGGAAAGAGAAAAGCAAAGTAGAAGAGTTAAAGTGAGAGGCAAAGAGAAAAGCAAAGTAGAAAAGTGAGAGGGAAAGAGAAAAGCAAAGTAGAAGTTAGAGAGAAAGAGAAAAGCAAAGTAGAAGAGTTAAAGTTAGAGGGAAAGAGAAAAGCAAAGTAGAAAAGTGAGAGGGAAAGAGAAAAGCAAAGTAGAAGAGTTAGAGGGAAAGAGAAAAGCAAAGTAGAAGAGTTAGAGGGAAAGAGAAAAGCAAAGTAGAAGAGTTAAAGTGAGAGGGAAAGAGAAAAGCAAAGTAGAAAAGTGAGAGGGAAAGAGAAAAGCAAAGTAGAAGTTAGAGAGAAAGAGAAAAGCAAAGTAGAAGAGTTAAAGTGAGAGGGAAAGAGAAAAGCAAAGTAGAAAAGTTAGAGGGAAAGAGAAAAGCAAAGTAGAAGAGGTAAAGTGAGAGGGAAAGAGAAAAGCAAAGTAGAAGAGTTAAAGTGAGAGGGAAAGAGAAAAGCAAAGTAGAAGAGTTAAAGTGAGAGGGAAAGAGAAAAGCAAAGTAGAAGGGTTATTGTTAGAGGGAAAGAGGAAAGCAAAGTAGAAGAGTTGGAGGGAAAGAGGAAAGCACAGTAGAAGAGTTAAATGGAAAGGGGAAAGCAAAGTAGAAAAGTTAGAGTTAGAGGGAAAGAGAAAAGCAAAGTTGAAAAGTTAGAGGGAAATGGAAAAGCAAAGTTGAAAAGTTAGAGGGAAAGGGAAAAGCAAAGTAGAAAAGTTAAAGTTAGAGGGAAAGAGAAGAGAAAAGCAAAGTAGAAGAGTTAAAGTTAGAGGGAAAGAGAAAAGCAAAGTAGAAGTTAGAGAGAAAGGGAAAAGCAAAGTAGAAGAGTTACAGTTAGAGGGAAAGAGAAAAGCAAAGTAGAAAAGTGAGAGGGAAAGAGAAAAGCAAAGTAGAAGAGTGAGAGGGAAAGAGAAAAGCAAAGTAGAAGAGTGAGAGGGAAAGAGAAAAGCAAAGTAGAAGAGTTAAAGTGAGAGGGAAAGAGAAAAGCAAAGTAGAAAAGTTAGAGGGAAAGAGAAAAGCAAAGTAGAAGTTAGAGGGAAAGAGAAAAGCAAAGTAGAAGAGTTAAAGTGAGAGGGAAAGAGAAAAGCAAAGTAGAAAAGTGAGAGGGAAAGAGAAAAGCAAAGTAGAAGAGTTAAAGTTAGAGGGAAAGAGAAAAGCAAAGTAGAAAAGTTAGAGGGAAAGAGAAAAGCAAAGTAGAAGAGTTAAAGTTAGAGGGAAAGAGAAAAGCAAAGTAGAAGAGTTAAAGTGAGAGGGAAAGAGAAAAGCAAAGTAGAAGAGTTAAAGTGAGAGGCAAAGAGAAAAGCAAAGTAGAAAAGTTAGAGGGAAAGAGAAAAGCAAAGTAGAAGTTAGAGAGAAAGAGAAAAGCAAAGTAGAAGAGTTAAAGTTAGAGGGAAAGAGAAAAGCAAAGTAGAAAAGTGAGAGGGAAAGAGAAAAGCAAAGTAGAAGAGTTAGAGGGAAAGAGAAAAGCAAAGTAGAAGAGTTAGAGGGAAAGAGAAAAGCAAAGTAGAAGAGTTAAAGTGAGAGGGAAAGAGAAAAGCAAAGTAGAAAAGTGAGAGGGAAAGAGAAAAGCAAAGTAGAAGTTAGAGAGAAAGAGAAAAGCAAAGTAGAAGAGTTAAAGTTAGAGGGAAAGAGAAAAGCAAAGTAGAAGTTAGAGAGAAAGAGAAAAGCAAAGTAGAAGAGTTAAAGTGAGAGGGAAAGAGAAAAGCAAAGTAGAAAAGTTAGAGGGAAAGAGAAAAGCAAAGTAGAAGAGGTAAAGTGAGAGGGAAAGAGAAAAGCAAAGTAGAAGAGTTAAAGTGAGAGGGAAAGAGAAAAGCAAAGTAGAAGAGTTAAAGTGAGAGGGAAAGAGAAAAGCAAAGTAGAAGGGTTATTGTTAGAGGGAAAGAGGAAAGCAAAGTAGAAGAGTTGGAGGGAAAGAGGAAAGCACAGTAGAAGAGTTAGATGGAAAGGGGAAAGCAAAGTAGAAAAGTTAGAGTTAGAGGGAAAGAGAAAAGCAAAGTTGAAAAGTTAGAGGGAAATGGAAAAGCAAAGTTGAAAAGTTAGAGGGAAAGGGAAAAGCAAAGTAGAAAAGTTAAAGTTAGAGGGAAAGAAAAGAGAAAAGCAAAGTAGAAGAGTTAAAGTTAGAGGGAAAGAGAAAAGCAAAGTAGAAGTTAGAGAGAAAGGGAAAAGCAAAGTAGAAGAGTTACAGTTAGAGGGAAAGAGAAAAGCAAAGTAGAAAAGTGAGAGGGAAAGAGAAAAGCAAAGTAGAAGAGTGAGAGGGAAAGAGAAAAGCAAAGTAGAAGAGTGAGAGGGAAAGAGAAAAGCAAAGTAGAAAAGTGAGAGGGAAAGAGAAAAGCAAAGTAGAAAAGTGAGAGGGAAAGAGAAAAGCAAAGTAGAAGAGTTAAAGTTAGAGGGAAAGAGAAAAGCAAAGTAGAAGTTAGAGAGAAAGGGAAAAGCAAAGTAGAAGAGTTACAGTTAGAGGGAAAGAGAAAAGCAAAGTAGAAAAGTGAGAGGGAAAGAGAAAAGCAAAGTAGAAAAGTGAGAGGGAAAGAGAAAAGCAAAGTAGAAAAGTGAGAGGGAAAGAGAAAAGCAAAGTAGAAGTTAGAGAGAAAGAGAAAAGCAAAGTAGAAGAGTTAAAGTTAGAGAGAAAGAGAAAAGCAAAGTAGAAGAGTTAAAGTTAGAGGGAAAGAGAAAAGCAAAGTAGAAGAGTTAAAGTTAGAGGGAAAGAGAAAAGCAAAGTAGAAAAGTTAGAGGGAAAGAGAAAAGCAAAGTAGAAAAGTTAGAGGGAAAGAGAAAAGCAAAGTAGAAAAGTTAGAGGGAAAGAGAAAAGCAAAGTAGAAGTTAGAGAGAAAGAGGAAAGCAAAGTAGAAAAGTGAGAGGGAAAGAGAAAAGCAAAGTAGAAGTTAGAGAGAAAGAGAAAAGCAAAGTAGAAGAGTTAAAGTTAGAGAGAAAGAGAAAAGCAAAGTAGAAGAGTTAGAGGGAAAGAGAAAAGCAAAGTAGAAGAGTTAAAGTGAGAGGGAAAGAGAAAAGCAAAGTAGAAGAGTTAAAGTGAGAGGGAAAGAGAAAAGCAAAGTAGAAAAGTGAGAGGGAAAGAGAAAAGCAAAGTAGAAAAGTTGGAGGGAAAGAGAAAAGCAAAGTAGAAAAGTTAGAGGGAAAGAGAAAAGCAAAGTAGAAGAGTTAAAGTGAGAGGGAAAGAGAAAAGCAAAGTAGAAGAGTTAAAGTGAGAGGGAAAGAGAAAAGCAAAGTAGAAGAGTTAAAGTGAGAGGGAAAGAGAAAAGCAAAGTAGAAAAGTGAGAGGGAAAGAGAAAAGCAAAGTAGAAGAGTTAAAGTGAGAGGGAAAGAGAAAAGCAAAGTAGAAAAGTGAGAGGGAAAGAGAAAAGCAAAGTAGAAGTTAGACAGAGAGAAAAGCAAAGTAGAAGAGTTAAAGTTAGAGGGAAAGAGAAAAGCAAAGTAGAAGTTAGAGGGAAAGAGAAAAGCAAAGTAGAAAAGTGAGAGGGAAAGAGAAAAGCAAAGTAGAAGAGTTAAAGTGAGAGGGAACGAGAAAAGCAAAGTAGAAGAGTTAAAGTGAGAGGGAAAGAGAAAAGCAAAGTAGAAGAGTTAAAGTGAGAGGGAAAGAGAAAAGCAAAGTAGAAAAGTGAGAGGGAAAGAGAAAAGCAAAGTAGAAGGGTTAGTGTTAGAGGGAAAGAGGAAAGCAAAGTAGAAGAGTTAGATGGAAAGGGGAAAGCAAAGTAGAAAAGTTAGAGTTAGAGGGAAAGAGAAAAGCAAAGTTGAAAAGTTAGAGGGAAAGGGAAAAGCAAAGTTGAAAACTTAGAGGGCAAGGGAAAAGCAAAGCTAAAAGAGTTAGAGAGAAAGAGGAAAGTAAAAGTTGAAAAGTTAGAGAGAAAGAGGAAAGTAAAGTTAAAGTTAGAGAGAAAGAGAAAAGTAGAGTTGGAGAGAAAAGGAAAGAGAAAAGTAGAGAAGCACAGGAATAAAGACAGAGGAACAAAGGAACAGAGTTAAAGAGAAAAATAGAGAAGGACAGAAACAGAGTTAGAGTAAAAGACAAAAAGAGAGAAACAGAGCAATAAGGAGAAATAGAAAAGCAAAGAAACAGAGTTCTAGAGAAGCAAAGAAATGGCGTCAAAGACAAACAAGGAAATAGTTTAAAAGAAATAGGAAAATAAACCTAGAGAGATACCTAATTGGAGAGAGTGAGAAGAAGAGAAACAGAGACAGAGGTAGAAACAGTGACAAAAAGAAACACAGACACAGAAATCTAGACAGAGAACAGTAAAGTGAGGAATAGACTAAAAAGTAAAGCAAAGCAAGGAATACAGTGGAAAAATGACTAAACCACACCAAAGAAAGACAGGCGCCGGGGGGGGGGGGGGGGGGGGGGGGAGGCTGGTTATCTTTATTAGGGTTCTAGGGTTTATTCAACTTTATTGAATGGATCTTTGTATTTACACTCTAGCAAAATATACAGAAACAGCAATGTATACAAATAAAGTACAAATACAATCGATATACACACTGGTAAAAGTCCAATTTGCATACAGAGGAATACATGGAAATGCAGCAGCAAACACAAATACAGACCAATACAGAGCAACACAAGCCAAATACATATCAATAAAATATAACAATTATTCTATGTCTGGAAAACTTGCTACATTTTGTTTTATTGCTAGAGGAAACCCAAAACAACAGCACCACAGGGAGAACATAACAGTCATCCACCACACACACCTCTTTCAGGTTCCACAGAACCCCACCATCACTCTCATCTCGATCACGCTCCTCACCCTGGCCCCTCAGGAACAGGGTTCCCGAGAGCCTCCGAATCGTCCTGCCTGACAAAACCCCAGCCCCGGCACGGTCCGCACCCAAACCGTGGCGATGAACGTCGCCTCGCAGACCGGCCGGGACCGAGGAAAAAAAAACCCAGCCGGGGGGGGAAAAAAAAACAGCCCCCCAGCTGGGGTTTTTTTATTCTAAATTTAAAAGTGTGTTGAAAAACCTGAAAGGCAAAAACCAAACACACAAGGTTAGAACCATTCCACACACACACTCTCACAGGCAAACACAAACACATAGGCAGACACAACCTCTCACACACAGATACAGACAGTCACATGCTCTTCAGCTTACACACTGACTGCAGCCATTCATCAAAACACTCCACCAGTGAAGATACTTTGATACATCTTCCCTGGCTGCCGCTCCTCAACGTCGAGCCGTAGATTCTGGGAAAATTCGGTAGCGTCGGTGACCGTGGAGATCCAAAGCTGCCTCGGGACCTGCAGGAAAATGTGAAGCGGTCGGAGAGCGGCCCGTGGCTAGGAGTTATCCCCACGCCGGGCCCATAAGTTTTCTGCCCAAAACCCCATAGAAAATAGATGAACCCTTAAGTTTTATGACCGTTCTACCTAACTGTGACTCTACGTGCCGGGGCGGGGCGGCTCCGACCCTAAGCGGCGCGCGGACGGGCGGCACCCCGAATTAAAATAAGATGACGCGAGGGCTCGAGACGAGTCTCCGGAAGATTAGTTCTCGAGCGCGATACGCTTAGAGGCGACGGAACCTACTGAAATGCTGCGGTCATGGAGGGAGGGTCCGATACCCTCCCTATAGAAGTCCAAGGGAATGGTATGTGAAAAGAAGCCAGGACCAAAACTGAGAAGGAAGATGGATGAGAACATCTCGCGTACTTCCTCCGCTCTCAAGAAGTAAAAAGGTAAAGATGCCAGAATAAGCCCCATCCGGGCAAGTAGGCAAGTAGAGTACAGGCAATACAGCCTAGAACAATGCAAAAAAAAAAAATCACTGACATGCAACAAAGCCCCGTGACACAGAGGACAATGGACACTACAGAACATAGACACAACCTACAGAACACAGACACACGTTGAAACTGCCCAGCAGTTTCACCTGATGGACCCAAGATTCCTACTGCAAGATGAGCCAGAAGCTGATGATGCCAAAGGAAAGCAAGCTCTATGGCAATAGCACATGATGGCAAAACATAAGTCCTTACAAGAAGTTAGTACCAAAGCTGTTAAGAGGATGCTCAAGAAGCTCACTCAGTAGGCCTAGAGAAGAAGGCAACAACTGCTAGGGGACCGGGGCGATCGCTCCGGACCCAAAGGCGAGCTCCTCGGGCGAAAAGATCCACGATGACGTCGAGACTCGGAGAAGGCCGACAACGCGAAGCTCGTGAGAACGCGGAGACGGGTCGGAACCGTCCCGCCCAGCAAAAGGTCGGGCGATGCTGAGGAGAAACCCTCTCCCTTTACTTCCGAGGGACCTACCCCTCTACAGCCCTCTCCTCTAAGCTAACTTCAAATTGCCTCCTGCAATTCCAAAGGGTTTTCCCTTGTCCCCCACCACCGGTCCCAACACTTAGCTTTTGGAAGACGAGCCGACAAAATCCGTCCTCGATGGAAATGAACGCACGGGCACCGTGGATGTTGATACGGTCCCCAGGGTCTGTTTCGGCGGCTGCAAAAATTCAGAAAAAAAATTCAGACCGCGATGAGACGTCCCAAAAGCAACCCCTTGCGCAAGGCCTCCCTCCCTCCTAAGTGCCAAGGCTCATCGCTTACCTGCCGCTTCCAAACTTCGGCTCTGCGGCTGCTCACGGTACCTAAGACGACAAAACAGAAAAGGTCACTGTGGCTCTCGAGAATATTAATCCCCGGGGGTCATCCGCACCGGTACCCCGGCTCACCTCAAATCTTCATCCGATTCCAGAGGCAGCCCAGAAAATACCTGCAAGGCAAAAAAGTACATGCTTAGTTCACCGCCACATACCGCTCACCTATTACTTGCCCCGCTTAAAGGCCAACTCACCTGATTGTGTCTATTTCTTGGCATGTCCAAGGCAGCAGCAGCACCTGCAAAGAAACAAAGCAAAAAACACCCTGAAAGACTCTGAAATCCCAACCTCCCCCCTCCAATTAACCTTAAGCTTGCACCCACCTGGCTGCCAGCATCCCAGACCAGGACATCTTGCCGGTGGACCGCCTGAAATGCACAAAAAATAACAGATGCTTAGAGCCGCACCAGAAATTGATAACTGAGCAAGAAAAACTAGTTCGGTCCACCAGTCACCGCTTACCTCGCTCGCTTCACCTTGATGGCTGAGATCCGGCTTGACCTCCTAAAAATAAAGACAAAGAACAATGCTGGAACACAGCCACCGTTTGCACTTGCCCGGCAAACACAAATGGTGACCGACCTTCCTGCAGGAACCCCCTCGCCCGGTCCGGGGTGCTCTGCCATGGATTTAATCCCTCCGCATCTGAAAGAAAGCCATGACAAAAGTCAAAAGGGGTGCGTGAGAACTTAACAGCTCCAGCAATCTTGTGTCAATCTAAGACTGCCATCTAGAGGCCAAACTACAGCCTACATCACAAATTACAAGTCCCCAGGCCTCGTCCTATTACACCCGTACGCCAGACCGTGCGGCAGGGCAGAGCAGCTCCGGGCCAAATTCGTGCAGACACCTCTGACACAGGAAAGGACAAAGGAGGGGATGCGACGAAGAGGGAAAACCCTCAGCGAGAAGAACGATCGCAAGGACCGAGAAAACGAGGAATGAGATGATCTAGGCGAGACCGACGGTGAGCCGATGAGGCTCAAAGAACCCTGGCAGATGAAGGACTTATTCTGAGAACCGCAAAGACGGATGCCCGAGAATCGTACGGTCAGAATGCTCTACCGCTCTTCACATTCTGACAAGTCCTAATCCGCTATAATGGATCGTTGGGGCATACAGCTGTGAATACAGCTCAGAACAAGACCTTAAAAGACATCCGACTCGACGCTTCTAAAGAGATATGCGATTCTGATGCGCCTCCGAGCTCTCGAGTCAAAGGATCGATGGTATCGGCACCGGGCCAAGGAGCACCGAAAGCAGAGTCGCTAAGAATAACACCCAGCGTTTCCGATAGGCATCTCAAAGGGCTAAGGCAAAAGACCTGCAACAGCAGATGCCCAAAAGACACAGAAGATACAATAGAAAGGTGACACACACCGGCACTGCTCTGCTCTGCGCACCTCGGCATCGTGATCAAAAGGTGAGACTTGCCCTTTATGTGGCCTAAGGGGCCCCTTCCTGGACATCCCCACCTCCAAAGCTGACTCAAAAATCCCTCCCGGCAAGCCCTGCCCCAACACCTCACATTCATTCCCTCAGTGGATTGTAGCCCTCAGCTTATCTATCAGACATCTGGAGATGGGAATCCTCCTCAGGCACAACAGAAGGCCGGCTCACCCTCTGGGAAGCTCCTGTCGTCACCGGGCTGTCGTCTCCTAGTCAGCCACAATAAAGAAAACCAAACGTCACTACGGGAACTTAGTGGCACATCTGCCAAAGCCCTGACAATTCCGCTACTCATCGTCTCCTAAGAAGGCCGGGGTCCTCTGGCGGCACGCTTCGGCCAAGCTCCGAGGCCGACGCCATCGTCGCAGGGTATGCCTGGGTTAAAAGGTGACGAGGTGTTGTGGCATTGCTGAAACTTAAGTGGACCCTCCCTCCTCCTCCTCCCTCCCTCCCTCCCCGACTTGCCGCAACTCCTCGGCCGCTGCCGAAGGCTACCCGGCAAGTACCTTCACATGGAAAAGGTAAAGGCTTCGTCGCAGAGTCCCGTGATACTTGCAGAGGACTCAGGAGGACAGCAAGACGGGTCCGTCGGCCGGTCGACGAGGACTTCGGCGTAATACAAGTGGGCCCCCTGAAACACACAAATGACAAGGGATGCTTAGAGCTGTACCAGAACTTGGCACCCAAGGGATAACAATTGGTTCTTACCACCAGGGACTTCTTACCTCGTTCACTTGACCTTGACTGCTGAGATCTGGCTTGACCTCCTAAGAACAAAGACAAAGAACAATGCTGTAACACAGCCACCGTTTACAGTTGCCCCACAAACACAAACGGTGACCGACCTTCCTGCGGGAACCCCCTCGCCCGGTCTGGGGCGCCCTGCCACAGATTTCATCCGTCTGCATCTGAAAGAAAGCAATGACAAAAGTCAGAGTCCCGCATGATAACTTAACAGCTCCAGGCATCCTATGTCAATCTAGGAATACCAGCTAGAGGCCAAACTACACCCTACATTACAGATTTCAAGGCCTTGGGACTTGTCCTACTACACCTATACACCAGACTACATGGCAGGGCAGAGCAGCTCCGGGCCAAACCCACACAGGTACCTGTGACACAGGAAATGACAAACAAAGAGACGCAATGAAGAGAGAAAACTCTGGCAAGAGGAATGACTGCCAGGACCGAGAGAATGCGGAGCGAGATGATCTCGGCGAGACCGACGAGGCTCAAAGAAGATGCTAACGGAAGGGCTTATTCCAAGAACCGCAAAGATGGATGCCCGAGAATCGTACGGTCAGAATCCTCTACCGCTCTTTGCATTCTGACAAGTCCTAATCCTCTGTAATGGATCACTGCAGTGCACAGCTGTGAATATAGCTCAGAACAAGACCATAAAAGACCTCTGACTCAATGCTTCTAAAGGGAGATGCAATTTCAGTGTGCATCCGAGCTCATCGATCAAAAGTCTGACAGTATCGGCGCCCGGCCGAGGAACGCGGACGCTAAGGACGATGCCCGGCATTTCCGAGAAGCCAGCCCCTCAAAGGGCTAAGGAAAAAGACCTAAGACGCAAGATGCCCAAAAGACACAGAACATACAATAGACAAGTAACACGACACACACCGGGACTGCTCTGCCCGCCTCGACATTGTGATCAAAAGTAAGACTTGTCCTTTATGTGGGCTAAGGGGCCCCTTCTGGGACATTCCCACCTTCAAAGCCAACTCAAAAATCCCTCCCGGCGAGGCCCGACCCGGCACCCTGCTTTCATCCCCTCTGTGGGTCGTAACCCTCGACTTATCTCTCGGACATCCGGGATGGGAATCCGCCTCCGGTGCAAAATAAAACTACCTCACTGTCCAGGAAGTTCCTGCCATCTCCTAGTCGGCTACAACAAAGAAAACCAAACATCGGTACGTGAACTTAGTGGCACGTCAGCCAAAACCTGACAATTCCGCTACTCACCGTCTCCTAAGAAGGCCGGGGTCCTCCGGCAGCACGCTTCGCCCACGCTCCGAGGCCGACACCATCGTTGCGGGGTATGCCTGGGTTAAGAAGAGACAAGGTGCTGTGGAATTGCTCGAACTTGAGGGGACCCTCGCTCCTCCTCCCTCCCTCCCTCTCCGACTCGCCGCAACTCCTCCGCCATTGCCGAGGCACGGAACAGAAAGTGTAAAGGCTTCATTGCAGAGTCCCATAACCCTTTGGGAGGGCTCACGAGGGCGGCGAGCCGGCTCTGTCAGCCGGTCGGTGAGGGGATTTGGCGTAACACGAGTGGACCGACTAAAACGCGCAAATGACGACGGCCACTTAGAGTACCGGCACTCGGCACCCGAGCAATAACAACTTTTTCCTTCCACCGGTCACCGCTTACCTCACTCACTTGACCTTGACTGCTGAGATCTGGCTTTACCTCCTAGGAACAAAGACAAAGAACAATGCTGTAACACAGCCACCATTTACACTTGCCCGGCACAGACAAACGGTGACCGACCTTCCTGCGGGAATCCCCTCACCCGGTATGGGGCGCTCTGCCACGGATTTCATCCGTCTGCATCTGAAAGAAAGCAATGACAAAAGTCAAAGGCCTGCATGAGAATTTGACGGCTTCCAACCATCTCGTGTGAATCTAGGAATATCATCTAGAGCCCAGCTACAACCTACATTACAAATTTCAAGTCCCCAGGCCTTGTTCTATTACACCTACGTGCCAGGGTATGCAGCAGGGCGGAGCAGCTCCAGGCCAAACACGTGCAAGCACCCGTGACACAGGAGATGACAAACGAGGAGACATAACAAGGACAGAAAACTCTCTGCGAAAAGAACAACGGCAAGCACATCGAAGGGCTAAGGCGGACAACACGAGACGCCCAAAAGACACAGAACACGACAATAGACAGGTTACACGACACGCACTGAGATTGCTCCGCCCTGCGCACCTCGGCCTTGCGATCGAAAGCGAGACTTCCCTTTATGTGGGCTGAGGGGCCCCTTCTTGGATATCTCCATCTCCAAAGCTAACTCAAAAATCCCTCCCGGCAAGTCCCGACCCAACACCCCGCTTTCACCCCCTCCGTCGGTCAGAGCCCTCGACTTATCTCTCAGACGTCTGGGGATGCGAACGTGCCTCGGGTGAGAAAGGAAGGCCGGCTCTCGCCGCCCGGGAAGTTCCTGCTGTCGCCAGGCTGTTGTCTCTTAGTCAGATACAATAAAGAAAACCAAGATCAAAGGATGAGTTTAGTGGAAAATCGCAACAAGTCGGCCGCTCGCTCGCTCCTAAGTGCCCCTAGATTCTCAAGGCCCTGGCTTCATCCCTAGTCTAAGGCTGCGGCTGCTATTACACTAGGCACCCAGGGTAGCGAGGGACAGAGCTACGAGGCGTTTCCATAAACGCACGGGACGCGTTTGCGTGCCGTAAAACACGTAAATGCGGCCGCCGTGCTTATGGAAAAGCCTTAAGCGGCTCCCAAATAGACGCCGGTTCCCACCGTGCCGCCTTCGAAACCCCCCTGCCGTAACTCCTAACCCGCTACCCTGCTCGCCCTCCCTCTCCCGGTCACGATCCTCAACTTCCCTATCGGTAGCCTCAATCTCAGACGCCACCTATGACATGAGGCAGATCCCCTTTTGGACACAATGAATTTGCTGAGAAAATTTGAAGTATCCCACTCAACACAACCTGGAATAGCAGGAAGTTGCACTGCTCCAAAAAAAAAAAAAAAAAAAACCTTAGCACAAAACTAGAAATTATAAAACCACCTTACCACCCCTAAACATGCAACCCAAATGAGTGAACTTAAATACTCACTGTGTTCAATGGTATCTTCTTCCCCATGTCTTTGAAGCCTCTGTTGCTTCAGATGCCAAAAGAACCTGCTGAAATTGAGCTGAGCTAAGCAGAAAGATCCCCATCACTGAAATGAGAGGAGAGCTCTTACCCCACTCACTCCCAGAGAGGGAATGACTTCCCTTGCAAAAGGCTGGGGTTAATATACCCCTGGCCAGGCCCACCTCTCATTCCCATGATGCCCGAGGAAAAGGGAGGAGCCAAATCCTGCAAGGTATAAAAGCCCTCCTAGGAGTTGCCACTGTTTGGCTCCTCTGACTCAAATTTGAGGTGAGTAAAGGGCTCGATAGAAAACTCTTCAGGGAAATGACAATGCTTTCTTTTTTTGCTTTTATATTGAGCAAAAGGGTGGCCGACCGGTAAGAAATCAAACTTTGTGTTTTGGCAACGCAGCTAGATAATTTGTTGCTAACTTGCATAATTATTCCTTAGCAATTACTGAGTAGTATTCCACCTGTGACTAAGTAGGATAGAGAAGAATAGTAATTGTATTAATGATGTAACTCTCCTTGGAACCTCTAATTAGGGCTATATACATGATAAATAAAAATAAGAATTCTTAATACCCTCCTAAGTGCTATTAGGTCCGTGCCGGGCTCGCTCCCGTACGACGTTCGGTACCAGGGCTCGGGTACGAGCGCCCTGAAATGCAATTTAAATCCTTAAAATGCCCAAAAAGGGAGAGCTTCCTTTGATTAAACTCTTTAAAATGAGGAAACGGGCAGGAGTTGCCTCCACTTGAACCGATACAATGGCAAATTAATGGCTTCTCCCCTTCAATTTAATCCCCTAAGCTATTGGGATAAAAGGGGTTTTCCTCACTTTAAAACTCTCTGGCGCTGGAAAAAGGGGGATTTTTCCTCAATTCAAACCCTTAGAAAGGAGGGACAACGGGGCTTCCTCCTCAATTTAAACCTTACAATGATGGAAAAGAGGGAGATGAAAGGGACCTCACATGCTGCCCCACCCACTCGGGTGCCGCCCCTCGGCACGAGAGCTTTTCCCTGGGTGTTTTCTTGAAGCGATGCTCTTTACCCGGGTGCATCCAGCCGCTCCCCGGCTCCTGCGGAGTGCTGCGACCGTTGTTCCCGGAGCATCTCTCGGGACGCCTCCGTTGGCCCCTCTTGACCGGCAGCTGCCCACGTAGGTGTGCCCGGGGAACCCTCTGAAAGCGACCTCTGGCAGGAGCCGCCCCCTCCTCATCCGCGCCGGTCACGCTCGGTGCTGCCGCACCTCGGAGCAGGGGGATGAGGCGGAGAAAGGTCCTGCCGGTCGTTCCCTCCCCTATGCGGGCCGTCGTCCGCCCCCAAAACGCCGGGGTGTGGGGCTTTCTTTTCCGTGGAAAAGGACCGGCCTTCTCGTCCGGGTGCACGTGGCCAAAATTGGGATCCCGCCTCCAAAATTCCCTATGTTGTAGGCTTGTACTTACCAAGGAAATTCCCCACCGATCACAAGCAATTACCGGTAATTGTTTTTCTGTAATCGTTACTGACTTCCGTTTCCTTTGAAGCATTTGACGTGGCCCTCGAGGGTTTGGCCGGGTCATTTATGGCCCATCCCGGCAGGCCCGGGCCGAACCCGAGCACCCCCGTCACCGGTCCGCCCTGAATTTCAGTGAAATATTGATATTGTTTATAAATACTCCTTTTCCCTGCTACTCAGTCTTTCCTCGTGTATCTGCAGGGAGAGGGTTTACTCCATCCTTTGATCCCGCTCGCAGTTCTCCGGCCCAAATGCCGATTCTTGCAGACACGATCTAAGCAGAAAACTACTACGAGTGTTTGCTTTTGAAGTAAAAGTCTTACTGTATGTCGCGGGTTCGGTTTGTAACCGGGCGGAAACACCAATTTAGTGTAGTGGTTTGGTCCAAAATACTCACTACTGTTTATCTGCTGTGAGATAAGAATTAGGAAAAATGCAAAGCAGGCACCAAACTTGAAAGAATATAAAGAAGTTTATTAACAGACCTAAAAGAGGGAAAAAAAAGAAAAAATTATACCACCTTCAGAACTCTCCTCTTCCCCCCACCTTCCTCCCTTCTCCCACTGACAATGTAAAAAGACGACCCTTAAGATGTTCGGTCTGTTTGCCACTTCCATAATAACCTTGTTCAGTCCATTTAGAAAGAGAGGCCTCTTCTTGCTCATGCTATGAAAACATTATCACAACGAGACAGCCTCCCACTTCCAAATATTGTTCAGTCCATTTAGGAAGAGGAGTCTCTCTGCCTGCGTGTGAGTCCCTTCCCCCGACTTGCAGCTTTTCCCGCAACTGCTTTCGAGGGTCCACTCTTGAAGTTTTTTGGGGTACAATTTTAAGGTTGAGCCGTTCAGAAACAAAAACAGAGGCCCTTCTCCTTCCCTGGGAGCAAAGGGTCTTCATCATCTTCATCTTTAGGACTATCTCTGGGAGCATCTCTAGGGACTGAGGTTTTCTCCTTTCCAGTTTGGAGCAAAAGTCCTCATCTGGTTCATCTCTCCCTGTCCAAACTTCTCATGAAATTACAGCTGCGTCAGCATCTGCCTATCTCGGCGCAGGTGCTTTTGCTTACGAGTTGAACGCTCCACCCCCCATATCTTCATGAAATTACAACAGGATACTCTGATATATCATAGCTTCACAACAGAATTTCAGCTTTAAGCATCTCCTCTCTCTCTGCCCTCAGGTTTTCAGCTCTTCACAGTAGTAAAAGGGTTAATCTCACCTCGCCCTTGCAGCTTTGCAGCTGGAATGGTGAATTTTTCTTATCACAGTGGAGAGGGGGGAGAGCCGAGCCGCTCCGGCTGCCCACGGCAAGGCAGTGGGGGGGGGGGTTCCACGGCTGGAACAGGTCCATCGACTCCAGGATGGCCGTGGCCCGGCCCGGCCCGCTGGCCCCCACACAGGCCCCGCAGCCACCTGTGCCAGCACCGGAAACGAGAGAGAGCTTGGAGGGGGAGTTTGCCTATTCTTAAATGTGGATCACAGAGGTGGTCACAACTTTAAGTGGCTTAGAGAATTGTCCATATTCAAACTGGCCAGCTGATAGGTTCTGCCAGTTCCCAGAGGAAACTGTAAGCACCCCTTAGCAAGGACGTCCCTTCCGGGACTATGCTTGCTAACCTATGACACTGTACATCTGGCTGTACAATTTAAAAAAATGCATCTATTGATAGTCATTATGGGAAAGCTTTTCAGAGGAGAAAATACCCATTTTGGTAGCACAGATCCCATTTTGACAATACTGCGTTTTTGTGGGTTTGGGAATCCTGCCTGTACAAGACATCTGAAAATCGGTATTTTAAAATTTGATATTTGGAAACGGGGTCATTTTGATATTTTGGAACTTGATATTCTGCTGTTTTGAAATGGAATTAATTTGGTATTTTGGAACCCGGTGTTCCGATATTTGGAAACCGGGTAACTTTGGTATTTTGGAACTTGGTAATTTGTAACTGCGTTACTTTGGTATTTCTGAACGTGTTCTGGCAATTTGAAACTGGGTTACTTTGCTGCCTCTGAACGTGGTGCTCTGGTATTTTGAAACTAGGTTATTTTAATATTTTGGAACTGGGTACTGTGGTTTTTTGAAACTGTTTGTCTGGTATTTTGAAATTTGGGTTTCTATGATTTTGAACTAGGTTATTCTGGTATTTTGGAACAAAATACCAGACAAATAACAAACAAAACAAAACCCAAAATTTTTTTGTAGGCTGTTTTTTTGGTGTATTTGTAGGCTTGCTTCCCCCCCCCCCCCCCCCCCCCCCCCCGTGTTTTGTAAGATGAGCTTTTAGTGGTTTTGTAACCTCAGGGTTTGGTTTTTTTGTAATCCGCGCCTGGCAGGGACCTGGGGCGTCCCAGTCGAGTCTCTAGGCTTCGTTTGCTGTCTTCTTCTACAATTAACAGTTCCTGGCATGGGAACTGTTAAGTTGCAGACTATATGATGAGACACTTCCTGAAACAAATTAATTCCAGCTAAGTGACTCTTCCTACTCTGCAGTTCCTATACCCGGCCCGGTTTAAATCCGTACCTAGCCCGACTCCTCTTCGGTCCTCCCGTTTCCTACCGCTCCGCTCGGGGCTTTGCACCTCACGCTCTTTCCTCCCTCGGTGGCGTCACGGCGGAACGTGGCGAGGTTTTGGCCGGCGCTTGAGCTCTCCGAGATGATCTTACCGAGAATTCTTCTGCTTTTCGCTGCGCCTGCCGCAACAACGTTTGCTCGCTAAAATAAATGCTTTCCACGATGAACTGAAGGCGCGAGGCAACGAGTGCTGCGCCGTTGGGGAGGAGGATAGTTTGGCGAGGGAATTACACAGATCTGGAGGCTTGGCAGAAAGACCTCTGAATGTAGAAACTGAGGATGAGATAGAAACGAAAGCAAGTTTTGATATAGAGTAAAAGATGTTTTGCTGCGCTAGTGATCGCTGCATAGCTGAGAAGGCAAAGGTTGGAGATGAGTTGGAAGGAGATTTTTAGGATGAGGGCAAAGGTACGTGACTACAAACAAAGACCTATTTTTCACCAAGTAAATAAGTCTCAAGAAGAGCATAAGTAACTAGAAAACATGTTGTTACCAAAAAAGAGATATATTGCAGGCAGATAAGACACGTCGATGTGGCAAATAGAAGAAAGGTCTGAGAATTTTCCACTGTAAGCTTAAATTGGAACTTACTCTCATGATTGGATAATAATGACTATAATATGGTAATGGTAGTAGCTATGATAGGCTATAAGCAAATGTAAAAGTATTGTGTATGGTGCTTATTGGTTGTCACGTATTAAGATACTTGGCAAAGAAAAGTATATAATGTTTTGTAACTTGAACGGAAAGCGACTTCAGGTGTGCCTACGAGCTGTAGCTGGCAGCTGTAGGGCTGGCTCTGGATACCCGCTCCCTGAACTGCCGTAACTTTGCCTATGCCGTAAACGGCTTTCGAGAGAGCCGCCTGAAGTCTGGACGTCCTTCGTAGACGCTTTTCCTATACTGCGCGGCAATATTTTTCAGCCTAAGGACAAAGAAATACTTTCTAAGGTTTGGATCCCGTTCCAGTGCAGCAGAACCAAATCGATCCGCTTCCGCTCTGAAAACATTGGTGACGCCAAACTGAGCTGCCGGCATGAAGCGCTTCGCCATTCCTACCCCGCCTGTGCCTCGCGCCCTGCTTTGTCGTATCCTACGCTACCGTGCTACGGGCTTCCAGGCGCGAGATTCGTCCCTGAGAACCGTCACGCCGATATCCTTGAACGTTCCGACTTCAATGCCGATACTCTGAGAACCTCCTGCATTCCGTTCGCTAGTACGGCAACGAGCCCTCACCCACCCTGCATCTTCAAAAAGTAGCGTACGAGGTTTAAACGAACCTCACGGTTTGATGGGCACCGTCTGGTGAAGAAGGGGCAGTCAATAACTAACTCATGTAAGCACAAGTTAACTATTGGGAGACAGCAAATGTTAGTTCAGACAGCAGATGCTAATTACACAACCTAAGAAGCCGAACTCACCCTAATCTTGTCAAGATAGAGGGGACAAGGATTATCTCAGAGGCTGCTGAATCATTCCTCAAAGGACTACGCATGCCCAGGGAGAAAGGTGAAAAGTGCACTGGGAGGATGACTACTGGCCTTCATCGGAAAGACCCCCGAGGAAGAAGACGAGCCTTCCTCGGTGCGACCGCCGGGACGTACGGCGTGTGCGTGGCCCGTGTGCTAATGATATTAATGACTTCCGAGAAATAATTTGTATAACCGCACCTGTCCCAAGGAATGTGATGAATATTCATAATTTAACCCTTAATACTGTGTTGTAGGGAGCACCGGTGCGTGCGTTTGGAGGAGCGATCCCCGCGCGCCCGGCACGCCAAATAAAGCAAATACCTGCTTCTCTGACTCTGTCTCTGAAGTGTCTCCTGGCCCGGTTGCGGCGCGATTCATCCGGCGCCCCGAGACGGGACCCTCTCTGCCGGGCTGCCGGATCCGGGGCTAAGCGGACCTCCCGGTCGCGACCCTGAATTTTCAAGGGGAGCTCAGCTGTCCTTCGGCTGATGGCGGGGGCAGACAAGGACCATCTGCACCAAATTAAGGGATTTGTTATTCCTTTTAAACACAGAAATACCTGCAGGTCCGGGGTTCGAGTCCCTGAGGGTGGGTTGAAAGTCCCGAGGAAGACTGGGCCTCCCAAAATTAGTCCTGGGCAAGAAAAAAAGTACTTTTAAGGGGTTGGACCCCGACTTCTAAAGGGATTGGACCCCAGTGTGAAAGGTACCTTTAAGGGGTTGGACCCCACTGTCGTGTGCTATTGTACAGCTATTTTTGTTTTGTCTGTTGCTATTCTGCTGCTGCGTGAGAGTGGATGAGACGTGCCGTCAAAGTACAAAGCGAGCGAGAGGCTCTATCTGCGGTTCCGTACCCCGGCGACGGGCTCGGCCGGAGAAAAGCGAAGCGGTTTGGCAAAGAGCGAACGAGCGTAAATCACGTAAACCGTCGGTTTGGAATTCAACCTTACTGTCCGAAGGGGGATGGATTTTAGAGGAGAAAGATTTTAGCTATTGAATTGAAAACATCCAGACCCCGGACGCCTTTCTGATATAGCTCCATCTTATTTCCCTTTTGAAATCCCGTGTTAAGTGTGAGAAAACAGTTGTGAAGCTTGTATTTGTGTACATGTATTAATTGTGAGAGAAAGTGGTATTGTACTTCTACTAGAGGGAGTGGGTGGTGTCCAAGCTGCCAGAGGAGAGAGCTTGGTATCAGACTAGAAAGAGCAGGAATAAAGAACTTGGCAGAAAATGAAAGTGCAGATGATGTTAAAGGGGAGAGCGGCAGAGAATAGTGAGAAATTTGAGAGGAGCTGGTTAGAAAAGTACAGCGAGTGTATGTAAGAAGAGATGAGGAAAAGGCAAAAGCAATGCCAAAGGTGAGGGCAGAGGTCGTAAGAATCGTGGACATTGCGGTGAATAGGTTTGGGTGTTTAGTTCCCTTTCCTGCTTGGTGTTTTGTGCGGAGCTGTAAAGCTCCCGTTACGTGGCGCTTGTGCGGAGCCGAAAGGCTCCTGTTTGGAGGGCACCCGTGCCCCTGCACCTTTTGTGTTTTGTTGTGAAAAGCCAAAATTGGCGGGTTTCGGTTCTGAGGCGAATCCGGAGTTCCTATCTCCTGGGGAACCCTCCCCTGCCACCGGTCTGTGGTTTATTGTGGAGAACTAGAATTGGCGGATTCTAATCCTGCAGCCGATTCTGCGGCTCCTGCCTTGCGGGGATGGTGTTGTCCCTGTGTGGGCCCAGGTATTTGTCGTGCGGCCTCATCTGCGGGGGCTGTAAAGAAACCTATGGGGAGAATGTTTTGCTGTCTGTCCTTGGTTAATTTGTTAGTCACCTCTCTACTCCTGGGGTGGACTTGGTAAAAAAAAAAAAAATTGAGATAAGGAACAATTGGTTACTAAAAGATGATTGATTACTAAAAATGCGATTGGTTATTAAAAAAAGAAAAAAGGCAACTCAAATGCCTGATTGACAGACTGCAACTCTTGCAAAACTTTTAAAAGCGGTCTCGCTCCCTCCACTGAAGAATCAATTGGAAGAAACCCCACCGAAAACCTGTGGGAGACAACAAAAGTGGTGCAACAAGCACTTCATAGAATAAAAACTAAAACTCCGCTTGAATAAGTTAATGCAATTAAACTCTTGTTTCACTCAGGCTTTTTTTGGGAGGGGAAGTTTGTTTCTTTTCTCTTTTCTAGGAATGTCAAATGTCCCGACATCAAAGATAAAGAAAGCGGTTTGAGAGCAAGGAAACTGCAAGCAGCAAAATCACGCCTAGATGTGATGACCGTTGCTTCACTGTCACTTTGTGTTAGTCCCGTAAAGTTTCACTTCTTTTGTAATAATCGATCTAGTGGGCCAGATTTTCACTTTTCTTTTCTAGGAATCTACCAACACATGAGATGGAGCTGTGTGAAAACCAAGGAAATTTAAAGTGTCACCATAATTGCTTGCATTGTCAGTTGGTTAATGTTTGTAATTTGTTTGTGTTTTCATTGCAAGCGACATTGCAAAAGACTTTCATTGCAAGTCTTGATTTTGCAAGATCAAATAGTAGTTAAAGCATTCTACATATTCTTGAGTTTAATTTTTGTCTAACTTGTTTTGTCTTTTTACTGAAAAATGGTGTGGCTAAGGTCTTAGGGATGTATAATTTGGTTCAACCAATATTATCCTGAGAGTTGGTATAAGAATCTATACGTATTTGAAATCCTACAAATATGGACTAACCTTCCCTGTTGTGCCTAAGACGACATCAAAATTATTATAATCTGGCTAAATTTTTGGGATTTTCTAATTAACGAATTAAAGAATCTTGACAAAACACAAGCAAATGCTACATGAGAAATGATTGAGTCCCCCTTCCTAAACCAAGAGGGATACGGAAAAGCCTTCTACCAGCTCTCAAACTAAAGTGCTGTTCAATCTCATGCCATATGTCTTAAGAGGATGTTTTAACTTTTCCTCACCCCTCCTATTTATAGCACATTCTGCAATCTCAGTTGTAGGTGCAGAATGGGATGAAGGCAATTTATTCACCAAAAAAAGAAAAAAAGGCTACTTGAGGTAAAAAGGAAAAAACTAAAAACCTATTGGTTTTTTGTATTTGAAAGAGAATTCATTTCATTTTTAATCCCACCAAAAATAAAGCCACAGTTTGTAGTTGGTGTCAAGATTAAATGACTAGAGTGCTATAATCTGTCTCCGGGAAAACAAAGCATAGCCCTGATGTAAAGATATGTTTGCATGAGAACATTTTGTATGAAAATGTTTTGTGTGTTAGTTCTGTATCATAAAAACTAATCCTTCATAACGTATAGAATTATACAGCAGAGTAAGAATATTATTATAACAAAAACTGTAGAAAGAAGCTACAACCAAAGAAGCCTCCTGAAGATACCTGACTAGGACTTTAAAGTGTAAGTTAAACCACTAAGATAAGATAAAGGGAAAACCCATTCTTTGACCAACTCAGGCCTAGGAGAAAAAAAAAAAAAAAAAAAAAAAAAAAACAACCGACCAAACAAACAAGACTGAAAGAAGAGAAATACCCATAGATAGTGAAATAACAAATCAGATGATCCCATTAGTAAGAGATGTTGAAATTCCAGGGAGATCAAAACGGGCTCCCCCAGTGATTATCGAACTACTGGAAGGGGTACAACCGGTGTCAGTTAAACAATATCCGCTAAGGCATGAAGCATGAGTAGGAATGGAACCAATAATTAGTAAATTTATCGATCAGAAGTTGTTGAGGGAGTGTAGATCTTCCTGCAATACCCCAATTCTACCGGTACAAAAGCCAAATGGAAGTTATTGATTAGTTCAGGACCTGAGGACACTTTACTCACAAAATTACAAAGTGACTGAGTGTGGTTTTCAGTTTTAGATTTAAAGCATGCTTTCTTTTGTCTGCCATTAGCTGAAAGCGGTCAGGAAATTTTTGCCTTTGAGTGGGAAAACCCCAGAACAGGGAGAAAAAGCCAGCCTACGTGGACTGTATTGCCACAAGGATTCAAAAATAGACCCGTGATATTTGGAGATCGATTAGCCGAGGAACTGGAAGCCTGGATGCCGCCGCTTGGGGAAGGGAAGGTACGCTCTTGCGGTACATTGATGATCTATTAATAGCAACAAGGACCTGTGAAGACTGCAAGAACTGAACTGTAACGCTTTTAAGTTTTCTGAGACTAGGTAGATATAAAGTCTCTCCTGAAAAGGCTCAGCTAGTCCTCCAGAACGTTACATATCTGGGGTATGAACTGGCAGGAGGGGAGAGAGCCTTGAGAGACAACGGGAAGGAGGCAATTTGTCAAATGCCCTGGCCGACTGAAGAACCAAAGAACTGAGAACTTTTCTGGGAACGACGGGATGGCGTAGATTACGGATCTACAACTATAGACTCATTGCGAAACCTTTATACCGACTCCTAAAAGAGACTGGGGGAACTGACCTATGCTGGACACCAGAGACTAATAACGCATTTGTAACTCTGAAACGTGAGTTGATGCAAGCTCCGACACTGGGCATACCGGATGTCACTAAACCTTTTCCGTTGCTCTCACGTGAGAGACGAGGGCTGGCGCTGGGACTCGTGGCACGGAAACTGGGACCGTACAAAAGGCCGGTGGCTTATTTCTCCGAGCGGTCGGCCGAGGACAGCCCGCCTGCCTGCATGCAATGGCAGCCGTGATCCTGAACGTAGAAGAAGCTCGCAAGTTCACGCTGGGACAGGAGATAACTGTTTTTGTCTCTCACACGGTATCAGCAGTGCTCACACAGAAAGGAAATCACTGGTTAACCCCATCTCGCTTTCTCAAATACCAGGCTGTCCTAGCAGAATCGGAGAATGTATCCAAGTAACTAACGTTTTAAGCCCAGCGGCTTACCTCCAGGGCGAGGCTGCTGAGGAGCCTGTACGGCACGACCGTGTTGAAACCGTGGAGGCGGTTTACTCCGGCCGCCCGGACCTAAAGGACTCTCCGCTAGAAAATGCGGCAAACCGGTTCGCCGATGGGAGCGATTATGTGGAGAATGGTAAGCGGCTCGCTGGGTATGCGGTTACAACCGCAGACGCTGTCGTTGAGGCAAAACCGTTACCTGTGGGGACATCGGCTCAAAAGGCTGAAATAATAGCCCTAACTCGAGCCTTGGCGTTGGCCGAAGGAAAACCTATCGACATTGGGACCGATTCGAGGTATGCTTTTGGGGTGGTACACGCTCACGGAGCTATCTGGAAAGAAAGGGGTTTATTTACCTCACAGAAAAAATCAAGCACGCTACTGAAATTGTACAGTTACTGGAAGCAGCGGTAAAACCTTCAAAAGCGGCTATAATGCATTGTAAGGGACAGTCCCAGGGTAACGCTATCCCTGAACTGGGAAATGCTATGGCAGACAAAACAGCAAAGGCAGTGGCCGGTGGGGTTCGGATCCAAGCCCTAGCTCTAATTCCTTCTAGCATCCTTATAAGTAACAAAAAAAACCCACCATACGATACTGATGATTTAAATTGGACACAAGAAGACAAGGGACAAATGAGCACAGATGGGTGGGCTAGGATAAAGGGTCTCATAGTCATACACAGAAAACTGTTAAAATTATTTATCCAAAGCGAACATTGCATCAGATCACCTTAGATTACAGTTCTTGAAGGTTTGAAGAGGTATGAGACAAACTTACAGCATGGTTACCCAACTTATCCTGGCTTAAACAATTGTTTGTAATAGCTATTTGTGTTATTGCATTGTTACTTGGGGTTTGTATTAGTAGTTACTGTCGTATGATATTATGTACCTGGAATCGCGATGCCTGTGCTCCATGGCACAAGCATAAACTTAGAACTAAGACAGAGAAGAGTTCTTACTTTAAAGACATGCAAGGTTTGTAAAGAATTACAAATAACCGAAGAAAAGGGGGGTATTGAAGAAGGGGCAGTCAATAACTAACTCACGTAAGCACAAGTTAAGTATTGGGAGACAGCAAATGTTAGTTCAGACAGCAGATGCTAATTACACAACCTAAGAAGCCGAATTCACCCTAATCTTGTCAAGACAGAGGGGACAAGGATTATCTCAGAGGCTGCTGAATCATTCATTATTTAAAGCCGTGGCTCAGTTAAAGAGCAATACCAATTAAGCTCCCAGATAAAAAGCCTGGGGGATCGGGGTTGGTTTTTTTTCCATTGTTCCTTTCGGTGGCTCTTTACAAGCAAGCTATGAAGCGGACAAGCCGCAGGCGTGCTTCAACGCCCCTTGCTGGGACTCGCTCCGGGCTGCCGCCGTTCCACAGTGCGAGGGGACCGGAAAAACCACGAGACCCACGGCACCGGCGGCACTCGGCGCCCGGGGGCGGCCCCGCGCTGCCAGAACCGGGCGGAGCGCGGCTCGCGGCAGGGAAGCGGCTCCTCCGGCAGGCGGGGGCGGCCCCGCGCCAGGAGACCCCCGCCCGCCTCCGGCGCCTGCCGAGCGGCACCGGTGCCGGGCCGAGGGGGACCCGGCGGCGCCCGAGCCCCGCGCACGGACGGCACGGAGCGGGCGGGACGACCGGGGGCGACACGGTTCCGTGCCGCATCGCCCGCCCGCCGGCGCTCGCCTCGGCTCCGCGCGGCTCGGACCGGCGCGGCTCCGTCGGTCCTTGTCGGCGGCCCGGCCCCCAAATTCCCATTCCTCCTCAGAAATTCCCCAGCGGCCGGGAGTGCTCCCGCGCGAGACATTCGGTGCCGGGGCATGGCCGAAGCGACCTCAAATGGGGTGGCACGCTCCGATTCAAACCTTTCAAATGCTGGAAAAGCCGGAGTTTCTTTCAATTTAACCCCTGAAACTGAGGCAACGGGGGTTGTTCACCTCAATTCAAACCAATACAATGGTAAATAAATGTGTTCTCCCTTTCTATTTAATGCTCTAAGATAACAGAAAGAGAGGAGTTTTCCTCAACTCTCTCAAATGATGGGGAAAGGGCGATTTTTACCTTCATTAAAACCCTCAAAAAGCAGGGGCAGCGGGGCTTCCCCCACAATTTAGAACTTAGGTTGATGAAAATGGAGGGGTTACCCTCAATTCAAACCAATAAAATGGTAACATCCGTGCTTTCCCCTTCCATTTAAAATGGAAGGGGGATCCCCTCGTTCAAACACAGACAATAATGAAGGAGGAGTTTCTTCCCTCCATTTAAACTCCTTTTGTTCTCTTAATCCCCATTTTTTTTGAGGGCACGGGGGGAGGGACTGGCAAGATGAAATCAGAAGGGAAAAAGAGAAAGAACCCCCCCCCCCCCCCCCCCCCTCAAACCCACGCACCGGCTCACCTGCTTAGCTGCAGCTGCCTGGCACCTCCTTTGGCAATGCTCCACATCTAACTGCATCCGAATGCTGCCCCAGACCCTGTGAGATGCTCTCACCGTCCTTTCGTGAGAGACCCCCCCAGGAGTTCACCGTAAGCCCCTCTCCTCCGACATAGCCCTGCAAAAGTGAGCTGAGGAAACCCCTCCTAAAACGGCCCCCGGCAGGAGCCACCCTCTCCTCACCGTCACAGCTCACACCTGGGGCTGCTCTGCCCCCTCATCATTCTCAGGGCTCACACCTGGGGTTGTTGCCGGTCCGGGTGCGAGGGCAGATGCAGAAAGGATTTGCTGCTCCTTCCCTGGACGGCTCGTTGTCTGCACCTGACACGCTGAGGCACCGGGCTTTCCTTTCCATAGATAATAGATAGTTGATGCCAGGTGCAGGTAAACTGTCAGTGATGCCTTTTCCTGGTCTTAAAATCAAGAGGCATACCGGGTTAGAAGGGGAAAAGGGATTTTACCTTGGTATTTATTTTTAAGGATCCTTAGGTGTACGCGTCCAGGTCATATGCATCGAGATGCACCCCGCCGAGTCTTTTCCTGTGTCTGTCTTCCCCATCTCCCCCCCAGCATTGGGTATAACATTATAGGCTTTACTAATTAACATATCTATCAAAGATTCCCCAATGAGAGGCTCAAGTGAGCCCCCCCTCCCCAAGGAACCTTCCCCTGGATGGTTCTATCTTGGTTTACAGAATATGTTCTGGAGAGGACCTTGGGGTCTGGGGCACGCTGATCCCTAGCTACGAAGCTTCTAAAATGTTTAGTCTCTTAGCTTAACAAACAAGTCCAAGAATGTAGGCAAAAAGCACTAGGAATACAGAAGCTGTAAAAAGGTATAACAGGGGTATAAAAGAAAAGGCAAAAAAATGTTCATGGCATCATTTGGGTTGGTTTTTGAAATATTTTTTTAAACTATAAAGCGTTCGATAAGTATGCATGTAACTTTTGAGATTTGATATACGAGACTTGTTGAGCTTTTGACGGGGTAACCGTCCTTCCCGGACCAGGGTAACGGAGCAGAGGAGGCTGCTGTTCTGCTAAGTTCTTTATTTCATAGTATCATAGTTTTCTTGAAGGCAGAGTTCAAAGGGGGTTACGTGATAAAGCCAAGCAGCAGCAGCAACAGCGGGCAAAAACAGCCTCTTCTATATGTTCTATATGCTTTATATACTATACACACTATACATGATACCCTCTATACAATGTACTATACGCTCTATTTTTTTTCTTACAGAAGTGTGGATTATATTTCTTAACTGACCGATAAGATTAATACACGATTCTAGTTTTTCTTAACCTATCCTGGCCTAATTCTAACAGCGGTAAGCCTTACACAAGTACTACCTAGGTATTACACAGATTTGCATATGCAGTTTCTATCGGCTCTTATTGTTTATGTGAACGCTCTATCTAAAAAATATGAACGGTGTAATTCTATCTATATTTTGTCTAAAGTAAAGAATTCCGTGAAAAGGTAACGCTGCTGCGGCAAGAACTGTGTTTAAGGTCTCTGCTACGGCTTTTTAATGTTTAAGGCACTTAGCATATATTTCTATTGAAGTTAAAAATCTATCTTTCTATTTCACTTTGGTGTGGCTTCATGTAGCTCAGCCTGTCCAAAGGTTTTAATTCGATCCCTGTGCTTTGGCTTCCCTCTGGGCCCGAGTCCAGAGGAGCTTTGGCTCCGACAGAGACTAAATCTCTCGTCGGTTTTAGAGTACTGCATTGAAAGTCTGTGCGCTTTCTCTTCTTTACCTGTTCCGAGAGAGTTCTTCGGAAACTTGTGTTATCTGTGAGAAGGTCGTAACATCAGAACTGTTGACTTCAGTGCCTTTATCTGAACTTGATGTATTGTTATCTCTATTATTGTTTAGATGCATTGTTTTAGACAGAACTAGGGGGCTGGAAGAGAAAATTGAAGGAAAAAGGTCATAGAGAAGGGGCAGAGAAAGTAGAGAACGGTGTGACAGTGACCCGCAAAGGCCGTGCTGTACCTGAGCCTGTTTGCGGTTCTGGCGCTTTTCCTGCGTTTTGACTTTCTGTTAAGAAATAGAAAGTTAGAAACCTGTAAAGTTTGAAATGTAGAAAGTAAGAAAGGTAGGAAGTTAGAAACAAACCGATTTAGAAGAGAAAAAAGTTTGAGAGGTAGAAAGTTAAAACCAAAGTTAGAGAGGTAGGAAGTTCAAAACATAGTGTCTCACTTTGTGATGTGTATCCCCTATCGCTGCCCCATGCCCAGAAATTAATTTTGTGCCTTTCTGTGCCATTAAACTGAGCTGGGGGGGGGAGGGGGGAGGGAGGCTGAAACCTGAGCAAAACTTCTTCAAAGGAGTTTGCAGCTTGTTCAAGGTCACACAGAGGCAGAGACTTTTTGGTCAGCTGCGGCAGCAGAGCGAGAGTGGGGAAAGCACCCTGCTTGCTTTCGGCCGGTTTTTCAGCTCCTTTTTCTTTCTCCAGAGAGAGACGGACAGCCGAACTTTTGTTTTCCTGGGACTTTGATATTTTTTTTTCCTCTGCTGGACTGCTCAACATCAGAATACATCGGGAGGAATTTCCACTGAGGCCTTGGCCCTGGAGGTGGGCCCAATGCCCCGTCCCAGCTCCGAGGAGAGAGAGATCTACAGCAGGACTCTGAAATTTTCCCAGGTTTCTCTCAGCAGAGAGAGAAGTGTTATTATTTAGCGTCGTTATCCTCTTTCTGTGTGTTTGTTAAATAAAACGTTTTTATCTCTTTCGCTTTCCTTTGAGGATATTTTTTTTCCCCCCCAAACCTGGTGGGGGAGGGGTGGTTTGCAGCCTGCCTTCTCTCAGAGGATATATTTCTAAATTTGGCCAAACCAGCACACGTAGTCAATTAGAAAATTAGTAAGATAGAAACAAGGTTAGAAGCATAGAGAGGTAGAAACAAAGAAAATTAGAAAACAACAAAGTGAGAAAAGTAGAACACAAGAAACAAACACAGTTAGAAAGGAAAAAGTTAAAAATGGAGAAAAAAACAAGGAAAGATGAAAAATAAAAACAAAGTTGGAAGGGCAGAAAGACACAAATAATAAAGTTAGAAAGGAAGAAAAGAAGAAATAAGTAAGTTTAGAAAGGTACAGAGTAAGAACCAGAAAACTTAAGAAAACTACAAATAAGAACCAAAAAAAGTTAGAAACAACTAAGGTAGAAAGTTAGAAAGGCAGAAAGCTAGAAATAAAGTCAGAAATGTAGAAAATTAGAGTAGTAAAAGGTTTGGAAGGCACAAAGTTAGAAAAGTAGGAAGCTAGAAAAGTAGAACGTTAGAAACAATGAAGGTTAGAAGGGTATAAAATTAGAAATAAGGTTTACAATGTAGAAAGAGAAGTAAAAAGTTAGAAAGAAACAAAGTTAGAAAGGCAGAAGGTAAGAAACAAAGTTACAAACAAATTTATATTTACAGAGGTAGAAAGTTAGAAACCAGAGTAAGAAAAGAACAAAGTTAGAAAGGTAGAAAAATAGAAACAAAATATTAGAAAAGAAGAAAGGTAGAAAGGTAAAAAGAAACAAAGGTATAAACCACCAAAGTTAGTTAGAAAGGAACAAAGTTAGAAAGGTAGAAAGAAAGGTAAAAAGTTAGAAGGGCAGAAAATTAGAGGCAGAAACAAACAAACTTAGAAAAAAAGAAATAAGAAATAAACTAATTTAAGAAAGGTAGAAATTTTGAAAGGTAAAGGTAGAAAGCTAGAAAGGAAGAAACAAAGTTAGAAACGTAGAAAGAAGCAAACAAAGTTAAAAAGGTAGGAAGTTAGAAAGATAAAAAGTTACAAACAAACTTAGAAAGGTGGAAAGTTAGAAACCAACCGAGTTAGAAAGGCAGAAAGTTAGAAAGAAACAAGTTTAGAAAGGTAGAAAATTAGAGACAAAGTTAGAACAGAACAAATTTAGAAAGGTGGAAAAGTAGAAACAAACAAAGTTAGAACAGAACAAAGGTAGAAAGGTAGAAAATTAAAAAGGTAGAAAGTTAGAAACAAATCAAGATAGAAAAGAAGAAAGTTAGAAAGATAGAAAGTGAGAAACAAACAAAGTTAGAAACAAAAAAAATTTAGAAAGATAGAAAGTTGGAAACAAACCAATTTATCAAGAAATAAAATTAGAAAGGAAATAATTTAGAACCAAAACCAGTTAGAAATGAATATGGTTAGAAACAAATTTAGAAAGGTAGATAGTTAGAAATAAACAACGTTAGAAAAGAACAAAGTTAGAAAGGTTGAAAGTCAAAAACAAAGTTAGAAATGTAGAAAGTTAGCAAGGTAGATATTTCGAAAGGCAGAAAGGTGGAAAGTGAGAAAAAAATAAAGCTAGAAACAAAAATTTAGAAAGGTAGAAACAAACCAAGTTATAACGAAATAAAATTAGAAAGGTAGAAAGTTAGAAACAAAATTAGAAATGTAGAAACTTCAAAAGCTACAAAGTTAGAAACAAAGAAAGTTAAAAAGGTAGAAATTTAGAACCAGACAAAGTTAGAAAGCTGGAAAGTTTGATGGAAACAAAGACAGTTAAAAACATAGACATTTAGAAAAAAGAACGATAGAAGCAAAGTTAGAAAGGCAGAAAGAAACAAAGTTAGAAAGAAGGGTGGAAGCAAACAAAGGTAGAAAGGTAGAAAGTTAGAAACGAACAAAGGTAGAAAGACCTTTTGAAAGTTAGAGAGATATTTAGGAAGAAAACTAGAAAGTCACTAGAAAGTCAGAAATAAAGAAAGTCAGAAAGAAAGTTAAAGTGAGAGAAAACAAAAAGAAATAGAGAAAAAAATAGATTTAGAGGGAAAAAGGAATAGAGAAAAATAGGGTTTCAGAAAAAAAGAAAGCAAGTTTAAAAGAGAAATAGCGTTAAAGAGAAAAAGAGAAATAGAGCTGAAGAAAAATAGAGCTAGAGAGAGACATAGAGAAACTGAGAAAGAGCAAGAGAGTTAGAAACAGAGACAGAAAGAAAGTCAGAAAAAGTAAAGCGAGGAATAGACTGAAAAGTAAAGCCAAGATGAGTAGCAAAGCAAGAAACACAGCAAAAAAATTACTAAACCAAAGAAAGACAGGAACCAAAAGGTGGGGAGTGAGAGGAATAGGGTATATTTCGTCATCTGTGTTGAATGAATTTTTTTTACTTACACTTCAGCAAAACAGGTGGAAATAACATATACAAACGCAAGTACGAATACAATCCGTACACACTCTAGTAAAAGTCCAATTTACATACAGAGCAATACATGGAAACGCAATGGCAAACACAAATACAGAACAATACAGGGCAATGCAAGCCAAATACATATCAATACAATAAAAATTTTTCTATTTCTGGGGCATTTATTCCATTTTCTTTTATTGTTATAGGAAACCCAAAACAACAGCAACATGTGGAGAACGCAACACTCATCCACCACCCGCACCTCCTTTAGCTTCCACACAAACCCGCCCTCGCTCTCATCTCAAGCCCTCCGCTAACTCTCGGCACTCCACGGGAATGTGGTTCCCGGGAGCCTCCAAATTGTCCTGCCTGACAAAACCCTGGCGCCGGCAGGGTCCCCACCCAAACCTTGGCGATGAATGTCGCCTCGCAGACCGGCCAAGACCGAGGGAAAAAAAACCCAGCTGGGGGGGGAAAAAAAACCCAACGCAGCTGGGATTTTTTTAATTCTAAATTTAAAAATTTAGTGTTGAAAAACCTGAAAGGCAAAAATCACACACGTGACATTAGAACCGGTCAACACACACGCTCTCACAGGCAGACAAGCTCTCGCAGACAGACACAGACAGTCACACACTCTCACACTCTTCAGCTTACGCACTGACTGCAGCCCTTCCTCAAAACGCTCTACTGATGGAGATGCTTCAGCACATCTTCCAGCTGCTGATCCTCGAAAAAAAAATCAGTAGCATCGGTGACGGCAGAGATCCGAAGCCGCCTCGGGGACCTGCGAGACAAGGTGAGGCGGTCGGTGAGGGGCCGAAGGCTAGGAGCTGTCCCCGTGCCAGGCCCATAAATTTTCTACCCAGAATCCCATAGAAAAGATAGGAACCTTTAAGTTTTCTAACTGCTCTTCTTAACTGTGACCTTGCCAGGGCAGGGCAGCTCCAGCCATAAATAGCTCATGGACAAGGCGGTGCGCCGGATATAAGCAAAGATGACGAGAGGGCTTGAGATAACTCTCCGGAAGATTAATTCTCGAGCCCGATACGCTTTAAGGCGACGGAACCTACGGAACTACCGTGGTCACCTGAGGAGGGTCTAATACGCTCTGTAAAGAAGTGCAAGGGAATAGGACATGAACAGAAGGCACTACCGAAAGTGAGACGGAAGATAGATGAGAACATCTCCTGTACTTCCTCTGTTCTCAAAAAGTAAAAAAGTAAAGATGCTGGAATAAGCCCGGTCTGGAAAAGTAGGTGAGCAGAGACCCCCCCCGCTGCCGATAAAGCATTGAGACATAACAAAGCCCTATGACACGGAAGACGATGGACACAAACTACACAACATAGACACAAACTACGTAACACAGAGAAAAGTTAAAACTGCCCAGCAGTTTCACCTGATGGACCCAAGATTCCTGCTGCAAGATGACCCAGAAAGCGACGATGCCAAAGGAAAAAAGGCTCTACGGCAATAGCACGTGATGGTGAAACAACTCCTTACAAGAAGTTAGTGCCAAAGCTGTTAAGAGGATGCTCAAGAAGCTCAGTAGGCCTAGAGAAAGAGGTGATGACTGCCGGGTGACCGCTCGGGACCCGAAGGCGAGCTCCTCGGGCGAAAAGACCCGCGATGACATGGAGACTCAAAGACGGCAGATGACACAAAGCTCACAAAAACGTGGGTATGGAACTGCTGTGCCCGGCAAAGGGTCGGGTGATGCTGAGGAGAAACCTTCTCCCTTTACTTCCAAGGGGCCCGGCCCGCTACAGCCCTCTCCTCTAAGCTAACTTCAAATTGCCTCCTGTGATTCCAAAGGCTTTTCCCTTCTCCAGACCACGGGTCCCAACACTTAGCTTTCAGAGATGAGCGGAAAAAACCTGTGCTCGACAGAAAAGAACACGTGGGCGGTGTGGACATCAGTACATTGCCTGTAGTCCGCTTTGGAGGCTGCGAAAATTCAAAAAGAAACTTCAGACTGCGATGAGATGTCCCAGAAGTGACCCCTTCCGCAACACCCCCCTCCCTCTTAACTGCCGAGGCTAATCGCTTACCGGCCGTTTCCAAACTTGAGCTCCACACCGGCTCATCGTACCTAAGACGACAAAACAGAAAACATGACTATCGCCCTCCAGAAGATTAATCCCCAGGGCTCCTCCACACTGCTGCCCCGGCACACCTCAAATCTTCATCCGACTCTGGAGATGGCCTGGACGATACCCGCAAAGTGAAAAGGTACACGCTTGACACGCCGCCGCATACCGCTCTCTTATTAGTCGCCCCGCCTAAATGCCGAGTGGCCTGCTCGCCTCTGTTCCTTGGCACGCCTAGGGCGGCGGCAGCAGCACCTGCAAAGAAACAAAGCAAAAAAACAGGCTGAGAGACTGAAATCACAACCGCCCCACTCCGACTGAAGTGTGCCACACCAATACCTTAAGCTTGCACCCACCTGGCCCCTGGCATTCTGGGCCAGGACATCTTGCGAGTGGACCGCTGAAGAGGAACAAACAACAGTGGATGCTTAGAGCTGAAGCAGACATTGATACTGGAGCAATACCAACACCTTCTGTCCACCAGTCGCCGTTTAGCTCACTCCATCGACCTTAAACATCAATATCCAGCTTTACTTCCTAAAAACAAAGACAAGGAACAATGCTGTAACACAGCCACCATTTATGCTTGCCCTACAAAGACAAACAGTGACTGACCTTCCTACAGGAACTCCCTCTCCAGGTACAGGGCACTCTGCCACAGTCATAATCTGTCTGCATCTGAAAGAAAGTGATGACAAAAGTCAAAGGGCTGCAGGAGAACTTCACAGCTCCAGCCATCCTGTGTCAATCTAGGAATACCATCTAGAGGCCAAACTACAGCCTACACCACAAATTACAAGCCCCCAGGCCTTGCCCTGTTACACCCATAGGCCTGACTGTGCAGCAGGGCAGAGCAGCTCTGGGCCAGACCCACGCAGGCACCCGTGACACAGGAGATGACAAACAAGGGGATGCAACAAGGAGAGAAAACTCTGGGCTAGATGATCACAAGGACCGAGCAAATGAGGAATGAGATGACCTAGGCGAGACCGACGGGGAGCCAAGGAGGCTGCACGAACCCTGGCAGAAGAGGATGATAACAGAAGGACTTATTCCAAGAACTGCAAAGATGGATGCCCGAGAATTGGACGGGCGGAATCCTCTAGCTATCTTCGCATTCTTACAAGTCCTCATCCCCTATAATGGATCGTTGCAGTGCACAGCTGTCGATGCAGCTCAGAACAAGACCTGAAAAGACACCCGACTCAATGTCGCTGAAGAGAGACGTGATGCTGATGCACCTCCAAGCTCACGAGTCAAAGGATCAATGGTATCGGCACCGCACTGAGGAACACCAAGAACAGAGACGCTAAGAATAATGCCCAGCGTTTGCGATAAGCATCTCAAAGGGCTAAGGCAAAAGACCTGCGACACAAGATGCACAAAAGACAGAGAACGCACAATAGACTAGTGACATGTACCGGGACCGCTCTGCCCTGCGCACCTCGGCACCGTGATCAAATCCAAGACTTTTGCTTTATGGGGCCTAAGGGGCCCCTTCTTGGGTATCCCCACCTCCAAATCTGACTCAAAAATGCCTCCCGGTGAGTCCCAACGCAACACCCCGCTTTCACCCCCTCTGTGGGTCGCAGGCCTCGACTTATCTCCTGGATGTCTGAGGATGTCAATCTGATTCAGGTGCAAAAGAAGGCCACCTCGCCAGGCGGGAACCTCATGTCTTCATCGGGCTGGTTATCTCTTGGTCAGCTACAATAAACAAAAGCAAACAAACATCAGTGCATGAACTTAGTGGCACCTCAGCCAAAACCTGTCAGTTCTGCCCCTCACCATCTCCTAAGAAGGCCGCGGTCCTTGGGCCCCACACTTTGGCCAAGCTCCGAGGCCAACACCATCGTCGCAGGGTATACCTGGGTTAAGAGGAGACAAGGTGATGCGGCATCGCCAAAACTTGAGGGGGCCCTCGCTCCTCCCTCCCTCCACAACTCACTGCAAGTCCTCGGCCGTTGCCGAAGGCTTCCCGGATGGTACCGTCACATTGAAAAGCTAAAGGCTTCGTCGCAGAGTCCCTTAATATTTCTGGAGGGCTCACGAGGGCGGCAAGCCAGGTCTGTCAGCCGGCGGCGAGGGGTTTTGGCGTACTACAAGTGGACCATCTAAAACACACAGATGACAATGGATGCTTAGAGCTGTACCAGAACTTGGCAGCCAAGGAATAACAAGTGGTTCTTACCACCAGGGACTTCTTACCTCGTTCACTTGACCTCGACTACTGAGATCTGGCTTTATCTCCTCCTAAGAACAAGGACAAAGAACAATGCTGTAACACAGCCACCATATACACTTGCTCTGCAAACACAAACGGTGACCGACCTTCCTGCGGGAACCCCCTCACCCGGTATGGGGCGCTCTGCCACGGATTCTAATCCGTCTGCATCTGCAAGAAAGTGATGACAAAAGTCAAAGGGCTGCACGAGAACTTAACAGCTCCAGCCATCTTGTGTCAATCTAGGAATATCATCTAGAGGCCAAACTACACCCTACATTACAGATTTAAAGGCCTTGGGCCTTGTTCTAATACACCTATAGGCCAGGCTATGCAGCAGGGCAGAGCAGCTGTGGGCCAAACCCATGCAGGCACTCGTGACACAGGAGATGACAAACAAGAGGATGCCAAGAGGAGAGAGAACTCTTGGCGGAAAGCATGACTGCAAGCACATCGAAGGGCTAAGGCAAAAGACCTGTGACACAAGACACCCAAAAGACACGGCGTACACAATAGACAAGCGACGCAACACGCACTGGGACTGCTCTGCCCTGCGCACCTCAGCATTGTGATCAAACGTAAGAGTTTTCCATTACGCGGGCTAAGGCGCCCCTTCTTGGGTACCCCCATTTCCAAAGCTGACTCAAAACTCCCTCCCAGAGAGCCCCGACCCGACACGCCGCTTTCATTCCCTCCGTGGGTCATATCCCTCAACTTATCTCTCGGACGTCTGGGGATGTGAATCTTCCTGGGGAGCAAAAGAAGGCCGCCTCCCACCGTCCCAGAAGCTCCTGCCATTGCCAGGCTGTTGTCTCTCAGTCAGCTACAATAAAGAAAACCGAACATCAGTACACGAGCTTAGTGGCACACCGGCCAAAACCCAACAATTCCACTACTCACTGTCTCCTAAAAAGGCCAGGGTCCTCGGGCCGCACGCTTCAGCCAAGCTCCGAGGCCAACGCCGTCACCACACGGTATACCTGGGTTGAGTGGAGACGAGCTAATGTGGCATTACTGAAACTTGAGTGGGCCCTCGCTCCTCCTCCCTCCATCCCTCCCTCCCTCCCCGACTTGCCGCAACTCCTCGGCCGTTGCCAAAGGCTACCCGGACAGTACCTTCACATGGAAAAGGTAAAGGCTTCGTCGCAGAGTCCCACGATACTTGCAGAGGACTCACGCGGGCGGTGAGACACATCCGGCGGCCGGTCGGTGAGGGGTTTTGGTGTACTACAAGTGGACCACCTCAAACACGCAAATGACAACGGATGCTTAGAGCTGTACCAGAACTTGACACCCAAGGAATAACAAGTGGTTCTTACCACCAGGGACTTCTTACCTCGTTCACTTGACCTCGACTGCTGAGATCTGGCTTTATCTCCTCCTAAGAACAAGGACAAAGAACAATGCTGTAACACAGCCACCATATACACTTGCTCTGCAAACACAAACGGTGACCGACCTTCATGCGGGAACCCCCTCACCCGGTATGGGGCGCTCTGCCACGGATTCTAATCCGTCTGCATCTGCAAGAAAGCGATGACAGAAGTCAAAGGGCTGCACGAGAACTTAACAGCTCCAGCCATCTTGTGTCAATCTAGGAATATCATCTAGAGGCCAGACTACACCCTACGTTACAGATTTAAAGGTCTTGGGCCTTGTTCTATTACACCTATATGCCAGGGTATGCAGCAGGGCAGAGCAGCTCTGGGCCAGACCCACGCAGGCACCCGTGACACAGAAGATGACAAACAAGGGGATGCAACAAGGAGAGAAAACTCTGGGCTAGATGATCACAAGGACCGAGCAAATGCGGAATGAGATGACCTAGGCGAGACCGACGGGGAGCCAAGGAGGCTGCACGAACCCTGGCAGAAGAGGATGATAACAGAAGGACTTATTCCAAGAACTGCAAAGATGGATGCCCGAGAATTGGACGGGCGGAATCCTCTAGCTATCTTCGCATTCTTACAAGTCCTCATCCCCTATAATGGATCGTTGCAGTGCACAGCTGTCGATGCAGCTCAGAACAAGACCTGAAAAGACACCCGACTCAATGTCGCTGAAGAGAGACGTGATGCTGATGCACCTCCAAGCTCACGAGTCAAAGGATCAATGGTATCGGCACCGCACTGAGGAACACCAAGAACAGAGACGCTAAGAATAATGCCCAGCGTTTGCGATAAGCATCTCAAAGGGCTAAGGCAAAAGACCTGCGACACAAGATGCACAAAAGACAGAGAACGCACAATAGACTAGTGACATGTACCGGGACCGCTCTGCCCTGCGCACCTCGGCACCGTGATCAAAACCAAGACTTTTGCTTTATGGGGCCTAAGGGGCCCCTTCTTGGGTAGCCCCGCCTCCAAATCTGACTCAAAAATACCTCCCGGTGAGTCCCAACTCGACACCCTGCTTTCACCCCCTCTGTGGGTCGCAGGCCTCGACTTATCTCCTGGATGTCTGAGGATATCAGTCTGCCTCGGGTGCAAAAGAAGGCCACCTCGCCAGGTGGGAACCTCATGTCTTCATCGGGCTGGTTATCTCTTGGTCAGCTACAATAAACAAAAGCAAACGAACATCAGTGCATGAACTTAGTGGCACCTCAGCCAAAACCCATCAGTTCTGCCACTCACTGCCTCCAAAAAAGGCCAGGGCCCTCGGAAAGCACGCTTTGGCCATGCACCAAGGCCAATGCCATTGTCACAGGGTATACCTGGATTGAGTGGAGACGAGGTGATGTGGCATTGCTGAAACTCGAGCGGACCCTCGCTCCTCCTCCCTCCCTCCCCAACTTACTGCAACTCCTCGGCCATTGCCAAAGGCAACCTGGATGGTACCGTCACATGGAAAAGCTAAAGGCTTTGTCGCAGAGTCCCATGATACTTGCAGAGGACTCACGACGGCGGTGAGACGCATCCGTCAGCCGGTCGGTGAGGGGTTCGACGTAATAAAGGAGACCGCCTGAAACACACAAAGGACAACGGATGCTTAGAGCTGTACCAGAACTTGACACCCAAGGAATAACAAGTGGTTCTTACCACCAGGGACTTCTTACCTCGTTCACTTGACCTCGACTGCTGAGATCTGGCTTTATCTCCTCCTAAGAACAAGGACAAAGAACAATGCTGTAACACAGCCACCATATACACTTGCTCTGCAAACACAAACGGTGACCGACCTTCATGCGGGAACCCCCTCACCCGGTATGGGGCGCTCTGCCACGGATTCTAATCCGTCTGCATCTGCAAGAAAGCGATGACAGAAGTCAAAGGGCTGCACGAGAACTTAACAGCTCCAGCCATCTTGTGTCAATCTCGGAATATCATCTAGAGGCCAGACTACACCCTACATTACAGATTTAAAGGCCTTGGGCCTCATTCTAATACACCTGTATGTCAGGGTATGCAACAGGGCAGAGCAGCTGTGGGCCAAACCCACGCAGGCACCCGTGACACAGGCTATGACAAACAAGAGGATGCAACGAGGAGAGAGAACTCTCGGCAGAAAGCATGACTGCAAGCAATTGAAGGGCTAAGGCAAAAGACCTGTGACACAAGATGCCCAAAAGACACAGAATATACAATAGACAAGTGACCCAACATGCACTCAGATTGCTCTGCCCTGTGCACCTCAGCATTGTAATCAACTGTGAGACCTTGGCCTTATGCAGGCTAAGGCACCCCTTCTTGGGTATCCCCATCTCCAAAGCTGACACAAAAAACCCTCCCGGTGAGCCCCAACTCAATACTCCGCTTTCATCCCCTTGACTTATCTCTCGGACGTCTGGGGATCTCAATCCACGTGGGATGAAAAAAGACCGCCTCACCATCCTGGAAGCTCCTGCAATTGCCAGGCTGTTGTCTCTTAGATGGCTACAAGAAAGCAAACCAAACATCAGTACAGGAACTTTGTGGCACATTGGCCAAACCCCAACAATTCCACTACTCACTGTCTCCGAAAAAGGCCAGTGTCCTCGGGCCGCACGCTTCGGCCAAGCTCCGAGGCCAACGCCGTCATCACAGGGTATACCTGGGTTGAGTGGAGACGAGGTGATGTGGCACTGCTGAAGCTTGAGTGGGCCCTCGCTCCTCCTCCCTCCATCCCTCCCTCCCTCCCCCCCCGACTTGCCGCAACTCCTCAGCCATGGCCAAAGGCTACCCGGACAGTACCTTCACATGGAAAAGGTAAAGGCCTCATCGCAGAGTCCTGTGATACTTGCAGAGAACTCACGAGGGCGTTGAGATGGAGCTGTCGGCCAGTCAGTGAGGAGTTTGGCGTAATACAAGGGGACCGCCTGAAACACACAAAGGACAACGGATGCTTAGAGCTGTACCAGAACTTGGCACCCAAAAAATAACAAGTGGTTCTTACCACCAGTGACTTCTTACCCCGTTCACTTGACCTTAACTGCTGAGATCTGGCTTTATCTCCTCCTAAGACCAAAGACAAAGAACAATGCTGTAACACAGCCACCATTTACATTTGCTCTCCAAAGAGAAACGGTGACCGACCTTCATGTGGGAACCCCCTCTCCTGGTACAGGGCGCTCTGCCACAAATTAATCCATCTGCATCTGCAAGAAAGTGATGACAGAAGTCAAAGGGCTGAATGACAACAGCTCCAGCCATCTCGTGTCAATCTAGGAATACCATCTAGAGGCCAAACTATACCCTACACCACAAATTACAAGCCCCCAGGCCTTGCCCTGTTACACCCATAGGCCTGACTGTGCAGCAGGGCAGAGCAGCTCTGGGCCAGACCCATGCAGGCACCCGTGACACAGGAGATGACAAACAAGGGGATGCAACAAGGAGAGAAAACTCTGGGCTAGATGATCACAAGGACCGAGCAAATGAGGAATGAGATGACCTAGGCGAGACCGACGGGGAGCCAAGGAGGCTGCACGAACCCTGGCAGAAGAGGATGATAACAGAAGGACTTATTCCAAGAACTGCAAAGATGGATGCCCGAGAATTGGACGGGCGGAATCCTCTAGCTATCTTCGCATTCTTACAAGTCCTCATCCCCTATAATGGATCGTTGCAGTGCACAGCTGTCGATGCAGCTCAGAACAAGACCTGAAAAGACACCCGACTCAATGTCGCTGAAGAGAGACGTGATGCTGATGCACCTCCAAGCTCACGAGTCAAAGGATCAATGGTATCGGCACCGCACTGAGGAACACCAAGAACAGAGACGCTAAGAATAATGCCCAGCGTTTGCGATAAGCATCTCAAAGGGCTAAGGCAAAAGACCTGCGACACAAGATGCACAAAAGACAGAGAACGCACAATAGACTAGTGACATGTACCGGGACCGCTCTGCCCTGCGCACCTCGGCACCGTGATCAAATCCAAGACTTTTGCTTTATGGGGCCTAAGGGGCCCCTTCTTGGGTATCCCCACCTCCAAATCTGACTCAAAAATGCCTCCCGGTGAGTCCCAACGCAACACCCCGCTTTCACCCCCTCTGTGGGTCGCAGGCCTCGACTTATCTCCTGGATGTCTGAGGATGTCAATCTGATTCAGGTGCAAAAGAAGGCCACCTCGCCAGGCGGGAACCTCATGTCTTCATCGGGCTGGTTATCTCTTGGTCAGCTACAATAAACAAAAGCAAACAAACATCAGTGCATGAACTTAGTGGCACCTCAGCCAAAACCTGTCAGTTCTGCCCCTCACCATCTCCTAAGAAGGCCGCGGTCCTTGGGCCCCACACTTTGGCCAAGCTCCGAGGCCAACACCATCGTCGCAGGGTATACCTGGGTTAAGAGGAGACAAGGTGATGCGGCATCGCCAAAACTTGAGGGGGCCCTCGCTCCTCCCTCCCTCCACAACTCACTGCAAGTCCTCGGCCGTTGCCGAAGGCTTCCCGGATGGTACCGTCACATTGAAAAGCTAAAGGCTTCGTCGCAGAGTCCCTTAATATTTCTGGAGGGCTCACGAGGGCGGCAAGCCAGGTCTGTCAGCCGGCGGCGAGGGGTTTTGGCGTACTACAGGTGGACCATCTAAAACACACAGATGACAATGGATGCTTAGAGCTGTACCAGAACTTGGCAGCCAAGGAATAACAAGTGGTTCTTACCACCAGGGACTTCTTACCTCGTTCACTTGACCTCGACTACTGAGATCTGGCTTTATCTCCTCCTAAGAACAAGGACAAAGAACAATGCTGTAACACAGCCACCATATACACTTGCTCTGCAAACACAAACGGTGACCGACCTTCCTGCGGGAACCCCCTCACCCGGTATGGGGCGCTCTGCCACGGATTCTAATCCGTCTGCATCTGCAAGAAAGTGATGACAAAAGTCAAAGGGCTGCACGAGAACTTAACAGCTCCAGCCATCTTGTGTCAATCTAGGAATATCATCTAGAGGCCAAACTACACCCTACATTACAGATTTAAAGGCCTTGGGCCTTGTTCTAATACACCTATAGGCCAGGCTATGCAGCAGGGCAGAGCAGCTGTGGGCCAAACCCATGCAGGCACTCGTGACACAGGAGATGACAAACAAGAGGATGCCAAGAGGAGAGAGAACTCTTGGCGGAAAGCATGACTGCAAGCACATCGAAGGGCTAAGGCAAAAGACCTGTGACACAAGACACCCAAAAGACACGGCGTACACAATAGACAAGCGACGCAACACGCACTGGGACTGCTCTGCCCTGCGCACCTCAGCATTGTGATCAAACGTAAGAGTTTTCCATTACGCGGGCTAAGGCGCCCCTTCTTGGGTACCCCCATCTCCAAAGCTGACTCAAAACTCCCTCCCAGAGAGCCCCGACCCGACACGCCGCTTTCATTCCCTCCGTGGGTCATATCCCTCAACTTATCTCTCGGACGTCTGGGGATGTGAATCTTCCTGGGGAGCAAAAGAAGGCCGCCTCCCACCGTCCCAGAAGCTCCTGCCATTGCCAGGCTGTTGTCTCTCAGTCAGCTACAATAAAGAAAACCGAACATCAGTACACGAGCTTAGTGGCACACCGGCCAAAACCCAACAATTCCACTACTCACTGTCTCCTAAAAAGGCCAGGGTCCTCGGGCCGCACGCTTCAGCCAAGCTCCGAGGCCAACGCCGTCACCACACGGTATACCTGGGTTGAGTGGAGACGAGCTAATGTGGCATTACTGAAACTTGAGTGGGCCCTCGCTCCTCCTCCCTCCATCCCTCCCTCCCTCCCCGACTTGCCGCAACTCCTCGGCCGTTGCCAAAGGCTACCCGGACAGTACCTTCACATGGAAAAGGTAAAGGCTTCGTCGCAGAGTCCCACGATACTTGCAGAGGACTCACGCGGGCGGTGAGACACATCCGGCGGCCGGTCGGTGAGGGGTTTTGGTGTACTACAAGTGGACCACCTCAAACACGCAAATGACAACGGATGCTTAGAGCTGTACCAGAACTTGACACCCAAGGAATAACAAGTGGTTCTTACCACCAGGGACTTCTTACCTCGTTCACTTGACCTCGACTGCTGAGATCTGGCTTTATCTCCTCCTAAGAACAAGGACAAAGAACAATGCTGTAACACAGCCACCATATACACTTGCTCTGCAAACACAAACGGTGACCGACCTTCATGCGGGAACCCCCTCACCCGGTATGGGGCGCTCTGCCACGGATTCTAATCCGTCTGCATCTGCAAGAAAGCGATGACAGAAGTCAAAGGGCTGCACGAGAACTTAACAGCTCCAGCCATCTTGTGTCAATCTAGGAATATCATCTAGAGGCCAGACTACACCCTACGTTACAGATTTAAAGGTCTTGGGCCTTGTTCTATTACACCTATATGCCAGGGTATGCAGCAGGGCAGAGCAGCTCTGGGCCAGACCCACGCAGGCACCCGTGACACAGAAGATGACAAACAAGGGGATGCAACAAGGAGAGAAAACTCTGGGCTAGATGATCACAAGGACCGAGCAAATGCGGAATGAGATGACCTAGGCGAGACCGACGGGGAGCCAAGGAGGCTGCACGAACCCTGGCAGAAGAGGATGATAACAGAAGGACTTATTCCAAGAACTGCAAAGATGGATGCCCGAGAATTGGACGGGCGGAATCCTCTAGCTATCTTCGCATTCTTACAAGTCCTCATCCCCTATAATGGATCGTTGCAGTGCACAGCTGTCGATGCAGCTCAGAACAAGACCTGAAAAGACACCCGACTCAATGTCGCTGAAGAGAGACGTGATGCTGATGCACCTCCAAGCTCACGAGTCAAAGGATCAATGGTATCGGCACCGCACTGAGGAACACCAAGAACAGAGACGCTAAGAATAATGCCCAGCGTTTGCGATAAGCATCTCAAAGGGCTAAGGCAAAAGACCTGCGACACAAGATGCACAAAAGACAGAGAACGCACAATAGACTAGTGACATGTACCGGGACCGCTCTGCCCTGCGCACCTCGGCACCGTGATCAAAACCAAGACTTTTGCTTTATGGGGCCTAAGGGGCCCCTTCTTGGGTAGCCCCGCCTCCAAATCTGACTCAAAAATACCTCCCGGTGAGTCCCAACTCGACACCCTGCTTTCACCCCCTCTGTGGGTCGCAGGCCTCGACTTATCTCCTGGATGTCTGAGGATATCAGTCTGCCTCGGGTGCAAAAGAAGGCCACCTCGCCAGGTGGGAACCTCATGTCTTCATCGGGCTGGTTATCTCTTGGTCAGCTACAATAAACAAAAGCAAACGAACATCAGTGCATGAACTTAGTGGCACCTCAGCCAAAACCCATCAGTTCTGCCACTCACTGCCTCCAAAAAAGGCCAGGGCCCTCGGAAAGCACGCTTTGGCCATGCACCAAGGCCAATGCCATTGTCACAGGGTATACCTGGATTGAGTGGAGACGAGGTGATGTGGCATTGCTGAAACTCGAGCGGACCCTCGCTCCTCCTCCCTCCCTCCCCAACTTACTGCAACTCCTCGGCCATTGCCAAAGGCAACCTGGATGGTACCGTCACATGGAAAAGCTAAAGGCTTTGTCGCAGAGTCCCATGATACTTGCAGAGGACTCACGACGGCGGTGAGACGCATCCGTCAGCCGGTCGGTGAGGGGTTCGACGTAATAAAGGAGACCGCCTGAAACACACAAAGGACAACGGATGCTTAGAGCTGTACCAGAACTTGACACCCAAGGAATAACAAGTGGTTCTTACCACCAGGGACTTCTTACCTCGTTCACTTGACCTCGACTGCTGAGATCTGGCTTTATCTCCTCCTAAGAACAAGGACAAAGAACAATGCTGTAACACAGCCACCATATACACTTGCTCTGCAAACACAAACGGTGACCGACCTTCATGCGGGAACCCCCTCACCCGGTATGGGGCGCTCTGCCACGGATTCTAATCCGTCTGCATCTGCAAGAAAGCGATGACAGAAGTCAAAGGGCTGCACGAGAACTTAACAGCTCCAGCCATCTTGTGTCAATCTCGGAATATCATCTAGAGGCCAGACTACACCCTACATTACAGATTTAAAGGCCTTGGGCCTCATTCTAATACACCTGTATGTCAGGGTATGCAACAGGGCAGAGCAGCTGTGGGCCAAACCCACGCAGGCACCCGTGACACAGGCTATGACAAACAAGAGGATGCAACGAGGAGAGAGAACTCTCGGCAGAAAGCATGACTGCAAGCAATTGAAGGGCTAAGGCAAAAGACCTGTGACACAAGATGCCCAAAAGACACAGAATATACAATAGACAAGTGACCCAACATGCACTCAGATTGCTCTGCCCTGTGCACCTCAGCATTGTAATCAACTGTGAGACCTTGGCCTTATGCAGGCTAAGGCACCCCTTCTTGGGTATCCCCATCTCCAAAGCTGACACAAAAAACCCTCCCGGTGAGCCCCAACTCAATACTCCGCTTTCATCCCCTTGACTTATCTCTCGGACGTCTGGGGATCTCAATCCACGTGGGATGAAAAAAGACCGCCTCACCATCCTGGAAGCTCCTGCAATTGCCAGGCTGTTGTCTCTTAGATGGCTACAAGAAAGCAAACCAAACATCAGTACAGGAACTTTGTGGCACATTGGCCAAACCCCAACAATTCCACTACTCACTGTCTCCGAAAAAGGCCAGTGTCCTCGGGCCGCACGCTTCGGCCAAGCTCCGAGGCCAACGCCGTCATCACAGGGTATACCTGGGTTGAGTGGAGACGAGGTGATGTGGCACTGCTGAAGCTTGAGTGGGCCCTCGCTCCTCCTCCCTCCATCCCTCCCTCCCTCCCCCCCCGACTTGCCGCAACTCCTCAGCCATGGCCAAAGGCTACCCGGACAGTACCTTCACATGGAAAAGGTAAAGGCCTCATCGCAGAGTCCTGTGATACTTGCAGAGAACTCACGAGGGCGTTGAGATGGAGCTGTCGGCCAGTCAGTGAGGAGTTTGGCGTAATACAAGGGGACCGCCTGAAACACACAAAGGACAACGGATGCTTAGAGCTGTACCAGAACTTGGCACCCAAAAAATAACAAGTGGTTCTTACCACCAGTGACTTCTTACCCCGTTCACTTGACCTTAACTGCTGAGATCTGGCTTTATCTCCTCCTAAGACCAAAGACAAAGAACAATGCTGTAACACAGCCACCATTTACATTTGCTCTCCAAAGAGAAACGGTGACCGACCTTCATGTGGGAACCCCCTCTCCTGGTACAGGGCGCTCTGCCACAAATTAATCCATCTGCATCTGCAAGAAAGTGATGACAGAAGTCAAAGGGCTGAATGACAACAGCTCCAGCCATCTCGTGTCAATCTAGGAATACCATCTAGAGGCCAAACTATACCCTACACCACAAATTACAAGCCCCCAGGCCTTGCCCTGTTACACCCATAGGCCTGACTGTGCAGCAGGGCAGAGCAGCTCTGGGCCAGACCCATGCAGGCACCCGTGACACAGGAGATGACAAACAAGGGGATGCAACAAGGAGAGAAAACTCTGGGCTAGATGATCACAAGGACCGAGCAAATGAGGAATGAGATGACCTAGGCGAGACCGACGGGGAGCCAAGGAGGCTGCACGAACCCTGGCAGAAGAGGATGATAACAGAAGGACTTATTCCAAGAACTGCAAAGATGGATGCCCGAGAATTGGACGGGCGGAATCCTCTAGCTATCTTCGCATTCTTACAAGTCCTCATCCCCTATAATGGATCGTTGCAGTGCACAGCTGTCGATGCAGCTCAGAACAAGACCTGAAAAGACACCCGACTCAATGTCGCTGAAGAGAGACGTGATGCTGATGCACCTCCAAGCTCACGAGTCAAAGGATCAATGGTATCGGCACCGCACTGAGGAACACCAAGAACAGAGACGCTAAGAATAATGCCCAGCGTTTGCGATAAGCATCTCAAAGGGCTAAGGCAAAAGACCTGCGACACAAGATGCACAAAAGACAGAGAACGCACAATAGACTAGTGACATGTACCGGGACCGCTCTGCCCTGCGCACCTCGGCACCGTGATCAAATCCAAGACTTTTGCTTTATGGGGCCTAAGGGGCCCCTTCTTGGGTATCCCCACCTCCAAATCTGACTCAAAAATGCCTCCCGGTGAGTCCCAACGCAACACCCCGCTTTCACCCCCTCTGTGGGTCGCAGGCCTCGACTTATCTCCTGGATGTCTGAGGATGTCAATCTGATTCAGGTGCAAAAGAAGGCCACCTCGCCAGGCGGGAACCTCATGTCTTCATCGGGCTGGTTATCTCTTGGTCAGCTACAATAAACAAAAGCAAACAAACATCAGTGCATGAACTTAGTGGCACCTCAGCCAAAACCTGTCAGTTCTGCCCCTCACCATCTCCTAAGAAGGCCGCGGTCCTTGGGCCCCACACTTTGGCCAAGCTCCGAGGCCAACACCATCGTCGCAGGGTATACCTGGGTTAAGAGGAGACAAGGTGATGCGGCATCGCCAAAACTTGAGGGGGCCCTCGCTCCTCCCTCCCTCCACAACTCACTGCAAGTCCTCGGCCGTTGCCGAAGGCTTCCCGGATGGTACCGTCACATTGAAAAGCTAAAGGCTTCGTCGCAGAGTCCCTTAATATTTCTGGAGGGCTCACGAGGGCGGCAAGCCAGGTCTGTCAGCCGGCGGCGAGGGGTTTTGGCGTACTACAAGTGGACCATCTAAAACACACAGATGACAATGGATGCTTAGAGCTGTACCAGAACTTGGCAGCCAAGGAATAACAAGTGGTTCTTACCACCAGGGACTTCTTACCTCGTTCACTTGACCTCGACTACTGAGATCTGGCTTTATCTCCTCCTAAGAACAAGGACAAAGAACAATGCTGTAACACAGCCACCATATACACTTGCTCTGCAAACACAAACGGTGACCGACCTTCCTGCGGGAACCCCCTCACCCGGTATGGGGCGCTCTGCCACGGATTCTAATCCGTCTGCATCTGCAAGAAAGTGATGACAAAAGTCAAAGGGCTGCACGAGAACTTAACAGCTCCAGCCATCTTGTGTCAATCTAGGAATATCATCTAGAGGCCAAACTACACCCTACATTACAGATTTAAAGGCCTTGGGCCTTGTTCTAATACACCTATAGGCCAGGCTATGCAGCAGGGCAGAGCAGCTGTGGGCCAAACCCATGCAGGCACTCGTGACACAGGAGATGACAAACAAGAGGATGCCAAGAGGAGAGAGAACTCTTGGCGGAAAGCATGACTGCAAGCACATCGAAGGGCTAAGGCAAAAGACCTGTGACACAAGACACCCAAAAGACACGGCGTACACAATAGACAAGCGACGCAACACGCACTGGGACTGCTCTGCCCTGCGCACCTCAGCATTGTGATCAAACGTAAGAGTTTTCCATTACGCGGGCTAAGGCGCCCCTTCTTGGGTACCCCCATCTCCAAAGCTGACTCAAAACTCCCTCCCAGAGAGCCCCGACCCGACACGCCGCTTTCATTCCCTCCGTGGGTCATATCCCTCAACTTATCTCTCGGACGTCTGGGGATGTGAATCTTCCTGGGGAGCAAAAGAAGGCCGCCTCCCACCGTCCCAGAAGCTCCTGCCATTGCCAGGCTGTTGTCTCTCAGTCAGCTACAATAAAGAAAACCGAACATCAGTACACGAGCTTAGTGGCACACCGGCCAAAACCCAACAATTCCACTACTCACTGTCTCCTAAAAAGGCCAGGGTCCTCGGGCCGCACGCTTCAGCCAAGCTCCGAGGCCAACGCCGTCACCACACGGTATACCTGGGTTGAGTGGAGACGAGCTAATGTGGCATTACTGAAACTTGAGTGGGCCCTCGCTCCTCCTCCCTCCATCCCTCCCTCCCTCCCCGACTTGCCGCAACTCCTCGGCCGTTGCCAAAGGCTACCCGGACAGTACCTTCACATGGAAAAGGTAAAGGCTTCGTCGCAGAGTCCCACGATACTTGCAGAGGACTCACGCGGGCGGTGAGACACATCCGGCGGCCGGTCGGTGAGGGGTTTTGGTGTACTACAAGTGGACCACCTCAAACACGCAAATGACAACGGATGCTTAGAGCTGTACCAGAACTTGACACCCAAGGAATAACAAGTGGTTCTTACCACCAGGGACTTCTTACCTCGTTCACTTGACCTCGACTGCTGAGATCTGGCTTTATCTCCTCCTAAGAACAAGGACAAAGAACAATGCTGTAACACAGCCACCATATACACTTGCTCTGCAAACACAAACGGTGACCGACCTTCATGCGGGAACCCCCTCACCCGGTATGGGGCGCTCTGCCACGGATTCTAATCCGTCTGCATCTGCAAGAAAGCGATGACAGAAGTCAAAGGGCTGCACGAGAACTTAACAGCTCCAGCCATCTTGTGTCAATCTAGGAATATCATCTAGAGGCCAGACTACACCCTACGTTACAGATTTAAAGGTCTTGGGCCTTGTTCTATTACACCTATATGCCAGGGTATGCAGCAGGGCAGAGCAGCTCTGGGCCAGACCCACGCAGGCACCCGTGACACAGAAGATGACAAACAAGGGGATGCAACAAGGAGAGAAAACTCTGGGCTAGATGATCACAAGGACCGAGCAAATGCGGAATGAGATGACCTAGGCGAGACCGACGGGGAGCCAAGGAGGCTGCACGAACCCTGGCAGAAGAGGATGATAACAGAAGGACTTATTCCAAGAACTGCAAAGATGGATGCCCGAGAATTGGACGGGCGGAATCCTCTAGCTATCTTCGCATTCTTACAAGTCCTCATCCCCTATAATGGATCGTTGCAGTGCACAGCTGTCGATGCAGCTCAGAACAAGACCTGAAAAGACACCCGACTCAATGTCGCTGAAGAGAGACGTGATGCTGATGCACCTCCAAGCTCACGAGTCAAAGGATCAATGGTATCGGCACCGCACTGAGGAACACCAAGAACAGAGACGCTAAGAATAATGCCCAGCGTTTGCGATAAGCATCTCAAAGGGCTAAGGCAAAAGACCTGCGACACAAGATGCACAAAAGACAGAGAACGCACAATAGACTAGTGACATGTACCGGGACCGCTCTGCCCTGCGCACCTCGGCACCGTGATCAAAACCAAGACTTTTGCTTTATGGGGCCTAAGGGGCCCCTTCTTGGGTAGCCCCGCCTCCAAATCTGACTCAAAAATACCTCCCGGTGAGTCCCAACTCGACACCCTGCTTTCACCCCCTCTGTGGGTCGCAGGCCTCGACTTATCTCCTGGATGTCTGAGGATATCAGTCTGCCTCGGGTGCAAAAGAAGGCCACCTCGCCAGGTGGGAACCTCATGTCTTCATCGGGCTGGTTATCTCTTGGTCAGCTACAATAAACAAAAGCAAACGAACATCAGTGCATGAACTTAGTGGCACCTCAGCCAAAACCCATCAGTTCTGCCACTCACTGCCTCCAAAAAAGGCCAGGGCCCTCGGAAAGCACGCTTTGGCCATGCACCAAGGCCAATGCCATTGTCACAGGGTATACCTGGATTGAGTGGAGACGAGGTGATGTGGCATTGCTGAAACTCGAGCGGACCCTCGCTCCTCCTCCCTCCCTCCCCAACTTACTGCAACTCCTCGGCCATTGCCAAAGGCAACCTGGATGGTACCGTCACATGGAAAAGCTAAAGGCTTTGTCGCAGAGTCCCATGATACTTGCAGAGGACTCACGACGGCGGTGAGACGCATCCGTCAGCCGGTCGGTGAGGGGTTCGACGTAATAAAGGAGACCGCCTGAAACACACAAAGGACAACGGATGCTTAGAGCTGTACCAGAACTTGACACCCAAGGAATAACAAGTGGTTCTTACCACCAGGGACTTCTTACCTCGTTCACTTGACCTCGACTGCTGAGATCTGGCTTTATCTCCTCCTAAGAACAAGGACAAAGAACAATGCTGTAACACAGCCACCATATACACTTGCTCTGCAAACACAAACGGTGACCGACCTTCATGCGGGAACCCCCTCACCCGGTATGGGGCGCTCTGCCACGGATTCTAATCCGTCTGCATCTGCAAGAAAGCGATGACAGAAGTCAAAGGGCTGCACGAGAACTTAACAGCTCCAGCCATCTTGTGTCAATCTCGGAATATCATCTAGAGGCCAGACTACACCCTACATTACAGATTTAAAGGCCTTGGGCCTCATTCTAATACACCTGTATGTCAGGGTATGCAACAGGGCAGAGCAGCTGTGGGCCAAACCCACGCAGGCACCCGTGACACAGGCTATGACAAACAAGAGGATGCAACGAGGAGAGAGAACTCTCGGCAGAAAGCATGACTGCAAGCAATTGAAGGGCTAAGGCAAAAGACCTGTGACACAAGATGCCCAAAAGACACAGAATATACAATAGACAAGTGACCCAACATGCACTCAGATTGCTCTGCCCTGTGCACCTCAGCATTGTAATCAACTGTGAGACCTTGGCCTTATGCAGGCTAAGGCACCCCTTCTTGGGTATCCCCATCTCCAAAGCTGACACAAAAAACCCTCCCGGTGAGCCCCAACTCAATACTCCGCTTTCATCCCCTTGACTTATCTCTCGGACGTCTGGGGATCTCAATCCACGTGGGATGAAAAAAGACCGCCTCACCATCCTGGAAGCTCCTGCAATTGCCAGGCTGTTGTCTCTTAGATGGCTACAAGAAAGCAAACCAAACATCAGTACAGGAACTTTGTGGCACATTGGCCAAACCCCAACAATTCCACTACTCACTGTCTCCGAAAAAGGCCAGTGTCCTCGGGCCGCACGCTTCGGCCAAGCTCCGAGGCCAACGCCGTCATCACAGGGTATACCTGGGTTGAGTGGAGACGAGGTGATGTGGCACTGCTGAAGCTTGAGTGGGCCCTCGCTCCTCCTCCCTCCATCCCTCCCTCCCTCCCCCCCCGACTTGCCGCAACTCCTCAGCCATGGCCAAAGGCTACCCGGACAGTACCTTCACATGGAAAAGGTAAAGGCCTCATCGCAGAGTCCTGTGATACTTGCAGAGAACTCACGAGGGCGTTGAGATGGAGCTGTCGGCCAGTCAGTGAGGAGTTTGGCGTAATACAAGGGGACCGCCTGAAACACACAAAGGACAACGGATGCTTAGAGCTGTACCAGAACTTGGCACCCAAAAAATAACAAGTGGTTCTTACCACCAGTGACTTCTTACCCCGTTCACTTGACCTTAACTGCTGAGATCTGGCTTTATCTCCTCCTAAGACCAAAGACAAAGAACAATGCTGTAACACAGCCACCATTTACATTTGCTCTCCAAAGAGAAACGGTGACCGACCTTCATGTGGGAACCCCCTCTCCTGGTACAGGGCGCTCTGCCACAAATTAATCCATCTGCATCTGCAAGAAAGTGATGACAGAAGTCAAAGGGCTGAATGACAACAGCTCCAGCCATCTCGTGTCAATCTAGGAATACCATCTAGAGGCCAAACTATACCCTACACCACAAATTACAAGCCCCCAGGCCTTGCCCTGTTACACCCATAGGCCTGACTGTGCAGCAGGGCAGAGCAGCTCTGGGCCAGACCCATGCAGGCACCCGTGACACAGGAGATGACAAACAAGGGGATGCAACAAGGAGAGAAAACTCTGGGCTAGATGATCACAAGGACCGAGCAAATGAGGAATGAGATGACCTAGGCGAGACCGACGGGGAGCCAAGGAGGCTGCACGAACCCTGGCAGAAGAGGATGATAACAGAAGGACTTATTCCAAGAACTGCAAAGATGGATGCCCGAGAATTGGACGGGCGGAATCCTCTAGCTATCTTCGCATTCTTACAAGTCCTCATCCCCTATAATGGATCGTTGCAGTGCACAGCTGTCGATGCAGCTCAGAACAAGACCTGAAAAGACACCCGACTCAATGTCGCTGAAGAGAGACGTGATGCTGATGCACCTCCAAGCTCACGAGTCAAAGGATCAATGGTATCGGCACCGCACTGAGGAACACCAAGAACAGAGACGCTAAGAATAATGCCCAGCGTTTGCGATAAGCATCTCAAAGGGCTAAGGCAAAAGACCTGCGACACAAGATGCACAAAAGACAGAGAACGCACAATAGACTAGTGACATGTACCGGGACCGCTCTGCCCTGCGCACCTCGGCACCGTGATCAAATCCAAGACTTTTGCTTTATGGGGCCTAAGGGGCCCCTTCTTGGGTATCCCCACCTCCAAATCTGACTCAAAAATGCCTCCCGGTGAGTCCCAACGCAACACCCCGCTTTCACCCCCTCTGTGGGTCGCAGGCCTCGACTTATCTCCTGGATGTCTGAGGATGTCAATCTGATTCAGGTGCAAAAGAAGGCCACCTCGCCAGGCGGGAACCTCATGTCTTCATCGGGCTGGTTATCTCTTGGTCAGCTACAATAAACAAAAGCAAACAAACATCAGTGCATGAACTTAGTGGCACCTCAGCCAAAACCTGTCAGTTCTGCCCCTCACCATCTCCTAAGAAGGCCGCGGTCCTTGGGCCCCACACTTTGGCCAAGCTCCGAGGCCAACACCATCGTCGCAGGGTATACCTGGGTTAAGAGGAGACAAGGTGATGCGGCATCGCCAAAACTTGAGGGGGCCCTCGCTCCTCCCTCCCTCCACAACTCACTGCAAGTCCTCGGCCGTTGCCGAAGGCTTCCCGGATGGTACCGTCACATTGAAAAGCTAAAGGCTTCGTCGCAGAGTCCCTTAATATTTCTGGAGGGCTCACGAGGGCGGCAAGCCAGGTCTGTCAGCCGGCGGCGAGGGGTTTTGGCGTACTACAGGTGGACCATCTAAAACACACAGATGACAATGGATGCTTAGAGCTGTACCAGAACTTGGCAGCCAAGGAATAACAAGTGGTTCTTACCACCAGGGACTTCTTACCTCGTTCACTTGACCTCGACTACTGAGATCTGGCTTTATCTCCTCCTAAGAACAAGGACAAAGAACAATGCTGTAACACAGCCACCATATACACTTGCTCTGCAAACACAAACGGTGACCGACCTTCCTGCGGGAACCCCCTCACCCGGTATGGGGCGCTCTGCCACGGATTCTAATCCGTCTGCATCTGCAAGAAAGTGATGACAAAAGTCAAAGGGCTGCACGAGAACTTAACAGCTCCAGCCATCTTGTGTCAATCTAGGAATATCATCTAGAGGCCAAACTACACCCTACATTACAGATTTAAAGGCCTTGGGCCTTGTTCTAATACACCTATAGGCCAGGCTATGCAGCAGGGCAGAGCAGCTGTGGGCCAAACCCATGCAGGCACTCGTGACACAGGAGATGACAAACAAGAGGATGCCAAGAGGAGAGAGAACTCTTGGCGGAAAGCATGACTGCAAGCACATCGAAGGGCTAAGGCAAAAGACCTGTGACACAAGACACCCAAAAGACACGGCGTACACAATAGACAAGCGACGCAACACGCACTGGGACTGCTCTGCCCTGCGCACCTCAGCATTGTGATCAAACGTAAGAGTTTTCCATTACGCGGGCTAAGGCGCCCCTTCTTGGGTACCCCCATCTCCAAAGCTGACTCAAAACTCCCTCCCAGAGAGCCCCGACCCGACACGCCGCTTTCATTCCCTCCGTGGGTCATATCCCTCAACTTATCTCTCGGACGTCTGGGGATGTGAATCTTCCTGGGGAGCAAAAGAAGGCCGCCTCCCACCGTCCCAGAAGCTCCTGCCATTGCCAGGCTGTTGTCTCTCAGTCAGCTACAATAAAGAAAACCGAACATCAGTACACGAGCTTAGTGGCACACCGGCCAAAACCCAACAATTCCACTACTCACTGTCTCCTAAAAAGGCCAGGGTCCTCGGGCCGCACGCTTCAGCCAAGCTCCGAGGCCAACGCCGTCACCACACGGTATACCTGGGTTGAGTGGAGACGAGCTAATGTGGCATTACTGAAACTTGAGTGGGCCCTCGCTCCTCCTCCCTCCATCCCTCCCTCCCTCCCCGACTTGCCGCAACTCCTCGGCCGTTGCCAAAGGCTACCCGGACAGTACCTTCACATGGAAAAGGTAAAGGCTTCGTCGCAGAGTCCCACGATACTTGCAGAGGACTCACGCGGGCGGTGAGACACATCCGGCGGCCGGTCGGTGAGGGGTTTTGGTGTACTACAAGTGGACCACCTCAAACACGCAAATGACAACGGATGCTTAGAGCTGTACCAGAACTTGACACCCAAGGAATAACAAGTGGTTCTTACCACCAGGGACTTCTTACCTCGTTCACTTGACCTCGACTGCTGAGATCTGGCTTTATCTCCTCCTAAGAACAAGGACAAAGAACAATGCTGTAACACAGCCACCATATACACTTGCTCTGCAAACACAAACGGTGACCGACCTTCATGCGGGAACCCCCTCACCCGGTATGGGGCGCTCTGCCACGGATTCTAATCCGTCTGCATCTGCAAGAAAGCGATGACAGAAGTCAAAGGGCTGCACGAGAACTTAACAGCTCCAGCCATCTTGTGTCAATCTAGGAATATCATCTAGAGGCCAGACTACACCCTACGTTACAGATTTAAAGGTCTTGGGCCTTGTTCTATTACACCTATATGCCAGGGTATGCAGCAGGGCAGAGCAGCTCTGGGCCAGACCCACGCAGGCACCCGTGACACAGAAGATGACAAACAAGGGGATGCAACAAGGAGAGAAAACTCTGGGCTAGATGATCACAAGGACCGAGCAAATGCGGAATGAGATGACCTAGGCGAGACCGACGGGGAGCCAAGGAGGCTGCACGAACCCTGGCAGAAGAGGATGATAACAGAAGGACTTATTCCAAGAACTGCAAAGATGGATGCCCGAGAATTGGACGGGCGGAATCCTCTAGCTATCTTCGCATTCTTACAAGTCCTCATCCCCTATAATGGATCGTTGCAGTGCACAGCTGTCGATGCAGCTCAGAACAAGACCTGAAAAGACACCCGACTCAATGTCGCTGAAGAGAGACGTGATGCTGATGCACCTCCAAGCTCACGAGTCAAAGGATCAATGGTATCGGCACCGCACTGAGGAACACCAAGAACAGAGACGCTAAGAATAATGCCCAGCGTTTGCGATAAGCATCTCAAAGGGCTAAGGCAAAAGACCTGCGACACAAGATGCACAAAAGACAGAGAACGCACAATAGACTAGTGACATGTACCGGGACCGCTCTGCCCTGCGCACCTCGGCACCGTGATCAAAACCAAGACTTTTGCTTTATGGGGCCTAAGGGGCCCCTTCTTGGGTAGCCCCGCCTCCAAATCTGACTCAAAAATACCTCCCGGTGAGTCCCAACTCGACACCCTGCTTTCACCCCCTCTGTGGGTCGCAGGCCTCGACTTATCTCCTGGATGTCTGAGGATATCAGTCTGCCTCGGGTGCAAAAGAAGGCCACCTCGCCAGGTGGGAACCTCATGTCTTCATCGGGCTGGTTATCTCTTGGTCAGCTACAATAAACAAAAGCAAACGAACATCAGTGCATGAACTTAGTGGCACCTCAGCCAAAACCCATCAGTTCTGCCACTCACTGCCTCCAAAAAAGGCCAGGGCCCTCGGAAAGCACGCTTTGGCCATGCACCAAGGCCAATGCCATTGTCACAGGGTATACCTGGATTGAGTGGAGACGAGGTGATGTGGCATTGCTGAAACTCGAGCGGACCCTCGCTCCTCCTCCCTCCCTCCCCAACTTACTGCAACTCCTCGGCCATTGCCAAAGGCAACCTGGATGGTACCGTCACATGGAAAAGCTAAAGGCTTTGTCGCAGAGTCCCATGATACTTGCAGAGGACTCACGACGGCGGTGAGACGCATCCGTCAGCCGGTCGGTGAGGGGTTCGACGTAATAAAGGAGACCGCCTGAAACACACAAAGGACAACGGATGCTTAGAGCTGTACCAGAACTTGACACCCAAGGAATAACAAGTGGTTCTTACCACCAGGGACTTCTTACCTCGTTCACTTGACCTCGACTGCTGAGATCTGGCTTTATCTCCTCCTAAGAACAAGGACAAAGAACAATGCTGTAACACAGCCACCATATACACTTGCTCTGCAAACACAAACGGTGACCGACCTTCATGCGGGAACCCCCTCACCCGGTATGGGGCGCTCTGCCACGGATTCTAATCCGTCTGCATCTGCAAGAAAGCGATGACAGAAGTCAAAGGGCTGCACGAGAACTTAACAGCTCCAGCCATCTTGTGTCAATCTCGGAATATCATCTAGAGGCCAGACTACACCCTACATTACAGATTTAAAGGCCTTGGGCCTCATTCTAATACACCTGTATGTCAGGGTATGCAACAGGGCAGAGCAGCTGTGGGCCAAACCCACGCAGGCACCCGTGACACAGGCTATGACAAACAAGAGGATGCAACGAGGAGAGAGAACTCTCGGCAGAAAGCATGACTGCAAGCAATTGAAGGGCTAAGGCAAAAGACCTGTGACACAAGATGCCCAAAAGACACAGAATATACAATAGACAAGTGACCCAACATGCACTCAGATTGCTCTGCCCTGTGCACCTCAGCATTGTAATCAACTGTGAGACCTTGGCCTTATGCAGGCTAAGGCACCCCTTCTTGGGTATCCCCATCTCCAAAGCTGACACAAAAAACCCTCCCGGTGAGCCCCAACTCAATACTCCGCTTTCATCCCCTTGACTTATCTCTCGGACGTCTGGGGATCTCAATCCACGTGGGATGAAAAAAGACCGCCTCACCATCCTGGAAGCTCCTGCAATTGCCAGGCTGTTGTCTCTTAGATGGCTACAAGAAAGCAAACCAAACATCAGTACAGGAACTTTGTGGCACATTGGCCAAACCCCAACAATTCCACTACTCACTGTCTCCGAAAAAGGCCAGTGTCCTCGGGCCGCACGCTTCGGCCAAGCTCCGAGGCCAACGCCGTCATCACAGGGTATACCTGGGTTGAGTGGAGACGAGGTGATGTGGCACTGCTGAAGCTTGAGTGGGCCCTCGCTCCTCCTCCCTCCATCCCTCCCTCCCTCCCCCCCCGACTTGCCGCAACTCCTCAGCCATGGCCAAAGGCTACCCGGACAGTACCTTCACATGGAAAAGGTAAAGGCCTCATCGCAGAGTCCTGTGATACTTGCAGAGAACTCACGAGGGCGTTGAGATGGAGCTGTCGGCCAGTCAGTGAGGAGTTTGGCGTAATACAAGGGGACCGCCTGAAACACACAAAGGACAACGGATGCTTAGAGCTGTACCAGAACTTGGCACCCAAAAAATAACAAGTGGTTCTTACCACCAGTGACTTCTTACCCCGTTCACTTGACCTTAACTGCTGAGATCTGGCTTTATCTCCTCCTAAGACCAAAGACAAAGAACAATGCTGTAACACAGCCACCATTTACATTTGCTCTCCAAAGAGAAACGGTGACCGACCTTCATGTGGGAACCCCCTCTCCTGGTACAGGGCGCTCTGCCACAAATTAATCCATCTGCATCTGCAAGAAAGTGATGACAGAAGTCAAAGGGCTGAATGACAACAGCTCCAGCCATCTCGTGTCAATCTAGGAATACCATCTAGAGGCCAAACTATACCCTACACCACAAATTACAAGCCCCCAGGCCTTGCCCTGTTACACCCATAGGCCTGACTGTGCAGCAGGGCAGAGCAGCTCTGGGCCAGACCCATGCAGGCACCCGTGACACAGGAGATGACAAACAAGGGGATGCAACAAGGAGAGAAAACTCTGGGCTAGATGATCACAAGGACCGAGCAAATGAGGAATGAGATGACCTAGGCGAGACCGACGGGGAGCCAAGGAGGCTGCACGAACCCTGGCAGAAGAGGATGATAACAGAAGGACTTATTCCAAGAACTGCAAAGATGGATGCCCGAGAATTGGACGGGCGGAATCCTCTAGCTATCTTCGCATTCTTACAAGTCCTCATCCCCTATAATGGATCGTTGCAGTGCACAGCTGTCGATGCAGCTCAGAACAAGACCTGAAAAGACACCCGACTCAATGTCGCTGAAGAGAGACGTGATGCTGATGCACCTCCAAGCTCACGAGTCAAAGGATCAATGGTATCGGCACCGCACTGAGGAACACCAAGAACAGAGACGCTAAGAATAATGCCCAGCGTTTGCGATAAGCATCTCAAAGGGCTAAGGCAAAAGACCTGCGACACAAGATGCACAAAAGACAGAGAACGCACAATAGACTAGTGACATGTACCGGGACCGCTCTGCCCTGCGCACCTCGGCACCGTGATCAAATCCAAGACTTTTGCTTTATGGGGCCTAAGGGGCCCCTTCTTGGGTATCCCCACCTCCAAATCTGACTCAAAAATGCCTCCCGGTGAGTCCCAACGCAACACCCCGCTTTCACCCCCTCTGTGGGTCGCAGGCCTCGACTTATCTCCTGGATGTCTGAGGATGTCAATCTGATTCAGGTGCAAAAGAAGGCCACCTCGCCAGGCGGGAACCTCATGTCTTCATCGGGCTGGTTATCTCTTGGTCAGCTACAATAAACAAAAGCAAACAAACATCAGTGCATGAACTTAGTGGCACCTCAGCCAAAACCTGTCAGTTCTGCCCCTCACCATCTCCTAAGAAGGCCGCGGTCCTTGGGCCCCACACTTTGGCCAAGCTCCGAGGCCAACACCATCGTCGCAGGGTATACCTGGGTTAAGAGGAGACAAGGTGATGCGGCATCGCCAAAACTTGAGGGGGCCCTCGCTCCTCCCTCCCTCCACAACTCACTGCAAGTCCTCGGCCGTTGCCGAAGGCTTCCCGGATGGTACCGTCACATTGAAAAGCTAAAGGCTTCGTCGCAGAGTCCCTTAATATTTCTGGAGGGCTCACAAGGGCGGCAAGCCAGGTCTGTCAGCCGGCGGCGAGGGGTTTTGGCGTACTACAAGTGGACCATCTAAAACACACAGATGACAATGGATGCTTAGAGCTGTACCAGAACTTGGCAGCCAAGGAATAACAAGTGGTTCTTACCACCAGGGACTTCTTACCTCGTTCACTTGACCTCGACTACTGAGATCTGGCTTTATCTCCTCCTAAGAACAAGGACAAAGAACAATGCTGTAACACAGCCACCATATACACTTGCTCTGCAAACACAAACGGTGACCGACCTTCCTGCGGGAACCCCCTCACCCGGTATGGGGTGCTCTGCCACGGATTCTAATCCGTCTGCATCTGCAAGAAAGTGATGACAAAAGTCAAAGGGCTGCACGAGAACTTAACAGCTCCAGCCATCTTGTGTCAATCTAGGAATATCATCTAGAGGCCAAACTACACCCTACATTACAGATTTAAAGGCCTTGGGCCTTGTTCTAATACACCTATAGGCCAGGCTATGCAGCAGGGCAGAGCAGCTGTGGGCCAAACCCATGCAGGCACTCGTGACACAGGAGATGACAAACAAGAGGATGCCAAGAGGAGAGAGAACTCTTGGCGGAAAGCATGACTGCAAGCACATCGAAGGGCTAAGGCAAAAGACCTGTGACACAAGACACCCAAAAGACACGGCGTACACAATAGACAAGCGACGCAACACGCACTGGGACTGCTCTGCCCTGCGCACCTCAGCATTGTGATCAAACGTAAGAGTTTTCCATTACGCGGGCTAAGGCGCCCCTTCTTGGGTACCCCCATCTCCAAAGCTGACTCAAAACTCCCTCCCAGAGAGCCCCGACCCGACACGCCGCTTTCATTCCCTCCGTGGGTCATATCCCTCAACTTATCTCTCGGACGTCTGGGGATGTGAATCTTCCTGGGGAGCAAAAGAAGGCCGCCTCCCACCGTCCCAGAAGCTCCTGCCATTGCCAGGCTGTTGTCTCTCAGTCAGCTACAATAAAGAAAACCGAACATCAGTACACGAGCTTAGTGGCACACCGGCCAAAACCCAACAATTCCACTACTCACTGTCTCCTAAAAAGGCCAGGGTCCTCGGGCCGCACGCTTCAGCCAAGCTCCGAGGCCAACGCCGTCACCACACGGTATACCTGGGTTGAGTGGAGACGAGCTAATGTGGCATTACTGAAACTTGAGTGGGCCCTCGCTCCTCCTCCCTCCATCCCTCCCTCCCTCCCCGACTTGCCGCAACTCCTCGGCCGTTGCCAAAGGCTACCCGGACAGTACCTTCACATGGAAAAGGTAAAGGCTTCGTCGCAGAGTCCCACGATACTTGCAGAGGACTCACGCGGGCGGTGAGACACATCCGGCGGCTGGTCGGTGAGGGGTTTTGGTGTACTACAAGTGGACCACCTCAAACACACAAATGACAACGGATGCTTAGAGCTGTACCAGAACTTGACACCCAAGGAATAACAAGTGGTTCTTACCACCAGGGACTTCTTACCTCGTTCACTTGACCTCGACTGCTGAGATCTGGCTTTATCTCCTCCTAAGAACAAGGACAAAGAACAATGCTGTAACACAGCCACCATATACACTTGCTCTGCAAACACAAACAGTGACCGACCTTCATGCGGGAACCCCCTCACCCGGTATGGGGCGCTCTGCCACGGATTCTAATCCGTCTGCATCTGCAAGAAAGCGATGACAGAAGTCAAAGGGCTGCACGAGAACTTAACAGCTCCAGCCATCTTGTGTCAATCTAGGAATATCATCTAGAGGCCAGACTACACCCTACATTACAGATTTAAAGGTCTTGGGCCTTGTTCTATTACACCTATATGCCAGGGTATGCAGCAGGGCAGAGCAGCTCTGGGCCAGACCCACGCAGGCACCCGTGACACAGAAGATGACAAACAAGGGGATGCAACAAGGAGAGAAAACTCTGGGCTAGATGATCACAAGGACCGAGCAAATGCGGAATGAGATGACCTAGGCGAGACCGACGGGGAGCCAAGGAGGCTGCAAGAACCCTGGCAGAAGAGGATGATAACAGAAGGACTTATTCCAAGAACTGCAAAGATGGATGCCCGAGAATTGGACGGGCGGAATCCTCTAGCTATCTTCGCATTCTTACAAGTCCTCATCCCCTATAATGGATCGTTGCAGTGCACAGCTGTCGATGCAGCTCAGAACAAGACCTGAAAAGACACCCGACTCAATGTCGCTGAAGAGAGACGTGATGCTGATGCACCTCCAAGCTCACGAGTCAAAGGATCAATGGTATCGGCACCGCACTGAGGAACACCAAGAACAGAGACGCTAAGAATAACGCCCAGCGTTTGCGATAAGCATCTCAAAGGGCTAAGGCAAAAGACCTGCGACACAAGATGCACAAAAGACAGAGAACGCACAATAGACTAGTGACATGTACCGGGACCGCTCTGCCCTGCGCACCTCGGCACCGTGATCAAAACCAAGACTTTTGCTTTATGGGGCCTAAGGGGCCCCTTCTTGGGTAGCCCCGCCTCCAAATCTGACTCAAAAATACCTCCCGGTGAGTCCCAACTCGACACCCCGCTTTCACCCCCTCTGTGGGTCGCAGGCCTCGACTTATCTCCTGGATGTCTGAGGATATCAGTCTGCCTCAGGTGCAAAAGAAGGCCACCTCGCCAGGCGGGAACCTCATGTCTTCATCGGGCTGGTTATCTCTTGGTCAGCTACAATAAACAAAGAAAACCGAAGAAACATCAGTGCATGACCTTAGTGGCACCTCCGCCAAAACCCGTCAGTTCTGCCACTCACCGTCTCCTAAGAAGGCCGCAGTCGTCGGGCCGCACGCTTTGGCCAACCTCCGAGGCCAACGCCATCGCCATCCTCGCAGGGTATACCTGGGTTAAGAGGAGACAAGGTGATGCGGCATCGCCAAAACTTGAGGGGGCCCTCGCTCCTCCCTCCCTCCGCAACTCACTGCAAGTCCTCGGCCGTTGCCAAAGGCTTCCCGGACGGTACCTTCACATGGAAAAGCTAAAGGCTTCGTCGCAGAGTCCCTTAATATCTCTGTGAGTCGCAGGCCTCGACTTATCTCCTGGATGTCAGGGGATGCCAATCTGCTTAGGGTGTAAAAGAAGGCCGCCTCACCATGCAGGCAGCTTGTACCTTCACCGGGCTGGTTATCTCTTGGTCAGCTACAATAAACAAAAGCAAAAAACATCAGTGCATGAACTTAGTGGCACCTCAGCCAAAACCTGTCAATTCTGCCCCTCACCGTCTCCTAACAGGAGATGACAAACAAGAGGATGCCAAGAGGAGAGAGAACTCTCGGCAGAAAGCATGACTGCAAGCACATCGAAGGGCTAAGGTAAAAGACCTGTGACACAAGATGCCCAAAAGACACAATATACAATAGACAAGTGACCCAACATGCACTGGGACCGCTCTGCCCTGTGCACCTCAGCATTGTGATCAAATGTGAGACTTTCCCATTATGCGGGCTAAGGGGCCCCTTCTTGGGTATCCCCATCTCCAAAGCTGACTCAAAAATCCCTCCCAGAGAGCCCCAACTCGATACTCCGCTTTCATCCCCTTGACTTATCTCTTAGACATCTGGGGATATGAATCCACCTGGAATGCAAAAGAAGACCGCCTCACCATCCTGGAAGCTCCTGCCCTCGCCAGGCTGTTTGCTCTTAGATGACTACATTAAAGAAAACCAAACATCAGTACAGGAACTTTGTCGCACATTGGCCAAACCCCAACAATTCTGCAACTCACCATTTCCTAAGAAAGCCAGTGTCCTCGGGTCGCATGCTTTGGCCAAGCTTGGAGGCCGACGCTGTCATCACAGGGTATACCTGGGTTAAGAGGAGACGAGGTGATGCGGCACTGCTAAAACCTGAGTGGACCCTCACTCCTCCTCCCTCCCTCCCTCCCCGACTTGCCGCAACTCCTCGGCCGTTGCCAAAGGCTACCCGGTGGTACCTTCGAATGGAAAATATAATGACTTCAGTGTAATACTTCCAGAGAGCTCACGAGGGCGGCAAACCGGGTCCGTCGGCTGGTTGGCAAGGGGTTTCAGCGTAATACAAGGGGACCACCTGAAACACACAAATGACAATGGATGCTTAGAGCTGTACCAGAACTTGGCACCCAAGGAATAACAACTTTTTCTTTCCACCGGTCACCGCTTATCGTGCTCACTTCACCTTGACTGCTACTATCTGGCTTTACCTCCTAAAAATAAAGACACAGAACACTGCTGTAACACAGCCACCATTTACATGTGCCATACAAAGACAAACTGTGACTAACTTCCCTGCAGGAACCCCCTCACCCCGTATAGGGCGCCCTGCCATGGATTTAACCCTTCTGCATCTGCAAGAAAGTGATGACGAAAGCCACAGTGCTGCATGAGAACTTAACAGCTCCAGCCATCCTGTGTCAATCACAGAATGCCATCTAGAGGTCAAACTACACCCTACATTACAAATTTCATGTCCCGGGGCCCTGTCCTATTACACTTATAGGCCAGGCTATGCAGCAGGGCAGAGCAGCTCCAGGCTAAACCCATGCAGGCACCCGTGATACAGCAAATAAACAAGGGGACGTGACGAGGAGAGAAAACTCTCAGCAAGAAGAACAACCGCAACCACATCGAAGGGCTAAGGCAGATGACACAAGATGCCCAAAGGACGGAGAACGCACAATAGACAAGTACCATGACATGCACCATGATTCCTCTGCTCTGCACATTTTAGCATTGTGAACAAAAGTGAGACTGTCCCTTTATGGGGACTAAGGGGCCCCTTCTTGGGTATCCCCGTCTCCAAAGCCGACTCAAAAATCCCTCCTGGCGAGTCCTGACCCAAGACCCCGCTTTCATCCCCTCTGTGGGTCTTAGCCCTCGACTTACCTCTCTGAAGCCCAGGCTGCGAATCCTCCTCGGGCGCAAAAGAAGGCCTCCTCGCCGGCCGGGAACCTCCTGTCGTCATCGGGCTGTTGTCTCTTGGGCGGCTACGATAGAAAAAAAACCCAAACTTTAAGGCCTGAACTTAGTGGCACGTGGGCCAAAAGCCTACGGTTCCTGTACTCACCATCTCCTAAGATGGCAGGGGTTCTCAGGCCACACGCTTTGGCCATGCTTCGAGGCCGACGCTGCCGTCGCAGGGGTCACCTGAGTTAAGAGGAGACAAGGTGATGTGCCATTGCAGAAACTTGAATGGACCCTCGCTACACCCTCCCTCCCCTCCCTGACTCACCCCACCTCCTCGGCCATTGCCAAAGGCAACACAGAGAGCACCTTCAAATGGAAAAGGTAACGGCTTCTTCTCAGAGTCCAGTGATACTTGGGGATGGCTCACAAGGAGAGCGAGCCGGGTATGTCAGCTGGTCGGTGAGGGGGTTTGGCATAATACAAATGGACCGCCTAAAACGCACAAATTGACATTGGATGTTAAGAGCTGCACCGGAACTTGGCACCCAAGCAATAACAACATTTTCTTTCCACCCGTCACTGCTTACCTCACTCACTTGACATTGACTGCTGCTATCTGGCTTTACCTCCTAAAAATAAAACCAGAGAACTAGGCTGTAACATAGCCACCATTTACACTTGCCCTGCCAAAACAAACAGTGAGTCACCTTCCTGCAGGAAGCCTCTCTCCCGGTGTGGGGTGCTCTGCCACAGAGTTAATCCATCTGCATCTGAAAGAAAGTGATGACAAAAGTCAGAGTCCTGCACGATAACTTAGCAGCTCCAGCCACCTTGTGTCAATCTAACAATACAATCTAGAGTCCAACTACAGCCTACATTACAAATTTCAAGTCCCCAGGCCTTGTCCTATCACACCTATACTCCAGACTATGCAGCAGGGCAGAGCAGCTCTGGGCCAAACCCACGTAGGCCCCAGCAACAACAGGAGATGACAAACAAGGGGGAGCAACAAGGAGAGAAAATTCACTGCAAGAAGAATGACCACAAAGGCACCTCAAAGGGCTAAGGAAAATGATGTGCAACGTGAAATGCCCAAAAGACACAGAAGACACGATAGACGAGTAAGGCAACACACACTGGACTGCTCTGCCGTACGCACCTCAGCATTGTAATCAAAAATGAGACTTTCCCATTATGTGGCCTAAGGGGCCCTTTCTTGGACAGCCCCATCTCAAGAGCTAATTCAAAAATCCCTCTGGGCGACTCCTGACCAGGCACCCCGCTCTCATCCCCTCTGCGGGGCATAGCCCTCAACTTATCTCTCAGATGTCCGGGCATGCAAATCTGCATCAGGTGTGAGAGAAGGCCGCCTCACCATCTGGGAAGTTCCAGCCATCGCTGGGCCATTGTCTCTTAGTCGGCTACCATAAAGAGAACCAAACATTAAGGGGTGAACGTAGTGGCATGTCGGCCAAAACCCAACAATTTCTCTACTCACCGTCTACTAAGAGGGCCGGGCTCCTCGGGGCCCCACGCTTCGGCCATGCTCCAAGACTAACGCCGTCATCGCAGCGCATACCTAAGATAAGAGGAGACAAGGCACTGTGGCACCGCTGAAACTTTAACAGACCTTGGCTCCTCCTCCCTCCCTCCCTGACTCACCGCACCTCCTCAGCCGTTGCCTTCACATGGAAAAGGTCAAGGCTTCATCGCAGAGTCCCGTGATACTTGCGGAGGGCTCACAAGGACGGCAAGCGGGGTACGTCGGCCAGTAGGCGAGGGGGTACAGTGTAATACAAGTGGACCGCCTGAAACACACAAATGACAATGGATGTTAAGAGCTGCACCAGAACCTGGCACCCGAGCAATAACAACTTTTTCTTTCTGCCGGTCACCGCTTACCTCACTCACTTGACCTTGACTGCTGAGATGTGGCTTTACCTCCTAAAAATGAAGACAGAGAACTAGGCTGTAACACAGCCACCATTTACCCTTGCCCTACAAACACAAACGGTGACTGACCTTCCCATGGGAACCCCCTCAGCCGGTGTGGGGCGCTCTGCCATGGATTTAATCCATCGGCATCTGCAAGAAAGTGATGACAAAAGTCAAAGTGCTGCAGGAGAACTTAACAGCTCCGACAATCCTGTGTCAATCTAGGAATGCCATCTAGAGGCCAAACTACACTCTACACTACAAATTTCAAGTCCCCGGGCCTTGTCCTATTACATCCATACACCAGGCTGTGCAGCAGGGCAGAGCAGCTCTGGGACAAACCCGAGCAGGCACCCGTGACACAGGAGATGACAAACAAGGGGACGCAACTAGGAGAGAAAACTCTGGGCTAGATGAGCACAAGGACCAAGAGAATGAGGAATGAGATGACCTAGGCAAGACCGGCGGTGAGCCGACAAGGCTCCAAGAACCCTGGCAGAAGAGGACGCTAACAGAAAGACTTAATCCAAGAACTGCAAAGATGGATGCCCAAGAATTGTACGGGCAGAATCCTCTAGCTGTCTTCGCATTCTTACAAGTCCTCATCCCCTATAACGGATCGTTGTGGTGCACAGCTGTCGATGCAGCTCAGAACAAGACCTGAAAAGACACCCGACTCAACGTTGCTAAAGAGACGCGATTCTGATGAAGTTCCAAGCTCAAGAGTCAAAGGATCGATGGTATCAGCACCACACTGAGGAACACCAAGAGCAGAGATGCTAAGAATAACGCCCAGCCTTTGCAATGAGCAGCTCAGAGGGCTAAGACAAAAGACCTGTGACACGAGATGCCCAAAAGACAGAGAACACACAATAGACAAGTGACATGCACCAGGACTGCTCTGCCCTGCACACCTGGGCATTGTGATCAAAATTAAGATTTTCCCTTTATGTTGGCCTAAGGGTCCCCTTCTTGGGTATCCCTACCTCCAAAGCTGACTCAAAAATCCCTCCTGGCGAGTCCCAACTCGACACTCTGCTGTCACCCCATCTGTGGGTCACAAGCCTTGACTTATCTCTCAGACGTCTGCCTCGGGCACAAAAGAAGGCCGCCTCGCCATCCGAGAAGCTCCTGCTGTCACCGGGCTGTTCTCTCTTAGTCAGCTACAACAAAGAAAACCGAACAAACATCAGTGCATGAACTTAGTGGCACCTCAGCCAAAACCCGACAATTCCGCCGCTCACCGTCTCCTAATAGGGCCAGGGTCCTCGGGCCGCACGCTTTGGCCACTCTCCGATACTGACACTGTCGTTGCAAGGTATACCTTGATTAGGAGGAGACAAGGTGATGCGGCATTGCTGAGACTTGAGCAGACCCTCACTCCTCCTCCTCCTCCCTGACTCGATGCAACTCCTCAGCCGTTGCCAAAGGCTGCTCAGAAAGACCCTTCGAACGGAAAAAGTGAAGGCTCGGTCGAATAGTCCCATAATATTTTCAGAGGGCTCACAAGGGTGGCGAGCCAGGTCTGGCAGCAAGGAGGCTCGGAGAATACAAGCAGACCACCTAAAACACACAAATGACAACGGATGCTTAGAGCTGTACCAGAACTTGACACCCAAGGAATGACAACTTTTTCTTTCCACCACTCACCGCTTACCTTGCTCAACTCACTTTGACTGCTGCTATCCAGCTTAACCTCCTAAAAACAAAGAACAATGCTGTAAACATAGCCACCATTTACACTCGCCCTGCAAACACAAACAGCAACTCACCTTCCTGCGGGAACCCCCTCACCCGGTGCAGGGGGCTCTGCCACAGATTTAATCTGTCTGCATCTGAAAGAAAGCGATGACAAAAGTCAAAGCGGTGCACAGGAACTTAACAGCTACAGCCATCCTGTGTCAATCTAGGAATACCATCTAGAGGCCAAACTACACCCTACATTACAAATTTCAAGTCCCCAGACCCTGTCCTATTACACCTATATGCCAGACGGCGCAGCAGGGCAGAGCACCTCCTGAGAAAACCCACACAGGCACCCGTGACACAGCAGATGACAAACGCGGGGAAGCGACGAGGAGAGAAAACTCTCGGCGAGAAGAATGACCGCAGGCACATCGAAGGGCTAAGGCAGAAGACACGAGACACCCAGTAGAGACAGAACACGCAGGAGACAAGCTACACAACGTGCACTGGGACCGCTCTGCCTGGCACGCCTCAGCGCTGCGATCAAAGGGGAGACTTTCCCTTAAGGGGCCTAAAGGGGCCCCTTCTTAGACATCCTCATCTCTGAAGCTGACTCAATATTCCCTCGCGGCGAGCCCCGACCCGACACCCCGCTTGCATCCCCTCAACTTATCTCTCGGACATCCAGGGATGCGAATCCTCCTCGGGTGCAAAAGAAGGCCGCTCACCGTCCGCGAAGCTCCTGCCGTCGCCGGGCTGTTGTCTCTTAGTCAGCTACGATTAAAAAAAACCTGTCAAGGCCTGAACTTAGCAGCACGTGGCCCACTACAATTCTTGTACTCACCATCTCCTAAGATGGCAGGGGACCTCACGCTGCACGCTTCGGCCGCGCTCCGAGGCTGATGTCACCGTCGCAGGCTATACCTGAGGTAAGAGGAGACAGGCCACGTGGCATTGCTGAAACCTGAGTGGGCCCTCGCTCCTCCCTCCCTCCCCGACTCGCCGCAACTCCTCGGCCATTGCCAAAGGCTGCCCGGACTGCACCCTCACCTGGAAAAGGTCAGGGCTTCATCGCAGAGCTTTGCGACACTTGGGGAGGGGTCACGAGGGCGGCGAGCCGGGTCCGTCGGCCGTTCTGCGAGGGGGTTCGGCGTAATGCAAGTGGACCGCCTAAAACGCACAAATGACAATAGATGCTAAGAGCTGCGCCAGAACCTGGCACCCAAGCAAGAACAACATTTTCTTTCCACCGGCCACTGCTTACCTCGCTCACTCGACACTGACTGCTAAGATCCAGCTTTACCACCTAAAAACAAAGACAGAGAACAATGCTAGAACATAGCCACCGTTTACACTCGCCCCACAAACACAAACGGTGACTCACCTTCCTGTGGGAACCCCCTCACCTGGTATGGAGCGCTCCGCCACAGATATAATCGATCTGCATCTGAAAGAAAGTTAATGATAAAAGTCAAAGAGCTGCATGAGAACTTAATGGCTACAGACACCTTATGTCAATCTAGGAATACCATCTAGATGGCAACTACAGCCTACATAACAAATTTCAAGTCCCCGGGCTTTGCCCTATCGCACCTATAACGCCAGACTATGCAGCAGGGCAGAGCAGCTCCGGGCCAAACCCACGCTGGCCCCTGTGACACGGGACGTGACGAACACGGGGGTGCAACACGGAGAGAAACTCCCAGTGAGAAGAACGGCCGCCAGCACCTCGAAGGGCAAAGGAAAAAGACACACGACACAAGAAGCCCAAAAGACGCAGAACACACGATAGACGAGCGACACGACACGCACCGGGACTGTTCTGTCCTACGCGCCTCAGCATTGTGATCAAAAACGAGACTTTCCCATTACGTGGCCTAAAGGGGCCCTTTCTTGGACAGCCCCGTCTCCAGAGCTAATTCAAAAATCCATCCCGGGGAGTCCTGACTCGGCACATCGCTCTCATCCCCTCTGTGAGGCGTAGCCCTCCACTTATCTCTCAGAGGTCCAGGAATGCAAATCTGCATCCGGTGTGAAAGAAGGCCACCTCACCATCTGGGAAGTTCCAGCCGTTGCCAGGCCATTGTCTCTTAGATGGCTACAAGAAAGAAAACCAAACGTCAAGGCGTGAACTTAGGGGCACAGCGGCCAAAACCCAACAATTCTTGTACTCACCGTCTCCTAAGATGGCCAGGGCCCTCGGGCCACATGCTCCAGCTGCACTCCGAGTCTGACGCCACCATCACAGGGCATACCTGAGATAAGAGGAGACAAGGCCATGTGGCATTGCTGAAACTTGAGGGGACCCTTGCTCCTCCTTCCCCCCTCCCCGACTTGCCGCAAATCATCAGCCATTGCCAAATGCAACATGGAGGGCACCTTCAAATGGAAAAGGTCAAGGCTCCGTCACAGAGTCCCATGATACTTCCAACGGGCTCACGATGGCGGTGAGCCGGGTCCATCAGCCGCTAGGCAAGGCGATTTGGCATAAAAAAGTGGACTACCTTAAACATACAAACAACGGATGCTTAGAGCTGCACCGGAATGTGGCAACCATGCAATAACAACTGGTTCTGTCCACCAGACACTGCTCACCTCACTCATTTGACATTGATCGGTGATACCTGGCTTTACTTCCTAAAAATTAGGACAAAGAACAATCTGGTAACATAGCCACTGTTTACACCTCCCCTGAAAAGCTGAATGACAATGGACCTTCCCGGGGGAGACAGGGCAAAACAAAACGGAAAGGCATGTACCGACATAGGGTCCGAAAGCATCGCGTTGCCGGATTAGTTTCCATCTGAAACCGCTTGACCGTGACCTCTTTCCACAAGGGCCGCTGTCATATTGGACCAGTGGTTGGAATGCTTCAGACCACCTGTAAAACACAAAAAAACAAAGGATGCTTATAGTTTTATCACTAACACATTAAAACTCCAGTAACATCCGGCTCTGTGCTGGAATCAATACTCATCTCAGTCACCAATACTCATCTGGCTCATGGTGCCCCCGGTACCAGCACCTGGCCGTACCAAGCGCTTCGCATCTTCTAATGAAACAAAGAGCCAAACAATGGGGTAAGCATTGAAGAAAGTCAGGCTGGAGCTTGGGCTTCAGGTGCCAACCCACCTCATTGCTGTGCTCCTCTGGCCTCCTCCATTTGTGTCTGGTTTACATCCTATCCCTCTGCAAAAAAAATTATTTGTCAAAGTCACTCAGGCACACAGGGAAAGCTTAGCCTTCCCCAAGTTCTCATTTCTCCAATCAAACCATCTAGGAGCCGTAAACAGCGTGCATTAAAACAAAGGACTAGAAAACTGCGAGACACTGCAATACCTCTCCCATGCCTCCAACAAACCTTGCATGAACTGGCTGCGATTGCTCCGTCTGAGGCGTGGCTCAGGTGGCCAAACAAAGCAAAAAGTTCCCCGTAAAGTCTTCTTTCTACTCCACCTACCCCCCCAGTCTACTCCACAGGGCAGAGCAGTTTCAGGCTAAACACAAACTCAAACGACACATTATGCTACAAACAGTGTAACACTAGGATGATAAAAAAAGCTCTCGGGAAGAAGAATAATGGCAAGGACCGAGACAACGCCAAAGAGATGACTGATGGTATGGCGATGGTGGAGGCTCTAAGGAGCAGAAGAAAAAAACTGTAACAGTGACCTGTGAGAAGGACTGTCGGTCACGACGATCAAGATGGCTGCGAGACAATGCTACATTCAGAACGTTCCCCATATCCTTACAGTCTGACAAGCCCCAGGACACGACATCTCACGGCTGCAAAGGATGGATGGCAATAGAGCCAGGAACAAGGCCTCAAAAGGCACCCGACTCGACGCTTCTGAGATGCGATTCCAAGATGTGATTCCAAGATGTGGCTGAGCCCGCCGGTAAAAGAACAAATTATATCGGCATCATGCCGAGAAGTACAAATATTCAAGAACCTAGAGATGGCAGCCAATGCTTGTGATAAGGCCCTCAAGGGGAAAAGGCAAAGATATCTGATCCAAGGGATCCCAAAAGCATGTTAGACAGCACAAGACTGACAGGAACTGCTCTGCATGTCCTATGGTTGCAATCAAAAGTAGAGCTGCTCTCTTTAGCTGTCCAAAGAAGCCCCTTAAAGGACATTCCCTTTCCCCTCTGCTAATTTTTAAATCTCTCCCAGGAATTTCTAACCCGCTGCTCTGCTGGCATCCCATCCCCAGGTTGTGGCCCCCAACTTATCTTTCAAATGATCCGCGATGTGCATCTGCATTGGATGCGAAATAAATCTGCCTCGGCCATCTCGGAAGGCCCCGCAATTGCTGGTTAGCCTCTTGGATAAAAAAGAGCCAAAATCAATAGACGAGTTTAGGAGCGCATGGGCCAAATCCCAACAAGTCAGCCGCTCGCTCGCTCCTAAGTGCACCTAGGTCCTCAAGTCTCTGGCTTTAGCCCATGTCAAGGCTGTGGCTGTTATTATGATGGGCACCTGCATTAGCGAGAGACAAAGTTACGAGGCATTTCTGTGAGTGCAGTGGATGCGTTGGTGGGCCGTAAGACGCACGTAAATGCACCTGCTGCACGTGTAGAAAAGCTTTACTGGGCCCCAAATGGACACTGTTTCCTACTGTGCTGCCTTCAAAACCTCCCCACGGTAACCCCTAGTCCAATACCCTGCACACCCCTCCCTCTCCCAGTCACAATCCTTGACTTACCTATTAGAAGCCTCGATCTCAGTCATCATCTTTGGCATGGGGCAAATCCCTTTTGGGACACAATGCATTTGCTGAAAAAAATTGAAGTATCCCACTCAACGCAATCTGGAATTGCGGGAAGTTACACAACTCCTAAAAAAAAATACAAGAACAAAAACAGAAATCGCAAAAGCACCTTATCACCCCTGAATGCACAACCAAAAATTGTGAACTTATATACTCTCTGTGTTCAATGCTATCTTCTTCACAGTGCCTTCAAGGTCTCTGATGCTTTAGACACCAAAAGCACCTACTGAAAACAAGCTAAGATAAGCTGAAAGATCCCTTTCATTGAAATAAGAGAAAAGCTCTTGTCACAGTCACTCCCAGGGAGAGAATGAAGCCCTTTGCCAAAGGCTGGGGTTGATATAGCTCTGGCCGGGCCCACCTCTCAATCCCACAATGCCCGGGAAAAGGGAGAAGGCAAATACCGCAAGGTATAAAAGCCCTTGGAGGAGCAGTGGTCATTTGGCTCCTCTGACTTAAATTCGAGATGAGTAAAGGGCTCAATAGAGAAGAAAACTCTTCAGGGAAATGATGACACTTTCTTTTCTGCTTCAACAACATCAAGCAAAAGGGCAGAAAACCGGTAAGAAATAAAACATTGTGTTTTGGCAGCACAGCTAGATAACTTGAATAATTTGTTCCTAACTTGGATAAATATTCCCTAGTGATTAATAAGTAGTATTCCACATGTGACTAAGTAAGGTAGAGAAGAATAGTAATTGTATGAATGATGTAACTCTCATTGGGATCTCTAATTAGGGCTATATACATTAAAAATAAAAACAAGAAAAATTAATACACTCCCAGGTGGCATTAGGGTTACATCTGTGCCAGACTCGCTCCCATATGACATTCGGTACCAGGGCTCGGGTAGGAGCACCCTGAAATGCAGGTTTAAATCCTTAAAATACTCAAAAAGGGAGAGCTTCCTTCAATTGAACTCCTTACAATGAGGGAATGGGGGGTAGTTACCTCCACTGAAACTGATACAGTGGCAAATAAATGGCTTCTCCCCTTCAATTTAATCCCCTAAACTATTGGGAAAAGAGGAGTTTCCTCACTTTAAATCTCTCCAGTGATGGAAAAAGGGGGATTTTTCCTCAATTCAAACCTTTAGAAAGGAGGGACAACTGGGCTTCCCCCTCAATTTAAACCTTAGGACAATGAAAAGGGGGAAGCTACCCTTAATTCAAACACATAAAAGAGCATTGTAAAGGTTTTCCCCTTCCATTTAAACTGGAAAAAAATGGACAGTGAGGATTCCCTGTCAATTTATACCCCGATAGCATGGAAAATGCAGGGTTTCTTTCAAATGAGACCATTAAAATGACAGGGGAAGCGGATTCCCCCACAATTTTAACACAGACAATTATGGAAAAGGAAGCTGATTATCTCAATTTAAGCCCCTTTTCTCCTAATAACTCCTCTCTTTTCTGGGGGCACTGGGGAGGGACTGGGGGCTCTGGAGAGAGGCTGATGAGATGAAAGGGACCTCACAGGCTCCCCTGCCTGCTCAAGTGCCGCCCCTTGGCAAAAAGGTTTTTCCCTGGGCATCTTCTTGAAGCGATGTTCTGTACCCGGGTGCATCCGGCCAACTTCCCAGCTCCTGCCGGATGCTGTGACCGTTGTTCCCAGAGGGGCTCTCGAGATGCCTCCGTTGGCCCCTCTCGACTGGCAGCTCCCTGCATAGGTGTGCCCGGGGAACCCTCTGAAAGCAGCCTGTGGCAGGAGCCACCCCCTCCTCATTCTCACTGGTCGCACCTGGGGCTGCTGCATCTTGGAGTGCAGGGATGAGGCAGAGAATGGTCCTGCCGGTTGTTCCCTCCCCTACGCGGGCCATCGTCCACCCCCGAAACACCGGGGTGCCGGGCTTTCCTTTCTGTGGAAAAGGACTGGCCTTCTCATCTGGGTGCCCGTGGCCAAAATTGGGATCCTGCCTTCAAAATTCCCTATGTCCTAGACTTGTAACTACCAAGGAAATTCCCCACAGATCACAAGCAATTACCAGTAATTTTTCTTCCATAATCATTACTGACTTGCGTTTCTGTTGAAGTGTTTGACGCACCCCTTGAGGGGTTGGGGGTTTGGCCGGGTTGTTTATGGCTGATCCTGGCAGGCACACCCATCACCAGTCCACCCTGAATTTCAGTGAAACATTGATATTGTTTATAAATACTCCCTCTGCCTGCTACTTGATCTTTCCTTGTGCATCTGCAGGGAGCAGATTGACTCCATCCTTTGATCCCAACTGCAGCTCTCCGGCCCAAATGCCGGTCCTCACGGACACGATCTAAGCAGAAAACTACTGTGAGTGTTTGCTTTTGAAGTAAAAGTCTTATTGCATCTGGCTGTGTAATTAAAATAAATACCTGTGTTGATGGTCGCTGTAAGAAAGCTTTTCAGAGGATAAAATATCCATTTTGGTAGCACGGATCCCATTTTGACAATGTTGCATTCTTGTGGGTTTGGGAATCCTGCCTGTATAAGACATCTGAAAATTGGTATTTTGCAATTTGATATCTTGAAACAGAGTCATTTTGATATTTTGGAACTTGAGATTCTGCTATTATGAAATGGAAAAAAATTGGTATTTTGGAACCTGGTAGTTTGCAATTTTGAAACAGGGTAACTGTGGTCTTTTGGAATTTGGTAATCTGGTATTTTAAAACTGAGATTTTGAAACCTGGTTTTCTGGTATTTTGAAATTTGGGTTTCTCTTATTTTGAAACAATGTTATTCTAGTATTTTTGAACCTAGTTTTTGGTAGGCTGTTTTTTTAGTATTTTTTAAGATTAGCTTTCAGTATTTTTGTAATCCCAGGGTTTGGGTTTTTTGTAATCTGTGCTTGGCGGGGACCTGGGACATCCTAACTGAGTCTCTTGGCTTCATTTGCTGTCTTCCACTACAATTAACCTGGCATGGAAACTGTTAAATAGCAGACTAAATGATGAGACACCTCCTGAAACAAATAAATTGCAGTTAAATGTCTCTTCCTACACTAACACCTGGCCCAGTTTAAATCCATACTTAGCCCTTAATCGGGGGGATGGGGAAGCAGAGGTTGAATGATTTGCTAAGAAGTTGTTTGTTAAAAGCAATGCATACAACTTGCTCAACACTTATTGTGCCTACCAAAGCAAGATGAGAATATAGAAGACTATTGATAAAGGGAAGGAATCTTGACCAAAGATCCTGTTTTTAACCTAAAACTAACTCAAACCAGTCTTGAAGTTTAGACTTGGGCCAGGGACATAAAGAGCATGCACATGGAAGCAAGGTGAAAAGTTCAGGATGAGGAAGACCCTTTACTTCATCTGAGGAAGACTCTTATTTCATTCCGGAGACCCCTGCCCACAACCACCAGACAACACTGCGCAAGCGCAACGCAGACATAAATGACTTTTGGGCTCATTGTAATACAAGGCGAGGCTAGGCAACGAATAGGTATAGGCATATTGGGAAACTTAATGAATATGGAACTTGTAACCCGATATATACCAAGCTGAATGCAGCTGTCGGCATGCATGACTTTGGAGGAACTATTCCCCCATGTGTTCCAGCGCTGGAATAAACATACATAATAAAAAATACTTTACTACTTACTCCAGTAGTGGAATCTTTTCTGCATATCAGCCTGACTCTTCCTCTCCTCCCATTTCCCACCACTCTGCTCAAGGCTTTCCACACTCACTCTTTTCCTCCCTCAGTGGCATCACAGCGGAACACAGCAAGGTTTTGGCTGGCACTTCAGCTCTCCAAGTTGATCTTATCAAGAACTCTTCTGCTTTTCACTGCACCAGCCACAACAACATGTGCTCACTAAAATAAATGCTTTCCACAATGAACTGAAGGTACAAGGGAACAAGTGCTGCACAGCAATATTTTTCAGCCTGAGGACAAAGAAATACTTTCTAAGGTTTGGATCCTGTTCCAGTGCACCGGAACCAAATCAATCTGCTTCCACTCTGAAAACATCAGCAACACCAAACTGAGCTGCCAGCATGAAGCACCTCACTGTTCCTACCCTGCCTGTGCCTCACACCCTGCTTTGTCGTGTCCTGCTCTACCACGCTACAGACTGCCGGGAGCAAGATTCATCCTTGAGAATAGTCACACTGATATCCTTGAACATTCCAACCTCAATGCCAATATTGTAGGAACCTCCTGCATTCCATTCCCTAGTACAGCAACAAGAAAAAGTCCTCACCCACCCTGCATCTTCAAAAAATAGTGTACAAGGTTTAAATAAGCCTTGTGGTTTGAGGGGGACCATCTGCCCAAAAAGCCCAACTCTGCATCCAGATGAAATGAACACCACTGTTATAAACATACTATAATACTGGCTTCTCACAAGTATAAAAGTAGGTATTATATAATGTTAGAAATGCTTTTTGCTGTGTGGATGTGGTTTTCTCTCTTTTTAGCAAGAATGTTAGCAAGTGTGACCAAGTAAGATAACCTCCAAGCGAACAGAGGATGAGGCCCGAGAAGCTGCTAATCAACACTTTGTCCAGGGAACAAAAGGGCCCAAAGGCTACTCCGCCCGAAGAACGGGCGGCCAGGAGAGTCCGAGAGCTGCTATCACCGCTCTGCCCGGAGAGACGAAGAGGCCCAAAGCTGCAATCAGCCCTGACTGTCTAGAGAATTAAGAGATCCACCCTACCATCGACTCTTACCTAGCGAGCCCAACCCCAAGAATCAAAAGAAATAAAACCACAAGGCAGAAGAGTAGCATGCTCTAAAAAGGCGGAACCAAGGAGTGGCCATGCAGAACAGCTCCGGGAAAAGTTTGAATATTAATCGAGAACAGACAGTAAAAATAGTATAAAAAGGACTCACCTCGAGCATCAGGTGTGCTCTTGGCAGAGCGCCAAGGCACCAGGGGTTGCAAAGTGGGAGCTACCCGCCCCCCCCCCCCCCCATATGCTGGGTTGAGGAAAACTCCTAGAGCACCCAGGGTCTAAAGTTACCCCAAGAGAATTTGGGGTTGGGATGCTAGCAGTGCTAGGTTGAAGGAAATCCAAGAACACCCAGAATCCTAAGGATTATATCATACCCATGCGTGGATACTAACAAGTGACTTGAAAGAGGTACCTTATTATTCTATTGTGAGTAAGAATAGGTGAGTGAACAAATATTAAAAAAGAGTGAATGTGTGAATGAAAAACTGTGTAATTAGAAGTTAACTTGGTTTTTGGGGAAGGTGGGCTATAATAAATTTTTTTTTGTTTTTTGTACTGTGAAAGGGTGGGTAGTATTTTACAGCAGTGAAGATTGGTGTTTTAAAAGAAGGAATTAGTATTTCAAAGGGGGGGATAAATTGGTATTTTAATTAAGTTAGAATAGAGAACCCCTGGAAAAATGGGACAACAACCTAGTAAATTAAGTTCAAATTATAAAAGGGTGCCAGAGGATATACCCCAAGACAGTCCCCTCGGGCTCAAACTCGCAAACTGGGAAACTGATCCTTCTACAAAAGGAAAAGATAAAGTAAAAATGATTTAATTCTGCATGAAAGAGTGGGTCAAAAAGGAAATCAGATATGATCATGTGTACTGGCCAAAATATGGGTCTGATGAGGCATGGATTTGCCAGGCTCTAAATTTTCTTGGGGAAAAGGGACTAAGGGCATCAAAAAGGAAATTACAGTTTGTGGAATCAGAAGTAAAATATCTCAGCCACCTGATAAGCAAAGGTAGCCAAAAACTAAGTCCTGAAAGAATTACAGGGATTTTATCCCTCCCTCCTCCCCTCTTCAAAGAAGGAGGTTAAAAGACTGCTGGGGCTACTGAGATATTGCAGACTATGGATTAAAGGATATACACAAGCAGTAAAATTTCTACATGAAAAATTAACAGGGGGAGACAATACACAATGGACCAAAAATGATGATGATAAATTAGAAAAACTGCAGTTGAAACTAGCCTCAATACCAGCCCTAAGCTTACCCTCACTAGAAAAACCCTTTCATTTATATGTGAATGCAGAAAATGGAGTAGCTCATGGTGTATTAGTCCAGGAATGGGGAGGAGTGAGAAGACCAATAGCTTATTTATCTAAATTATTGGACCCAGTAAGCTGTGGCTGGCTGGTATGCATTCAAGCCATAGCAGCTACTGCTATTTTGGTGGAGGAAAGCCGTAAGCTCACCTTTGGAAGTAAACTGATTGTATACACACCCCATGCAGTCCAAAATGTGCTAAATCAAAAAGCTGAAAAATGGTTAACAGACTCCAGGATATTAAAATATGAAGCAATTCTGATTGACAGTAATGATCTAACTATAGAAACAAGCAAAAGCCTTAATCCGGCCCAATTCCTGTATGGGGAACCAAAAGATAACCTGGCACATGATAGCTTAGAAATTATTCAACACCAAACAAAAGTTTGGGAAGATCTAGCAGAACAAGCCCTCTTAGAAGGGGAAAGAATATATGTGGACGGTTCATCCAGATGCTTGCAAGGAAAAAGAATGTCAGGATACGCCTTAGTCGATGGGATAAATATGCAGACCATTGAAAAAGGAAAACTACCTTCAAATTGGTCGGCGCAATCTTGTGAATTATACGCTCTAGAGAGAGCGCTGGAGCATTTAGCACACAAAAAGGGGACCATCTATACTGATTCAAAGTACGCCTTTGGGGTAATACATACCTTTGGAAAGATCAGGGAAGAAAGGGGTTTACTAAATTCAAAGGAGAAGGAACTGATACATGAAGGCCTGATTTCAGAAGTTCTGGAGGCATTAAAATTGCCTGAAGAAATAGCCATAGTGCATATCAAAGGACACCAAAAAGGGATGACCCCAGAAATAAGAGGGAATAATCTAGCAGACCAAGAAGGCAAAGATGCAGCAGAAAATGGGACTAAACGAATTATGTTAATCCTGACCCCAGAAAGGGGAGAATTGGAAATCCCCAAATTTAGTAAAGAAGAAAAGGAATTATTTAAGATAGGGGGAGAACAAGATCAATCTGGAAAATGGAAACTCCCTGATGGAAGACAGTTACTTAATAAGCCACTCACTAAGAGAATATTAGAAGATATGCATCAAAAAACTCATTGGGGTACTCAAGCTTTGTGTGATCATTTTCTGAGAAATTATGGGTGTATTAGAATCTTTGGGGTAGCAAAACAAATAACTGGGAACTGTATAACTTGCCAAAGAGTGAATAGGAAAATAATGAGAAAAACAACATTAAGAGGCCGTGAGTTAGCTCTGCGACCATTCCAAAGTATCCAAGTAGAGTTCACTGAACTTCCTCAAGTACAGAGATGGAAGTTCCTGTTAGTAATAGTAAACCATCTAACTCATTGGGTAGAAGCAGTTCCTGCTACTAGAGCTACAGCTAACATAGTATGCAAAACCCTTCTGGAACAAATTATTCCCAGATATGGAATGGTTAATAAAATAGACTCAGATCAAGGAACACATTTTACATCCAAAGTCTTACAACAAATAACTCAAGCCTTGGGGATAAAATGGGAATTACATACCCCCTGGCACCCACAAAGTTCAGGCCGAGTAGAAAGAATGAACCAGACTTTGAAAAAAACTTTAACAAAATTAATGATTGAAACTCAAATGTCGTGGGTAAAGTGCTTACCTTTGGCTCTGTTGAGAGTCCGAACACAGCCCAGGTCAGACCTGGGAGTAACTCCTTATGAGATGATGTTCAGATTACCTTTCCTTACCACTCAACATGAAACAGCCTCTTATGAAGTAGGAGAAGTAAGTGACAGAAAATATGTCACCACAATTGCCAGAACACTTGAAAATTTGCAGCTGAAAGGAATGATCCCTCAAACCACAACTTTGGAGTTCAAAATTCATAATATCCATCCAGGGGAATGGGTACTAGTAAAAATATGGAAAGAACAACCTTTGACTCCACAATGGGAGGGTCCTTTTCAGGTACTGCTGATGACTGAGGCCGCAATCCGGACCAAGGAACGAGGGTGGATCCATGCCAGCAGAATCAAAGGACCTGTAAAAGAACCTGAAGAATGGACTGCAATATCCAAACCAAGTGATACCAAATTGATTCTTAAACAGAGGCCAGGTGGCAATGAACTAGAACAAATCTAAATAATCCAAAGGATATGCAAAGAATCACACCTAACTGAGAAGTAAAAGCCAAATTTATATCAGTAGTTTCAAGTGCCCCCTGGAGAAATTCTGGGACATCTTGGAGAAGAATATTCTCACTTCAAACAGGAAGGGTTGGGACTGTATCAAACAGGGAACTCTCATGTTCTGATTCTAGCCTGTGATTTGTGTTAAGAAGGGGGAGAATCACAACTTCCATCAATGCCACATCATATACTCTGTTTGAATCATTCTAACACAGGGCATGCCAGCCAGGTCAAATGTAAGTAATTAACCTAGAGGGAAATTGGCAAGGGTGTCAAGCACAAAATCGACCCCCTACCCAGACAAAATCATAAGCAACAAAAGCAACAACTTTGCTCTGCAGATAGGAATTACTAGTGCCTGTTGAATGGGAAATACCTAAGATATAAGATAATACAGTAAAAAAAAAAAAAAAAAAAAAAAAAAAAAAAAAAAAAAGGTGCCAAAAGAAACTTGCCTAAAAGCTACAAAGGAAGTGACAAGGAAATAGAGGGCAAGACCGGGTTGGCCACTGTACTTGCCACCAAGATGATCCAATACACCTGCTATGGGTTGCAACCTCATAGGCAAGGGAGGTGGGAGGATAAGCCATGCCGGACCTCTGTTATTCCTTCTTTTGTCACTTATCCTGGTCCCTTTCGGGACACCGGCAAGACCATGTTACAAATGCTACCGAAAGCTCTACATGGAAAGACATATTACTCATACCCATATCAACAGTCACTGTTATGACTCATCCAAATTAGGTATTTGCATGCATAAAGGAGAAAAATATTAGATTACAGAAAATTTGGGAACAAGTGGAAACAGACTAAGAAGTAATTGTCCAAAAGGAGAAAAATGGATTTGCTTCACAGGTGCCACCAGGGGAATAGTCCAAGATTTGGTAAAAGAACAAGTGGTAAGTAAAAATACAAAGCCAGCACAGCAACCTCGCCCTATATTCACCTCACATCAGGACCTGTAGTCAAAGCTTAAACAACAGTTAAAAGAGAAAAAAACCCCAAGGTTAGGAAAAAATCTCTTTGTGGAATTGGGGGAGAGGATAAGTAAAGAACTTCACATAACCAACTGTTGGGTCTCTGGAGGAGCTTTAATGACAGAAGAATGGCCATGGAAAGGTAGCAGTGCAGGCCCAGTAGAACTCCTTAAATGGAACCAGACAAATATAAGAGGGGGGAACCGACCTGAGGGGTGGATTTTAAGTTCAACAGTGATAAGGGAAGAATGCCTCTGGCGAACTGGGAAAAACTTTCTTAATGAAGTAAAAAACACTCCCTATAAAAGGTATAAAGTGAGTAACAAAACCTCAACATAGTGGGTCCCAGGAAAACCAACTTGGTATTGGGCTCAGAAAAAAAGAAAAGACTGTGTATATGATAATGAAATTGGACTCTTTCAGTGTAATAACACAAGGAAAAATCCTTATTTTGGAATCCCAGAAATATCCAAATTTTGGGAGAATATAAATCAACAAGAAATTAATTATTGGAAAGCACCAGATGGCTTATTTTGGATATGTGGGGAAAGGGCATACCCGAGACTCCCTTCACACTGGAAAGGGAGTTGTACACTAGGAATCATTCAACCAGGGTTTTTCCTTTTACCAGAACCAGAGGGAGATCAATTAGAAATAGCTGTCTATGAAGACTTCAAAAGAAATAAAAGATTTGATTGGAGGATTCCAAAAACGGAAAGATGAGGAATGGCCCCCTGAACAAATATTAGAAACACATGGGCCAGCTACCTGGGCACAAGATAGAAGTTGGGGATATCGAACCCCAATTTACATGCTGAATCGTATCATCAGACTCCAAGCTCTTGTAGAAATCATAACCAATGAAACAGCCGGGGCTATGGAATTAATAGTCAGCCAGCAACGCCAAACTAGAGCTGCAATATATCAAAATAGGCTGGCTTTAGACTATTTACTGGCTGAAGAAGGGGGTGTATGCGGGAAGTTCAATACATCAGATTGTTGTTTAAAAGTCGATGACAATGAGGATGCCATTCTAGATATCGCCAACAATATCAGAAAAATAGCCCATGTACCAGTCCAAAAATGGGAATCAATGACGACTGCTAACTGGTGGGATGGCATATTGGGGAAAGAATGGTGGAAGAAGCTAGGCTTCTTCCTCTTATGTGCTACAGCTAGTCTAATATTTCTCCCTTGCTTGATCCCCTGCTTTATTCAGCTAATCACAAGCGTAGTTCAAGGCATGCAAGTTGTGGCAATGCCTACAGACCCAAAGTTGGCTATGTCTGGAACAGCACAAAAAATTATAGTATTAAAAAGACAAAGTGATATAAAAGACCCTCTCGAAGAAGCCAAATTGATCTGTGAAAAGAAAAAACGGACATTAGAAGCCAAGAAAAAAGAATTATTGCTCAAGCCAAATGATTTATAAAATAGAAAAAGGGGGGATTGTTATAAACATATAATATTGGCTTCTCACAAGTATAAAAGTAGGTATTATATAATGTTAGAAATGCTTTTTGCTGTGTGGATGTGGTTTTCTCTCTTTTTAGCAAGAATGTTAGCAAGTGTGACCAAGTAAGATAACCTCCAAGCGAACAGAGGATGAGGCCCGAGAAGCTGCTAATCAACACTTTGTCCAGGGAACAAAAGGGCTCAAAGGCTACTCCGCCCGAAGAACGGGCGGCCAGGAGAGTCCGAGAGCTGCTATCACCGCTCTGCCCGGAGAGACGAAGAGGCCCAAAGCTGCAATCAGCCCTGACTGTCTAGAGAATTAAGAGATCCACCCTACCATCGACTCTTACCTAGCGAGCCCAACCCCAAGAATCAAAAGAAATAAAACCACAAGGCAGAAGAGTAGCATGCTCTAAAAAGGCGGAACCAAGGAGTGGCCATGCAGAACAGCTCCGGGAAAAGTTTGAATATTAATCGAGAACAGACAGTAAAAATAGTATAAAAAGGACTCACCTCGAGCATCAGGTGTGCTCTTGGCAGAGCGCCAAGGCACCGGGGCCATTACCCCTTTGCTTTATTTTGTGTCTCTTATTGTCTTGATATTAAACCCTTTAATTTTTAAAAAAAAAATTCTCACAGGAAAGTGAACCTCGTTTTTCACACCACAAATAGATCAATGAACAACAGATGCACGGGACACTGTCAGCTTGGACCTCCAATTATCTCCACCCCTGCCGCTGGATTGACACAGCAATGGAAATATGACACCACGAAGGTCTCATGAGAGAGTACAATATACATGGAACACCGCTTCCAGCAGGCACCCACGTTGGTGTTTAAAGGCGTGGCTCAGTTAAAGAGCAATACCAACAAAGTCCCCAGGCAAAAAGCCTGGGGAGTCGGGGTTGGGTTTTTTCCAATCTTCCTTTCAGTGACTTTTGCAAGCAAGCTCTGAAGCGGACAAGCCACAAGCGTCCCCCAGCGTCCCTTGCCGGGACTCGGGCCGGGCTGGCGCCGTTCCACGGTGCGAGGGGACCGGAAAAGCCACGCGACCCACGGCACCGGCGGCACTCGGCGCCCGGGGGCGGCCCCGCGCTCCCGGACCCGGGCGGAGCGCAGCTCCCGGCACGGAAGTGGCTCCTCCGGCAGGCGGAGGCGGCCCCGCGCCGGGAGAGCCCCGCCCGCCCCCGGCGCCTGCCGAGCAGCCCCGGGCCGAGGGGGACCCGGCGGCGCCTGAGCCCCGGGCACGGAGCGCACGCAGCGGGCGGGACGACAGGGAGCGGCTCGGCTCCGCGCCTCGTCTCCCGCCTGCCCGCCCTGACAGCGCTTGCCTGGGCTCCGCACTGCTCGGACCGCCGCGGTTCCATCAGTCCCTGTCGGCAGCCCAGCCCCCAAACTGCCGTTCCTCCTCAGAAATTCCCCAGGGGCCAGGAGTGCTCCCGCGCAAGACATTCGGTGCCGGGGCACGGGCAAAAGCGCCCTCAAATGCAGCGGCACGCCACGATTTAAACCCTTCAAATGCTGGAAGAGCTGGCGTTTCCTTCAATTTAACCCCTGGAACTGAGGCAACGGGCAGTGTTTACCACAATTTAAACCAATACAATGGCAAATAAATGGGTTCTCCCCTTCAGCTCAATCCCCTGAAATATCAGAAAGAGACGGGCTTTCCTCAAATTAAATCTTTCAAATAATGGGAAAACGGCGATTTTTACCTCAATTAAAACCCTTAAAAAGCAGGGACAACAGGGCTTCCCCCTCAGCGTAAACCTCAGGATGATGAAAATGCGGGGGGGTTACCCGCAATTCAAACCCCTAAAGTGGCAAGACCCGTGCTCTCCCCTTCCATTTAAAGTGGAACGTGGGAACTCCCTATCAACTGATAACCCTAACACCATAGAAAAGGCAGGTTTTCCTTCAATCAATACCCTTAAAGTCATAAGTGAAGGGGCATCCCCCCAGTTTAAACACAGGCAATAACGAAAGAGGAATTTCTTCCGGCAATTTACACCCCTTTTGTCCTCGCAACCCCCTTTTTTTTTTCTGGGGGTACTGGCGGGGGAGGAGGGGGGGGGGGGGCGGGCGTGTCGAGGGGTTGGCAAGATGAAATCAAAAGGAAAAAGGGGAAAGGAGAAAGATCCCCCTTGCAAATCCACACCGTGGCTCACCTGCTACTCCCCGGCACAAAGGTTCATCCCTCGGCACCTCATTTAAGCAACGCTCCACATCCAAGCGCTCCCCCAGACCCTGAGAGACGCTCTCACCGTCCTTCCGTGAGAGACACCCCCCACCCCCCAGGAGCCCGGCATAAGCGCCTCTCTTCCAGCATCGCCGTGCAAAAGTGAGCTGAGGAAACCCCTCCTAAAACAGCCCCCGGCAGGAGCCGCCCTCTCCTCACCGCCACAGCTCACACCTGGGGCTGCTCTGACCCCTCATCATCCTCACAGCTCACACCCGGGGTTGTTGCCAGTCTCAGTGTGAGGGCAGGTGCAGAAAGGATTTGCTGCTCATTCCCTGGACAGCTCATCCTCTGCACCTGACACACTGGGGCACCGGGCTTTCCTTCCTATGGATAACAGATATTTGATGCAAGTTGCAGGTGAACTGTCAGGGTTGGGTTTTGAAATACTTCTTTAACTATAAAAAATTCTGTAATTATGCATGTGATTTTTGACATTTGATATACAAGACTAAATCTCTTGCTGGTTTTCGAGTATGGCATTGAAAGTCCATGTACTTTCTCTTCTTTCCCTGTTCCAAGAGAGTTCTTTGGAAGCTTGTGTTATCTGTGAGAAGGTTGCAACATCAGAACTACTGATTCCAGTGCCTTTATCTGAACTTGATGTATTGTTATCTCTATTATTGCTTAGATACAGTGTTTTAAACAAAACTAGGAGGCTACAAGAGCAAATTGAAGGAAAGGGTTGTAGAGAAGGAGCAGAGAAAGAATGTGGAGAACCTGATTTAGGATTGAAATCCATCAGTCTGCTGCTTCAGGCTCCTTACAGGAGGTGGTGAAGGAGTTTGGTAAGGAACTTTCATGTAAGCAGTAGTGTAGGTTTGCAGAGGTGTTTGGCAGTACCAAGAGAATTTGCTACAAATCATACCTCTCAAATAGCAATTTACAACAACACAATCATCCCAGTTCTTATTTCAGCCCTAAGCTCTATCTGAAAATCATCAACCAGAGGTATTGTCCTGTTTGTTGTCCTCCTGTTGTGCCACTGCCGGAGAGTATCTCAGGCCTCTGAGCTGAGCTGTAGGGCTATTTGTTCTTCCTGGAAGTTCTTGAACAGTGAAAGTGCTCCATAAGCACTTGTCAAATAATAGCCTCCTGTGAAGGACAGCAAGGGAAGAACGTCTCAGAGTGGTCTCAGTCACAGGTACAGACCGTTTTCTTTGAGATGTATAAATACATCCAGAGAGGCACCCAGACACACACACGGATATACAGAAAGTCCCTTTATTCTATGGCCAAAATATTTACACACAAAAGGAAAACAGCTCATTGGCCTGCAAAACGCTGGAGTGTGTATTCTCAGCCACTGAGACGCATTCAGTGGTTGCATGTGCTCCATATGATACGGCGGTGCCCGTGGCTGGGTCCACTCATGCTGAGGAAAGCCGATTCCTTAAAAGACTCCTGTCTCTCCTTTACTCCCACGTGTTTATTCCTCTACTCTTGGAACACCAGCTTTATTTTAAATGATTATCTAACAGGGTTTTGTCTTCTTCCCAAGCTTCAGAGGTGGATGAAATAAACACGGCTGCTTAAACAAAGTAAAAGACAATCTACCGGTGTTCATCAACATCAAAGCAACCGCTCTTAGTGGCAATAAAGCAACAATTGAGTGTGAGATTTGTACTCTGCAATCATCCCAAAGGGTTGCCTTTGTTTTTAAAACAACAACTGGTCTGTCACCTTTGTGGCATTCCCCATAATGTCCAACTTGTTCGGGAGATGGTGTGTACAGTCCTGCATACTCCACCTTTATTACACAAACAGAGAACAAATTAAAGCCACAACAGAGTTGCAATGTACAAAAGAAGCTGCAGGTCACAAAGTAAAAGAGTCTCGACGGGAGGTAACGGTCCGCAGCAACAGGAGACCCACTGTCTGTCTTATCTTTTCCAAGTCAGCCATTTGGGTGGGAGTGTCCAGCTAAGAGGCAGCACAGTCTGTTCAGAGGCGTTCAGAGATGCGTTCTGTACACAGGGTAGTATTTTCTGTATTACCGACAGTGTCCCCTCTCAGCCTTTAGCTTTGCAATGAGATTGACACACAAAATTCATGCGAGACCCATTAGATAAATTGGACAATACATTACAGTTGAAATGCACAACCCCAAAGCACTACACAATTTTTTCTGCACGGTAGAGCTGAGCTAGTGCCAAAGACAGGCCCAGCCTATGGACAGACTTCCTTTGCAGCATTCATAATAATGTGACTTAATAGTCCAGGAAAACTTTCGGCTTTTCAAGCGCGTTACTGATCTCCAGCTTCACATCTCAATTATTTTCCATGCTAAGATTCCTAACAATGTGCCCAAGGATGCTCTGTACACCAAGCAAGGAGCACACTAGTGCCAGACTGGAGGAATCGTGGCATGAATTCTCCCAGGCATAATGGCATACAAGAGGATACAGCAACTTCAGAAAGCCAAGATGCAGCAGGAATAGGAAACACATACATATACCTAAACACGCAGCTAGGCTTGGCCGCAAGAACCTTTAAACTTTCTCATAAACTTTTTAGATTCTGGGGCCTACCGGAGCCTTGCAGAAAACTTGTTTGTTAAAAATGCTACCATGGAAACAGCAAGGAGGCAGATTTCCTTGCTTCTAGCAGACTTAAGTCCTCATGCAAGTAATGCCTCAAGAAACACATTCCTAGGGCTCAGAAAAATACTTTGTGAGAAGCAAATATTGGAAAGAAGTAAAAATCATTAAAAGGGAGCAATATTTTCAAAGCACTTCCCCAAAGGTGCAAAGAGTCCCCCAGAAGTTTTCACACAGCACCTAACCCAAGTCTCATTATGTGCCTCACAGTGAGCTGAGTGCTGCTGCCCCATAAGTACTCTCAGGAAATTTTTCAGGCACAAAAGGCTAAGGCCACTGGGCACCTGCACAATGGATGTCCTTGCCTGCAGAGTCAAAACGGGTTAGAAACAACGTATTTGCTCGTAAAGCAATGCACAGCAGCACATTTTCAGGCTGCTAGGGCTTGTGCTCTGCGAGCTACCCAGCAGTGGAAATGATTAGGACATTGTCCTGCTACACTACTAACATCACTGTCATTAGGTCTCCCCTTAACAGGATTTCTACTCAAACAAGAGGAACAGCAACTGTGCTGTGAGGAAGAACATCCCCTCACTAGTCCTTCAGGGGGTTCTAGTAAAAATAAAAAAAATCCATTACCTTCTCCATACACCAAGGATGGATCCAGCCACTCTGTCATGTATTCGATTTCAGTCTCCAGCTCATCACACTGGGCTAGGGCCTATGTCAACACAGGCAGGAAGTCATCAGCTCCATACGGCCTCCCTGGGTTGAAGGGAATGCAGGCAGTGAGAGACAAACCACACTTTTTCACCAGTTCCCGTGTTTGAAAGGAAAGCACTCTTTTGTGCCTTCTCGAGCCAGCATGTCTGTGTTACTCCAGAACCCCCTGGAGTCACCAACGTGCAGCAAAGAGAACGTCGCCTGACACTCACTGCACGGAAGACCGGCTCAATCCTGTCCTTCCAACAAGCACGAATCTTACGATGCACGCCTTGAGGCATGCAAGGGAAATTTAGAGAGTGGGCTCACCTTGGCACCAGCTCAACCAGTGAACTGGTGGAAAGGCTGCCATGCCAGACACCTGCACCGCTCTCATTGCCTGAGAGATGATGGATAGGCGTTTTCTTTATACATCCAGGGATAACATCTACCTTCTGGAAGCGTCCAGACACCAACACCAGTCTCTGAGTATGAATCCCACAGCAGAGAAGCCCAAGTATAAAAGCCTATAAGATTTGACAAGGAAATTCAACTCATTTCCTTGGCAGAGAATAGTCAAAAACACCAGTGAGCAATGGCTCCTGTACCTGAAGGGAGCCTACAAGAAAGATGAGGAGAGACTGTAAGGGCCTGGAGTGACAGTGACCCACAAAGACCGTGCTGTACCCAGGCCCGTCCGTGGTCCTGGCACTTTTCCTGCATTTTGATTTTCTGTTCAGAAGTCACTATGTGGCCAAATCTCTGGGTCTGGCTAAACGGTGCTTAGTGCACAACTGATGTGATGGTCACTCGGAATCGCGCAGAGCAGGAGCCAACTTGCAACTCTGGTGAAACTCAAGTGACACCAGCTGAGGCACACGCTCCAGATAACACACTGTGGGTGTGCCAGGGTCAGGGGCAAATGGTCAGGGCTTACCTTCTCCTGGTTTGAGGCCCGGTTTGGCAACAACACAACATTCCAGTGCAGGATCAGTGCCAAAGGGAAGGGCTGCGCAGATGCCCTGAGCCCGTCTCTGCATCAGCAGCAGTGGGTGGGTGGAACTCACCTATTTCCAGATTCAAATCCCTTTGTTTGTCACTCCTGCTAGTTTCTAGGCTCTGAAAGCTCATTTCAGCTGTTGAGTGACAGCACTAGCTGGTCCGTGGATTTAAGGAAGCAGACAGTCTTTGGGAATGTGTGTTGCCATTTGAGACTTGTCCAAGAAAAGGGGCACAGGGGGACAGGAGGAGGACAGGTGTTAGGGACCGAGTCCGGAGAGCTGGCCGCATAAATGACATGTACACCAATATGATTAAGCATTGTTCTCCCCTTATTGTTCAACTATGCCAACTTACATCTACTTTTGCAAAGATTCACACCCAGTCCCTCTAGATGGCCTCTAATGAGGGGGGGAGCCGGGCAGCTGTATACCTTGCCAAGGACTCTCAGGGCTGCCTGCAGTCAGGGGCCTGTTCAGGGGCTTTTCCTCAGCAACCCTGGGTTGTCCAATCTTTCCAGGGGTATCATATGCCCTTGTTCCATAAGGAATCCCTCTACAGACAGGGAGTTGTCACCTGCCCCGTGCTCATGGGCTGCAGGGGACACCTGCACTGAGGAAAAAATGGAAATGGGAAAGAGGGAAATGCAACCGGATGGGACGCACCTCTGGCACCACACCTCCTCTTGTTCCTGCTGTCCTGGAAAGCCCCAAGTAAATCCAGTGCCTCAGACCTTGCATCCCTGAACACCAGGAGAGCTGGTGTTTTATCCAGATCCCAGTGCCCTGCACAGCTGCGCTGACACGAGCGCAGGCCGATCGCTCCGCCCAGCACCATCCCTCATTTTCCTCCCACAGCTCCCCAAGCGGCCCCAAACCACCCCAGCGTGTCTGTGCCGGGGCCAGGGCCTGCCCCGAGCCCGACCAGAGGCTGTCACCGAGCCCTGCACCAGCTCCCACCCCCGGGAGAGCTGGGAATGCACTGAGAGCTCGGCTCCCCGGGCTCCCCAGCACCCAAACCGGTGCTCGGACACACAGAAATGCCCAACCTGCCCCTCTGGGCACAGCCAAACACCACAATTCCATCATCCCCAAGGAACTCTGGCACTTGCCTCTTCACCTCTGCCCATTTCCAGTAGCCGGGGCTAGGACCGGCCTGTCAGAAAGAGCATTCCCTAGGCAGTTCATCCCAGCCCAGAGGAGAAGAGGAGCCTGTCCCTGACCCACACCATGGGCAGGACAAGGGGGGCCCTAGCTGGCTTTGCCTACTCCAACACCAAAGCTCTTGGTCCCAAAGATGGGGCGAGTTCAGTGGTTTTTCCTGTCCTGAAAGAGAGCAGAAAAGGGAAGTTAATCCCACTGTAGAATCCAAGACTCCTGCATTTCATATTTCTGCTCTGATTGCTCACCGTGCAGTTTTAGCCATGGGAAAAAAAGGAGAATGACACCATATCAAATAAAAAGTTGATTAATCCACGTAGGGGCTGTGGAGAGAAGGATACAAAGGAACTTTTCCATGATTTTGGGGCTTGAAGAGGGAGTGAATTTCCCTCGAAGCTGGGAAGGGCCTGAGCATGATAAAGCAAAGGAGCAGCTTCATCTCTCCCTGGCAGAGAGCTCTGGGCTCCATTATGGATACAAATCAATCCCAGCAGGATTTCAAAGGGTTTCTTTAGGATGTCAGGTCCCTCTTTATCAGATCCCTGCTGGGATTCAGGGCCTGCCTGGTCACGGGGTGCTTTGATAAGGGCTGGATTTAAATCCCAGATCTGAGAGCAGACATGAAAGTTCCCTGGGTTTCTAAGGGTTGAAAAGCTCGAGCTGGATTCGCTGCAGAGCTGAAAAGTCAGGATAAGAGAGAGCAGGGAGTGGCCAGCAGGCTCAGGCTCCTGATCACGCCCCTGAGATCTATGGGATCCATGGGATCCATAGGATCCGTGGCCTCTGGCACGCTGCTCCAGCACCCTGCAGGGTGACTGACAGCCGGGCAGGGGAAGGAGCCACCAGCAGCTCTGCGATGTGCACCATCCTTCACCTTGCACGTGGCCTAAACAGCCACCAAGCACCGATGGACTGACTGAGCCGAAAATATCGGAGAGATCTCAGTTTGCACTCCAAATTCCCTGCAGCCTGTTCCCTTCCTGATCCATCCCTTGAAGCAGCAAGAGTGGAATTCCTCCCGTGGTTGCTCTTTCCCTCCTGTTTTCCACGCAACAAGAAAAAGCAGCCACGTGAACAGGAGTAAAAGCCCCAAACCCACAAAAAAGCACATTCTCAGCATCACTAATCCCTGCCAAATTGCCAGGAACCTTCCAAAACTACATCCAAGCTTGGAAACAGGGAGCCAGTTGTTTGTTTAAGCAGCTATTGATCCAGTCTCTTCCAGCTAATTAAACTATTCACTATTTAAACTCATTAAACTGCTCATCCTGCTCCTGGCAGCCAGAGGCAAAGAAGAAATCGTGTCTAGATTAAATGGTGATGGTGAATGTGCCCATGCCAGTCCTTGGAGAGGTTGGAATTGCATCCCTGTTCCTCCGCTCTCTTTTCCTTCCTTTTTCCTGCAGTGATTCCCACCCGGATTCCTCAGCTCCAGCTCTCTGAGCAGCCTCACGGGGAGCATTTCATCCCCTTGGAGCCAACTCCATTTGTTGCATCCTTCATGCCTCAACCACCCCTAAAAGCAGGGAAGTGCTGATGGGCAGTGCAGCTGCTTCCACTCGGGAATGTTTCCAGTGGAACAGCGAGGGAATTCTGAGAAGCTTCCACCCACTGCACGTTATTGCTGGATAAAAGGTGAGGCAGCAAAGGATCAACAAAGGGAGATTTCAGCAAGACAAAGTCCAGACAGAGAGGCTGCAAGTGTTGCTGGGGCTGCTAAGCTGGGAAAACTGCAAGGTCAGGCTGTGGGAACATGGATTATACTGAGGTCTGGAACCGGTGTTGGGAAGAGAGGGAGAAGGAGAAGGAGAAGGAGAAGGAGAAGGAGAAGGAGAAGGAGAAGGAGAAGGAGGAGAAAGGGCCCAAAGTAACTGCACAGCGAATTTCCTTACCATGAGCCAGGCTCATTCCCTGAGCTGACCAATATCTCTGAGCTCCCCTTCATGGCACAGCCCTGCCAGTAAAGAAGAGAAGTTCCTGCTGCTCCCATTGGAATTCTGTAGCGTGCCTGGCATTCCATACGTTCTGCTGCCTGAGAATTCCTGCAGCCGTCCTTGGGAAGAGCAGTTCACTGCCACAGGAGGAACAAGAGGAAAGCAGTTGCCACTCTCGGGTTCTGTGCTCTGTAAAAAGTAAAACCAGATAAAGATCAAAGCTCCATAAAGCTGGAACCATCTCCAACCTCGGGACAGCCCTTCTGTGGGAAAAGCGTGGATGGGCAATTAGGAAGGAGATCATCATGCACATGGGCAAGGGGGGGGGAATTAAATTCTGTTGCTTTCTGATTGAGGCCTGCTTCAATTTGCAGCCTTTATAATATCAGTTTAATGGGACTTTTTGTGCTTTAAAGAGGTTTTTATTAGCTGGGGGTTGTCCCTGCCTGGACTGAGGCACAGCACAACGAGTCTCCTGCCTCCTGAAGCCGTGTCGTTATCCCAGCATCTGAAATTAAAAACCAGCACTCTGGGAAACCTCTCTACTCTGAGGAGAAGTGTGTTTGGGTCTGTGGAGAGCCTGGAACAGCTCTGAGAGACACCAAACATCCTGTGGATCCCAATGAACAGCAAAACATTCCAGCAGCTCCTTCCAACACCGCCCTTGTAGGGAACTCTGTCACCCCAGTGGGTATTTGTGGGAGTAAGGAAGAAATCCCACTGATGACCTCAGTGTGATCACCTCTGGTTCGTCTGGGGATAAATCTCCTTTATCCTTCTGGGAGAATAAAGGAATCCAATGCTGCCTTAATCCCCTGCTCCTCGGAGTCTGGATTTCCAGAATCCATCTCCTGGCCCAGCATGGGAAGGGTTGTCCAGCGCTGGAACAGCTGCCCAGGGCAGTGGTGGAGTCACCAACCCTGGAAGTGCTCATAAAATACATGGATATGGCACTTGAGTGTTCATAAAATACATGGGGAAATACATGGGGAAATATAAGGATAAATACAGGGGGAAATACGTGGATAAATATATGGATAAATGTATATGGATAAACATAGATGGATAATCCACGGATAAACATATGGATAAATATAGGGATAAATATGTATGGATAAATACAGACCTTGCCTCCCTGAACACCAGGAGAGCCGGTGTTTTACCCAGATCCCAGTGCCCTGCACGGCTGCGCTGACACAAGCGCAGGCCGATCGCTCCGCCCAGCACCATCCCCCATTTTCCTCCCACGGCTCCCCAGGCGGCCCCAAACCACCCCCGCGTGTCTGTGCCGGGGCCAGGGCCTGCCCCGAGCCCGACCAGAGGCTGTCACCCAGCCCTGCACCAGCTCCCACCCCCGGGAGAGCTGGGAATGCACTGAGAGCTCGGCTCCCCGGGCTCCCCAGCACCCAAACCGGTCCTCAGACACACAGAAATGCCCAACCTGCCCCTCTGGGCACAGCCAAACACCACAATTCCATCATCCCCAAGGAACTCTGGCACTTGCCTCTTCACCTCTGCCCATTTCCAGTAGCCGGGGCTAGGACCGGCCTGTCAGAAAGAGCATTCCCTAGGCAGTTCATCCCAGCCCAGAGGAGAAGAGGAGCCTGTCCCTGACCCACACCATGGGCAGGACAAGGGGGGCCCTAGCTGGCTTTGCCTACTCCAACACCAAAGCTCTTGGTCCCAAAGATGGGGCGAGTTCAGTGGTTTTTCCTGTCCTGAAAGAGAGCAGAAAAGGGAAGTTAATCCCACTGTGGAATCCAAGACTCCTGCATTTCCTATTTCTGCTCTGATTGCTCACCGTGCAGTTTTAGCCATGGGAAAAAAAAGGAGAATGACACCATATCAAATAAAAAGTTGATTAATCCACGTAGGGGCTGTGGAGAGAAGGATACAAAGGAACTTTTCCATGATTTTGGGGCTTGAAGAGGGAGTGAATTTCCCTCGAAGCTGGGAAGGGCCTGAGCATGATAAAGCAAAGGAGCAGCTTCATCTCTCCCTGGCAGAGAGCTCTGGGCTCCATTATGGATACAAATCAATCCCAGCAGGATTTCAAAGGGTTTCTTTAGGATGTCAGGTCCCTCTTTATCAGATCCCTGCTGGGATTCAGGGCCTGCCTGGTCACGGGGTGCTTTGATAAGGGCTGGATTTAAATCCCAGATCTGAGAGCAGACATGAAAGTTCCCTGGGTTTCTAAGGGTTGAAAAGCTCGAGCTGGCTTCGCTGCAGAGCTGAAAAGTCAGGATAAGAGAGAGCAAGGAGTGGCCAGCAGGCTCAGGCTCCTGATCACGCCCCTGGGACCCATGGGATCCATAGGATCCGTGGCCTCTGGCACGCTGCTCCAGCACCCTGCAGGGTGACTGACAGCCGGGCAGGGGAAGGAGCCACCAGCAGCTCTGCGATGTGCACCATCCTTCACCTTGCACGTGGCCTAAACAGCCACCAAGCACCGATGGACTGACTGAGCCGAAAATATCGGCGAGATCTCAGTTTGCACTCCAAATTCCCTGCAGCCTGTTCCCTTCCTGATCCATCCCTTGAAGCAGCAAGAGTGGAATTCCTCCCGTGGTTGCTCTTTCCCTCCTGTTTTCCACGCAACAAGAAAAAGCAGCCACGTGAACAGGAGTAAAAGCCCCAAACCCACAAAAAAGCACACATTCTCAGCATCACTAATCCCTGCCAAATTGCCAGGAACCTTCCAAAACTACATCCAAGCTTGGAAACAGGGAGCCAGTTGTTTGTTTAAGCAGCTATTGATCCAGTCTCTTCCAGCTAATTAAACTATTCACTATTTAAACTCATTAAACTGCTCATCCTGCTCCTGGCAGCCAGAGGCAAAGAAGAAATCGTGTCTAGATTAAGTGGTGATGGTGAATGTGCCCATGCCAGTCCTTGGAGAGGTTGGAATTGCATCCCTGTTCCTCCGCTCTCTTTTCCTTCCTTTTTCCTGCAGTGATTCCCACCCGGATTCCTCAGCTCCAGCTCTCTGAGCAGCCTCACGGGGAGCATTTCATCCCCTTGGAGCCAACTCCATTTGTTGCATCCTTCATGCCTCAACCACCCCTAAAAGCAGAGAAGTGCTGATGGGCAGTGCAGCTGCTTCCACTCGGGAATGTTTCCAGTGGAACAGCGAGGGAATTCTGAGAAGCTTCCACCCACTGCACGTTATTGCTGGATAAAAGGTGAGGCAGCAAAGGATCAACAAAGGGAGATTTCAGCAAGACAAAGTCCAGACAGAGAGGCTGCAAGTGTTGCTGGGGCTGCTAAGCTGGGAAAACTGCAAGGTCAGGCTGTGGGAACATGGATTATACTGAGGTCTGGAACCGGTGTTGGGAAGAGAGGGAGAAGGAGAAGGAGGAGAAGGAGAAGGAGAAGGAGAAGGAGAAGGAGAAGGAGAAGGAGAAGGAGAAGGAGAAGGAGAAGGAGAAGGAGGAGAAAGGGCCCAAAGTAACTGCACAGCGAATTTCCTTACCATGAGCCAGGCTCATTCCCTGAGCTGACCAATATCTCTGAGCTCCCCTTCATGGCACAGCCCTGCCAGTAAAGAAGAGAAGTTCCTGCTGCTCCCACTGGAATTCTGTAGCGTGCCTGGCATTCCATACGTTCTGCTGCCTGAGAATTCCTGCAGCCGTCCTTGGGAAGAGCAGTTCACTGCCACAGGAGGAACAAGAGGAAAGCAGTTGCCACTCTCGGGTTCTGTGCTCTGTAAAAAGTAAAACCAGATAAAGATCAAAGCTCCATAAAGCTGGAACCATCTCCAACCTCGGGACAGCCCTTCTGTGGGAAAAGCGTGGATGGGCAATTAGGAAGGAGATCATCATGCACATGGGCAAGGGGGGGGGAATTAAATTCTGTTGCTTTCTGATTGAGGCCTGCTTCAATTTGCAGCCTTTATAATATCAGTTTAATGGGACTTTTTGTGCTTTAAAGAGGTTTTTATTAGCTGGGGGTTGTCCCTGCCTGGACTGAGGCACAGCACAACGAGTCTCCTGCCTCCTGAAGCCGTGTCGTTATCCCAGCATCTGAAATTAAAAACCAGCACTCTGGGAAACCTCTCTACTCTGAGGAGAAGTGTGTTTGGGTCTGTGGAGAGCCTGGAACAGCTCTGAGAGACACCAAACATCCTGTGGATCCCAATGAACAGCAAAACATTCCAGCAGCTCCTTCCAACACCGCCCTTGTAGGGAACTCTGTCACCCCAGTGGGTATTTGTGGGAGTAAGGAAGAAATCCCACTGATGACCTCAGTGTGATCACCTCTGGTTCGTCTGGGGATAAATCTCCTTTATCCTTCTGGGAGAATAAAGGAATCCAATGCTGCCTTAATCCCCTGCTCCTCGGAGTCTGGATTTCCAGAATCCATCTCCTGGCCCAGCATGGGAAGGGTTGTCCAGCGCTGGAACAGCTGCCCAGGGCAGTGGTGGAGTCACCAACCCTGGAAGTGCTCATAAAATACATGGATATGGCACTTGAGTGTTCATAAAATACATGGGGAAATACATGGGGAAATATAAGGATAAATACAGGGGGAAATACGTGGATAAATATATGGATAAATGTATATGGATAAACATAGATGGATAATCCACGGATAAACATATGGATAAATATAGGGATAAATATGTATGGATAAATACAGACCTTGCCTCCCTGAACACCAGGAGAGCCGGTGTTTTACCCAGATCCCAGTGCCCTGCACGGCTGCGCTGACACAAGCGCAGGCCGATCGCTCCGCCCAGCACCATCCCTCATTTGCCTCCCACGGCTCCCCAAGCGGCCCCAAACCACCCCAGCGTGTCTGTGCCGGGGCCAGGGCCTGCCCCGAGCCCGACCAGAGGCTGTCACCCAGCCCTGCACCAGCTGCCACCCCTGGGAGAGCTGGGAATGCACTGAGAGCTCGGCTCCCCGGGCTCCCCAGCACCCAAACCGGTCCTCAGACACACAGAAATGCCCAACCTGCCCCTCTGGGCACAGCCAAACACCACAATTCCATCATCCCCAAGGAACTCTGGCACTTGCCTCTTCACCTCTGCCCATTTCCAGTAGCCGGGGCTAGGACCGGCCTGTCAGAAAGAGCATTCCCTAGGCAGTTCATCCCAGCCCAGAGGAGAAGAGGAGCCTGTCCCTGACCCACACCATGGGCAGGACAAGGGGGGCCCTAGCTGGCTTTGCCTACTCCAACACCAAAGCTCTTGGTCCCAAAGATGGGGCGAGTTCAGTGGTTTTTTCCTGTCCTGAAAGAGAGCAGAAAAGGGAAGTTAATCCCACTGTGGAATCCAAGACTCCTGCATTTCATATTTCTGCTCTGATTGCTCACCGTGCAGTTTTAGCCATGGAAAAAAAAAAAGAGAAAGACACCACGTCAAATAAAATTGCCCTTTTCCAGCATTTTTATTCCAGGCATTAAAAGGATGCTCATTTCTCTTCTAGCATTGTTTCCCTCATTTTAGGAGAACCGTTTTCATCCCAGACCCCACCCGTCAGTTGTTCGATCCTCTGGCACTGGATTTGGACAAAGGAAGGGACGCACCTGGACTGCAGGAAATCACTGAGAGAAAACCCTTCCAAAACCTGACAGAGAAAAAACAACAGGAGATGCAGGAAGACACATCCCTCATTTGCACGTCTGCAATGCTTTTCTAAAGACTTCTCTGCATCTGGACGCTCCTTGCTCTTGGCTTTCTTTACAAGAATGCATTTGCTGCTAAACACGTCTCAGACCCTTACTTGATCGGGATAAGGTGGGATGGAGATGAAGACTCCCACAGGGAATAGCCAGGGAGATGCAGGGCCTGGGAACATCAAGGACGGAGAAGAGAAGGAACAGGGATTGTTTTTCTTGTTTAGAGCCAGCAGTGCTGTGAGCTTGGAGAACACACGGCACCGCAGGGATCCAGGGCAGGAGCGGGATAACTCCGGGATAAGGGGAATCTGCTCCCACTCCAGGGCTGTGCCAGTGAAGGAGGGGAATTTTTTAGTGCCTTCATTGCACACAGAAACCAAACCCAGCACCACCGAGCTGGACTTTTCGTGAGCTGCAACACAAAGCGGCCCCTGGCCTTTGGGGGAACACAACCTCCCCGAGTCACGGAGCCAGGGGATGACACTTGGGAATGATCCTTGCTGCCTGCAGGCAAATCAGATGAGGGAGCCACAGGAGCTCTGGGGTTTCCTGCTCTTCCTGCAACGCCATCGGTCCAGACCAGGAGACCTTTCCTGGAACAGATCTTCCCTGTAAAGGGAGCTACACCAAAGCTCAAGCCCTCATTTAGAGAGCCTTGGAAAAGCAAAGGTGAGAGGGGATTACCTGGAGCCCCAGGGGACCGAGGTGAAGGCGATGAAGAAGCAGACAGCAAAGTGCTTCCACTGCTTCTCACTCCAGCGAGGGGAACATCCCTGGAATTTCATGTCCAGCGTCGCTCCCAAACCCCACAGGTGAACCCACACGTACTCCAAGGCTGATCTCCTTCAAACTTCCAGCAGCACAGACCCACCGGGAGGAACTGCAATCCAAGGACACACATCAGCAACCGTCTTCCCGCTTGCCGCTCTCTCCACATTTTCCCTTTCCAGTGGGATGCAGGTGCCACCCCCCAGAGGCAGGAGAACTGCCTTGCAATCCAGTACAAAACCTGCCTGGAAAGCCCAGGATGCCCGCAGCCAGCAGCCGTTTCTCCTGGAGCTCCTGCTGACAGGCATTTGAAGCCTGCTGTGCCTCACAGCTGCTCTTCTGCCAAGGGCATTCCCATCTTTTCTTTTTTAGCCCAAATAAAGGTTTGCAAAGCTGAGTTTTGTGAGAAGTGCTTCATATTTGGATTATTCTTAACTTGGAGTTTCCCTCGGCACCGAAATCAGGGGGTAAACCCAACATGGCCTCAAAGGGCCATAAGATCCCAGATATCTAATCCCCAGTTCCCTCAGGATTGGTTCATTAAAGCTTTTCAGGGGTAATTTGGCAAACTTCAGGGTTTGCTGATTTCACCATCAAAGCCACATGAAACCTGTGCAAAAGGAACTTAACTAAAGCTGGCTAAAAGTGGTCCCTGCTGATGACTCATTAAAACACCCCCTTAAAAAGGAGCTAGGATTGATTCCACACTCACAAACCCCCCTTGCCACGATCGGCGCTCTCTGCCCGCCAAGGACACGGCACCGGCCAGGGACATTTCTCCCACTCCCCGGCAGAGACCTCCTCCTGCCACATCCAGGGAACCGCAGCCGCTCAGGGAACACCAACTTTGTCCTGGGCTGGGAACAGGACAGGGACAAGGAACACTTTGAAGTCATTCCCACCTCGGTGCTGTCCAGACCTGGCAGAAAGCGCTTCCCACACCTCTCCTGGAATTCTCTTCCCCGGCCCTTCCAGCTTCGGAAGGCTTCTGGGGGAGCCTCAACTTTCGGTGCAGCTCAGAAGCTGCACGCGCCTAAAGCATCCCCACGGGAACACGAAGCTTCCCTCGGGCATTTCGTTTCTTTATCCCAAATATTCTCCCCACTCAGCCACAATCTAGAAAGAACAAAAGGGAAAAGAAGGGAGACCAATTAATTCTGACGTAAGGAGTCTTGACTATCCCGACACACTGCCACGTGAAAAAACATCCCTGCCCCTCTAACAAATCCCTCTGATACTGGCTCCATTCAGGATCAATTATTTAAACGCTGTATTAAGGAGCGTAAGGACGCAACGCTTGGAATTCTCAAAAACGGCTCAGCTCTCGGCTACTCCAAGCACTTTCCCACCCCGGGGAGCTGAGCTGTCCCAGATTTAAACGCCACGTTTGATCCAAATCCGACAGAAATCTGCTCTTGTTTGGTTACTGAGCTTTCCCAAAAGCTGTGCAGTCAAGCCTGGAAATCCTCACTGAAGCCTTGCCATGTCACATCGGGATTTACCCTTGGGAAAACCCCACTCTGAGCACTTGGGTTTCAAGAGGTTGCACCCGATGTTACAGACGCAGAATTCCTGTGGGGTTTGGCATTTCCTGCACCTCCAAACACGTGAAAAGAATGAAGTGCAGAGTCCCAAGGCTCCATTATTGCCATTCTCCTCACATCCCTCTCCTCAGCTGCACGTGGCTTTGTGCCTCCTCTGAAGGGCTGGAAAGGAATTTGGGAACCCCCCCTCAGCTCCTTCGGTTTTCAGCCTTTTCTCTGAGGCAGCCCAAAAGGCAAACAGGAAAAAAAACCCCCAGAAGTGCACAAAATCCCAGCCCCTCCCAAGATGCAGCTCCTCACACCAAACCTTGGGAGAATCCCTGGTGCTTCCAACACCGCTGCAATCCCACCTGGAGCTGAGCTTACAGGCTGCTCTGCCTAATCCACATGCAAGCCTGGATAGCCCAAAGCCTGCAAGAAAAGAGGAGGCAAAGTGAAGGGGAGAGGGGGAAAAACGGAGTTTTGGGTTTTCCCCGTGTTTGCAACAGGATTGAAGGGCAGCATGGAGAGGTTTTGTGGAAAAGAAGTACCAAAGGCTGCTTCATTGCCAGCAATTAGCGCTGCTCAGGTTGAATCCAAGAGGACAAATGCACCGGGATCAAACAGGAGCGGCCGACAGGATGGGTTATGACACAGATCTGTGAAGCTGGAGCCTTCTTTCTTCTCCCGGGCTCTCCCAGAAATTCTCCATGGCCGGACGTGGAGAGCTCCCGCTCTCCCCGCTGGGGAGGATGGACTTGGACAGCCCGGGTGACTGGTGAGCCTAAAACAAGAAAGTGATGCAGTGATCCAAGTGTTTTTCCAAGGAAATGACATATTCTCTGGACCTGGGATAACCCATATCCCATGGCCTTCTCCAGGAAGGGTCCCAGCTGGATATGGTCTCCCAGAAAGGATTCCATAGGGGCTCACCTTTTGCCTGGAGCTTGGCTGAAGTCCTCAGCAATGCCAGGGAATGTGGCCATTGGAGGCTTTGGGCAGATTTGGCTCATTTGCCTTTTTAGGCTTTGCTTCCTTCTCTCAGCCTTCCCACTGGATTGTGGCCTCCGAGGAATACGTAAAATCCCATTCCATTCCTATTCTTTCGGACAATTTTTTGTACCGTTCCTGTACAAAACGAGGCCCCCTGTTCGGATGCTTTTCCCCACCGTTCCCCGGCAGTTTTATCTGCCACTGCATTCCCTGCGTTGCTTGGGCTCTTCCCAGATCTCTGAGCTCCTTCACAAGACAGGAGATCGATTTGGCCCAGGAACTAAACCCTCCCGAGGAATTGTCTGATGCCATCTCCGCATTTGACAGCTGATCCTTGTGCTCAAAGGATCCCTCTTTCTTCCCTTCAGCCAATTCCAAGGCTCGCTGCCCCCAGCTGGGATCAGTCCCCAGTCTGATCCCTGCAGTCTTCCCTGCCGGGATCCTGCTCAGGAATCCATGGGCTACGAATGTAAGAATTAATTCTTCCCACCCCTGCCCAGTTCCAAAGGATTTGGTGTCTGCCTTACCCGGCTGGAGCCTGCTTCCAACTCTGTTCTTGCTGCTTCTGCTGCTTTCCATTTCCCAGGAATTCCACCGACGGAGCGACAGCGATTTCCAGCTCCGCCAGGATTCCCTCTGTTGCGTTTGGGTGCTGGAAGGATATCAAAACCAGGGTCTCTGGGGCTTTACTATCAGGAAATTACATCCCCGGATTTGTTCATTTCCAAATATTATCTCTTCCCAACAAAGCACTGGGCATCCAAGGAATACAGAAAGTGATGGGCTGACCACTGCTTACTCCTCTGGAATGTCAGAGCTTGGAAAAAAAAGGGCAGTTGAGGCTTCTCCTGGTGCTGCCCGTGAGGTGTATTTTACTTAAGAGCCCCTTCCCGTGTCTTTCCCTGTATCCACCAAAAAATCCACCTGTTCATTCCCCAGCTGCTTGCTTCCTCCCTCTTTTCCTGTATCCAACAGAATTTTAACAGGTGAATATTCCCCTCTGGAAGAGCACCTTTCATTCCAAACCTAAGAACAAATGAATCACTTCCCTTTGACCGTCCTCAGTAGGATTACACTGAGAGCAGTGGATGGAAAATGATCCTCTCCTGGTCCCTGCTGGATTCCCGGAGCAGGGATTCTTTCCCTCTTTCACCCCCCCCACGGTGCCCTCCTCCCCCTCCCGCCCCACCCCGCACCCTTTTCAGGCTTTGTTCCACAGCTTTTGCCTCCAGACCTCAGATCCTTTCGTTCTACAGGAGCTCCCAGCAGCTCCACAGCCTTTCCTCTCCCATCCTGATCATTTCTCCAAGAATGGAGCTCCACATTTCAATTGCCTTCTCTTTTCTCTGACAATTCCCACCAATCCAGACCTAAAACTGACACAAGGAACACTCGGTGCCCACAAATCCAAACCCAGACCCGGCCATCCCTAAACCAGCAACTCCCGGACAATTTGCGTTCATTCCAACCTAACACTGAGGACTCACCCAATCCTTCAAAATTCCCAAGAAATATCCCGTTGCCTTCACAGCTCCCAGGGGATTCTGCTTTGTGCTCACACAGATTTGGGACTTCCCTGAAAAAAACCGTGCAGGGCACGCTGGAATCCCCGATCCCATGAATCCGGGGAGCGTTAAAAGCTCGGTCCAGCCTGGGCCCCCGGAAATTTTTGCCAAATATCCCCCAAGTCCTCGGGATAACAGAACTCTCTGGTACTGCATTTTTGGCGTTGGAAAGCCTGGAATTACTCTATTCCTAGTGCTGGGCTCTGCATATGGCCGAGAAAATCCCGGCCTCCACACAGACCCAGATTCCAAACTTTTTGATACATTTCAGCAAACCGAGAAATTCACCTTCCCTGCTTCTTCTTAAGGGCATCCTTCTCTTCCCTTACCTGGCGGGCTCTCTCCCACTGGGGGTGGGTTTTTCCCTTCCCGTGCTAATTAGTCCCTACTTCTAGGAGGTTTAGGCACCTTTCTTCCCTGGGAGGGATTTCTTAACACAGCTACCGAGGCTTTGGGAGTCTTCTTTATCTCCTACTTTCTGCAAAAACACCCTGTGATCCACAAATGCCACAATCCAGACGCCCAACTTCAACAAGACATCCTTTTTACCTAAAAACACTCACTCTCAACTCTTAGATCTTTGGAAGTTTTACCCCTGCAAAATTCCTCTATCTTTCCACCACTGAATTCCTCAGTCCTGCTTCCAAGGATTTCTTGAATACCACGGGGCTTTTCTCAACATTTACCCCCACCACCTTCCCTACGTGCCCACTGCTCATCACCTCATTTTTCCCTCAATGTGCTCGTTCTCCACCCCAGAGAGTTTGTCAAGTGTTGCCCCCAAAATGTTCCCCATCCGTCCACTACTGAGTTCCCCATTTTGCCTCCAAAATATTCCTTCTGTCCCCTCCAGATTGCATCCACTTTTACCCCCAACATTTTACTTCCTCTACAATATTGATTAAACCTTTTCCATCCCAAAAATGTGCACTCTCTCCCTTAAACAGCACCTCAGCTTTTCCCTCAAAAACGCCCCAGAGAGAAACTCAGATTCAGCCCCCAAACTCCCATTTTCCTACACAAACAGTTCTTGTGGCCCCTCTCAATTCCCCCAGGCTTTCAGCTAAAGGAAGAACTGGAAGCCTAGTCCCTCATCTCCGCCCCTGTTTTGCTTTCCCGGAAAACCTTGCGATCCCACACTTTCTCCAAGAGATCTGCTGGGAGTACTGCAAGGTTTGCTCTCTCAGAGCGCCAGGGGGGTTTACAGCACTTGTTCCTCTGCATCTTTACCCTTTCATCAGCTTTCCCCTGGAACGGTGTTGTGGGAGAAGCTTGGAATTACCAGAAATGGATCAGGTTCACATTTCTGCCCCACCAGTTTTTATCTGGTTTGAAATTCCTGGAATTACCCTCAAATGTGCCCTAGAACACTGCTGTGAAAGGATCAATGAGAAGAATAGCCTGAAAGCAGAAAACCACCTCCAGCAGCAGCCAGAATGATCCCATTTCTCTTCTTACCTGGTCCTGCCAGAGCTCCCAACAGCCATTCCCATTCCAAAACAAGAGCTGTGGAAGACATTCCTGCTGTCCGTGAGGGTGAGGTGGCAGTTCTGGATGTTCTTTGCTGCGGAACCAGACAACAAACAGAGTGTAAAGGATCTTGGTGGTCCCTTCCAAGCCAAACCAGCCCGTGATTCCATGCGTGGATCAGCACCTGTCCCAGCTCCATTCCAGAAACCTCCTCCCATTAACCCAGAACTTTCCTTTTGCTGCTCAACATCAGGGATTTGCTGCCGAGTGCCTCGGGCAGGGGACGCCTCAGCCTTCCCTGGGACCGCAGCATTCCCTGGGCTGCCTCAGCACTCCCTGCGCTGCTGTTCCACGCCGATCCCGTGGTCCAGCGCCTGTGCGGGCTGCAGTGCCGGGCTCTCCCCACAAGGCGGCAGCACACGGGAGCGAGCAGCCCCGGCCGGTCCCGCTGGCTCGGGGCAGCTGCGCCTTGAACCCGCCCTGAGCCGGCGGGGCCGTGAACACAGCGGGCACAAACCCCACCGGTGCCCTTTATTTCACCCTCAAAGGCACAGGATCGCAGCATTTCCTGGGCTGGAAGGGACCCGCAGGGAGCATCGAGTCCAAATCCTGGCCCTGCACCCCAAGAATCCCACCCTGTGCCCGAGAGCCTTGTCCAGACCCAAACTCTTCCCCCAAGATCCTGAAAACACAGAGGGGCTGGGAGAAGGATGACCATGGAGGATTTTTTTATATAGATCTCCTTGTACGATCGTTACATAATATTATTAGATAGTCCAGGAACCCATCCCTGGGCCGGGGCAGCCATCCCTGTGCCGGGGCAGCCATCCCTGGGCCGGAATACCGATCCCCCGCGGCCCCCACCGTCCGCTCGGGGCTGTCCCCGTTCCCCGCTCACCTCCGAGCCCGGAGCACCCGCGCCGGTGCCCCCGGCCCGGCCGCGCTGGTGCCCCCGGCCCGGCCGCGCTGCTCCCCGGGCTCCCCGCCATTGCCGCTCCTGGTGAAGAAGGGCGGAAGTCACCGGGACCGCACCAATGTGGCGATTGCGTCAGTGGCTATTCGACCTTCTCAAGATGGCGGCCGGAAGGACCCCGCTCCGTCTATTTGGCTGCCTGAATGCTCCCGCCTGCCCCAGGCGCCGCTGACCCCACAGTCGGTGTCCGCATAGTGGGAAACGCCTCAGAAAATTGCGTGCAAGCGCTGGGCTGGCGTCGGCGTCGGCGTTGCGTTCAGGCAGCCGAATAGACGCAGCTTGGGGGGGGGGGGGGGCTTCCCTGCCGCCATATTGAGAAGGTCAGAAAACAGCGTACACGGCCGCCATCTTTAGTGTGGCGGTGACGAAACTTCCGCCCTTCGCCGCCATCTTGGGTGCTGGCAGAAGCCACTTCCGGTCGAGCCGCCATCTTTAGTGTGGTACACTTAAGGGCCCCCGCCGCCCCTCACAAGGGCGTCTATTCGGCTGCCTGAATCCGGCCCGGACTCCGACGCCGGCCCCGCGCTTTCCGCGCGATTTTCCGCGGTGCTTCCCGGTGCGAGGACACGGCTGGTGGGGTCAGCGGCGCCGGAGGCGGGCGACCGCTCCGCGACCGGCGGCAGGCATCGGCAGGGACACCTCTCAAAGGGGCCTAGTGCGTCCGCCATCTTGAGTGTGGCGGAAGTGTAAACCACCCTCTGCAAGGTCCTGGCAGGTTCTAATAAAAACGTCACTTAACGCCGTCCCGAGAGCGCGGAACTGCGCCTTCCTTTCCGAGCCGCCTCCTTGAGAGCGGCACGCGGGCGGCTCGATTCCGACCGTGCCCGCCCGGTGCCCCCCGCCCGGGTCGCGCTGCGACCGCGCCTCTGCTGCCCGGCAAAACCGGCCCCGCCCCCCGCGCTGTCATTCCTCGCGGTCACCGCCCCGCACGGCGCCCACTCCTTTCCATAGCTGTGGCCCCGCTCATGCACGGCCGTGTCCCTCGGCGCTCCGAGCCGTCCTTCGCCCCTCCCCTCCGCTGACAGACCCAGCCCCGCTCGCTCCCGCTCCTTGCCCTTGCCACGCTCGGCAGCCACCGAGGCCGCCGCCCTCTCGGCTCAGCCGGCACCGGGCGGCAGCAGCGCCGGGGCGCCGTGTCGGGGGCGGCAGTGCCGCGCTCTCGCCACCAGGCGGCAGCAGCGCCGCCCAGCTCAGCCCGGGGGCAGGGACAGAGCAGAGGGAAAAGCCGCCTCTGGGCGCTCTGCAGCTCCTGCAGCCCGAGCGTCTCGGCTCCTGGGGCCAGGCACTTGCTTCTTTCCTTCCTACAGAAAAACGCCGGCTCGTTATTCGCAAAACTTGCTGATCTCTATTCCCAGCTTCTTATATTCCTGTATGCGACAGAGTAGAGAGAGGGGGCTGGCTCATTTCAAAATGAATTTACATCTAAATCAGTAGCACTTGCCTATAGATGTAAAAGTGAAGAACTTAACAGGTTTTAGTATTCTGCACACATCCCTCGCTGGGAGGAATGGTAAAAAGTTAAAAACAAATGAAATGTAAAAAGTAGAAAGTTCGAAACAAAGTTACAACAGCAGAAATTTAGAAACAAACAAAGAGGTAAAATACAAGAAACAAACAAATTTCCAAAGGTCGAAAGTTAAAACCAAACAAAGTTAGAAACAACAAAAAAAAAAATTAGAAACAAAATTAGAAAGGTAGAAATTTAGAAACAAACTCAGAAAGGCAAGTGTTGAGCCTTTGACAGGGTACCCTTCCTTCTCGGACCAGGGTGAAAGAGCAGAGGAGGCTGCTGTTCTGCTGAGTTCTTTATTTCACGGTCTCACAGCTGTCTTGAAGGCAGAGTTCGAATGGGGTTACATGATAAAGCCAAGCAGCAGCAGCAGCAGGCAAAACCAGCTTCTTCTATATGCTCCATACACTGTATTTTTTCTTACAGAAGTGTGGATTCTATTTGTTCATTGACCAGTAAGATTAACACACCATTCTAGTTTTCTTTTTCTTAACCCATCCTGGTCTAATTCTAACAGTCGTAAGCCTCACACAAGTGTCATCTGCCCTTGTTCCATAAGGAATCCCTCTACAGACAGGGAGTTGTCACCGGCCTCGTGCTCATGGGCTGCAGGGGACACCTGCACTGAGGAGGAAATGGAAACGGGAAAGAGGGAAATGCAACCGGATGGGACGCACCTCTGGCACCACATTTCCTCTTCTTCCTGCTGTCCTGGAAAGGCCCAAGTAAATCCAGTCCCTCAGACCTTGCATCCCTGAACGCCAGGAGAGCCGGTGTTTTACCCAGATCCCAGTGCCCTGCACGGCTGCGCTGACACGAGCGCAGGCCGATCGCTCCGCCCAGCACCATCCCTCATTTGCCTCCCACGGCTCCCCAAGCGGCCCCAAACCACCCCAGCGTGTCTGTGCCGGGGCCAGGGCCTGCCCCGAGCCCGACCAGAGGCTGTCACCCAGCCCTGCACCAGCTGCCACCCCTGGGAGAGCTGGGAATGCACTGAGAGCTCGGCTCCCCGGGCTCCCCAGCACCCAAACCGGTCCTCACACACACAGAAATGCCCAACCTGCCCCTCTGGGCACAGCCAAACACCACAATTCCATCATCCCCAAGGAACTCTGGCACTTGCCTCTTCACCTCTGCCCATTTCCAGTAGCCGGGGCTAGGACCGGCCTGTCAGAAAGAGCATTCCCTAGGCAGTTCATCCCAGCCCAGAGGAGAAGAGGAGCCTGTCCCTGACCCACACCATGGGCAGGACAAGGGGGGCCCTAGCTGGCTTTGCCTACTCCAACACCAAAGCTCTTGGTCCCAAAGATGGGGCGAGTTCAGTGGTTTTTTCCTGTCCTGAAAGAGAGCAGAAAAGGGAAGTTAATCCCACTGTGGAATCCAAGACTCCTGCATTTCATATTTCTGCTCTGATTGCTCACCGTGCAGTTTTAGCCATGGAAAAAAAAAAAGAGAAAGACACCACGTCAAATAAAATTGCCCTTTTCCAGCATTTTTATTCCAGGCATTAAAAGGATGCTCATTTCTCTTCTAGCATTGTTTCCCTCATTTTAGGAGAACCGTTTTCATCCCAGACCCCACCCGTCAGTTGTTCGATCCTCTGGCACTGGATTTGGACAAAGGAAGGGACGCACCTGGACTGCAGGAAATCACTGAGAGAAAACCCTTCCAAAACCTGACAGAGAAAAAACAACAGGAGATGCAGGAAGACACATCCCTCATTTGCACGTCTGCAATGCTTTTCTAAAGACTTCTCTGCATCTGGACGCTCCTTGCTCTTGGCTTTCTTTACAAGAATGCATTTGCTGCTAAACACGTCTCAGACCCTTACTTGATCGGGATAAGGTGGGATGGAGATGAAGACTCCCACAGGGAATAGCCAGGGAGATGCAGGGCCTGGGAACATCAAGGACGGAGAAGAGAAGGAACAGGGATTGTTTTTCTTGTTTAGAGCCAGCAGTGCTGTGAGCTTGGAGAACACACGGCACCGCAGGGATCCAGGGCAGGAGCGGGATAACTCCGGGATAAGGGGAATCTGCTCCCACTCCAGGGCTGTGCCAGTGAAGGAGGGGAATTTTTTAGTGCCTTCATTGCACACAGAAACCAAACCCAGCACCACCGAGCTGGACTTTTCGTGAGCTGCAACACAAAGCGGCCCCTGGCCTTTGGGGGAACACAACCTCCCCGAGTCACGGAGCCAGGGGATGACACTTGGGAATGATCCTTGCTGCCTGCAGGCAAATCAGATGAGGGAGCCACAGGAGCTCTGGGGTTTCCTGCTCTTCCTGCAACGCCATCGGTCCAGACCAGGAGACCTTTCCTGGAACAGATCTTCCCTGTAAAGGGAGCTACACCAAAGCTCAAGCCCTCATTTAGAGAGCCTTGGAAAAGCAAAGGTGAGAGGGGATTACCTGGAGCCCCAGGGGACCGAGGTGAAGGCGATGAAGAAGCAGACAGCAAAGTGCTTCCACTGCTTCTCACTCCAGCGAGGGGAACATCCCTGGAATTTCATGTCCAGCGTCGCTCCCAAACCCCACAGGTGAACCCACACGTACTCCAAGGCTGATCTCCTTCAAACTTCCAGCAGCACAGACCCACCGGGAGGAACTGCAATCCAAGGACACACATCAGCAACCGTCTTCCCGCTTGCCGCTCTCTCCACATTTTCCCTTTCCAGTGGGATGCAGGTGCCACCCCCCAGAGGCAGGAGAACTGCCTTGCAATCCAGTACAAAACCTGCCTGGAAAGCCCAGGATGCCCGCAGCCAGCAGCCGTTTCTCCTGGAGCTCCTGCTGACAGGCATTTGAAGCCTGCTGTGCCTCACAGCTGCTCTTCTGCCAAGGGCATTCCCATCTTTTCTTTTTTAGCCCAAATAAAGGTTTGCAAAGCTGAGTTTTGTGAGAAGTGCTTCATATTTGGATTATTCTTAACTTGGAGTTTCCCTCGGCACCGAAATCAGGGGGTAAACCCAACATGGCCTCAAAGGGCCATAAGATCCCAGATATCTAATCCCCAGTTCCCTCAGGATTGGTTCATTAAAGCTTTTCAGGGGTAATTTGGCAAACTTCAGGGTTTGCTGATTTCACCATCAAAGCCACATGAAACCTGTGCAAAAGGAACTTAACTAAAGCTGGCTAAAAGTGGTCCCTGCTGATGACTCATTAAAACACCCCCTTAAAAAGGAGCTAGGATTGATTCCACACTCACAAACCCCCCTTGCCACGATCGGCGCTCTCTGCCCGCCAAGGACACGGCACCGGCCAGGGACATTTCTCCCACTCCCCGGCAGAGACCTCCTCCTGCCACATCCAGGGAACCGCAGCCGCTCAGGGAACACCAACTTTGTCCTGGGCTGGGAACAGGACAGGGACAAGGAACACTTTGAAGTCATTCCCACCTCGGTGCTGTCCAGACCTGGCAGAAAGCGCTTCCCACACCTCTCCTGGAATTCTCTTCCCCGGCCCTTCCAGCTTCGGAAGGCTTCTGGGGGAGCCTCAACTTTCGGTGCAGCTCAGAAGCTGCACGCGCCTAAAGCATCCCCACGGGAACACGAAGCTTCCCTCGGGCATTTCGTTTCTTTATCCCAAATATTCTCCCCACTCAGCCACAATCTAGAAAGAACAAAAGGGAAAAGAAGGGAGACCAATTAATTCTGACGTAAGGAGTCTTGACTATCCCGACACACTGCCACGTGAAAAAACATCCCTGCCCCTCTAACAAATCCCTCTGATACTGGCTCCATTCAGGATCAATTATTTAAACGCTGTATTAAGGAGCGTAAGGACGCAACGCTTGGAATTCTCAAAAACGGCTCAGCTCTCGGCTACTCCAAGCACTTTCCCACCCCGGGGAGCTGAGCTGTCCCAGATTTAAACGCCACGTTTGATCCAAATCCGACAGAAATCTGCTCTTGTTTGGTTACTGAGCTTTCCCAAAAGCTGTGCAGTCAAGCCTGGAAATCCTCACTGAAGCCTTGCCATGTCACATCGGGATTTACCCTTGGGAAAACCCCACTCTGAGCACTTGGGTTTCAAGAGGTTGCACCCGATGTTACAGACGCAGAATTCCTGTGGGGTTTGGCATTTCCTGCACCTCCAAACACGTGAAAAGAATGAAGTGCAGAGTCCCAAGGCTCCATTATTGCCATTCTCCTCACATCCCTCTCCTCAGCTGCACGTGGCTTTGTGCCTCCTCTGAAGGGCTGGAAAGGAATTTGGGAACCCCCCCTCAGCTCCTTCGGTTTTCAGCCTTTTCTCTGAGGCAGCCCAAAAGGCAAACAGGAAAAAAAACCCCCAGAAGTGCACAAAATCCCAGCCCCTCCCAAGATGCAGCTCCTCACACCAAACCTTGGGAGAATCCCTGGTGCTTCCAACACCGCTGCAATCCCACCTGGAGCTGAGCTTACAGGCTGCTCTGCCTAATCCACATGCAAGCCTGGATAGCCCAAAGCCTGCAAGAAAAGAGGAGGCAAAGTGAAGGGGAGAGGGGGAAAAACGGAGTTTTGGGTTTTCCCCGTGTGCAACAGGATTGAAGGGCAGCATGGAGAGGTTTTGTGGAAAAGAAGTACCAAAGGCTGCTTCATTGCCAGCAATTAGCGCTGCTCAGGTTGAATCCAAGAGGACAAATGCACCGGGATCAAACAGGAGCGGCCGACAGGATGGGTTATGACACAGATCTGTGAAGCTGGAGCCTTCTTTCTTCTCCCGGGCTCTCCCAGAAATTCTCCATGGCCGGACGTGGAGAGCTCCCGCTCTCCCCGCTGGGGAGGATGGACTTGGACAGCCCGGGTGACTGGTGAGCCTAAAACAAGAAAGTGATGCAGTGATCCAAGTGTTTTTCCAAGGAAATGACATATTCTCTGGACCTGGGATAACCCATATCCCATGGCCTTCTCCAGGAAGGGTCCCAGCTGGATATGGTCTCCCAGAAAGGATTCCATAGGGGCTCACCTTTTGCCTGGAGCTTGGCTGAAGTCCTCAGCAATGCCAGGGAATGTGGCCATTGGAGGCTTTGGGCAGATTTGGCTCATTTGCCTTTTTAGGCTTTGCTTCCTTCTCTCAGCCTTCCCACTGGATTGTGGCCTCCGAGGAATACGTAAAATCCCATTCCATTCCTATTCTTTCGGACAATTTTTTGTACCGTTCCTGTACAAAACGAGGCCCCCTGTTCGGATGCTTTTCCCCACCGTTCCCCGGCAGTTTTATCTGCCACTGCATTCCCTGCGTTGCTTGGGCTCTTCCCAGATCTCTGAGCTCCTTCACAAGACAGGAGATCGATTTGGCCCAGGAACTAAACCCTCCCGAGGAATTGTCTGATGCCATCTCCGCATTTGACAGCTGATCCTTGTGCTCAAAGGATCCCTCTTTCTTCCCTTCAGCCAATTCCAAGGCTCGCTGCCCCCAGCTGGGATCAGTCCCCAGTCTGATCCCTGCAGTCTTCCCTGCCGGGATCCTGCTCAGGAATCCATGGGCTACGAATGTAAGAATTAATTCTTCCCACCCCTGCCCAGTTCCAAAGGATTTGGTGTCTGCCTTACCCGGCTGGAGCCTGCTTCCAACTCTGTTCTTGCTGCTTCTGCTGCTTTCCATTTCCCAGGAATTCCACCGACGGAGCGACAGCGATTTCCAGCTCCGCCAGGATTCCCTCTGTTGCGTTTGGGTGCTGGAAGGATATCAAAACCAGGGTCTCTGGGGCTTTACTATCAGGAAATTACATCCCCGGATTTGTTCATTTCCAAATATTATCTCTTCCCAACAAAGCACTGGGCATCCAAGGAATACAGAAAGTGATGGGCTGACCACTGCTTACTCCTCTGGAATGTCAGAGCTTGGAAAAAAAAGGGCAGTTGAGGCTTCTCCTGGTGCTGCCCGTGAGGTGTATTTTACTTAAGAGCCCCTTCCCGTGTCTTTCCCTGTATCCACCAAAAAATCCACCTGTTCATTCCCCAGCTGCTTGCTTCCTCCCTCTTTTCCTGTATCCAACAGAATTTTAACAGGTGAATATTCCCCTCTGGAAGAGCACCTTTCATTCCAAACCTAAGAACAAATGAATCACTTCCCTTTGACCGTCCTCAGTAGGATTACACTGAGAGCAGTGGATGGAAAATGATCCTCTCCTGGTCCCTGCTGGATTCCCGGAGCAGGGATTCTTTCCCTCTTTCACCCCCCCCACGGTGCCCTCCTCCCCCTCCCGCCCCACCCCGCACCCTTTTCAGGCTTTGTTCCACAGCTTTTGCCTCCAGACCTCAGATCCTTTCGTTCTACAGGAGCTCCCAGCAGCTCCACAGCCTTTCCTCTCCCATCCTGATCATTTCTCCAAGAATGGAGCTCCACATTTCAATTGCCTTCTCTTTTCTCTGACAATTCCCACCAATCCAGACCTAAAACTGACACAAGGAACACTCGGTGCCCACAAATCCAAACCCAGACCCGGCCATCCCTAAACCAGCAACTCCCGGACAATTTGCGTTCATTCCAACCTAACACTGAGGACTCACCCAATCCTTCAAAATTCCCAAGAAATATCCCGTTGCCTTCACAGCTCCCAGGGGATTCTGCTTTGTGCTCACACAGATTTGGGACTTCCCTGAAAAAAACCGTGCAGGGCACGCTGGAATCCCCGATCCCATGAATCCGGGGAGCGTTAAAAGCTCGGTCCAGCCTGGGCCCCCGGAAATTTTTGCCAAATATCCCCCAAGTCCTCGGGATAACAGAACTCTCTGGTACTGCATTTTTGGCGTTGGAAAGCCTGGAATTACTCTATTCCTAGTGCTGGGCTCTGCATATGGCCGAGAAAATCCCGGCCTCCACACAGACCCAGATTCCAAACTTTTTGATACATTTCAGCAAACCGAGAAATTCACCTTCCCTGCTTCTTCTTAAGGGCATCCTTCTCTTCCCTTACCTGGCGGGCTCTCTCCCACTGGGGGTGGGTTTTTCCCTTCCCGTGCTAATTAGTCCCTACTTCTAGGAGGTTTAGGCACCTTTCTTCCCTGGGAGGGATTTCTTAACACAGCTACCGAGGCTTTGGGAGTCTTCTTTATCTCCTACTTTCTGCAAAAACACCCTGTGATCCACAAATGCCACAATCCAGACGCCCAACTTCAACAAGACATCCTTTTTACCTAAAAACACTCACTCTCAACTCTTAGATCTTTGGAAGTTTTACCCCTGCAAAATTCCTCTATCTTTCCACCACTGAATTCCTCAGTCCTGCTTCCAAGGATTTCTTGAATACCACGGGGCTTTTCTCAACATTTACCCCCACCACCTTCCCTACGTGCCCACTGCTCATCACCTCATTTTTCCCTCAATGTGCTCGTTCTCCACCCCAGAGAGTTTGTCAAGTGTTGCCCCCAAAATGTTCCCCATCCGTCCACTACTGAGTTCCCCATTTTGCCTCCAAAATATTCCTTCTGTCCCCTCCAGATTGCATCCACTTTTACCCCCAACATTTTACTTCCTCTACAATATTGATTAAACCTTTTCCATCCCAAAAATGTGCACTCTCTCCCTTAAACAGCACCTCAGCTTTTCCCTCAAAAACGCCCCAGAGAGAAACTCAGATTCAGCCCCCAAACTCCCATTTTCCTACACAAACAGTTCTTGTGGCCCCTCTCAATTCCCCCAGGCTTTCAGCTAAAGGAAGAACTGGAAGCCTAGTCCCTCATCTCCGCCCCTGTTTTGCTTTCCCGGAAAACCTTGCGATCCCACACTTTCTCCAAGAGATCTGCTGGGAGTACTGCAAGGTTTGCTCTCTCAGAGCGCCAGGGGGGTTTACAGCACTTGTTCCTCTGCATCTTTACCCTTTCATCAGCTTTCCCCTGGAACGGTGTTGTGGGAGAAGCTTGGAATTACCAGAAATGGATCAGGTTCACATTTCTGCCCCACCAGTTTTTATCTGGTTTGAAATTCCTGGAATTACCCTCAAATGTGCCCTAGAACACTGCTGTGAAAGGATCAATGAGAAGAATAGCCTGAAAGCAGAAAACCACCTCCAGCAGCAGCCAGAATGATCCCATTTCTCTTCTTACCTGGTCCTGCCAGAGCTCCCAACAGCCATTCCCATTCCAAAACAAGAGCTGTGGAAGACATTCCTGCTGTCCGTGAGGGTGAGGTGGCAGTTCTGGATGTTCTTTGCTGCGGAACCAGACAACAAACAGAGTGTAAAGGATCTTGGTGGTCCCTTCCAAGCCAAACCAGCCCGTGATTCCATGCGTGGATCAGCACCTGTCCCAGCTCCATTCCAGAAACCTCCTCCCATTAACCCAGAACTTTCCTTTTGCTGCTCAACATCAGGGATTTGCTGCCGAGTGCCTCGGGCAGGGGACGCCTCAGCCTTCCCTGGGACCGCAGCATTCCCTGGGCTGCCTCAGCACTCCCTGCGCTGCTGTTCCACGCCGATCCCGTGGTCCAGCGCCTGTGCGGGCTGCAGTGCCGGGCTCTCCCCACAAGGCGGCAGCACACGGGAGCGAGCAGCCCCGGCCGGTCCCGCTGGCTCGGGGCAGCTGCGCCTTGAACCCGCCCTGAGCCGGCGGGGCCGTGAACACAGCGGGCACAAACCCCACCGGTGCCCTTTATTTCACCCTCAAAGGCACAGGATCGCAGCATTTCCTGGGCTGGAAGGGACCCGCAGGGAGCATCGAGTCCAAATCCTGGCCCTGCACCCCAAGAATCCCACCCTGTGCCCGAGAGCCTTGTCCAGACCCAAACTCTTCCCCCAAGATCCTGAAAACACAGAGGGGCTGGGAGAAGGATGACCATGGAGGATTTTTTTATATAGATCTCCTTGTACGATCGTTACATAATATTATTAGATAGTCCAGGAACCCATCCCTGGGCCGGGGCAGCCATCCCTGTGCCGGGGCAGCCATCCCTGGGCCGGAATACCGATCCCCCGCGGCCCCCACCGTCCGCTCGGGGCTGTCCCCGTTCCCCGCTCACCTCCGAGCCCGGAGCACCCGCGCCGGTGCCCCCGGCCCGGCCGCGCTGGTGCCCCCGGCCCGGCCGCGCTGCTCCCCGGGCTCCCCGCCATTGCCGCTCCTGGTGAAGAAGGGCGGAAGTCACCGGGACCGCACCAATGTGGCGATTGCGTCAGTGGCTATTCGACCTTCTCAAGATGGCGGCCGGAAGGACCCCGCTCCGTCTATTTGGCTGCCTGAATGCTCCCGCCTGCCCCAGGCGCCGCTGACCCCACAGTCGGTGTCCGCATAGTGGGAAACGCCTCAGAAAATTGCGTGCAAGCGCTGGGCTGGCGTCGGCGTCGGCGTTGCGTTCAGGCAGCCGAATAGACGCAGCTTGGGGGGGGGGGGGGGCTTCCCTGCCGCCATATTGAGAAGGTCAGAAAACAGCGTACACGGCCGCCATCTTTAGTGTGGCGGTGACGAAACTTCCGCCCTTCGCCGCCATCTTGGGTGCTGGCAGAAGCCACTTCCGGTCGAGCCGCCATCTTTAGTGTGGTACACTTAAGGGCCCCCGCCGCCCCTCACAAGGGCGTCTATTCGGCTGCCTGAATCCGGCCCGGACTCCGACGCCGGCCCCGCGCTTTCCGCGCGATTTTCCGCGGTGCTTCCCGGTGCGAGGACACGGCTGGTGGGGTCAGCGGCGCCGGAGGCGGGCGACCGCTCCGCGACCGGCGGCAGGCATCGGCAGGGACACCTCTCAAAGGGGCCTAGTGCGTCCGCCATCTTGAGTGTGGCGGAAGTGTAAACCACCCTCTGCAAGGTCCTGGCAGGTTCTAATAAAAACGTCACTTAACGCCGTCCCGAGAGCGCGGAACTGCGCCTTCCTTTCCGAGCCGCCTCCTTGAGAGCGGCACGCGGGCGGCTCGATTCCGACCGTGCCCGCCCGGTGCCCCCCGCCCGGGTCGCGCTGCGACCGCGCCTCTGCTGCCCGGCAAAACCGGCCCCGCCCCCCGCGCTGTCATTCCTCGCGGTCACCGCCCCGCACGGCGCCCACTCCTTTCCATAGCTGTGGCCCCGCTCATGCACGGCCGTGTCCCTCGGCGCTCCGAGCCGTCCTTCGCCCCTCCCCTCCGCTGACAGACCCAGCCCCGCTCGCTCCCGCTCCTTGCCCTTGCCACGCTCGGCAGCCACCGAGGCCGCCGCCCTCTCGGCTCAGCCGGCACCGGGCGGCAGCAGCGCCGGGGCGCCGTGTCGGGGGCGGCAGTGCCGCGCTCTCGCCACCAGGCGGCAGCAGCGCCGCCCAGCTCAGCCCGGGGGCAGGGACAGAGCAGAGGGAAAAGCCGCCTCTGGGCGCTCTGCAGCTCCTGCAGCCCGAGCGTCTCGGCTCCTGGGGCCAGGCACTTGCTTCTTTCCTTCCTACAGAAAAACGCCGGCTCGTTATTCGCAAAACTTGCTGATCTCTATTCCCAGCTTCTTATATTCCTGTATGCGACAGAGTAGAGAGAGGGGGCTGGCTCATTTCAAAATGAATTTACATCTAAATCAGTAGCACTTGCCTATAGATGTAAAAGTGAAGAACTTAACAGGTTTTAGTATTCTGCACACATCCCTCGCTGGGAGGAATGGTAAAAAGTTAAAAACAAATGAAATGTAAAAAGTAGAAAGTTCGAAACAAAGTTACAACAGCAGAAATTTAGAAACAAACAAAGAGGTAAAATACAAGAAACAAACAAATTTCCAAAGGTCGAAAGTTAAAACCAAACAAAGTTAGAAACAACAAAAAAAAAAATTAGAAACAAAATTAGAAAGGTAGAAATTTAGAAACAAACTCAGAAAGGCAAGTGTTGAGCCTTTGACAGGGTACCCTTCCTTCTCGGACCAGGGTGAAAGAGCAGAGGAGGCTGCTGTTCTGCTGAGTTCTTTATTTCACGGTCTCACAGCTGTCTTGAAGGCAGAGTTCGAATGGGGTTACATGATAAAGCCAAGCAGCAGCAGCAGCAGGCAAAACCAGCTTCTTCTATATGCTCCATACACTGTATTTTTTCTTACAGAAGTGTGGATTCTATTTGTTCATTGACCAGTAAGATTAACACACCATTCTAGTTTTCTTTTTCTTAACCCATCCTGGTCTAATTCTAACAGTCGTAAGCCTCACACAAGTGTCATCTGCCCTTGTTCCATAAGGAATCCCTCTACAGACAGGGAGTTGTCACCGGCCTCGTGCTCATGGGCTGCAGGGGACACCTGCACTGAGGAGGAAATGGAAACGGGAAAGAGGGAAATGCAACCGGATGGGACGCACCTCTGGCACCACATTTCCTCTTCTTCCTGCTGTCCTGGAAAGGCCCAAGTAAATCCAGTCCCTCAGACCTTGCATCCCTGAACGCCAGGAGAGCCGGTGTTTTACCCAGATCCCAGTGCCCTGCACGGCTGCGCTGACACGAGCGCAGGCCGATCGCTCCGCCCAGCACCATCCCTCATTTGCCTCCCACGGCTCCCCAAGCGGCCCCAAACCACCCCAGCGTGTCTGTGCCGGGGCCAGGGCCTGCCCCGAGCCCGACCAGAGGCTGTCACCCAGCCCTGCACCAGCTGCCACCCCTGGGAGAGCTGGGAATGCACTGAGAGCTCGGCTCCCCGGGCTCCCCAGCACCCAAACCGGTCCTCACACACACAGAAATGCCCAACCTGCCCCTCTGGGCACAGCCAAACACCACAATTCCATCATCCCCAAGGAACTCTGGCACTTGCCTCTTCACCTCTGCCCATTTCCAGTAGCCGGGGCTAGGACCGGCCTGTCAGAAAGAGCATTCCCTAGGCAGTTCATCCCAGCCCAGAGGAGAAGAGGAGCCTGTCCCTGACCCACACCATGGGCAGGACAAGGGGGGCCCTAGCTGGCTTTGCCTACTCCAACACCAAAGCTCTTGGTCCCAAAGATGGGGCGAGTTCAGTGGTTTTTTCCTGTCCTGAAAGAGAGCAGAAAAGGGAAGTTAATCCCACTGTGGAATCCAAGACTCCTGCATTTCATATTTCTGCTCTGATTGCTCACCGTGCAGTTTTAGCCATGGAAAAAAAAAAAGAGAAAGACACCACGTCAAATAAAATTGCCCTTTTCCAGCATTTTTATTCCAGGCATTAAAAGGATGCTCATTTCTCTTCTAGCATTGTTTCCCTCATTTTAGGAGAACCGTTTTCATCCCAGACCCCACCCGTCAGTTGTTCGATCCTCTGGCACTGGATTTGGACAAAGGAAGGGACGCACCTGGACTGCAGGAAATCACTGAGAGAAAACCCTTCCAAAACCTGACAGAGAAAAAACAACAGGAGATGCAGGAAGACACATCCCTCATTTGCACGTCTGCAATGCTTTTCTAAAGACTTCTCTGCATCTGGACGCTCCTTGCTCTTGGCTTTCTTTACAAGAATGCATTTGCTGCTAAACACGTCTCAGACCCTTACTTGATCGGGATAAGGTGGGATGGAGATGAAGACTCCCACAGGGAATAGCCAGGGAGATGCAGGGCCTGGGAACATCAAGGACGGAGAAGAGAAGGAACAGGGATTGTTTTTCTTGTTTAGAGCCAGCAGTGCTGTGAGCTTGGAGAACACACGGCACCGCAGGGATCCAGGGCAGGAGCGGGATAACTCCGGGATAAGGGGAATCTGCTCCCACTCCAGGGCTGTGCCAGTGAAGGAGGGGAATTTTTTAGTGCCTTCATTGCACACAGAAACCAAACCCAGCACCACCGAGCTGGACTTTTCGTGAGCTGCAACACAAAGCGGCCCCTGGCCTTTGGGGGAACACAACCTCCCCGAGTCACGGAGCCAGGGGATGACACTTGGGAATGATCCTTGCTGCCTGCAGGCAAATCAGATGAGGGAGCCACAGGAGCTCTGGGGTTTCCTGCTCTTCCTGCAACGCCATCGGTCCAGACCAGGAGACCTTTCCTGGAACAGATCTTCCCTGTAAAGGGAGCTACACCAAAGCTCAAGCCCTCATTTAGAGAGCCTTGGAAAAGCAAAGGTGAGAGGGGATTACCTGGAGCCCCAGGGGACCGAGGTGAAGGCGATGAAGAAGCAGACAGCAAAGTGCTTCCACTGCTTCTCACTCCAGCGAGGGGAACATCCCTGGAATTTCATGTCCAGCGTCGCTCCCAAACCCCACAGGTGAACCCACACGTACTCCAAGGCTGATCTCCTTCAAACTTCCAGCAGCACAGACCCACCGGGAGGAACTGCAATCCAAGGACACACATCAGCAACCGTCTTCCCGCTTGCCGCTCTCTCCACATTTTCCCTTTCCAGTGGGATGCAGGTGCCACCCCCCAGAGGCAGGAGAACTGCCTTGCAATCCAGTACAAAACCTGCCTGGAAAGCCCAGGATGCCCGCAGCCAGCAGCCGTTTCTCCTGGAGCTCCTGCTGACAGGCATTTGAAGCCTGCTGTGCCTCACAGCTGCTCTTCTGCCAAGGGCATTCCCATCTTTTCTTTTTTAGCCCAAATAAAGGTTTGCAAAGCTGAGTTTTGTGAGAAGTGCTTCATATTTGGATTATTCTTAACTTGGAGTTTCCCTCGGCACCGAAATCAGGGGGTAAACCCAACATGGCCTCAAAGGGCCATAAGATCCCAGATATCTAATCCCCAGTTCCCTCAGGATTGGTTCATTAAAGCTTTTCAGGGGTAATTTGGCAAACTTCAGGGTTTGCTGATTTCACCATCAAAGCCACATGAAACCTGTGCAAAAGGAACTTAACTAAAGCTGGCTAAAAGTGGTCCCTGCTGATGACTCATTAAAACACCCCCTTAAAAAGGAGCTAGGATTGATTCCACACTCACAAACCCCCCTTGCCACGATCGGCGCTCTCTGCCCGCCAAGGACACGGCACCGGCCAGGGACATTTCTCCCACTCCCCGGCAGAGACCTCCTCCTGCCACATCCAGGGAACCGCAGCCGCTCAGGGAACACCAACTTTGTCCTGGGCTGGGAACAGGACAGGGACAAGGAACACTTTGAAGTCATTCCCACCTCGGTGCTGTCCAGACCTGGCAGAAAGCGCTTCCCACACCTCTCCTGGAATTCTCTTCCCCGGCCCTTCCAGCTTCGGAAGGCTTCTGGGGGAGCCTCAACTTTCGGTGCAGCTCAGAAGCTGCACGCGCCTAAAGCATCCCCACGGGAACACGAAGCTTCCCTCGGGCATTTCGTTTCTTTATCCCAAATATTCTCCCCACTCAGCCACAATCTAGAAAGAACAAAAGGGAAAAGAAGGGAGACCAATTAATTCTGACGTAAGGAGTCTTGACTATCCCGACACACTGCCACGTGAAAAAACATCCCTGCCCCTCTAACAAATCCCTCTGATACTGGCTCCATTCAGGATCAATTATTTAAACGCTGTATTAAGGAGCGTAAGGACGCAACGCTTGGAATTCTCAAAAACGGCTCAGCTCTCGGCTACTCCAAGCACTTTCCCACCCCGGGGAGCTGAGCTGTCCCAGATTTAAACGCCACGTTTGATCCAAATCCGACAGAAATCTGCTCTTGTTTGGTTACTGAGCTTTCCCAAAAGCTGTGCAGTCAAGCCTGGAAATCCTCACTGAAGCCTTGCCATGTCACATCGGGATTTACCCTTGGGAAAACCCCACTCTGAGCACTTGGGTTTCAAGAGGTTGCACCCGATGTTACAGACGCAGAATTCCTGTGGGGTTTGGCATTTCCTGCACCTCCAAACACGTGAAAAGAATGAAGTGCAGAGTCCCAAGGCTCCATTATTGCCATTCTCCTCACATCCCTCTCCTCAGCTGCACGTGGCTTTGTGCCTCCTCTGAAGGGCTGGAAAGGAATTTGGGAACCCCCCCTCAGCTCCTTCGGTTTTCAGCCTTTTCTCTGAGGCAGCCCAAAAGGCAAACAGGAAAAAAAACCCCCAGAAGTGCACAAAATCCCAGCCCCTCCCAAGATGCAGCTCCTCACACCAAACCTTGGGAGAATCCCTGGTGCTTCCAACACCGCTGCAATCCCACCTGGAGCTGAGCTTACAGGCTGCTCTGCCTAATCCACATGCAAGCCTGGATAGCCCAAAGCCTGCAAGAAAAGAGGAGGCAAAGTGAAGGGGAGAGGGGGAAAAACGGAGTTTTGGGTTTTCCCCGTGTTTGCAACAGGATTGAAGGGCAGCATGGAGAGGTTTTGTGGAAAAGAAGTACCAAAGGCTGCTTCATTGCCAGCAATTAGCGCTGCTCAGGTTGAATCCAAGAGGACAAATGCACCGGGATCAAACAGGAGCGGCCGACAGGATGGGTTATGACACAGATCTGTGAAGCTGGAGCCTTCTTTCTTCTCCCGGGCTCTCCCAGAAATTCTCCATGGCCGGACGTGGAGAGCTCCCGCTCTCCCCGCTGGGGAGGATGGACTTGGACAGCCCGGGTGACTGGTGAGCCTAAAACAAGAAAGTGATGCAGTGATCCAAGTGTTTTTCCAAGGAAATGACATATTCTCTGGACCTGGGATAACCCATATCCCATGGCCTTCTCCAGGAAGGGTCCCAGCTGGATATGGTCTCCCAGAAAGGATTCCATAGGGGCTCACCTTTTGCCTGGAGCTTGGCTGAAGTCCTCAGCAATGCCAGGGAATGTGGCCATTGGAGGCTTTGGGCAGATTTGGCTCATTTGCCTTTTTAGGCTTTGCTTCCTTCTCTCAGCCTTCCCACTGGATTGTGGCCTCCGAGGAATACGTAAAATCCCATTCCATTCCTATTCTTTCGGACAATTTTTTGTACCGTTCCTGTACAAAACGAGGCCCCCTGTTCGGATGCTTTTCCCCACCGTTCCCCGGCAGTTTTATCTGCCACTGCATTCCCTGCGTTGCTTGGGCTCTTCCCAGATCTCTGAGCTCCTTCACAAGACAGGAGATCGATTTGGCCCAGGAACTAAACCCTCCCGAGGAATTGTCTGATGCCATCTCCGCATTTGACAGCTGATCCTTGTGCTCAAAGGATCCCTCTTTCTTCCCTTCAGCCAATTCCAAGGCTCGCTGCCCCCAGCTGGGATCAGTCCCCAGTCTGATCCCTGCAGTCTTCCCTGCCGGGATCCTGCTCAGGAATCCATGGGCTACGAATGTAAGAATTAATTCTTCCCACCCCTGCCCAGTTCCAAAGGATTTGGTGTCTGCCTTACCCGGCTGGAGCCTGCTTCCAACTCTGTTCTTGCTGCTTCTGCTGCTTTCCATTTCCCAGGAATTCCACCGACGGAGCGACAGCGATTTCCAGCTCCGCCAGGATTCCCTCTGTTGCGTTTGGGTGCTGGAAGGATATCAAAACCAGGGTCTCTGGGGCTTTACTATCAGGAAATTACATCCCCGGATTTGTTCATTTCCAAATATTATCTCTTCCCAACAAAGCACTGGGCATCCAAGGAATACAGAAAGTGATGGGCTGACCACTGCTTACTCCTCTGGAATGTCAGAGCTTGGAAAAAAAAGGGCAGTTGAGGCTTCTCCTGGTGCTGCCCGTGAGGTGTATTTTACTTAAGAGCCCCTTCCCGTGTCTTTCCCTGTATCCACCAAAAAATCCACCTGTTCATTCCCCAGCTGCTTGCTTCCTCCCTCTTTTCCTGTATCCAACAGAATTTTAACAGGTGAATATTCCCCTCTGGAAGAGCACCTTTCATTCCAAACCTAAGAACAAATGAATCACTTCCCTTTGACCGTCCTCAGTAGGATTACACTGAGAGCAGTGGATGGAAAATGATCCTCTCCTGGTCCCTGCTGGATTCCCGGAGCAGGGATTCTTTCCCTCTTTCACCCCCCCCACGGTGCCCTCCTCCCCCTCCCGCCCCACCCCGCACCCTTTTCAGGCTTTGTTCCACAGCTTTTGCCTCCAGACCTCAGATCCTTTCGTTCTACAGGAGCTCCCAGCAGCTCCACAGCCTTTCCTCTCCCATCCTGATCATTTCTCCAAGAATGGAGCTCCACATTTCAATTGCCTTCTCTTTTCTCTGACAATTCCCACCAATCCAGACCTAAAACTGACACAAGGAACACTCGGTGCCCACAAATCCAAACCCAGACCCGGCCATCCCTAAACCAGCAACTCCCGGACAATTTGCGTTCATTCCAACCTAACACTGAGGACTCACCCAATCCTTCAAAATTCCCAAGAAATATCCCGTTGCCTTCACAGCTCCCAGGGGATTCTGCTTTGTGCTCACACAGATTTGGGACTTCCCTGAAAAAAACCGTGCAGGGCACGCTGGAATCCCCGATCCCATGAATCCGGGGAGCGTTAAAAGCTCGGTCCAGCCTGGGCCCCCGGAAATTTTTGCCAAATATCCCCCAAGTCCTCGGGATAACAGAACTCTCTGGTACTGCATTTTTGGCGTTGGAAAGCCTGGAATTACTCTATTCCTAGTGCTGGGCTCTGCATATGGCCGAGAAAATCCCGGCCTCCACACAGACCCAGATTCCAAACTTTTTGATACATTTCAGCAAACCGAGAAATTCACCTTCCCTGCTTCTTCTTAAGGGCATCCTTCTCTTCCCTTACCTGGCGGGCTCTCTCCCACTGGGGGTGGGTTTTTCCCTTCCCGTGCTAATTAGTCCCTACTTCTAGGAGGTTTAGGCACCTTTCTTCCCTGGGAGGGATTTCTTAACACAGCTACCGAGGCTTTGGGAGTCTTCTTTATCTCCTACTTTCTGCAAAAACACCCTGTGATCCACAAATGCCACAATCCAGACGCCCAACTTCAACAAGACATCCTTTTTACCTAAAAACACTCACTCTCAACTCTTAGATCTTTGGAAGTTTTACCCCTGCAAAATTCCTCTATCTTTCCACCACTGAATTCCTCAGTCCTGCTTCCAAGGATTTCTTGAATACCACGGGGCTTTTCTCAACATTTACCCCCACCACCTTCCCTACGTGCCCACTGCTCATCACCTCATTTTTCCCTCAATGTGCTCGTTCTCCACCCCAGAGAGTTTGTCAAGTGTTGCCCCCAAAATGTTCCCCATCCGTCCACTACTGAGTTCCCCATTTTGCCTCCAAAATATTCCTTCTGTCCCCTCCAGATTGCATCCACTTTTACCCCCAACATTTTACTTCCTCTACAATATTGATTAAACCTTTTCCATCCCAAAAATGTGCACTCTCTCCCTTAAACAGCACCTCAGCTTTTCCCTCAAAAACGCCCCAGAGAGAAACTCAGATTCAGCCCCCAAACTCCCATTTTCCTACACAAACAGTTCTTGTGGCCCCTCTCAATTCCCCCAGGCTTTCAGCTAAAGGAAGAACTGGAAGCCTAGTCCCTCATCTCCGCCCCTGTTTTGCTTTCCCGGAAAACCTTGCGATCCCACACTTTCTCCAAGAGATCTGCTGGGAGTACTGCAAGGTTTGCTCTCTCAGAGCGCCAGGGGGGTTTACAGCACTTGTTCCTCTGCATCTTTACCCTTTCATCAGCTTTCCCCTGGAACGGTGTTGTGGGAGAAGCTTGGAATTACCAGAAATGGATCAGGTTCACATTTCTGCCCCACCAGTTTTTATCTGGTTTGAAATTCCTGGAATTACCCTCAAATGTGCCCTAGAACACTGCTGTGAAAGGATCAATGAGAAGAATAGCCTGAAAGCAGAAAACCACCTCCAGCAGCAGCCAGAATGATCCCATTTCTCTTCTTACCTGGTCCTGCCAGAGCTCCCAACAGCCATTCCCATTCCAAAACAAGAGCTGTGGAAGACATTCCTGCTGTCCGTGAGGGTGAGGTGGCAGTTCTGGATGTTCTTTGCTGCGGAACCAGACAACAAACAGAGTGTAAAGGATCTTGGTGGTCCCTTCCAAGCCAAACCAGCCCGTGATTCCATGCGTGGATCAGCACCTGTCCCAGCTCCATTCCAGAAACCTCCTCCCATTAACCCAGAACTTTCCTTTTGCTGCTCAACATCAGGGATTTGCTGCCGAGTGCCTCGGGCAGGGGACGCCTCAGCCTTCCCTGGGACCGCAGCATTCCCTGGGCTGCCTCAGCACTCCCTGCGCTGCTGTTCCACGCCGATCCCGTGGTCCAGCGCCTGTGCGGGCTGCAGTGCCGGGCTCTCCCCACAAGGCGGCAGCACACGGGAGCGAGCAGCCCCGGCCGGTCCCGCTGGCTCGGGGCAGCTGCGCCTTGAACCCGCCCTGAGCCGGCGGGGCCGTGAACACAGCGGGCACAAACCCCACCGGTGCCCTTTATTTCACCCTCAAAGGCACAGGATCGCAGCATTTCCTGGGCTGGAAGGGACCCGCAGGGAGCATCGAGTCCAAATCCTGGCCCTGCACCCCAAGAATCCCACCCTGTGCCCGAGAGCCTTGTCCAGACCCAAACTCTTCCCCCAAGATCCTGAAAACACAGAGGGGCTGGGAGAAGGATGACCATGGAGGATTTTTTTATATAGATCTCCTTGTACGATCGTTACATAATATTATTAGATAGTCCAGGAACCCATCCCTGGGCCGGGGCAGCCATCCCTGTGCCGGGGCAGCCATCCCTGGGCCGGAATACCGATCCCCCGCGGCCCCCACCGTCCGCTCGGGGCTGTCCCCGTTCCCCGCTCACCTCCGAGCCCGGAGCACCCGCGCCGGTGCCCCCGGCCCGGCCGCGCTGGTGCCCCCGGCCCGGCCGCGCTGCTCCCCGGGCTCCCCGCCATTGCCGCTCCTGGTGAAGAAGGGCGGAAGTCACCGGGACCGCACCAATGTGGCGATTGCGTCAGTGGCTATTCGACCTTCTCAAGATGGCGGCCGGAAGGACCCCGCTCCGTCTATTTGGCTGCCTGAATGCTCCCGCCTGCCCCAGGCGCCGCTGACCCCACAGTCGGTGTCCGCATAGTGGGAAACGCCTCAGAAAATTGCGTGCAAGCGCTGGGCTGGCGTCGGCGTCGGCGTTGCGTTCAGGCAGCCGAATAGACGCAGCTTGGGGGGGGGGGGGGGCTTCCCTGCCGCCATATTGAGAAGGTCAGAAAACAGCGTACACGGCCGCCATCTTTAGTGTGGCGGTGACGAAACTTCCGCCCTTCGCCGCCATCTTGGGTGCTGGCAGAAGCCACTTCCGGTCGAGCCGCCATCTTTAGTGTGGTACACTTAAGGGCCCCCGCCGCCCCTCACAAGGGCGTCTATTCGGCTGCCTGAATCCGGCCCGGACTCCGACGCCGGCCCCGCGCTTTCCGCGCGATTTTCCGCGGTGCTTCCCGGTGCGAGGACACGGCTGGTGGGGTCAGCGGCGCCGGAGGCGGGCGACCGCTCCGCGACCGGCGGCAGGCATCGGCAGGGACACCTCTCAAAGGGGCCTAGTGCGTCCGCCATCTTGAGTGTGGCGGAAGTGTAAACCACCCTCTGCAAGGTCCTGGCAGGTTCTAATAAAAACGTCACTTAACGCCGTCCCGAGAGCGCGGAACTGCGCCTTCCTTTCCGAGCCGCCTCCTTGAGAGCGGCACGCGGGCGGCTCGATTCCGACCGTGCCCGCCCGGTGCCCCCCGCCCGGGTCGCGCTGCGACCGCGCCTCTGCTGCCCGGCAAAACCGGCCCCGCCCCCCGCGCTGTCATTCCTCGCGGTCACCGCCCCGCACGGCGCCCACTCCTTTCCATAGCTGTGGCCCCGCTCATGCACGGCCGTGTCCCTCGGCGCTCCGAGCCGTCCTTCGCCCCTCCCCTCCGCTGACAGACCCAGCCCCGCTCGCTCCCGCTCCTTGCCCTTGCCACGCTCGGCAGCCACCGAGGCCGCCGCCCTCTCGGCTCAGCCGGCACCGGGCGGCAGCAGCGCCGGGGCGCCGTGTCGGGGGCGGCAGTGCCGCGCTCTCGCCACCAGGCGGCAGCAGCGCCGCCCAGCTCAGCCCGGGGGCAGGGACAGAGCAGAGGGAAAAGCCGCCTCTGGGCGCTCTGCAGCTCCTGCAGCCCGAGCGTCTCGGCTCCTGGGGCCAGGCACTTGCTTCTTTCCTTCCTACAGAAAAACGCCGGCTCGTTATTCGCAAAACTTGCTGATCTCTATTCCCAGCTTCTTATATTCCTGTATGCGACAGAGTAGAGAGAGGGGGCTGGCTCATTTCAAAATGAATTTACATCTAAATCAGTAGCACTTGCCTATAGATGTAAAAGTGAAGAACTTAACAGGTTTTAGTATTCTGCACACATCCCTCGCTGGGAGGAATGGTAAAAAGTTAAAAACAAATGAAATGTAAAAAGTAGAAAGTTCGAAACAAAGTTACAACAGCAGAAATTTAGAAACAAACAAAGAGGTAAAATACAAGAAACAAACAAATTTCCAAAGGTCGAAAGTTAAAACCAAACAAAGTTAGAAACAACAAAAAAAAAAAATTAGAAACAAAATTAGAAAGGTAGAAATTTAGAAACAAACTCAGAAAGGCAAGTGTTGAGCCTTTGACAGGGTACCCTTCCTTCTCGGACCAGGGTGAAAGAGCAGAGGAGGCTGCTGTTCTGCTGAGTTCTTTATTTCACGGTCTCACAGCTGTCTTGAAGGCAGAGTTCGAATGGGGTTACATGATAAAGCCAAGCAGCAGCAGCAGCAGGCAAAACCAGCTTCTTCTATATGCTCCATACACTGTATTTTTTCTTACAGAAGTGTGGATTCTATTTGTTCATTGACCAGTAAGATTAACACACCATTCTAGTTTTCTTTTTCTTAACCCATCCTGGTCTAATTCTAACAGTCGTAAGCCTCACACAAGTGTCATCTGCCCTTGTTCCATAAGGAATCCCTCTACAGACAGGGAGTTGTCACCGGCCCCGTGCTCATGGGCTGCAGGGGACACCTGCACTGAGGAGGAAATGGAAACGGGAAAGAGGGAAATGCAACCGGATGGGACGCACCTCTGGCACCACATTTCCTCTTCTTCCTGCTGTCCTGGAAAGGCCCAAGTAAATCCAGTCCCTCAGACCTTGCATCCCTGAACGCCAGGAGAGCCGGTGTTTTACCCAGATCCCAGTGCCCTGCACGGCTGCGCTGACACGAGCGCAGGCCGATCGCTCCGCCCAGCACCATCCCTCATTTGCCTCCCACGGCTCCCCAAGCGGCCCCAAACCACCCCAGCGTGTCTGTGCCGGGGCCAGGGCCTGCCCCGAGCCCGACCAGAGGCTGTCACCCAGCCCTGCACCAGCTGCCACCCCTGGGAGAGCTGGGAATGCACTGAGAGCTCGGCTCCCCGGGCTCCCCAGCACCCAAACCGGTCCTCACACACACAGAAATGCCCAACCTGCCCCTCTGGGCACAGCCAAACACCACAATTCCATCATCCCCAAGGAACTCTGGCACTTGCCTCTTCACCTCTGCCCATTTCCAGTAGCTGGGGCTAGGACCGGCCTGTCAGAAAGAGCATTCCCTAGGCAGTTCATCCCAGCCCAGAGGAGAAGAGGAGCCTGTCCCTGACCCACACCATGGGCAGGACAAGGGGGGCCCTAGCTGGCTTTGCCTACTCCAACACCAAAGCTCTTGGTCCCAAAGATGGGGCGAGTTCAGTGGTTTTTTCCTGTCCTGAAAGAGAGCAGAAAAGGGAAGTTAATCCCACTGTGGAATCCAAGACTCCTGCATTTCATATTTCTGCTCTGATTGCTCACCGTGCAGTTTTAGCCATGGAAAAAAAAAAAGAGAAAGACACCACGTCAAATAAAATTGCCCTTTTCCAGCATTTTTATTCCAGGCATTAAAAGGATGCTCATTTCTCTTCTAGCATTGTTTCCCTCATTTTAGGAGAACCGTTTTCATCCCAGACCCCACCCGTCAGTTGTTCGATCCTCTGGCACTGGATTTGGACAAAGGAAGGGACGCACCTGGACTGCAGGAAATCACTGAGAGAAAACCCTTCCAAAACCTGACAGAGAAAAAACAACAGGAGATGCAGGAAGACACATCCCTCATTTGCACGTCTGCAATGCTTTTCTAAAGACTTCTCTGCATCTGGACGCTCCTTGCTCTTGGCTTTCTTTACAAGAATGCATTTGCTGCTAAACACGTCTCAGACCCTTACTTGATCGGGATAAGGTGGGATGGAGATGAAGACTCCCACAGGGAATAGCCAGGGAGATGCAGGGCCTGGGAACATCAAGGACGGAGAAGAGAAGGAACAGGGATTGTTTTTCTTGTTTAGAGCCAGCAGTGCTGTGAGCTTGGAGAACACACGGCACCGCAGGGATCCAGGGCAGGAGCGGGATAACTCCGGGATAAGGGGAATCTGCTCCCACTCCAGGGCTGTGCCAGTGAAGGAGGGGAATTTTTTAGTGCCTTCATTGCACACAGAAACCAAACCCAGCACCACCGAGCTGGACTTTTCGTGAGCTGCAACACAAAGCGGCCCCTGGCCTTTGGGGGAACACAACCTCCCCGAGTCACGGAGCCAGGGGATGACACTTGGGAATGATCCTTGCTGCCTGCAGGCAAATCAGATGAGGGAGCCACAGGAGCTCTGGGGTTTCCTGCTCTTCCTGCAACGCCATCGGTCCAGACCAGGAGACCTTTCCTGGAACAGATCTTCCCTGTAAAGGGAGCTACACCAAAGCTCAAGCCCTCATTTAGAGAGCCTTGGAAAAGCAAAGGTGAGAGGGGATTACCTGGAGCCCCAGGGGACCGAGGTGAAGGCGATGAAGAAGCAGACAGCAAAGTGCTTCCACTGCTTCTCACTCCAGCGAGGGGAACATCCCTGGAATTTCATGTCCAGCGTCGCTCCCAAACCCCACAGGTGAACCCACACGTACTCCAAGGCTGATCTCCTTCAAACTTCCAGCAGCACAGACCCACCGGGAGGAACTGCAATCCAAGGACACACATCAGCAACCGTCTTCCCGCTTGCCGCTCTCTCCACATTTTCCCTTTCCAGTGGGATGCAGGTGCCACCCCCCAGAGGCAGGAGAACTGCCTTGCAATCCAGTACAAAACCTGCCTGGAAAGCCCAGGATGCCCGCAGCCAGCAGCCGTTTCTCCTGGAGCTCCTGCTGACAGGCATTTGAAGCCTGCTGTGCCTCACAGCTGCTCTTCTGCCAAGGGCATTCCCATCTTTTCTTTTTTAGCCCAAATAAAGGTTTGCAAAGCTGAGTTTTGTGAGAAGTGCTTCATATTTGGATTATTCTTAACTTGGAGTTTCCCTCGGCACCGAAATCAGGGGGTAAACCCAACATGGCCTCAAAGGGCCATAAGATCCCAGATATCTAATCCCCAGTTCCCTCAGGATTGGTTCATTAAAGCTTTTCAGGGGTAATTTGGCAAACTTCAGGGTTTGCTGATTTCACCATCAAAGCCACATGAAACCTGTGCAAAAGGAACTTAACTAAAGCTGGCTAAAAGTGGTCCCTGCTGATGACTCATTAAAACACCCCCTTAAAAAGGAGCTAGGATTGATTCCACACTCACAAACCCCCCTTGCCACGATCGGCGCTCTCTGCCCGCCAAGGACACGGCACCGGCCAGGGACATTTCTCCCACTCCCCGGCAGAGACCTCCTCCTGCCACATCCAGGGAACCGCAGCCGCTCAGGGAACACCAACTTTGTCCTGGGCTGGGAACAGGACAGGGACAAGGAACACTTTGAAGTCATTCCCACCTCGGTGCTGTCCAGACCTGGCAGAAAGCGCTTCCCACACCTCTCCTGGAATTCTCTTCCCCGGCCCTTCCAGCTTCGGAAGGCTTCTGGGGGAGCCTCAACTTTCGGTGCAGCTCAGAAGCTGCACGCGCCTAAAGCATCCCCACGGGAACACGAAGCTTCCCTCGGGCATTTCGTTTCTTTATCCCAAATATTCTCCCCACTCAGCCACAATCTAGAAAGAACAAAAGGGAAAAGAAGGGAGACCAATTAATTCTGACGTAAGGAGTCTTGACTATCCCGACACACTGCCACGTGAAAAAACATCCCTGCCCCTCTAACAAATCCCTCTGATACTGGCTCCATTCAGGATCAATTACTTAAACGCTGTATTAAGGAGCGTAAGGACGCAACGCTTGGAATTCTCAAAAACGGCTCAGCTCTCGGCTACTCCAAGCACTTTCCCACCCGGGGAGCTGAGCTGTCCCAGATTTAAACGCCACGTTTGATCCAAATCCGACAGAAATCTGATCTTGTTTGGCTACTGAGCTTTCCCAAAAGCTGTGCAGTCAAGCCTGGAAATCCTCACTGAAGCCTTGCCATGTCACATCGGGATTTACCCTTGGGAAAACCCCACTCTGAGCACTTGGGTTTCAAGAGGTTGCACCCGATGTTACAGACGCAGAATTCCTGTGGGGTTTGGCATTTCCTGCACCTCCAAACACGTGAAAAGAATGAAGTGCAGAGTCCCAAGGCTCCATTATTGCCATTCTCCTCACATCCCTCTCCTCAGCTGCACGTGGCTTTGTGCCTCCTCTGAAGGGCTGGAAAGGAATTTGGGAACCCCCCCTCAGCTCCTTCGGTTTTCAGCCTTTTCTCTGAGGCAGCCCAAAAGGCAAACAGGAAAAAAAACCCCCAGAAGTGCACAAAATCCCAGCCCCTCCCAAGATGCAGCTCCTCACACCAAACCTTGGGAGAATCCCTGGTGCTTCCAACACCGCTGCAATCCCACCTGGAGCTGAGCTTACAGGCTGCTCTGCCTAATCCACATGCAAGCCTGGATAGCCCAAAGCCTGCAAGAAAAGAGGAGGCAAAGTGAAGGGGAGAGGGGGAAAAACGGAGTTTTGGGTTTTCCCCGTGTTTGCAACAGGATTGAAGGGCAGCATGGAGAGGTTTTGTGGAAAAGAAGTACCAAAGGCTGCTTCATTGCCAGCAATTAGCGCTGCTCAGGTTGAATCCAAGAGGACAAATGCACCGGGATCAAACAGGAGCGGCCGACAGGATGGGTTATGACACAGATCTGTGAAGCTGGAGCCTTCTTTCTTCTCCCGGGCTCTCCCAGAAATTCTCCATGGCCGGACGTGGAGAGCTCCCGCTCTCCCCGCTGGGGAGGATGGACTTGGACAGCCCGGGTGACTGGTGAGCCTAAAACAAGAAAGTGATGCAGTGATCCAAGTGTTTTTCCAAGGAAATGACATATTCTCTGGACCTGGGATAACCCATATCCCATGGCCTTCTCCAGGAAGGGTCCCAGCTGGATATGGTCTCCCAGAAAGGATTCCATAGGGGCTCACCTTTTGCCTGGAGCTTGGCTGAAGTCCTCAGCAATGCCAGGGAATGTGGCCATTGGAGGCTTTGGGCAGATTTGGCTCATTTGCCTTTTTAGGCTTTGCTTCCTTCTCTCAGCCTTCCCACTGGATTGTGGCCTCCGAGGAATACGTAAAATCCCATTCCATTCCTATTCTTTCGGACAATTTTTTGTACCGTTCCTGTACAAAACGAGGCCCCCTGTTCGGATGCTTTTCCCCACCGTTCCCCGGCAGTTTTATCTGCCACTGCATTCCCTGCGTTGCTTGGGCTCTTCCCAGATCTCTGAGCTCCTTCACAAGACAGGAGATCGATTTGGCCCAGGAACTAAACCCTCCCGAGGAATTGTCTGATGCCATCTCCGCATTTGACAGCTGATCCTTGTGCTCAAAGGATCCCTCTTTCTTCCCTTCAGCCAATTCCAAGGCTCGCTGCCCCCAGCTGGGATCAGTCCCCAGTCTGATCCCTGCAGTCTTCCCTGCCGGGATCCTGCTCAGGAATCCATGGGCTACGAATGTAAGAATTAATTCTTCCCACCCCTGCCCAGTTCCAAAGGATTTGGTGTCTGCCTTACCCGGCTGGAGCCTGCTTCCAACTCTGTTCTTGCTGCTTCTGCTGCTTTCCATTTCCCAGGAATTCCACCGACGGAGCGACAGCGATTTCCAGCTCCGCCAGGATTCCCTCTGTTGCGTTTGGGTGCTGGAAGGATATCAAAACCAGGGTCTCTGGGGCTTTACTATCAGGAAATTACATCCCCGGATTTGTTCATTTCCAAATATTATCTCTTCCCAACAAAGCACTGGGCATCCAAGGAATACAGAAAGTGATGGGCTGACCACTGCTTACTCCTCTGGAATGTCAGAGCTTGGAAAAAAAAGGGCAGTTGAGGCTTCTCCTGGTGCTGCCCGTGAGGTGTATTTTACTTAAGAGCCCCTTCCCGTGTCTTTCCCTGTATCCACCAAAAAATCCACCTGTTCATTCCCCAGCTGCTTGCTTCCTCCCTCTTTTCCTGTATCCAACAGAATTTTAACAGGTGAATATTCCCCTCTGGAAGAGCACCTTTCATTCCAAACCTAAGAACAAATGAATCACTTCCCTTTGACCGTCCTCAGTAGGATTACACTGAGAGCAGTGGATGGAAAATGATCCTCTCCTGGTCCCTGCTGGATTCCCGGAGCAGGGATTCTTTCCCTCTTTCACCCCCCCCACGGTGCCCTCCTCCCCCTCCCGCCCCACCCCGCACCCTTTTCAGGCTTTGTTCCACAGCTTTTGCCTCCAGACCTCAGATCCTTTCGTTCTACAGGAGCTCCCAGCAGCTCCACAGCCTTTCCTCTCCCATCCTGATCATTTCTCCAAGAATGGAGCTCCACATTTCAATTGCCTTCTCTTTTCTCTGACAATTCCCACCAATCCAGACCTAAAACTGACACAAGGAACACTCGGTGCCCACAAATCCAAACCCAGACCCGGCCATCCCTAAACCAGCAACTCCCGGACAATTTGCGTTCATTCCAACCTAACACTGAGGACTCACCCAATCCTTCAAAATTCCCAAGAAATATCCCGTTGCCTTCACAGCTCCCAGGGGATTCTGCTTTGTGCTCACACAGATTTGGGACTTCCCTGAAAAAAACCGTGCAGGGCACGCTGGAATCCCCGATCCCATGAATCCGGGGAGCGTTAAAAGCTCGGTCCAGCCTGGGCCCCCGGAAATTTTTGCCAAATATCCCCCAAGTCCTCGGGATAACAGAACTCTCTGGTACTGCATTTTTGGCGTTGGAAAGCCTGGAATTACTCTATTCCTAGTGCTGGGCTCTGCATATGGCCGAGAAAATCCCGGCCTCCACACAGACCCAGATTCCAAACTTTTTGATACATTTCAGCAAACCGAGAAATTCACCTTCCCTGCTTCTTCTTAAGGGCATCCTTCTCTTCCCTTACCTGGCGGGCTCTCTCCCACTGGGGGTGGGTTTTTCCCTTCCCGTGCTAATTAGTCCCTACTTCTAGGAGGTTTAGGCACCTTTCTTCCCTGGGAGGGATTTCTTAACACAGCTACCGAGGCTTTGGGAGTCTTCTTTATCTCCTACTTTCTGCAAAAACACCCTGTGATCCACAAATGCCACAATCCAGACGCCCAACTTCAACAAGACATCCTTTTTACCTAAAAACACTCACTCTCAACTCTTAGATCTTTGGAAGTTTTACCCCTGCAAAATTCCTCTATCTTTCCACCACTGAATTCCTCAGTCCTGCTTCCAAGGATTTCTTGAATACCACGGGGCTTTTCTCAACATTTACCCCCACCACCTTCCCTACGTGCCCACTGCTCATCACCTCATTTTTCCCTCAATGTGCTCGTTCTCCACCCCAGAGAGTTTGTCAAGTGTTGCCCCCAAAATGTTCCCCATCCGTCCACTACTGAGTTCCCCATTTTGCCTCCAAAATATTCCTTCTGTCCCCTCCAGATTGCATCCACTTTTACCCCCAACATTTTACTTCCTCTACAATATTGATTAAACCTTTTCCATCCCAAAAATGTGCACTCTCTCCCTTAAACAGCACCTCAGCTTTTCCCTCAAAAACGCCCCAGAGAGAAACTCAGATTCAGCCCCCAAACTCCCATTTTCCTACACAAACAGTTCTTGTGGCCCCTCTCAATTCCCCCAGGCTTTCAGCTAAAGGAAGAACTGGAAGCCTAGTCCCTCATCTCCGCCCCTGTTTTGCTTTCCCGGAAAACCTTGCGATCCCACACTTTCTCCAAGAGATCTGCTGGGAGTACTGCAAGGTTTGCTCTCTCAGAGCGCCAGGGGGGTTTACAGCACTTGTTCCTCTGCATCTTTACCCTTTCATCAGCTTTCCCCTGGAACGGTGTTGTGGGAGAAGCTTGGAATTACCAGAAATGGATCAGGTTCACATTTCTGCCCCACCAGTTTTTATCTGGTTTGAAATTCCTGGAATTACCCTCAAATGTGCCCTAGAACACTGCTGTGAAAGGATCAATGAGAAGAATAGCCTGAAAGCAGAAAACCACCTCCAGCAGCAGCCAGAATGATCCCATTTCTCTTCTTACCTGGTCCTGCCAGAGCTCCCAACAGCCATTCCCATTCCAAAACAAGAGCTGTGGAAGACATTCCTGCTGTCCGTGAGGGTGAGGTGGCAGTTCTGGATGTTCTTTGCTGCGGAACCAGACAACAAACAGAGTGTAAAGGATCTTGGTGGTCCCTTCCAAGCCAAACCAGCCCGTGATTCCATGCGTGGATCAGCACCTGTCCCAGCTCCATTCCAGAAACCTCCTCCCATTAACCCAGAACTTTCCTTTTGCTGCTCAACATCAGGGATTTGCTGCCGAGTGCCTCGGGCAGGGGACGCCTCAGCCTTCCCTGGGACCGCAGCATTCCCTGGGCTGCCTCAGCACTCCCTGCGCTGCTGTTCCACGCCGATCCCGTGGTCCAGCGCCTGTGCGGGCTGCAGTGCCGGGCTCTCCCCACAAGGCGGCAGCACACGGGAGCGAGCAGCCCCGGCCGGTCCCGCTGGCTCGGGGCAGCTGCGCCTTGAACCCGCCCTGAGCCGGCGGGGCCGTGAACACAGCGGGCACAAACCCCACCGGTGCCCTTTATTTCACCCTCAAAGGCACAGGATCGCAGCATTTCCTGGGCTGGAAGAGACCCGCAGGGAGCATCGAGTCCAAATCCTGGCCCTGCACCCCAAGAATCCCACCCTGTGCCCGAGAGCCTTGTCCAGACCCAAACTCTTCCCCCAAGATCCTGAAAACACAGAGGGGCTGGGAGAAGGATGACCATGGAGGATTTTTTTATATAGATCTCCTTGTACGATCGTTACATAATATTATTAGATAGTCCAGGAACCCATCCCTGGGCCGGGGCAGCCATCCCTGTGCCGGGGCAGCCATCCCTGGGCCGGAATACCGATCCCCCGCGGCCCCCACCGTCCGCTCGGGGCTGTCCCCGTTCCCCGCTCACCTCCGAGCCCGGAGCACCCGCGCCGGTGCCCCCGGCCCGGCCGCGCTGGTGCCCCCGGCCCGGCCGCGCTGCTCCCCGGGCTCCCCGCCATTGCCGCTCCTGGTGAAGAAGGGCGGAAGTCACCGGGACCGCACCAATGTGGCGATTGCGTCAGTGGCTATTCGACCTTCTCAAGATGGCGGCCGGAAGGACCCCGCTCCGTCTATTTGGCTGCCTGAATGCTCCCGCCTGCCCCAGGCGCCGCTGACCCCACAGTCGGTGTCCGCATAGTGGGAAACGCCTCAGAAAATTGCGTGCAAGCGCTGGGCTGGCGTCGGCGTCGGCGTTGCGTTCAGGCAGCCGAATAGACGCAGCTTGGGGGGGGGGGGGGGGGGGGCTTCCCTGCCGCCATATTGAGAAGGTCAGAAAACAGCGTACACGGCCGCCATCTTTAGTGTGGCGGTGACGAAACTTCCGCCCTTCGCCGCCATCTTGGGTGCTGGCAGAAGCCACTTCCGGTCGAGCCGCCATCTTTAGTGTGGTACACTTAAGGGCCCCCGCCGCCCCTCACAAGGGCGTCTATTCGGCTGCCTGAATCCGGCCCGGACTCCGACGCCGGCCCCGCGCTTTCCGCGCGATTTTCCGCGGTGCTTCCCGGTGCGAGGACACGGCTGGTGGGGTCAGCGGCGCCGGAGGCGGGCGACGGCTCCGCGACCGGCGGCAGGCATCGGCAGGGACACCTCTCAAAGGGGCCTAGTGCGTCCGCCATCTTGAGTGTGGCGGAAGTGTAAACCACCCTCTGCAAGGTCCTGGCAGGTTCTAATAAAAACGTCACTTAACGCCGTCCCGAGAGCGCGGAACTGCGCCTTCCTTTCCGAGCCGCCTCCTTGAGAGCGGCACGCGGGCGGCTCGATTCCGACCGTGCCCGCCCGGTGCCCCCCGCCCGGGTCGCGCTGCGACCGCGCCTCTGCTGCCCGGCAAAACCGGCCCCGCCCCCCGCGCTGTCATTCCTCGCGGTCACCGCCCCGCACGGCGCCCACTCCTTTCCATAGCTGTGGCCCCGCTCATGCACGGCCGTGTCCCTCGGCGCTCCGAGCCGTCCTTCGCCCCTCCCCTCCGCTGACAGACCCAGCCCCGCTCGCTCCCGCTCCTTGCCCTTGCCACGCTCGGCAGCCACCGAGGCCGCCGCCCTCTCGGCTCAGCCGGCACCGGGCGGCAGCAGCGCCGGGGCGCCGTGTCGGGGGCGGCAGTGCCGCGCTCTCGCCACCAGGCGGCAGCAGCGCCGCCCAGCTCAGCCCGGGGGCAGGGACAGAGCAGAGGGAAAAGCCGCCTCTGGGCGCTCTGCAGCTCCTGCAGCCCGAGCGTCTCGGCTCCTGGGGCCAGGCACTTGCTTCTTTCCTTCCTACAGAAAAACGCCGGCTCGTTATTCGCAAAACTTGCTGATCTCTATTCCCAGCTTCTTATATTCCTGTATGCGACAGAGTAGAGAGAGGGGGCTGGCTCATTTCAAAATGAATTTACATCTAAATCAGTAGCACTTGCCTATAGATGTAAAAGTGAAGAACTTAACAGGTTTTAGTATTCTGCACACATCCCTCGCTGGGAGGAATGGTAAAAAGTTAAAAACAAATGAAATGTAAAAAGTAGAAAGTTCGAAACAAAGTTACAACAGCAGAAATTTAGAAACAAACAAAGAGGTAAAATACAAGAAACAAACAAATTTCCAAAGGTCGAAAGTTAAAACCAAACAAAGTTAGAAACAAACAAAAAAAAAAATTAGAAACAAAATTAGAAAGGTAGAAATTTAGAAACAAACTCAGAAAGGCAAGTGTTGAGCCTTTGACAGGGTACCCTTCCTTCTCGGACCAGGGTGAAAGAGCAGAGGAGGCTGCTGTTCTGCTGAGTTCTTTATTTCACGGTCTCACAGCTGTCTTGAAGGCAGAGTTCGAATGGGGTTACATGATAAAGCCAAGCAGCAGCAGCAGCAGGCAAAACCAGCTTCTTCTATATGCTCCATACACTGTATTTTTTCTTACAGAAGTGTGGATTCTATTTGTTCATTGACCAGTAAGATTAACACACCATTCTAGTTTTCTTTTTCTTAACCCATCCTGGTCTAATTCTAACAGTCGTAAGCCTCACACAAGTGTTACATCTGTATTACACAGATTTGCACATACAGTTTCTATCAGCTCTTACTGTTTATGTGAACACTCCATCTAAAAAATGTGAACAGTGTAATTCTATCTAGATTTTGTCTAAAGTAAAGAATTCTGTGAAAAGGTAACACGGCTGCAGCGAGAGCTGTGTTTAAGATCTCTGCTACAGCTTTTTCATGTTTAAGGCACTTAGCATCTATTTCTACTAAAAGTTAAAAATCTGTATTTCTATTTCATTTTGGTGTGGCTTCATGGATGTCAGCTTGTCCAAAGGTTTTAATTCACACCTAATGCTTTGGCTTCCCTCTGGGCCTGAGGGAACTTCTCTAACAAGAAGGTTAGAAACAAAGTTAGAAAGGTAAAATTTAGAAAGTAAAAAACAAATTTAGAAAGGCACAAAGTTAGAAGTGTAGAGTGTTAGAAACAAACAAAGTTAGAAAGGTAAAAATGGGGAGAAAAACAAAGGTATAAAGTTTCAAAGTTACAAACAAAGGCAGAAAGTTAGAAACAAATAAAGGTAGAAAGTTAGAAAGGTAGCAACAAAAATGGTAGGAATGTAGAAAGGTAGAAACAAGCAAAAGTAGAGAGTTAGAAATGTAGAAAGTCAGAAAAGTAGAAACAAAGTCAGAGATGTAGAAAGTTAGAAACTACCAAAGGTAAAAATGAACAAAGGTAAAGAGAGAGAAAACTTAGAAAAGTGGTACAAAGTCATAAAAGTAGAAACGAAAAAGGTAGAAAGGCAGAAGGTCAGAATGGTAGAAATGAACAAATGTAGAAATGTAGAAAGTTAGAAATGAAGAAAGATGGAAAGATAGAAAGTTCAAATGGTAGAAACAAACAAACATGTCAAGTTAGAAATTTAGAAAGGTAGAAAGCAACAAAGGTAGAAAAATAGAAAGGTAGCGACTCAGAACCAAACAAAGGTAGGAAGTTAAAAAGGCAGAAATGAACAAAGGTAGGAAGTTGGAGAGGCAGAAAGTGCAGAGGCTGGCAGCAGCCATTCCAGCCTTAACGAGAGCCCTGAGTGGAAGAGCAACTTGTTCCATTGATCTTCACTTTGCTAAGGGCCTTCTGCTCTCTTGGGAAAGATGCAGAGCAGGCAAATGACTACAGGTAGGAGCACCAGGTGTGACTGTTCTTCCTTCACCTCCCAGAAAGCCGGGGGGTTTCATGTTTGAGTCAGTGGCCCAGAAGGGGCAGAAAGTCTGCCCTGACAAGTGTGTGGGCATGGATCTGTTTTGTCTTTCCCTGTGCCCATTCCCAAAACTCTCTTAAAACTTTCCCAAAATAGAAACACAGAAATACTGGAGCTTGTGTAATAAAGAGAGATCCTGCCTGAAGAAACAATGGTCTCTGTTTGGTTTTTTCCAAGCTGCTACAGAAACAAACAAAGGTAGAAAGGTAAAAATGAACAAAGGAAGGAAGGTGAAAAAGGTAGTTCAAAATCTGTTTATGGCCCCATGAAAAAGAAAGTTGCTTTGAGCTGAAAACCTAAGGAGGCTTTAGGCCCCTCCCTGCAGGCACAAATTCCCTCTCTCTGCTTCTTCTTTTTCTGGGGCTGCATTTTGGAGCAGCCCAAGCTCAGGGATCAATCAGGGAATAAAGAGGATTTTTTCCCTTCACCTCTGCTTCCCCAATCTCCTGTGGCCAGGGACATTTAACAGCCCCAATTTAAAGAGCTCTGACCTGCAGACAGCAGGAAAAAGCTGCTTTTTCCTCTGCTGATCCTCAGATGTGTTTTCAGTCCCTGCTAGGTGACTCCCTAATTCCAGCCCTGCAACAAAAGGCCCATTTTAAACCCAATATTCCTATTTCAGGCAGAGCTGGGGGGATTTTTGCTGAATTTGAAGTTCCTGGAAGCCTTTGGCACTTTGCTTTCAGTGATCCTGGATCCAGCCCAGCAAGAGCTGCCCCAGATCTGGGGCAAGGTGGAAAGAAGGGAGCAGATTAAGATCCTAATCTTGATTCCATCACAGATTTTTTCATCGCCAGTCCTGGTGAATCACTTTCACTTTTATTATTCCTCCTGTCCCATTCTCCATCTGGGAGATAAGATCTTCTTCCCTGGGCTTTTTTTAAAATTTAAGGTAGATTGCACTGACACCTTCTGAGGGAGGATGGATTGACAGCTGAATGGATTTTAGTAGAGGAAACAGCTTTAAAAAGCCAGAAAAAATCTGTTTATGGCCCCATGAAAAAGAAAGTTGCTTTGAGCTGAAAACCTAAGGAGGCTTTAGGCTCTGTACAGCCCTGAATTAATGAGAGTTTCTGTTCTGTTCCTAATTTTCAAAGCTTTTGCTTTTAAAGACAAAGTCCATATTAATGTTTTGTTCCAGCCATTACCTGGCCTCGAAATCTGGGACCTCAGCCATGCTGTTCCCTAATCCCAGGGATTACCCAGCCTTTCTTTCCCTTGCATCCTAAATACCACATAAAAAAAGGGCCGAAGGGCTCATTTCAATTTTATCTGCAGTGGTTTTATCTCAAAACTTCCTCGAGTGTTTCTCCATTTCTCTTTGAATCCGGGGGCGAGGGGACCAGCTCCTTTGGAGCTGTGATTTTCCCAGATTTCCCAGGCTTTACGGGAAGGGGAGGGACCCAAGGTCGTTTCCCTCAGTCAGGAATTTTGCCATGGGAATTCAGCTGCTCTCCAGGCAGTTCTTCTGTCAAACCATTCATCAGCTCGGAAAAGTTGATTAATCCACGTAGGGGCTGTGGAGAGAAGGATACAAAGGAACTTTTCCATGATTTTGGGGCTTGAAGAGGGAGTGAATTTCCCTCGAAGCTGGGAAGGGCCTGAGGATGATAAAGCAAAGGAGCAGCTTCATCTCTCCCTGGCAGAGAGCTCTGGGCTCCATTATGGATACAAATCAATCCCAGCAGGATTTCAAAGGGTTTCTTTAGGATGTCAGGTCCCTCTTTATCAGATCCCTGCTGGGATTCAGGGCCTGCCTGGTCACGGGGTGCTTTGATAAGGGCTGGATTTAAATCCCAGATCTGAGAGCAGACATGAAAGTTCCCTGGGTTTCTAAGGGTTGAAAAACTCGAGCTGGATTCGCTGCAGAGCTGAAAAATCAGGATAAGAGAGAGCAAGGAGTGGCCAGCAGACTCAGGCTCCTGATCACGCCCCTGGGATCCATGGGATCCATAGGATCCGTGGCCTCTGGCACGCTGCTCCAGCACCCTGCAGGGTGACTGACAGCCGGGCAGGGGAAGGAGCCACCAGCAGCTCTGCGATGTGCACCATCATTCACCTTGCACGTGGCCTAAACAGCCACCAAGCACCGATGGACTGACTGAGCCGAAAATATCGGAGAGATCTCAGTTTGCACTCCAAATTCCCTGCAGCCTGTTCCCTTCCTGATCCATCCCTTGAAGCAGCAAGAGTGGAATTCCTTCCATCGTTGCTCTTTCCATCCTGTTTTCCACTCAACAAGAAAAAGCAGCCACGTGAACAGGAGTAAAAGCCCCAAACCCACAAAAAAGCACATTCTCAGCATCACTAATCCCTGCCAAATTGCCAGGAACCTTCCAAAACTACATCCAAGCTTGGAAACAGGGAGCCAGTTGTTTGTTTAAGCAGCTATTGATCCAGTCTCTTCCAGCTAATTAAACTATTCACTATTTAAACTCATTAAACTGCTCATCCTGCTCCTGGCAGCCAGAGGCAAAGAAGAAATCGTGTCTAGATTAAGTGGTGATGGTGAATGTGCCCATGCCAGTCCTTGGAGAGGTTGGAATTGCATCCCTGTTCCTCTGCTCTCTTTTCCTTCCTTTTTCCTGCAGTGATTCCCACACGGATTCCTCAGCTCCAGCTCTCTGAGCAGCCTCACGGGGAGTATTTAATCCCCTTGGAGCCAACTCCATTTGTTGCATCCTTCATGCCTCAACCACCCCTAAAAGCAGGGAAGTGCTGATGGGCAGTGCAGCTGCTTCCACTTGGGAATGTTTCCAGTGGAACAGGGAGGGAATTCTGAGAAGCTTCCACCCACTGCACGTTATTGCTGGATAAAAGGTGAGGCAGCAAAGGATCAACAAAGGGAGATTTCAGCAAGACAAAGTCCAGACAGAGAGGCTGCAAGTGTGGCTGGGGCTGCTAAACTGGGAAAACTGCAAGGTCAGGCTGTGGGAACATGGATTATACTGAGGTCTGGAACTGGTGTTCGGAAGAGAGGGAGAAGGAGAAGGAGGAGAAGGAGGAGGAGGAGGAGGAGGAGGAGGAGGAGAAGGAGGAGGAGAAGGAGGAGAAGGAGGAGGAGAAGGAGGAGGAGAAGGAGGAGAAGGAGGAGAAGGAGGAGGAGAGAAAGGGCCCAAAGTAACTGCACAGCGAATTTCCTTACCATGAGCCAGGCTCATTCCCTGAGCTGACCAATATCTCTGAGCTCCCCTTCATGGCACAGCCCTGCCAGTAAAGAACAGAAGTTCCTGCCACTCCCACTGGAATTCTGTAGCGTGCCTGGCATTCCATACGTTCTGCTGCCTGAGAATTCCTGCAGCCGTCCTTGGGAAGAGCAGTTCACTGCCACAGGAGGAACAAGAGGAAAGCACTCGTCACTCTCGGGTTCTGTGCTCTGTAAAAAATAAAACCAGATAAAGATCAAAGCTCCATAAAGCTGGAACCATCTCCAACCTCGGGACAGCCCTTCTGTGGGAAAAGCGTGGATGGGCAATTAGGAAGGAGATCATCATGCACATGGGCAAGGGGGGGGGGAATTAAATTCTGCTGCTTTCTGATTGAGGCCTGCTTCAATTTGCAGCCTTTATAATATCAGTTTAATGGGACTTTTTGTGCTTTAAAGAGGTTTTTATTAGCTGGGGGTTGTCCCTGCCTGGACTGAGGCACAGCACAATGAGTCTCCTGCCTCCTGAAGCCGTGTCGTTATCCCAGCATCTGAAATTAAAAACCAGCACTCTGGGAAACCTCTCTACTCTGAGGAGAAGTGTGAGGAGTGCTTGGGTCTGTGGAGAGCCTGGAACAGCTCTGAGAGACACCAAACATCCTGTGGATCCCAATGAACAGCAAAACATTCCAGCAGCTCCTTCCAACACCGCCTTTGTAGGGAACTCTGTCACCCCAGTGGGTATTTGTGGGAGTAAGGAAGAAATCCCACTGATGACCTCAGTGTGATCACTTCTGGTTCTTCTGGGGATAAATCTCCTTTATCCTTTTGGGAGAATAAAGGAATCCAATGCTGCCTTAATCCCCTGCTCCTCAGAGTCTGGATTTCCAGAATCCATCTCCTGGCCCAGCATGGGAAGGGTTGTCCAGTGCTGGAACAGCTGCCCAGGGCAGTGGTGGAGTCACCAACCCTGGAAGTGCTCATAAAATACATGGATATGGCACTTGAGTGTTCATAAAATACATGGGGAAATACATGGGTAAATATAGGGATAAATACATGGGTAAATACATGGATAAATATATGGATAAATATAGGGATAAACATGTATGGATAAATATGTATGGATAAATACATGGCATTTGAGGTCATGGGTTGATGTGACCATGGTGGTGGTTGATGTTTGGACTTGATGATGCTAAAGGCCTTTGCCAGCCTCAACAACCCCAGGAGTCCATGATTTTCTACCTTTTTCTCCTGCTCTGGGGCTGAGAAACTCCTTGAGCGGAGCAGCAGTGGGAGCAGGGAGCCACAGGCTGCACATCAGAGCTCTGCAGGCACTTTTAATCCACCTCTCTTCATGTTCATGGAAGATGGCACGGGAAATCTCTCAGCCCCAAAGCATCTCCCCAGCTCTGCACACCCAGGACAAAGCCGAGGTGAATGATCCCCTCCAAGCTCCTTCCAGAGCCATTCCAGCGGCAATCAGAGGCAGCAGTTCCTAGAGAAACGGCTCCTATCCAATTTAGGAGCCTTCCCTTGGGGAGGAGACATCCATTTCCCCTTCTACCTGTCATTCTTCTTCATTCATGGACTCAATAAGGCAGGAAATCTGGCAGGCTTGAAGTAAAAAATGAGCTGTTCACAGCAAAGAGAGCCTCAGCGGGTAAAAAAAAAACAAACCCCAAACTGTTGGAATCAAGATGAAGTTAATAGGAGCAAAAATAAATAGAAACAGACCCTAAATGTAAATGAACATTACATCACCACTGGCATTTCAGCTCCTTTTCAAATACAGAAATAGCAGCAGATTTAACTTGCAGAATGTTGCTGTGTTCACACAGCCAGAGCTGCTTCGGGGGCACAGCCCTGAACCTTCTGCCCCCCAAAACAACTCAAGACTCGAGAAAGGAGAAACAGGGATCAGGCAGAGGGGGAAAATCCCAACTTCCCGGTCAAAAGAGGTTAAGAGAAATACAATTCCATCCCTTAACCCTGTGGAGATGGGATCTGTTGGTGTTTGCCAGCTCCAGAGGAGTTCACTCCACCTCGGGCAGATCGGAGGTGAAAGCAAATAATTCAACTGCAGCTCCGGAGAAGGCTGGGTTCTTAATTGACAGAGATTCCAGAGAGAGGGAAATAACCTCCAGTGCCATTTGAGCAGCAGGTTTCTCTCCCAGCTGCCACCTCAAATCCTCGAGATCCCCGTTGGCCACCCAAATTCCAGGCACCATTTCCAGCCTGGAAACAAACTCAGAGTGCTCTCAGAGTGAGACCTTAAAGCTGGAGCACCTCAGCCCCCACACCTGCTCAATCCCTGCTCTCCCAGGGGCTCAGCCTGGAGAAAAGGAGGCTCCAGAGAGACCTTTTCTCTCTCTGGAATTCCCTGACAGGAGGGGGCAGCTGGGGGGGGGGGGGGTCGGGCTCTGCTCCCAGGGAACAGGGACAGAAGTTCTGAGTCATTTCAGGGAGTGAAGAGTTACAGGGCAGGAAACAAAGGCAGCTGAAGAAGATCTGAGACGATTTTCCCTTATTCTTACACACCTCAGACATTCAATTTTGTCCAAGTTTGTGTCTCGAATTTAAACCCAACTCCTTCCCTGTGGGAAGGAGGAGATGATCCCAGCCTGCCGTGTGCCAGAGCGAGAGTGACAGAGGGAAGGATGTTACTTGGGGAAGGGTGGCACACTGACATTTCATCGTGGCTGATATGGCAGAGAGACTTCATTTTTTTTAACAGCAAAAGCTTCAATATTTCACAAAATCTGTGTTCCCTGTGATTATTTGTAAAGCACTGTGGACGGGCTTGGCACTTCCCTGACAGAAACACTGGCAGGGCTCTGCCTGGAGGGATCTATAATTGGAGATGGGAAGAGTGGATGGGAGGACAGGGATGCAGCAGAGGGAGATCAGGAGGAGAATTAGGAATTCTTTCATTCTTTTCTGGATTTTTTGGGTTCTTTTAATGTGATCCATTTTAAATCCAGGCTTAAGATCTGATTCAACTTCAGATTTTTTTTTGCTGCCCAAACTTTCTTCTGTCCCTGGCTGGAGCAGAAAACCAAAATTTCAAAATTCCTCATGAAATAAATAGGAGGGTGGTGTGGGAACAGCCTCCCTTTCCCAGGTGGAAACACTTCCCTCCGGGTTTATCGTTCTGGGAACAATTCTGGCCCAAAGAAGGGGAAGCACAGAGTGGCACTGCCAGGGTGTGACACAGCCAGGGCACAAGGAGGCCTTGGGTTCTCCTCCAGGTTTGTTTGTGGAAGGTTTGGGGTAGTTTGGGGTGGCTGAAGGGTTTCTGACAGCATTAATTGGGAGTCAATCCCCCTACGGATCCCCATTCCCAGTTCTCCCAGGAAGCTCCTGCAATGGTCTCTAAGGGGTTAATGGAATATCTGCTTTTCCCTGCATGGATGACGGGGCCCAAAGCACTTCCCTGGCCCTGCAGGAGCCCCAGCACTGAAAATCCCCGAGCAACACCTCAGAGCTGCCACAGGCACCCAGACAGAAGGGGAAGGTGCCCGTTCCCTCAGCTCCCGGCTGCCAGATGGGGGAATATTTTGGGCTTTTGGGAAAAGCGTTGGGTTTCCACCTTTTCCCTGCGTGTGAGGAAGCGTCTGCCACCAGGGAATGCTCTGCTGAGCTGGGAGGCCCTGGCATTCCTGGAGAGAAGTCTTTAGGATTAGGTGGGGGATTACACCACCTGCTCCCTTTCCCTGTGGCTGGGGGCACCAGGCTGAGGGCACAGCGGGAGAGATGTGCTGGAGACCCAAATCCCACTGGAACTACAGCGTTTTCCATCCCCGTGGGTCCAATTCTGGGCAGGAGGAGCACCTGGAGGACAAAGCTGTGCTGCAGCCGAATGCTGGGTGACAAAACCCCTGAAAAACAGGCTTGGGGACGTGGCTGGGTGGAAGGGTGAGCTGAGGGAGGTGCTAATTAGAGCACTGGGGGAAGGTGGTAATTAGAGCACTGGGGGAAGGTGATAATTAGCTCTGCTGCTCACCATGGCTCAGCCTTCAGCTGTCACTCACCCTCTCCTGGAGCCTGTGGAACACGTTCCTGTCCCATCTGTGAGGGAAACGCTTCCCCTTCCCTCTTCCTGCAAAAGCAGAGGAGTCCTTGTCCCTGGATGACCAAGGCCAGGGCAGGGGTGGAGACACCATCCCTGCAAGGCTTCAAAAACCGTGGATGTGGCGCTGGAGGACAGGGGTGGCTGGGGAGTGTGCTGGTGGGGCTGGGTTGAGGGTTGGACTTGGCGATCTCAAAGGTCTTTTCCAGATATTCTCTTGCAAATGGAATGTTTATATAATAAAGCACACAATTTGGAGCTCGTTAAACAGTTACATTTCAGTCAAAACTCTGCACATAATCTCTTCATGAGTGGTTTTGAATTCCACCTCCCCTCTGCAGCAGCAATCCCGTGATTCCAACACAGATCTCCAGTCCCCTTTGGCATTTTCTGATTTCCAGGCAACATCTCATGGCCTCAAAAGCCTTGGTAGACTTAATCAAAGCTGGGCTGAGTCTAAAGTGGACTCAAGCACAACGTTCAGGTGCAATGGATGCTGCTGGAATGGGGGCTCTAATCCCAGGTGTCACATCCTCCCAAACTTCCAGCTCCCGGAACTAGAAAGGAGCTTTAATGGATGGAAAAGAAATCCCCAAACCACGACCCGAGAATGAGTTAATGACTTGGAAATTACCGGGAAGGGCAAAGCATGGGGGCTGGAAGTCAAAGGGGTTCGGAGTTGGCCTCCGGTGCTGGCGCAAGGGGGGGGAGGTTGCACTGGTTCCTCTCCCGAGGCAGCCGATGGCATTCCGCAGTGGGAAATGCAGGGAAAAGAAATCAAAAATTCAGAACTGGCTCAGGAGAGCCAGCAGCTGCCTGGGAACACCAGCGGGAGCAGAGACAAGGAGCAGGACAAGGAGAAGGCAGGAAAGGAGAAGCCACTCGGGCTTCTGAGATGGCTTCCAGGGGAGGAGGAAGGGAGCCCTTCCCGTGCCTCAAATACCGGGAGCACAGCAGCAAAGGGATGTGTGTGACAGGGATGTGCAGGACAGGAGGGCACCGGCTGGAATCTCCCTGGACACAGGTGATGCAGCTCCCTCAGGGCACACCTCACCCCAGCCAGGGTGCAGGGATGGCTCTGCCCAGGCTCAGCTGTGCCTCTGGAAATGCCAAATCCCAGCTCCCTGCCCTGGAGCTGCCCCTTTCCTGCCAAGAAAGGAAAAGCAGGACTGAATTTTCCAGGTCCCCCCCACCTGGTTCTGTCTCAGCTTTGAGCTGGAACTTCCTCAAACCTCCCAAGCCAGTCCCAGCCTTTCCCACCAATTTCCTCTGTGGAACCTAAGCAGCCGCACCTCCCTCTCTCTAAATAATCAGAATATTGGCAGGGCTGCTCTCTCCACACTTTAATTCTCTCCACAGTTCAATTCTCTCCTTTCAGAGGTATTAGGAGCTGTTTGCACTTCAGTTTTTTCCGGCTCTGTGCTTTGCTCCTCTGTTCCCAGGCACCGGCTCTCCCTGAGCTGCTCCCTACCTTGTTTAAGAGTTCATTTGTTTAGAGCTCCTTGGAAGCAGCCGCAGGCACTGAGGAGATACCATTTAGTGTCAGGGCAGTTAATTTGGAGGGGGGGTGGGAGGAAACAGGACTTTAAACTGCTCCAAGGCCTGTTCCTCCTGCACTGGGAAATACAGAGAGCACCTGAGCTGCTCAGCTGGGCTGCTTTAGGGTGCAGAGGTGAATTTGGAGCTGATTTCTTTGGGGTGCTCAGCAGACGCTGGCCATGATCTCTGCACGTGCAATCCCAGCTGCTCTGCCAGGATGGAGCCTTCCTTAGCTCCCAATAAATCTCAAACCACTCCTTAGCTCCTCATAAACCTGAAACCAGAAGGTTGGCACAGCAGCCTCCTGAGAAGTAGCATTTTGACAGGGATTTTTTCTGAACCATTAACTTTTGTTTGCTGGAGCTTTCCCTGCAAAGCGCTGGATCTGCATCCCGACACGTTCGGGTGGGATTCCTCAGCGCCGCATCTCGTCCCAAAAATACTCTGAAAAAGGAGATTTGTCCTCTAGGTACACTCTGGCCTGTAACAGAGAAAGCCTTTGGAAAGGATTGATGCCGGTCTTATCACATTCATGTATATTTTAATTATGATTATCAGCAGAAGTCATAATTAATGACAATGGAATATCTCCATATTAACAGCTATCAGGAGCAGCCCACACAATTTCATGGGGGTGACCTCAGTGCTTTTGTGGGAATCTCAGCCCAATTCCCAGCTGTCCAAAGGCTCCTTTTGCTGGCACTGATCCCACTTTCAGCAGAACTGTGCAGCTCAGTGATATTAAAGTCAGCAAAACTCTCAAGTATAAACCCATTTCCCAGGTTTTTTCACGAGGGAATGTTCCTGAGGTCAGCCCTGCACCGTTTGCTTCAGAGGACTTCAGCCTCCCGTGCTGGCACAGAGCTCCAAGGGAAGCAAAGTGCCCCAGGAAAGCTGTTTTGGACAAATCTCATCAAACTGTGCTGGGGGAGAACAAACACCACAAAAACTGGGATTTGCTGGCACAGGGGCTTGGACATCACACATCCTTCCCTGTTCTTGGGTAACAGAGTTATCAGAGATCTCCTGAGTAGCTATACCAGTAAAAAAGTGACTTTTCCAGCCCAGATGCAGCTGCATAAGCGTTCGGAGTGGCAAAATGAAAAGAATGTAAAAATCCCACCATGGAGTGAGATGGTGCCGCCTCCTGCACCTGGGCCACCATGGAACACTCCAGGCTGGGGGAAGAGGGGCTGGAAAACTGGGAAAGGCCCTGGGGGTGCTGGGGGCAGCAGCTGGACACGAGCTGGGTGTGCCCAGGTGGGCAAAGCCAAGGGCACCTGGGCTGTGCCAGCTTGGGGTGACAGCAGGGCCAGGGCAGTGCCCGTCCCTGTGCTGGCACTGCTGGGGCACCTGCAGTGCTGGGGGCAGCTCTGGGACAAGAGGGACACGGAGGGGCTGGAGCGAGTCCAGGGAAGGGAACGGAGCTGGGAAGGGGCTGGAGAGTTCCTGAGGGAGCTGGGAAAGGGGCTCAGCCTGGAGCAAAGAAGGCTCAGGGGGGACCTTGTGGCTCTGCACAAGTCCCTGACAGGAGGGGGCAGCTGGGGGGGTCGGGCTCTGCTCCCAGGGAACAGGGACAGGAGGAGAGGGAACGGCCTCAGGCTGGGCCAGGGGAGGCCCAGGGTGGATATTGGGGAAATTCCTTCATGGAAAGGGTGCTCAGGCCTTGGCACAGCTGCCCAGGGAGGTTTGGAGTGCCCACCCCTGGGAGTGCTCCAACACCTGTGGCTGTGGCATGGGCGGACGTGGTCAGCGGTGGCCGTGGTGGTGCTGGTTGCACTCAGTGATCTCCGAGGTCTTTTCCAACCTTGATTCCGCTCTCAAGTCAGCCCCACGGAGGAGCAGCACAAAAGGCACCCCCAGGCTGCGAGCGGAGGGTTCAGAACACGCTGCGGCAGCAGGAACGGAGCTCTGCACAATGAAACTGAAAAGGGGAGAAATGCCGGGCTCTGTGAAAGGGAACAACTGAGAGAGCCACAAATGAACCACCAAACTTCTCACAGGGGACACCACCACCAGCACAGGTGTGAAGGGACTTCTTTTTGCCCCAGAATTGTGAATCCACAGCCCAAGCCACGTGCACACACTGCAGATGTGAAGTGTATTTTTACTGCCAGCAAGCACTTGGGAATAAAAAACCTCAGCCCCAAAGCTTGACGTCTGAACAGCAACACAGAAGTTCTAAGCCAGCTGTCGAGAGAAACAAAACACAGCAAAAACAAAGCAGAAAGGGAGCAAAAACTTGTCACGCTGGCCGTGTTTCCGAGGGTGACAGGTTCTGCTGTGCTGGGAATGCAGCACAAAACACAAAAATCCTACTGCAACTCCTGGATCCCACAGCAGGAAGGACATGGAGATTCCCAGTGGGAATCAGGGATGCAGGACTCGGCTGTGCTGCCATCCCTCCCTCAGGAATAGCCAGGTTTAGCTCATTCTGTCTGCCCAGAGAGGGGGGATTTGCTCCTGGATCCCCTGGAATGTTCCAGGCCAGGCTGGACATTGGGGCTGGGAGCAGCCCGGGATAGTGGGAGGTGTCCCTGCCCGTGGCAGCGCTGGCACTGGATGAGCTTTAAGGTCCTTCCAACCCCAAATCATTCTGTGAGTCTTAGAGCCCTGAAATTCTCATGACAGAGGTGGAACTGCAAGAGCTTAAGGTCCCTTCCCAAAGAAACTCCATTGCACGACTCTGCAGCTTCTGGAGCCCTGGGTCCATGGAAATGCAGTTTCAGAGGAGCTCCGAGGAAATGGTGTTTTGGGGAGAGCAGAGTGGCTGGAACAGAGGAACAGGAACAGTCTCCTCGAGCAAGCCCTTGTGTCTCAGGGAGCGGGATCGGCTCGCTCCTAACGCACCTGGTGACTCCCAGAGCGGGGGATGGAAATGCAGCCCTGGTCCGAAAGAAACCCTGCCCGGGAACGCGGGGTGGGATTGTGAGCTGGCGGAGGGAGCTCGGTGTTAAAGAGGCTCTTTTAGATGTAAAGGTGCACCTTTGTCTCTCTGCCGAAGCACCCGGCCGTACCGCCCTTTTTGCTGTTGTCTCCTGATTTTATTAAACTTTTATTAAACTGTCCCTTTTCTTAAACTTTCCTTCAAATTCTACAGTGAAGCTTGTTTTCCCAGCTGCGCGTGCGCGGATCCTCACGCGTGCGCAGATGGCTGCGGGTGCGCTGATCTCTGCGCATGCGCGGGCGGGGACGCATCACTGGTGATCCCTCCGCGGGCAGGACCGCCTCACAAATAGTCCCTCCTGGCGGATCACTCCGCGGTGGGGCCGCATTACCGCAGGTCCCTCCAGCGGATCCCTCTGTTTTTCACATTTGGGGTGAAAAATCGGGAATTTGGGGTTAAAAAGGGGGAATTTGGGGTGAAGTTCAGGAATTTGGGGTGAAAAATCGGATCTGAGGTGGAAAAAGGGGATTTTGGGGTGAAAAATCAGGTATTTGCAGGAGATAATTAGGAGACAACAGCAAAAAGGGTGTTACGGCCGGGTGCTTCGGCAGAGATCCAAAGGCACAACTCTACATCCAAAAGATCGTCTTTAAAAGTACATGGCTTATTTCAGATTCATCACCTGTCGGGATCTCCTCCCCCCGCCATGGAGCCCTGGGAGCGGGGCCCTGAGGGGAGGCACGGGGTTTCCCTGCTCCTTAGCCCCTGCCAAATGCTCCGACCGTCGTTCCTGGAGGAACGCTCGGGATGCCCCCGTTGGCCCCTCTGGACTAGCAGCTCCCTGTGCGGGTGTGCCCGGGTAACCCTCTGAAAGCCGCTGGTCACACCTGGATTTTGATGCCAAAGGAAACTCTGAGTTAAGAATAATCAAAACATGAACCGGTTCTCATGAAACTCAGCTTTCCAAACCTTTATTTGGGCTAAAAAAAAAAAAAAAGGTGGGAATGCCCTTGGCAGAAAAGCAGCTGTGAAGTAAAGCAGGCTTTAAATGCCTGTCAGCAGGAAATTCAGGAGAAATGGGCTGCTGGCTCCTGGCATCCTGGGCTTTCCAGGCAGGTTTTGTACTGGATTGCAAGGCAGTTTTCCTGCCTCTGGCGAGTGGCACCTGCATCCCACTGGAAAGGGAAAATGTGGGGAGAGGGGCAAGAGGGAAGACTGTTGCTGACCTGTGTCCTTGGATTGCAGTTCTTCCTGGTGGGTCTGTGCTGCCAGAAGTACAGAGGAGATCGGTCTTCGAGTACCTGTTGGTTCACCTGTGGGGCTTGGAGGAGATGCTGGACATGAAATTCCAGGGAAATTCCCCTTGCTGGAGTGAGCAGCAGGGGAAGCTGTTTGCTGTCTGCTTCTTTATCACCTTCACCACCATCCCCTGGGGCTCCAGGTAATCCCACCTCCCCTTTGCTTTTTCCAAGGGTCTCTAAATGAGGGCCTGAGCTTTGCTGTAGCTCCTGTTTATAGGGAGGATCTGTTCCAGGAAATGTCTCATGGTGTGGACCGATGACAGTGCAGGGAAAGCAAAAAGTCCCACAGCTCCTGTGGCTCACTTGTCTGAACTGCCTCCGGGCAGCGAGGATTGTTCCCAAATATCATCCCCCTGGCTCCGGAACTCAGTAAGGTTGCGTTCCCCCAAAGCGCAGGGACTGCATCTTGGTGCTGTGTACCTCTTGCCTTTGCCTGCTGTTAACAGCTTTGTGGTGCAGCTCAGTGAAATCCAGTTCAGTGGTTTCTACGCAAAAAACCTCTGTAGTGAGCAATTAAAAGAGAGGTGTGAAATTGGTGATCCTTTGACTTCTGCAGTGGGCCTAGGGTTTTTTTTTTATTCTCCTCTCTTTCAGGAAAGGAAAATCCATTTAAGTGGGCCCAGTGATGCCAAAAGCTTTGGTGTTTGAGCAGCCAAAGCCAAGGGGCACCAGCGCTGGGGGCCTGTGGTGGAGGGCCCGTGGTCCTGCCTGCGCTGTGGGGTCAGAGGGACGCAGGGTTCCTTTTTTCCTCTCTGCTGGGATTAAGTGCCTAGGGAATGACATTTCTGACAGCCCGGTCCTACCGCATGTCTGCTGCAAACTGGCAGAGGCGAAGAGGCAAATGCCAGAGTTCCTTGGGGGTGATGGAGTTGTGGCGTTTGGCTGTGCCAAGAGGGGCAGGTTGGGCGTTATTCGTGCGTCTAAGGACTGGTTTGGGGGTATGGGAGCCCGGGGAGCAGAGCTCTCGGTGGATTCCCAGCTCTGTCAGGGATGTCAGCCGGTGCGGGGCTGGGTGACAACCTCTGGTTGGGCTCGGGCGAACGCTGGCACTGGCCCCGGCACAGACGTGGGCGAGGTTTGGGAGCAATGGGAATAAAATGAGGGATGGTGCTGGGCAGAGCGATCAGCCTGTGCTTGTGTCAGCGCAGCCATGCAGGCCGCTGGGATCCGGGTAAAACTCCAGTTCTCCTGGTGTTCAGGGATGCAAGGTCTGAGGAGCTGAATTTACCTGTGGGGTTTCCAGGACAGCAGGAATAAGAGGAAATGTGGTGCCAGAGCTGCATCACATCAGGTCGTATTTCCCTCTGAGGACAAAGAGTCTCTGGCCTGAGGTGAGATTGCTGTGAGTGCTTGGATGAGCAATCGAGGGAACAGGGAGCTCAGAACTCCGGTCACTTTAGGTCTGTTTAGTTTGTGTCTGTGAGAACTGGGATCTGAGCTGCAGAGGTGCTGTTGGGAACAAAGGATGGAGTAAATCCACTCCCTAGATGCACAGTGAAGGACTGAGTAGCAGGCAATGGGAGTATTTATAAACAGTATCAATATTTCACTGAAACTGGGGCCAGAGCAGTGATGAGGGTAGTTGGGTTTGGCCTGGGCCTGTCAGGATGAGCCATAAACAACTTAACCAAGCCCCTGACCCCTCAAGGGATGTGTCAAACACTTCCACAGAAAGCCAAGTCAGTAATGATTCCAGAGAAAAAGGTATTGGAAATTGCTTATGATCAGTGGGGAATTTCCTTTGGAATTATCAACCAGAGAGTTTATCAAAGAAGAACATTTCTTTTGGCTCTCTTTCTGATTTTCTCTCTGGCTTAAATTAGTTTTGTGTGCTTCCATTATGGAAGCGGCGTGTTTTCACCTTGAAATTTGGTTTGGGGTTTGAATAGTCCACATTGTTATACATGACTGCTTTGGTTATGGGTCAGAGAGAGGGAAGGGAAATTAGTTTTTATTATCTTGAAACTTTTTCAAACAGAAGATGTTGTCTTGCCTCTCCCTAAAGCACTCTAGACACATGGGAGTAACTCAAAAAACAATGCTTGAGAGGTTTAAGCATTAATAACAACTCTATTGTGTCTCGGTTGCAAGGATTCAGTCCTACAGTCCCAGACCGATGAGGAAAAAAAAAGGAACTTCTGTTGTTCGTGGAAAATCTTCCATTATTCCTTGTGTGGTCTTTTCATTGTGTTACATGATTTACTGTCCAGTATCTTTCTAACAAAATGTGTTAGAAACTTAGATTAAGAATTTGAGTCTATTCACTACAAAATCCTGCCAAGCTTGAAGGACTGGGGTGATGACTGCTCTCAGCAACGGTTATTTATTAATATTCCGTCAGATTTCCCTCAGTTCTGGGCAGAAAAGCCAAGGGTTTGTGTTAGGAATTCTGCAAGCAGGGCCTCTGTGGCCATTGGCTTATTGTGCGTGTCAGTGAGCCAGGGCTGGGACAAAGACTCATGCAGGTACTGAGCTGGCACTGGAGCTGTTGCCCTTTGGAGCCATTTTAAATGTATGATTATTGCACATTTTGGAGGCTATTTCCAGAATTCCATTTGTAGCCAGATCTCACTCCAAGTGCAGCAGTCCAGGTGAGGGTTTTTACATCTCCGGCCCAATGCCGTCTGCTGAGCCCCAAAAATGTTCATTTTGTCCCCTACAAATTACCTCGGATTTCACTCCCAACACATCCTCTGACTAGACTAAGTTTTACCCCCAAACTGTCTCTACTTAATACTTCTATTTTACCTCTGAATGTTTTTTCTGTTCCGTACTGATTGCCCTTCTTATATTAAAACCAAAATTTTCACTCTGTCCCCTGTAGTTTTCCTCGTATGTACCTTCAAAACGTTCATTCTGTCCCTCACAGATTAGCTCAGGTCTTTTCCCTCAAATTGTCTCTGTCTGTCTCCTACCGATAAGAACCTCAATTTTCATCCCAAAATGTCACCTACTAATTGCCTCGATTTTACCTCAAAACGTTCATTTTCTCCCATACAAATTAACTCACATTTTACCCCCAAAACGTTCGTTTTATCCCCTACAGAACGTGCCCAGCATCCGAGCAACAGGACCGCGAATGCCTGACAGCAGCAGCGCCACCGCTCCGCGATTTGCGCTCTGGCCACTGAAGCCCCACACGGCCGGGACAAGCATGAGGCGGTGGCACCCACGGAAGGCGTGACGTCGTGGCCTGCGGTACGGGATGTTACCCCCTGAGCGGCAGCACTGAGCGTAAAAAGCCGCTGCGCCCGCACGGCCTTCCCGAGGCGCTGCGCGTGGGTAACTACGTCCGCTCCCTGCACACGCGCAGCTTTCTTAAACCGGCATCATTGGGTCAATGCGCGCGTGCAGCTGTTCCCCGGGGTGGCTGTAGTACCTCCTGTTCACCAGCAGGTGGAAGCAGAGAGCAGCACCACGCAGCTCTCCCGCTTCCCTGCGCACACATAGCTTTCTGTCATTGCACAGGTGCGGTTTTCCGCGTTACTGCACGGGCACGGCTTCTCAATTTGCTGCGCGTGTGCCGCTCTCCAAGTCGTTGCTCATTCCTTTGCTTTTTTGAGTTCTGCCGCTTATGTGCAGGTATTTTTGCTGGTTTTTTTTTATGTTTGAGGAGTTTTATTACTGCTTTTTAACTGCACGTGCACGGCGCTGCTGAGTTCACGTGCACGGGTGGGATCCTCTGTACTGCACGTGTGCGGCGTTCTTACTTGCGGTGTTAGCGAGAAAGAGAAGAGCCCAGCCCGTGCTTGGGTTTGGGAGGAGTGCAGCAATGCGCAAGAAGAACGTTTGAAACAACGCAGGTCAGCGCGGTGCAAACGACCTGGCAGGTGAGGGTAGTGCACAGCGAAAGGCTACTACGCGCACAGTAGCAGAAGTCAGAATTGTGACATGGAAAAACATGCTTTCCTTCTCGCCCCCGATACAGGAGCCCAGGATGGACGCTTGGAGCACGTCCATCAGAGCACCAAGGACCTCTGCAGGAGCCACAGCCCTAAAGACTCACGATGGCACCGAACACCTCTGCGCTCTGTTAACCTCACAGCTCTCAACTGGCCCCAGGACAGGATGAGGCACTCAGTTCTGCAGCTTGCTCCCATTCACACCTGGTTCTGTCATCACTGGCCTCATTAGTGAGATCTGGGCCCACCATTAAGGATCAGGTATGCCTGTGAATTGCTAGAGCCAGCAGAAAGCCACAGTCATTCCTTAGGTCTTGAAACCCAGGGAGCAAACAGGGCGCATGCAGACAAGACAAAATGCGTGTTTGCAGAGATGCCTGCGTGGACGCACACGTGCATTGTGCTAACAAAAATTCATTTGCATGGACCCATGAGAGCTTGTGCAGGTAGGTGCTCCCATGGATGGAGATCTCATAGCAGAGCTACATAGAAAACAACTAATCTAGCTGCTCCCAGCCTCTACCCTTCTAAAGCTGTGGGGCATCAGGGTTGCAAGGCAGCTCTCCTCTGAGGAGGCAGCTGGGTCTGGTGGCAGCATTCTTCCCAACCGGTGCATTCAGGCCCTCTACTCTACACCAATTCCACTGTGGTATTCCCCCATGTCACTCTTTCATTTGCACTGAACCTCAACAAGGCTGTAGGACACCAAACGGATGTGTCACTTCAACCAGTTTTGTACGTGGAGCTACTAACGTTGCTCACCTTTATGGAATGGTGTTTGTTACCAAAACAAAAAAAAAAATTAAAAAATATCCTTCAAGTCATCGATCTATTAGGGTATCAGAACCCATGCCTGTAACCCTAAATGTATTGAGTGCATATGAAATACTGACTGCTTCACGGTATGGCATTTTATTAAGTTATACCAACTAACTCAGGCAGGATTGAACATCTAACTTTTATTGTAAACTTCAATTTACTTTCTTCAGAAATGAGTTACAAACATTTTCACATATGCCTGGACCTTCACTTTTCAGATGAATGTCCCAGAGCTGTATTTCAGCTAATTACTAGAATAATACATGTAAGTGTTGACACTGAATGCCTAATGCCTAACATTACCAGAATGGGCATAGAAATATGCCGTTTCCTTAGCATTCCATTTTCTTTCAAGTCTTACAGATGACAGGCCAACTCATGTTATGGTAGCCAAGTTAGCACTACCTAAGTCTAAAAATCACAAGTTAATTTCGGCTGGTAAGGCGCATCTTTCCTCTTCACAAGTTAGTTTTACATACTGTAACAATAAACAACTCATGGCATTTGAACATACTGTGCTCTTTGCAGATACGTTGTTATGGTGGTAATCACAAAACTAACACGTATCTGTAGCAAATACGATTCCAAAACACACATAAGAACTTACTGTACCACCATTTAGAGAAAGCATTTCAATCCAAAATGGTCAGAACAATCTTAAATAGCTGCGTAAGTATTTATAAATGTTAGTAAGGATATACCGCAGACCACAGCTTTCTATGTTTTCAAGTTCTGGTAGATATCCATGTTTAAATAAAATGGACAATACCAGTAGAGGTGCATTACCTCTTTCATCTTTATTTATAAATAAGTGACAACACTAGAAAACACATGGATAACCAGTGCTTTGAACAGTGAGGGTGGGATCTAAAAATAGTCCGATTAAACTAAACAGCCTTAGGTCTTTATCAAGTTGCGTATCTGCTAGGAATGCTGAAATGCAAGAGTTTACACCTGCAGTATTCCATAATGGAACAGTCACATGGTATCAAATATAACCTCAGATTTCCAGACTGGTACATAAAAAGGCCATCATCAAGTATTAAAAGATCACTGCAAGCTCTTACTGCTTTTTGAGTTAAATAATAATCTTCAAATAAGACAAAACCCAAATAATCTCTTCAGTATCTTGCTTATCCTTGTGTTCAAGGATAAGCACAATGGAATAACTCAATGGAGTTAACTCAACAATAACTCACAATGGAAGCAATCACTTATGTGATGCAGCAAGAGAGGGCATTTAAGAACACCCAGACAAAACCTATGTAAGTACATGGACACCCCAGCCCTCCCCCTGAAACCCACTATAACCACTTAATGCCAGTACAGGAGCAAAGCTCAGTAAGGCAAAACCAGAAGTCTGACTACAGTAAGGAAACACAAAGGGAGACAGAGCTTCCTCGAATATTTGGAATCTGATGCCTTCCAAAACAAAGCACAACATCCTCATAATTTAAAAAGGGAAGTTGCTTTCTACGTATCTAATCCTCACACGTGCCAAGTAGTTCTCAAGTCCACTAAGTTCCTCTGTGCAGCAATTGATTTTGAATTCAACAATACTTCAAAAACTACAGTAATATTCAATGTGCTTTTTACTAAGGAGAGGAATAAAACAAATGGATGCTGATGTTGTTCTTGCCAGTTCAGCACTTCTGCAGCGATTCCGTTTGTTTCTTGCAGTATGAAAGTTCTACCAGCATCAGTCTTCAGAATCATTTTCAGAAGCTGTTGGAACAACACAGTGTAATCGGAAGCCTTGACAAAGATCTGTGAAATTAAAGCACTTTAGGGTGAGTAGAGGACATAAAGGTGACCTTATAATATTAAATAGCAGACTGTAGCACCCACCCAAACCTTTAAAGAGTCAAATTCTAAATTTCTCAAAGCACACGTTTCAATTAGTACAAGGAGCAAGGGCTGGGGAAGTTCTGGAGCGGTCAAACATGCTGTCCAGATTTGGATCGCCTCCTTCGCCTCCACACTGATGGACAGAAGCTACCCCTCTGTATGGCATACATTTTATACCGTGTGTGTAACTATAGGGTGGCTTGAAAGCACTTTTTTCCTGAATTCTTATAATTCTGCAGGCAGCACTGTTACTGATACAGGATGATAGTGATACAGCCTCTTCACCAAAACAGAAAAGGAAAGATTCAGTCCTCAGTAAAAGTACAATTTTAAAAGTGACTATGTCTGTGCATGTCAGTTTTCCAACCCATAGCTTGGCTGAGCAAATGAACGCTTAGGAAAATCTAAGAATGTTCAGATGTTTAAAAATTTATTTAGAGACAGATAAGAGGCATACTTGTTTCTTGTTATTTCAGCCATTAGCATAAGAAGGGTAATGTTGTCTAAGTACTGAGGGCTTTTAGCATCATCCTAAATGATGCAAGTGCAATGTAAGATGTGTGCTGCATATAGACCCACCAAGAATTATTTCAGCTAATTCCATTCCTTTATTGGAAAGTGAACAGAGGAGTAGCTCTGCTAAAGGAAAGATGGAGCAGAAAAATCTAATTGAAGCAAAGTGGGATGTAAAGTATCGTGCAGCATTAGTAGCTGTATGCCAGTCCAAGTGAAACTGCTGACTGTAACTCGCTCTTACATATCGCAATCCAATGTGTTCCTAGCAAGGTCTTGCTATAAAGAGGCTTGGCTAATGCCCTTCTTATTTTCCACAAGTCTTTCAGGGCAATGGTTTCAAGAAATACTGCCAAATACCCATACATGTCTTCAGACTTCTCTCCCAAATAATTCTTTAGCTTTCTTATTCTCTTAGTCTCAGCACTGAAGCCTTTTAAAAATTCATCTCACTTTGTGTCCCAGCCAAAGTCCCTGATTTTCTCTCCCCGCTTCACTACATCATTGTCATCTCCTTGCCAAGAACTCAGAAGAAACATTATTTTTATTTTTACAGGTTTCTTTCACTTCTAATTCTAAAAACTCCTCAAAGCTGAAATTCTTTTCAGCCTTTTGTGACTTTCAATTTCACTTATTCTCACTTATGCTACGTCCTCTCCCTTTTTTCTTTCAACTTTTCCTTTCCTTTCCTTTCCTTTCCTTTCCTTTCCTTTCCTTTCCTTTCCTTTCCTTTCCTTTCCTTTCCCTTTCCCTTTCCCTTTCCCTTTCCCTTTCCCTTTCCCTTTCCCTTTCCCTTTCCCTTTCCCTTTCCCTTTCCCTTTCCCTTTCCTTTATGCAGGCTTTTCCTGCGTTCTCCCTCACTATATAGAGGCAGAGAGAATGGTTTTTACCCCACTGCAAGCCCAGCAGCTGTCTCAGCCCATTCAGTTCAGCTGAGCTCCATCATTTTTTGGTCTGGCTACTCTCTTCCATTCCATAATAAAAGAAGTGAGGGGGCTAGGTGATGGCCTACAGCAACTATTATCTGCTGTGTTTGTTCTCTGTCTTTTCTGAAAAGGAACACTGAGAAATCTAAATAGACAGTTTCAGCTGGAACTGTAAGGTAGAGCGAGATTTATGTCTCTCTGTAATTAAAACTGGGGCCACCTTTAAACCAATAATAAAAATTTTCCTGTTGCAATGTCCTAACATCCTGAGTCATTCAAAGACTGCAACACAGCAATATAACAGATCCTGAGAGGGCTCAAAATAATGAAACACTTCTGGTTTGATAATATAAAGGACACATTTACCATTAAGTGTTTGTCACTGAATGTATTCTCAGCAGACTCAGTTGAGTGAAATGCATTTTCAAAGAACTACAAGTCCTGCAGTGGAGTCCCAACAGAAAGTTGAGAAAAGCAGATAGAAGAACAACAACATTGGAAATCTACGTGACTTATGCCTTATGCCCTTTTTACTGGTTTGATCTGATACGAAAGGTCTGGTGACAAAGAAGAGCTGGGAACGATGTCAGTGGGGGCCCTCACATGAGCAGGCGTGTTTACTTGTCCAAGTTTATTCATAATGTACTTGAGAACTGAACTAGGGTCACCTAGTTGCTGCCAGGAGTCGGTAACAAATGATCTATACAAATACTGAGAGCCTGCCTGGTCAAATGGGATAAAGGTTTGTTGTTTTACAGGAGGTTTGCTCCTATAAATAGTGTGACTGAATAAACAGTACTTAGCTTTAGAGAACCTGGGATGGTCAATTGCTGCAAAGGAGAGAAACAAAGCTGTAGAAATTGCACTAATTACTCCTCTTAAATCCCAGAACAGAAAGACTGCATGACAGAAGGCAAAAATTATACAAGTTTCCATCCCACTAAGCTCACCGGCACACAGCCAAAGGTCTAAGTCAATGAATATACACAAGGAGACAAGAAAAGGGTGAGAAATGCACTTACACCACAAAATGATACCAAGATCTGTCACAAAAGTTACATGGCCCTGGAAATGTTGTTTCCTTCACAATGTGCAGAGTAAGAGTTTCCTATATCAGGGGTTATGAAGGTCAGCATTTCTGGCCTGCTTCCTCATATGGTAAGGAATTGTAAGGCTTTGAAGACAAATGTAAAATGTAATAGTTCTTAAATCAGTAAAACTCATGTCATTGCTCTTTTCAGTGTGGTAGATCCAGTATGCATTCAAGTTTTTCTTCATTCATGTCCTCATCCCTCAAAAATTAATCATTAGATTTGCAGATAATCATAGAATGGCTTGGGTAGAAGAGATCTGAAAGATCATCTGGTTCCAACTCCTGCCTCACTTCCACCATGGGCAGGGATGTCAACCACTAGAACAGGTTGCTTAGGGCCCCGTCCGACTGGGCCTTGAACACTTCCAGGGCTGGGGCAAGAGGTATTATGCTGCATCAAACCAGTAGTTGCAAAAAAAAAAAAGAAAAGAAAAAAGAAAAAAATCAGAAAAAAAAAAGAAAATACAAGCTTTTTAAAACATTCAGAGGTCTTCGTCAGGTTCAAAAATTATGTGGCAGACCTAAATAAAATTAGCCAAGCTATATACGACTAGGAGGCAATTGCTTGGAGTTTAGCTAGGTATGTTATCAGCTAGATCATCTCTGAAAGAAAAGATAGCTGACAGCTTTGAAGTAAAAGAGAAGTTGGTCAGAGGATGACACTGGAGACAGCATTAGGGAAGAGAAACAGGTAGTTTGCCTCATTAACAGAGACGTTAAGGAGGAGGTTTATTGTGATATGCCATAAAACTAGTAAGGCTACTACTGAGTCCATGGTTTTATTTGAGACTAAAGAATGTCTCATGTTCAAATGCTTGTCTACTTTCTTCTACTATATCAGCTGATCTAGTAAAGACCTCTACCTATGATTTCTGTTTCTTATGTCCCGCTGTATTGTCCACGGTCACGTTTCAGTGTCAGACGTCACATTGAAGTAAGGGGAATTCCACAGCTCACTCCCCCGTATGCTGCAACGGGCACTAAAACTCTCTTTGTATCAGCCGTGATCAGCTGTGAAGATACACTTGGACGCAGGTCTTTGAAGGATGTGATGAGCAGCTACAAAACGAGAATCATACAGATTTCCCTATCAAAGTTGTTCAATACAAGCAGCTCATAAAAAGCTAGATTAAAAATTGAAAGAACCCTACTGCAATATATAGCTTATGGTCCTGTCCATCTCTGTTTATCATCTTAATAGTTTAATGGCCGCATTCTCCAGCATGACTCTGCAGTGCATAAGAGCACTCTTACTGATTATCTGACATCTCCCAATCCTTTCACCTATCACAGGTGTCCCAAATTGCTATTCCTGCTGCTGCCTCATTTCTTGCTCTTTTGCTCTTCTTGCACTTCGCATCTGGACCAATGCATAGCTTTGATCTGTCTTAACTCTCCAAGTGCAGTTAAGAAGCAATACAAAACAACGAAAAAAATATATATAAATAATAATTATTAGGAAAATGCAATGCTCTTTCCTTCATTTCTATTACTTCAGAACAAAACTCTGTCATCTCTAATACAAGTAATCGCAAAAGGGTGTCATTACAGGTTTCCATATAATATTTGAAGACTACCAGTGGCTCTGCATATACCTAAGATGCTAGAAAGAAGAAACACATTAATTTAAATGAAGCTATAGACATTAAATGTGCCAGGGATGAAGAAGATAATGAACCAAAACATTTTCTACCATGCTATTCATGATTGTCACTGCCTACAGAAAGAGAGGTTCACTCTTTGCTGTACCTTTTTCTCAATGAAACACATTTCCTCAGCATATATTGATGTAAATCATTCTGTGCTTTATCCAAATGGGTTTCTTGAACATAACCTTATCGATGTTAAGTCCTTAATAACTACAAGCTAAATGCAACAGTCTCGCAGCTGGACCATTATACCCATTACACCTTTAAATAAAACAATTTTCAACTTACGTACAAAGTGGGATGTTTGTAGTCTTTTTTTTTTTTTTTTTTAAAGCAAGAATCATGCCACAAATAATTCTGTACTATAGCTTTTTTAGAAAAGCTAAGATATACATTTAAATGAAAAATACTGGCTGGGAATTTCTACCTACAAAATTTTTATTCCTTTTATAATAGAGAATAATAAAATCCAGAAACTTCGTAGCAGTCAAACCTATGGGATCTAAAATATTCAGAACATCCCTTGATAATGGTTATTAGAAGAATATAAAGGATCCCTTAAATAACAAAAAAATATGCCTTAAACTTTTCCTGAAACACTAAAAATTTCACTTTAGGCAGGGCTTCTCCAGAAGATACTGGGGAACACACAATGAGAAAGCTCTGTAGCCTCAATTTAGTGCTTATAAAGTGTTAGCCAGTGAAGTTCACTCCATACCTAAGATGTTATAGTCAGAAGCATTGCAGGGCTTCTAAATAATTTAAATAATCATGGAAAATTGAAATTCAGCCACAAAAATAGTACTGAAAAACTCTAAGGTTCAAAATGCACTCAAATACACCTGCTTCATATCTTAAGTGTCATTCACGAGAGCTCTATCAGGGTAAACTGCTATAACAAACTGATCTTTGTAGGCAATGGGCTGCATCAAAATATAAACAGTCACTAGCAAAAGTATCAGTAAAAAGCAAACAGAGCTTAGGCCTTCTTGCTGTGACAGTCACAGATTTTAAAACAACCAACCAAGTGTCCTTCCATCCCCAATTAGTACTAGCTATTAAATTTATCTTCCTATGAGCAACTAATGTAAAGAATGCAGGGCATGGGTAACGTGATTGCTGTTGCCCAGCCCAGTGAACAGAACTGCTGCATCTGCAGTGTGAACAATCTGGAAGCTGTGGGGAAACATTGATGAAAATCCTGATAAAAGACAATGAAAAAATAACCAGACCGTACAGTGAGAAAAGCATGAGTGTTGTTTCAGTGTTTGCACAGGATAAATAATGCTATGGTCTGTATGAACTATGCAGCTGAAAAATCATCATTGAGCCACACCTGATGCACCTGGACCAATTAATAAGAGAAGGCATTGTCAAACTACTTTTGTCCAGCTTCCTAACATAGTTCCAAAATATTTTAAGAAACCCACTTCATACAGCATATACTGCAAGGCAGCTATATTTGACAGCTACTGTAACTATGAGAGAGTGTAAAATTAAGGACTAACCTTTTAACATATGGACATTTTCTTGGAATGATACACCTGAGACAGCAAACGTACCCAGCACAGCCACGTCAATGCTGTAAACGTGACAGAGCAAGAAGTTGTTTTCTCCAGACTTTCGACAGAAAAACAATTCTTTATTTCTTAAATGGAATTTACAGCACTACAGCACACAATCGGTGTGATTGAGGCACTCGTAAGACCGATTCAGCACTCCTTTAACAGTTCACCAGATACATTTTTTTATGCCCAGCCTAAGTATTTTTTAGTACTGTGACAAGACCTCTGTCCTTCAACACTTTTGACACCAGATTTAGCAGAGAGATGGGGTTTCATGCCTACAGATGATTTTGTGCTTTGGTGGTTTCCACAACAAGGACTTCTGATCATCATCTTATATCCTAGTCTAATGGCCTTTTTCTAATGCAAACTTGCACATCCTAAGATAAAACTCCACTTAAAGAAGACCTTACTAATTAGCCCTTGAGCACACTGGCATACTTGGGTCAACAACCCAGGAATGTGTACCTGTAGGTTCACATCAGTCAGCTGTGGTGTCAGGTGTGGAACTTGTTACACCATAGATCTGTATTGCTGATGTTCTGTGGAGTCCTGAGGAAATAGTGTAGGAAAGACCAGTGTTGCCCAAACTTATGGAGTCATGCTGAAACAATTTCTTTGAGGTCAATTAAAATGACCTACCAAGCAATATTGCTGCTGCTTTATGCTAGCAGAAACTGCAAAGTATCTTCCCATTTAATCTAAATGAGCCCTATAATCACTTCAGTAAAAATGAATGTGGTAATGGTTAAATGCTCAGAGATGGGAAATTAATGCTTATATAGATTTTTGACGACTATAATTGATGAGCGTTATTGTTAGTGCATCATCTCTATAGTAATAGTCTAGTCCTACACAAAGACTCTGGCTTTGTCTAGTTCAGAGAAGGAGGCTGAGGGCCAATCTCATTGCTCCCTGCAGGTCCCTGAGGAGGGGGTGTGGAGGGGAAGGTGCTGGGCTCTTCTCCCTGGGATCCAGGGACAGAATGCCTGGGAATGGCTCAAAGCTGTTCCAAGGGAGATTCAGACTAGACATTATTAAATTAAATTAAATCTTCCTAAAAGATGGTTGATGCCTCAGGTATGTCAGTGTTTAGAGGCATTTGGATTGTGCCCTTAATAATATGTTTTAATAGTGTTTCAGCCCTGAAGTGGTCAGACAGTTGAACTAGATGATCATTGTTGATCCTTTCCAAATGAACTATTCTATTCTATTCTATTCTATTCTATTCTATTCTATTCTATTCTATTCCTGATGCTATTCTACTTCTTTAGCTACGGAAGAGGTTAAAGCATCTCAACTTGGTGATACTAAGGTTTTTCAAAAGGGAGTAACTGTATTCACTTAATCACAAATGCCATTCCCAGTATATCACCCTGATTTTCTTTTAAATTTATTTTTGCATTTGACTAAAGTTAATTACTTGGCCTAGCCTGGAGGAAGTACTAGCTTGAAATTCAACAAAAATCTAGCGTGGAACAGGAGCATTGCCGTAAGTCTAAGTAACTTGGTGGAAGTATTGCCATTGCTTCTTCTCAAATCCCTGCTAAAATTTCTCGAGAACTGTGCATCTCTAAGAATTTCATAATCTGCTAGTTTTTTAAGCATTAAGAGTTTTAGCACTTCCTGTAGGAAGGAAGAACATGCATGTTCAGATGAGATACTGGAATTTTTCTATTTTGAGAGAGTTTAAAACTCTGGTCTGTGGAGGTAAGAAATTACAAGATTTACTGTTACCCACTGAAGTAGAATACAGTTAGAATTTGGATACATGATTGCGACTCCCCTGTACAAATATAGAGCAAGAGAATGTTTTACTGTTTTCAGGTAAGTGGTAAAGAGAGGAAAAAAAGAAAAGTACATAGCTGTCCTGCCGGCACTTATTGCCATGGCAAATGACGATTGGAACTGGCGACAAACCCCTGGTTTCTGCTCCCAGGCACATCTCCTGATCGGTAGGTCTTGTGGCCTCCCATCCCAAAAGAATCACTAGAAAAGGGGACGAGGCAAAGATGAAGCAGAGGGCAAGTTAGGAGACAAGCACACATACATCTGCCTTGTTTAGCCTATTTGCCAGAGGAAAGGAGGCTTGTAAATCAGTTGTATGTGGTTCTGTGTTCTTCAGTGATATTTAAACCTTTTCATTAACTGTAAGGAAGTAGCATTGCAAAAGCATTACAACTTTTTAACAGTCTTGTAAAGACTGGTGAGAGAGGTAACTATTTCTTCAATGACAAATAAAGGTTCACCATAAATTTTCTTCTTAATAGATGCCAAGTTAATAATGCAACCAGGAGAACAGCTTCTATTGTGTCTTGCTTGCATGGCAGATCACTGAGAATCAACCCAAAAGACAATACAAAAGAAACTAAGACCTACCCACCTCCCTGCTTATAGGACTGTTTATTTTAATGTGCTAGCTAGAAGAAATTGTAAGAATTCCTCAATCCACTAAACATCTGCTCACTGCAATGCATTAAGTAACATCAACCAAGCAAATTCTAGAGCCTAGCTTTTTAGAAGACTATCACATTTATGTAGCAGGTGGATTTATGTTTTAAAAAAACAAGGGCAGAACTGTAACTGGCTCTGGTGTGGGCAAAGAGAATATCCATTAGGAAAGGAGAATGTGAAAAGCTGAAATAAGTTGGAGTGACAACATAATATTTTGATTATTCAAACAAACATGAAAGCCTTTTCAGTCCTATTGGAGTAAGTTACATTACATTGAAATCCTAGCAATGGGCAGAATTTGTGCCAAATTTTAAAATTCTATGCAGACTACTCTAAGTACTCGGTAACTGTTCAGTCTAGCTTCACAGTAAGGTCAAGGTGAGAAGGGCTTCAACAAGAGGATGGGATAGCCCAGAACAGCTTTTGTCATCAGCGAAGTTTGTGACAACTTCAGGGCAAGACAGAGATGGACAAAAACGAAAGTGAATCTCTCAGTACGGTCTTGAATTGGGCTACATTCTTTTCATGTATCTAGCTATGCACTTCACACCATTGAGGCCTCTTTCCTAAACAGACAGATTACCATTTCGATGCTGTAAAAACTGAATTCCAGTACTTTAAACTTGGACTCGACACGTGGAATCAACTCTTCTGGGTTGCTTTTTAAAATCTTTTGCTCCCAGATTTTGCAGAGGCAGAAATAATGTTTAATTCTGAAACCTTCTCTACAATGTTTTATTAACTTAATGGTTGGACCCACTGTGCACATTTGCAAAATTTATTTACCTAATGAGCTGCTATGCAGCACTTTGTCCATTCTTTCTGAATGCTGTCTCTTTATCTAGCAAAATCTATTCCTTCTCCCTCCTGACTAGGTTTTTATCAAGTCGTATTGTGTGCTGACAAGCAACAGTTTCCCTGGTTAGTTCCCATCCTTGTATCTTACTTATCTTTTACCTAGTCTTAAATTTATTCCCTTCTAAAAAACCTGAGGCCTAGCTGGTTTTATCCTAGGCTTAGAAGCTTTCCTATCCTAGCCCTTATCTCACAAGAGCCCATCCTGCACATTCTTCTCTTTCCTGGAGGCTTTTTTCCTTCTATCCTCATATCACACGATCATTTCTTCCATTTGTACTGGAAGCCAATGGGATACCTGTTGCTCTCTCAGGTTCTTCCTGTGACTTTTCCCTTTGGGTTACGAAGAAAGAAGTGTAAACAGCACAAAGGCACAGGTGTACATGAAATCGAGTCATGCAAGGAAACCACAGAATTTACAGCCTGTTCAACCACGAACATTAGAAAACTCTCAACCATGCATGTGCAAACAACTGTTTGCATAGGGGTGGACATGTCACTTCTCTGTCACACTTTCAAGCTAAATACTGGCAGTCCTAGGGTTTTTTCTGATTGTTTAACGTGGAAACCAGAAGGAATTATGCTCTTTTGCTCTACTCTAACATAACACAAAGGAACCAAGGGAGAGGGGGAGGGCAGTCACCAACAGCGGCTATTCTATTGTTTTCGCTCAAAAACTTGGCAAAGCAACAAGCTAGACACAGCTGAAATGCGCTGGCTAAAAATTTCTCAAAACTTTCATCTGAGACAGACACGAACCATGCCTAATACCATCACAGAGAAAGTTTGTCAAAGCCGCGGATACCTGAAAAAGGTTGCATACCCAAAAAATTAGTAATCCCTATACACGTACAACATTATCAACATGCCTACAATTCTGATTCACACACTTTTATGCATATGATGCACGAATTACAAATTAATGGTATGCTCTAAAAGCATATTTTGTTTTGGGGTTGTTATTTTGTGGCTGGTCAAGGAACACTTCCTTGATTTTGGTACTTTTAGAAGTAAGTAATTTGATTTCAAAACAGGTCTACAAAAATTGTCTCAGCTCAAATGTGATTTCCCATACTGGGGAAATTAGGAGTTGGAATGTTCATCAGTTTGCATTTGAGAGTTCGTTTATTTTTTAAATCCTTTCATGGCGCATTTGCCATTTCAAGTCAGAAAGAAATCCCCTTCCTAACAGACTTCCCTCAGTTTATTGTGGTCAAAAAGCAGTTATATTTCATTGTCTTGAGGAAGGTAACAGATTGCAGAGAAGGATCTGGGCATCCTGGGGGACACGAAATTGAACACGAGCCAACAATGTGCCCTTGCTGAAAAGGTAAATGGTATCCTGGGATGCACGAGGCAGGTCGAGGGAGGGGATCCCCGCCCTCCGATCAGCACTGCTGAGGTCACACCTGCAGGGCTGTGCTGAGTTCTGGGCTCCCCAGTATGGAAGACGTGAACATGCTGGAGAGAGGGCAACAAAGGGCCACAGGGATGACGGACAAGAAAGCATCTGTCCTCCGAGGAAAGGCTGAGAGAGCTGGGACCATTCGGGCATCTCATCCACCCGTACAAACACCTGCAGGGAGAGTGCCAAGAGGACGGAGCCAGGCTCTTCCGAGTGGTTTTAGTCCTTCCCGCAGGGCTTAGCGGCCACAGGAGCAACGCTCCTCCTGTACCACCCCCGCTCCCAGCCTGAGCCACAGCACCCTGACACGGTCCTACCCTCTATTCGCGCAGTGGAATATTTTGAAGTATTTTCAAGTTCCGCTATACCCGAGAGGCACAGGGGTGCATAGGCGGGGGGTTTGAGGCCTCCCGGCGAGGGCGCGGTGCCGGCCCCGGAAGGAGGAAAGGGGGTGACGTGCCGCCGCCACAGGAGGCCATGGCGGCGGCCCCGCCCGCGGCGCCGCGGGGATTCCTCGGGGCGGGGCCTCCTCCCGCTGCCACAGTCGTGCCGCTCCTGGCCCCGCCCCTATATAAGGGGCGGCCTCAGCGCGGCCGCGACCGCGTTCGTCGCCTTTCCCGCAGCCGACCTGCGTTCGGGCACCATGGCAGGTCAGTGTGCGCCCGCTCGGCTCGCGCCGCCCTTCGCGAGGGCCGCGGGCCGCGCTCGCGGAGCCGCCACGCGCTCCCGGCCGCGGAATCGCGGCTGCCGTGGCTGCGCCTATTTTTAGGCAGCCGTCCCGGCGGCGAGCGGGCTCCGGCTGGTGGGGGTAGGGGCTGCCCGCGGGGGGGTCGGAGCCGTCCCGACGGGCACCGCTGTGCGGTTTGAAAGGACGCGCACGGTGCTGGCTCGCTCCGCGCCCACCTCGATGCCCTGCCCCAGCCTCCCTCCCCTAACGGGAGGGATGTAGCCAGCGTGGTGGAGAGCAGGATGGGCCGGCGGGGCCACTGTAGGGCTACAGCGGCTCACAGGGGAAAACCCAGCCTTCTCCTGGAAAGCCAGAGAGAGCTTGTGATTTCTGTGTTTTTGATACTTTGCAATGAGTAGGTCCTTATCGCCGCACTACCTATGTCTCGCTTCTTTCTTCCGTGTTTTTTGTTTGTTTTTGTTTGGTTTTTTTTGTTTGTTTGTTTGTTTTTTGTTGCCTTCCCCCCCCCCCCCCCCCCAGTTTTACCTGAAGTTGTCAGCAGAGTCGGTTTCATTTTCAGGTCTGGAAGCCTGCAGGAAGTCTGCCCCCCGATGCATGTCTTGATAAGATGCTTCTGTCTCTAGGAATCCCATACTCAAAAAAAAATTCAGATGTCCTAGCACCTAACTCAGAGAATAGGGGGAAAGGCAAGCACCTGTGAACTCTGGCTATGCCTACAAAAAACCTTCCAGGGGAATTTTTAAATGATGTGGGGCAAGCACTCCAGTAACCTCGTGCATGCCATCAAATGAAAGATCGCTCCTAGCTCAGACTTCTAGGATGGTCGTGGGTCTGTAAGGGGTAGCACAAAAACTCTAGCAAAGAGGTATTATAGCCTGTGAACTGGGCAGCCAAAGAGGTCTCTGAAGTAGCGTGGTTTTGTCTGGGTAAGTCAATTAGGAAGCTGTGCAACTGTCTCTCGTTCTATGTGGTTTTGCAGACATACGGTCACCAAGAGTTCATTATGTTTCGGGCCTAACAGTGGCTGCTGTGTAAACATAAGATTCTGTGGAGAAAGTGTTTACGGAGAGGGGAAAAGGACGAGAAGGGAGATCCACACAGCTGAAATACCTGTTGTTTAGGAAGAACGGACTAGTCTTTTGCAGATGTAACTTCCATAATAAGCAGCAGCTGGTCTTGCCCAAGTTGTAGCGTGGACTCATGTACTTATGAATGTACTTTAGAGGAGATGTGGAATAGAACATAGTTAATTCAAAACTTTGGAAAGCTATGCTGATTTAGATGATCTCCAAGCTGGCAATATTCACATCCTGTCAAGCAGTTTTAAAGTTTCCTCCTAGGGCTAGGATGCAGTAGGGGGCTGCTTTTTACTCTGTCATTAAATTGACTTTATTTCTGTAAAGACCTTTGTGTGTGAGTATTCAGTTTCAAGAAGATGAGGAGACAGAGTGGAAGTATAGCTGCTAACAGGTTAATGAAGAAAAGACCTGTCTTTCAGTGGCAAGGTCGCTTTAAGAATTAGTAACACTGCTAGGGAAAAAAAAAAAACAAACAACACTCAGATGAATGCTGGGCACAATCCCACTTTGTCTACACTGGATTTTTAGTGAGCTGAGAGCATAGTGTCAGACTTCAATGTATTGAGTAGTAACATGCGAATTACCTAGTGAAAAACCCTGTCCTATTACGAAGATGTTCGTACGACTTAAAACGTTACACACTTGCCCTTTCAAAGAAACAAAGTTGTTCTGTAGACTTGCTGAATATGAGCGAGTATAAATAGGCAGCTAAAAGTGAATTGAAACAAAATATCTTTATTCCTGGCATTATAGAAGCTTTTTTGATCTTTGTGATTGACTACTATAATCTAAATCCCTTGGGACTAGTTGGTTTTGCTGCTAAGCAAAATAGAAGGTTTTGTAGCTGGTCTATAGATCTTGCAGACCAGGTTTGCAGAGCTTATAGGCAGTTATGGCACGTGATTTTCTGTCATCAACTGTTAAGGGGATATTATATTAAAGAGGTATTGACGATGATTGCCTCGCAAACTTAGGAGTCACGCCAAACAACAATTTTTCTGAAAGGAGTCAGTATTTTAATCTTACTGCTAGGCTTGGTAGTAAGCCTTTAAGTGCCCAGAACTCCCGCTCTGATCTAACCTAGTTAACACCTTCTGTAAAGAAAAGAAATCAAAGTTGCTAAAATAAATTTGACTCTCGAGATTCTTAGGAAGAAACTGTTTTGTTGATAGAGTGAAAAATGGATTGCTAGAAAAGAGCATGCTTTGTAAAGTGATATAACTTTGAAAGGAGGTCTACATGAAAATAGTTAACAGTGAAGAACTTGTATAAGTTACTTGTTTGCTTTTGTCAGTCCCACTCTGGCAGTTTGAAACAACATGAAAATTGAAAGAATGCAAAGCTTGTATAATATGGCCTCAATAAGTACTATAAGGCAAAACAATCTGCCTTAAGCTATATTTAAGATACAGCTGGAGCAGAAGATTATAGTACCTCTTTTTGCTCAAAGAGTAAAAATTTTTCCTGTAAGTTTTAAATTGCTTTTTGTATTACTAGTTACTTCCCATTTAAATCTTGCATTCTTGTGACAGCTGCAATCATGGGTTGCAGAACAACTCATCTGCAAAATCCTGAGCTAGCAAAACTTAAAACTGTTGTCTAAGATATAATTCAATGGTTACTTTCATTTGAAAATGGAATGCAAGTTTTACACTGCTTTAGCTTCAGGGCTGAGAGCTGAACTTAGAGAAACTCTACAAAACCCTACTAACTTTAGGCCAAAAGCAAGCCCACAGACTCCAAACACTTTTAGCATATTAGCGGCCAAAGTAAGGCTCTTTAGACTTTTTGGATTGTCTCTACATTTGGCATGAATTATTTAACCTGTGGAGAAATTTGAACTGGCGTTCTCTTGCAACAGTCTTGATTTTGTGGGTCATTTTACTGCATTTTGCCATGTGTCAGGTTGCCAATAGCAAATATAGCTATGCAAGTAATCTGCTTCCTTCAGTCACATAGGAAGGCCCTCTACACAGAATTTAAGGCCGCATCTTAGAGGTCTCACAGCATGACTACCTAACAATACTAGGTTTCTAATGTATCTCTCCCAGAATAAAGTAGTGGATCATGCTAACTTGACCAAGTTCATTTCTTCCAGACCAGTCCTTTGTGACTTTAGCCACAAATGACTCCTATGTGAAAGGAGCACTGGTACTTGGTTCATCCTTGCAACAGTACAGAACAACAAGGAAGCTGACTGCACTCATAACTCCTCAGGTCTCAGATCTTATGAGGTAAGGTCACTTACATACTTCAAACTGCAACAGTTCCTGCTGATGTGCAGGTTGAAAAATGGAAGTTAAATTCCTTAATAGTAACCTTTCAAAACTCTGGAAGCTAAACAGCTAATTTCAGCAGCATTCAACTTATCTATACTATCTGGAGTTCTGCAAGTTCTTAAAAAATGAAACTGTTTGTTATGTTTTAGCGTGTTTTTTTTTCTTTCTTCCCTATGATGAGTTAAACAAATAGTCTGTACTTAGAGCTCTAAACCGTGACTTGATACTGATATTTCAGCTGGGTCTTTGCTCTATTATAGTCCTACTTAGAATTCTCCAACAATGTGATATTGCCTGTGCATTTGTTAGTGCTGTGTGTATGTAGGTGGAGGTGGGAGCAGGGGATTGGTATTTATTTGTTTTGCAGAAATATTCCTGATTGAGATAATATAACACAAGCTCTCTTGAAATCTAGCAGACACCTCAAATTTTATCATGGGAGAAGAAAGCGAGCAGAACTAAAGTAGCGCCAAGTATGTCAAATCAGCAGCTCAACAGAGGCATCTAACAAGGTCACCACAGTACAACAAATGAAATTAACAGGCAACTGCTTCCTACAGCCTCCTTAGAATAGTCTCACTGTGGAGTGGACTGGCTTCTCTTTCCACATGTAAGAGGGTAAAAAAGACAAACAACAAAACAGTTAATAACTCTGGGAACTACAGATGATAGGTCAAGATTCTCTACAAGGGGAAGTTCTTCTGAAAAGAGTTACCAATATATAGAGACAAATGAGAGGTGACTCAATAAAAAAAATGGAGTGACTCTTCCTGGAGTCTCCTGGCAGCTAAATGGTCTTACCAATATTAAGATGTTGCATATAGGAACATCCATTCAAGCCTGTTAGGTGAGTGTGCTCTTTTAAGATGAATCCTAAATGTCCTTATGTGCTAGTGCGAGCCAGCTAGTACTATGCCCTTAGACCAGTGATACCTAGTGGTGTAACTGGAACTTGCATTTCTTGCCCTGTCTCCACTAACAAAGTATGCCTTAAGTTCAGAAGCACTGTCCACACCAAGCTGTCAATATAAAGACTGCCTCGCAAGGCAGAGTCCTAAAATTCATTTACAAGCTCTGTGGCTCAAATTGTACTGGTAATTGCTGAGCATTCAAGAAACACTCTAGAATAGTAAGACTTTACAGACATTTCCTGTTTTAAGCACTGTGAACGCCTTAGTCTCTTGAACTAATGGTAATGCTCTATTGATGGTAAAGCAAAGGTTGGATATCTGCCACAAAATTTCACTACACTGCCTGAAAGTTCATCACTCTTTAGTGAATATGGTACCGGTTCAAAACATTTCTGTACCCACAGCCATGACTAAGTCAGTCTTGAAAAGACTTTATGGGATAAAGAAAGTTCTAGCAGCTGGGTCTAGTCAGATGTTTCAAATGTCCCAGATGTCACAAATCTAGAACAGTGTAAGTATTGCATAAAACCGTGTTTCAGCTGTTTAGGATTCAGCTACTGTCCTACTCAAGGTAGTCTAACAGCTTCCCATTTCTTAATTGCCTGCTCAGAGTAGACTGTTAAGTTGCCAGAAATCAAAGTCTGGATGAAAAAAAAAAAAAAAGCAACCTTTGTGGAAAGTTTGTACTACATAGCTATGACTTACTGGATTTGATGGCAATGCCGACTAAAACTCTGTTTGTGCAAGAAAAAAATAAGCCCAAGAAACTCCTCTGGTCCCCAGAATGTGCACATTACAATCTAGAAACTTTGAGGCAGACAGGTGCACTTGTGCATTCCAACATATGCAGTCAACTCTTACTTCTTTTCAAAAAGAAATGTTGCCAGGTTCCCTGTTATTCCACTTCTCTTTACAGAATCTGTCATGTGGTCTGTTGTTGGAGTAACACTAGAACTAAATCTTGCCAATTGACTCTTCCCCAGGAGAGTGCTGGAAAGAGTCTTTGATGAAGTCATATTGGTAAATGTCTTGGATAGTGGGGATTCAGCACACCTGGCATTAATGAAAAGACCTGAGTTGGGCATCACACTAACAAAGCTTCACTGCTGGGAACTGACACAGTTTTCAAAATGTGTTTTCATGGATGCAGACACAATGGTAAGTGGCTGTGTCTCATGGTACCTCTTAAAGACCTAATATCAGGGTTGTTGGATTTTTTTTCTGTGGGTTGGTTTTTTTTTAAGAGTAGGGGTAATAGAAGCCTTTTACTAGATGGACTAGTAACAGTAAGAATGTGTGTGCCTTTTAATCTAAATTAACTGTAATGAAGTCTGTGGGGACTATTTCTGTAAAGTATCGTCTTCCATAAGATGAGCACTGATACAAGAGCTTTCTTTCACATCTTAAGGTTGATACCAAAATCCATTAAAATGTGATACTGCAATTCCTAACCTAAAAACATTGTTTTAACCCCTTTACAATTAGGTTTTGTCAAATATAGATGAGCTTTTTGAGAGAGAAGAGCTGTCTGCAGCACCAGATCCAGGCTGGCCCGACTGTTTTAATTCAGGAGTTTTTGTTTACCGACCTTCCATTGAAACATACAGTCAGCTGTTACAGTTTGCCACAGAGAAAGGCAGCTTTGATGGTATGTATTAATTTGTATTTCAATGTAAGTTAGACCAAAATGGTGACAGTAGTTGGGATGGCTCAGTAACTACATACATCTCATGGGGACTCTGTATGATAGAATTCTCAGTGTAACTACACAAAAATTGTGTCCTTCTCAGAAAAAGAGGCTATCGTTACAATATGTAGTAAAACTAGTTTTTTCAGGCTTCGTGAAATAAAAGCTGAGTTTGGCCTCCAAATTAACAGCTGTAAGCATTAAGAGTGTAGAATCATATAACAAGAAATGAAACTCTGGTACTATGCTTCAGACATTCCTAACACTCAAGGCTTGGATGTCCTATACTAACTCGAGCAGCTACAAAAAAATAGCACTGATCAACTTAAGCACAGCTTCAGAGAATCAAACATTTGAAGATACAACTATCTCTTTGTATGCTATGTGATGGCTTCCTGTCATTATAGGGTGGTGACTGTCTGTTTCCCAATATCAAGTGCATGTAGCTATGGCTGCTTCCCGCTATAAGTCACTTGGGATCAGCCACTGTACCAGGTTTAAGCTTGAGAAGCCAAGTTCTGCCATCCTCTAAGTCTACTAAATCTGTTACCACTGCAGTAAAAGCATATGTTACTTGGAGACTGCTATTGTTAAAGGCTTCTGAGTATCATTGTCTCCTGACACTTAATTCTGTTATGTAACTACTGTGGTACAAAACAAAATCTAACTTAAAAAACTACGGAAAACTATGTAAATAAGACCATAAGGTGGAACTCTCAGATAGCAGGTAATGAGCTAGCCTGTTGACTTACCTCTCTGTATTTTGTAAAAAGTAAAATTTCCAGATGTCACTCCTAGTCTGCAGAATAATCCTTGTTACAGTAGGGACTCTTGTGTGTGGCCTTCTAAAGAATATTAGTCACAGTTGCATGCTCAATGCTATGCCATGAAAATGAGTACTGCCATGTAATGAAGGTGTGTACCTTGCTCCTGACAAGGTAGCAGTTGGTAGCTTTGTGCGTGCTCTCACATATTGGGTACAAATTGATCACCAGCTATGGCAAAATCTATAGCATAATTCTGAATTGTTGCATTCAAACAAACAAAACCTCCCACAAACACCAAAAACAAACGAACAGAAAGCCACCCCTCTCCCCCTGACCCCAAAAAGTACCATCCAACCCCTCCGAAAAGCAACCAACCAAAAAAAAAAGCCCCAAGCGCACATCTTTGTGCAAACTGACTGATCTGTAGCTTTGGGAACATCTGAGAGTTGGTGGTTGTCTCCTTTGAGCTTTGTGCTTGACTGCTAGCAGACCAGATCTTCTAGGTTGAAGGCCCCTGTCCTTTAAAAGAGTAGAACTGCTTCTACAATATGCTGACTTGAAAGCTAAAGCTGTGCAATGGTGAAACTTCCTCTGTGTTCTAAATGCAAAGCAATTGTTGCAGCACTTTACAGCAAAAATAGTGGGTTAATTGTTTAAGTATCAAATTTCTAGAACTGCAATTTTTACTTCAGCTTCAAAATTTACCTAGTTTTTATTAAATGGTAGCAGTGATCTGAGTAACGAGACCATGGAGACCTAGACTGTCCATATAAGCTACTGCCAAGCTCAGGAACTTGGTAGGGAGAAAGGGGATTGAAAATTAAATTAACCTAGAGAGTAATAAAAGTTTCTAGGAAACTTAGTAAGAGAAACCTGTGAAGGGTCACTGCTTTTAATAGGACATAGGGATGCAAACTTAACAAGCTACCAAACTGTGTGTAGTTGAAGTCAAACTGCAAGTACCTTGTCTGCAGTAGTAGTAACTAGGGGAATGGAAGACCTTCCAGAATATTTCTTGCATGTAACAGCAGATGGGTGCCTCCTATGTAGTGCTGTTTTCCAAAAATGGCAGAATGATGGCTACTTATGTAGACATCTACTCTGTCTAAACTTCACCTTTCTGTATAATAAAGAACACGTCATGCAACTACTCTAGATACCATCTAAAAGTAGTGGATGGGAAAGAAAAGTTTGGTTTTAGAAGAAATCTGGTAGTACTGCTACCTTAAGAATGTTGCTATTGCTTAAACAATCCTCTGGCTCTTTAGCCTGGGATCCAAAATAGTTGCTTGTACTGTGTTGCTGTATTGTACCTTCATATGCATCTGTAAATACGTAGTTAGTATGAATACTGCCTGATTTTTCACCTTGTGTCTGAGATCCTGTTTATATAACCAGACTACTGAAGTCTGTTGTTGAAGTCTGAATTAGGACAGCTAGATGCTGCTTTCATTGTCTGCTTTGGCACAAATGAATGCAATCTGAAAAAAAAAAAGCCAAGTATGTACAACCTGAGCGAGAGGAAGTCCTGTAGGGTAAGTTCAATACAAAGTTGCTGTCCCTTCGGTTTTCTTATGATGGACACAACTTCTTCAAAAGTGCTTTCCTTCCTTTATGTGTTGAGAGGCAAGTCAGAGGTTTGAAATTACCAGACTGAATCTCCAGGCAGTTTCTCACTCTGCAATCTGCATGTATGCTGACAGCTGTAACAGGATACCTAGAATTTATATTTGTCAGTGTACTGCTTGTACATCTAAGTTTATGCCCAGCGTCTAGATACTGCGGTTGCAAAAAGCAAATTGTGCTCAAACAGCACTGATGGTATAAGCCTTAATACTGCCCTAAATCGAATCATAGGCCAATAAAAACCTTTTCCTGACTCAGCAGAGACTGAGTGCTTGAGAAAAGGAAAGATTAAAATGAAATGTTGTCTACTAATACCCTAAGCTATCCATTTACCTACTCTTTAGTAATGTTACTTGTGAATGCAGTTATAGGTGAAAGAGTACAGCAAGTGAAAGCTGGAGGACTCCCTTCAATCTCCTTGAGAAGAGGAATTATTTCCATTTAAAGACTAATCATATTCATTGCAATAAAGAATGAATGGATATAAATAAATAGGTTTTTTCTTCTCGATCACTGCTTATAAACTAGTCTGCTCTGGCCTGTAGGCTATACTTATTTATTTTTTTAGCTAATCTACTACTGAGATACCAAACAACTTCAGACTCACTTAACCTTGTAACAACCTCTACTTGCAAGCTGAGGTGACCCCTCTGAACACAGATTATCCTCATTTAACGGTCAGTCAGGAGCTTTTTACTACAGAACTAGGAACGCCTATTGTCTGTTAAGGGATTTGATGGAGTTTTACTAGAGTTGTCACCAAGATTAAATATGCTTTTCTTACCAGATCAGTGTGGAGGTAGATGCATCTGGGACTGCAGGCCTAACAGGCCGCTGATACCCTAGCTCCTGCAGTGAGATGATGCATCTGTAAGCATAAGTAATAAAACTGATTGTTGCCATTTGATCTTCTGAGCTACAGCTTTCCTGAAGCTGAACAGTGCTCAGTTGTACTGTTTTATTGTGGGTTTTTTTTGCTGCCTTATCCAGATTGAATTTAAGCTGTAAAAGAAACCGAATGGCAGAGTTTGTGAGCAGCAGTTAAAAGTAACCCCATACATACTATTTTGTTCTCCGCATTTTTGGAATATTCAAAGGCTGCAGGGTTTGCGGGGTTGTTCAGAAATAGAACTTTAGTGCTCTGTGCCAGACTTCTACTGGACATGGTAACTGCATTACCGACTCTTACTTAGTGAAGTGATTGAAAAAGATCCTCAAACAGCTGTCTGTTGCTTGTAGCCTATTAATGCTTTCTCTTTTAGGTGCAGATCAGGGGTTATTAAACACCTTCTTCAGCAGCTGGGCAACAACAGACATGAGTAAACATCTACCGTTTATTTATAATTTGAGCAGCACTTCTGTATATTCCTACCTTCCAGCATTTAAAGCGTAAGTTGAAAACTTCGAGAAGACTTTCAGAGCTTACATAAAGTAATTTCTTGTAACAGAATGAACAGGCACGATGTGAGCTTACACAGGTTTTATAGAAGGAATATATATAATATATATATATTCTAGAAGGAATATATATAATAATATATATATACAATATATAATAATTTCTTCTCTTAAAAAAAAAAAAAAAGGTTGAATTGATGTAAGTCAAATGAATCATCTCAAGATAAATGCAGAGAGACAGCTGTACCTGTAGCTTGAACCACTCATCCCTAGTGATAACACTGAAGTTGATTTAGAGTAAGCACATTTGACAGGTCACTTGCAAAAGGAAGAACCACTCCTCCGGTATAGGATACAGTGTAGTACAGTTCTAACCAATGGCAGTCGGCTCTTTAATCAGCTTGAGCTGAAATTCAGCATGTCCCTGGAGGTATCCTTCCCACTTAGATAACTTCCCCTTTTCTCACTCAAATTACTTAGGGTATGTAACAGCCAGGAGTTACAGTTTCATGTAATCAACCTCTACCATTCAAGTAAGTGTGGTGAACAAAGACTTGTAGCAAGCTAGAATTCTCCCCTAACAGTCTTTTGAGACCTCTGTCAGTTCCTTAAGTAACAGCAAGATGGAACAAAGACTACAGCCAAGCACATTTCATTGCGTATTTCCTCTGTGATGAAGACTGTATCCTCCCTAGCTAGCAGCATTAGTTTGGCATGTCAGTAAACTGTAGGTCAGAGGCAGGGTTACTCAAAGTGTTACAATAACCCAGGAGGAAGGGGGCGGGGGAAAGAAGGAAAGCTGAAGTGTTACACAGAAACTCTTTATCTATTATGAGCTGCAGAAGTTGGGGGCAAGGGGGAAGGGAAAGTGCCAATTGCATAAAAACAATCTGATCTCTGAATGACATCAGGTTACTAGTGTCTAAAGCAGCAGCTAGCATAAGCAGGGCTTGCTGGCTCAAGATCAAACTATGTCTTGTGATCAGAATACTATTTGGAATCTTGTCATGCTAAAAGTGGAACACTTATTTAAAGAAATATATGCAAGCCTCAGAATGACTAAGTAGCTGGATAGCATTCGATAAACTAACATCTATTGTAAAGTATGTCCTCTTTCCATGGCTGGCTGTTAGTCACATGACCTTAATTTTACAAATTACTTTGTTGCCATGGAAGACTAATTGGATCTGGGAGCTCCTGACAAAAATTCCCTTCAACTAATTGAATCAGCTGCTTAACTGAATTCACCAGACCTTCAAAAGTAGAATGCTGACAGTGCAGCCCTTGCAAGTAAAATTCCCTGCTCAATAGGTGGAACAAGTTCCCTTGGTTAGATCAGCAGCTTACACTCCTGATAATCAGTGGTTGGAATATAGTGAAATTTAAACCTACTGACAGCAATAGCTAAGTTTTTTGCAGCTTTGTACAGCGAGACTAGATTTCACAGCAGTCTCAGTAATCCTTTTCCCAAAGGAAAATGCCAATTCATGACAAATGCTCTCTAACTTCAAAACATTGATGAAGGACTTTTCTGGGAGATGGGGAAAGACAGATTAGTTGCTGAGGCCAGTGTGGACATAAAGCTTCCTAACAGTTGAGTTTAAATGTCAAAATCAAATATTGCAGATCCAGAAAGTATCTAGAAGGCAGATACTGAAAACATTGTAGAAGCTTGGCATCTGTTGTTCTGACCGTAAGTGGACAAGATACCAAGAGTATACTTCTCCATTTGTAACAAGGGTCACATGATACTTCTTACGCATTCTATTCTCTAGCTTAAATACCCTTGATTTTTGAACCATAAGTTTCTTCAGAACAGCAGCAGCCTCAGATGAAGAAAACTCAGGTTGCTTAGTACTGTGACAGCTAATAAAACTAAGGTAGTTCCCTTCTGCTCAGTCTTTACTTTTGGGGTTTAAAGTTAAAGCCCTGTAACTGACCTCTTGAAGACACTTTTTAGCACGGAGTTAATGCAAATACTTGGCCTTTCACACACACGTAAGTCTTCATTCTGCAATAAGATCAGTTATATTCAAAACATTGAACATGAACATTGAAATACAGTCAAGAACCTTAAAATAGTATGAAACCCACACCCCCACCCACAAGCATACTCAGTTTGAATATTCCATGGCTTTTGAAACACCCCTGTATTGTCTCCATATGTAAAACTCTTTAATGCCTGAGTCCCACTCAAAATGATCTGCATCTGATTAATAAAATGTTAGACAAGCTACTTTGACATTACTCTCCATTTCAGTCATATTATGTTGAGAAGAAAGCCTAATGTGATACAAACTGAACTAGGTGAGATAGTCACTGGTAGTAGAGAGACTGGTATTGCTTGTTCACAAAACTGAATCAAGCTGAAACCTAGTTCTGGAACTGTAGGAGAATGAAATGAATGTTGTGTCTTTCAGTGTCAAGTTCTTTACTTGAGAAGAGGTGCATCTTGGCTATACTTCTAATACCAAAGAACATATTGATAACAGTTGGGACAAAGCTGGAAGTCCATATTGAAAATGGAGTTTAAATGGTTTCAAAAAGAAAAAAAAAACAAACCAACCCACCACCAAATCCATGCATGGCTGCCCTAAGGTTATTTAGGAAATAAGGGTTAAGTAAGGGCTAAGTCTAGCAAGACCCTGCTGCACCAAGATCAGGAGTCCTCTGAAATGCCTTGGTTACACAAAGTTATTATTTTGCAGGGACACGGTCTTCTTGCAGCAGAGCCAGCCAATGATCCATTTCTACAGGGCTATAAACTGAAAGGTTTAACTGTTAACACTGACCCTTCTCCATATAATACTTGTAATGCTTAACTCTCTGGCTTGCTGACTTTGGAGTAGAATCTTTTTCACTTTTAAAACCAGTTCCGATTGCAACGGCTGCTTGAGACTGCTCTCTCCTGAGCTATGGACATCACCCTAAAGGCTTGAGTTGTCTGTAAGTATTTAAATAGCCCAGACCGCTAGGTTTTGGCTGTATTCTGACTAGTGTAATGTAGAATTCAGTTTGCATTGTTTCTGTTGTATCGCAATGCTTTCAGTCCCAATAGGCATTGGCAGTTCAATCATTTAGCATTTAGCCTCCTAAATATATTCATATTTCTGTTTTCTGGACAAATAAGAAATAGCAGGTTAGAAGAAATTATGTCTGCCAGTCAAAACTCATTTTCTAGACACATGTACAACTGGCTTCTAAAATTTTTCTGTCCAACAGGTTTGGTGCAAATACTAAGGTCGTGCATTTCCTGGGAAGCACAAAGCCATGGAACTATACATATGACTCCAGAACAAAAAGCATAAAGGGCAATATGGACGACCCAAAAATAGTTCACCCAGAATTCCTCAACATGTGGTGGGATACCTACATAGCTGATGTTTTACCATTACTAGAACAGCACGGAATTGTTAAAGAAATTACTACAGGGGCAAACATGGTACGTGCTCTAATAATCTTGTACATCCATGCCTAAGTATGGATGACAGGTTATTTACCATTGCATCAATTTCCCTTCCCTCTGTCCATCTCAAAGCATGGGTGTTGTTTAGTTTGTGGGATACGCAGGGTATTTTAGTTTTGTCCTTTTAAGCTTGGAATAAATAATACTACAAAAGAGAAGCATGCTAGACAGGTCTTGGACATAGCTGTATGCTTGCCTAAAACAAACTCTGTAGGTAGCTAATGTTGCACCAGATATTGTACTGTAGTAACTTCTCCGATGTACTAATTTCTTTAATGTATACAGAGAAGGGCCTAACTCTCAGTGTGTTGCAGCTAATAAGGTTCTCAAGCAGAAGAACCCCGGTTCAGCATGCAAATATGTACATACATATCTTGCATGGTGAATCATATTTAGGTAAGCCTAAGATAACTAGAGAATCAATACTTAACATAAACAGGCAGTGATGAATGCCAATACTTTTTAAAACCGAAGTAACGCTTCTAACTCTAGTTCTCATTCACAGAATTTAGTAGCCTGCATCTGACTGCAGACTTCTTAGTCTTAGCTTAGTGCATGGGCCAGTTTAAGTTCTCAGCCTTTCTAAGACCAAAGTTACTGATCTCTTAAGATGTGCTTCTCTTGGTAATCTTGCATCTTTCTAACAAACTATTTGCAGCTATCGGGCTTGGTCTATACTCTGGCTTTCTCTTGTGGCTTCTGTAGAGAGGTATGAAGAACTTAAACTTCACTTTTTTCTTTTTTTTCTCCCCTGCTAACTTCTGTAACTCTGCTTTGTTATTTTGCTAGGAAAGCTGCACAATCCCTTCCCATTGGCACTGCTTGCTACTGTGCATGATAGCAGCTACTTTCTTGTCCCATTTTATGGCCTGTTGCTTGCTTTAGCTGTACAAAGTACTTGTATATTTTTACTCTGCTTTTCCTTTTAGGCAGAAGTTACAGAGGCAGTGTCCCACGTATCAGTATCACCACTATTACCAACTGAATCTTCAGAAGAACGCAAGGAGCGGTGGGAACAGGGCCAAGCTGACTATATGGGAGTGGATTCCTTTGATAACATCAAGAAGAAACTTGATACCTACCTGCAGTAGAAATGCCTGTCTCAAACAGTGGTGATGCAAGGACTTGTTCCAGAACTAACAGCTAGAAAGGTATAGATGGTGGTCAGTTACACTTGCTAGTAGCTTGAGGAAAAACTTCTTGGCTGAAGGCCTCTGCAGTGCTACAGATGAAGACTGAGCAAAAGCTAGGAAGCAGAATCCTTGGGCCACCTATTACTGCCCAATTTCCAATTCTCCCTACTAGATAAAACCAGGTATTTTCAGCTTAAAATTTCTTCTGTTTTGATCAATTGGCTCAACATATTCTTTAAACTGGGTTTGTTACCTCACCTCATTAAGGTGATTAGCATTGATTCCTTTGCTTGCTGTTCTAGATGTAAAATCTAATTCATGGGATTGCTCATACACTGGAGTGGTAGCCATTCTGCTTTACCATAAATGTATTAATGACACTGGGATACATACAGTTGTAACAGTAATAGCACTGCTTTGCTCTTCCAGTCACAATTGCACTGAAATTTTGACCAGGTTCTTACGCACAGTGCCTGCAGCATGGCAGAATGCGTTTTTCAGTTCTGTATACTATGGGACTAGTAAACTGAGTTTTATCTGTTCCTTGCAATGTTGCACTTGATACAAAAATAAAAAGTTGTCATGCATTTCTGTCTTCCCTAAACTCTTGAGCAATTAAGAAAAAGGGAGCTCCAAAGTAGTCTAACTAAAATATTTAACAGGTATAAATAACCCTTAAGCTTTGCTAATGCTACTCAAGCTCTCATTAGAAAATGTCCAGCTTTTAGTTCATAATTATTTAGAAGTACTTAGTAATTTGCCAGGGCCAATCCCTTTATTAGCTTGCCATAAATAGAGGACAGGGCACTGGAGGAAGTGCCTGCTGAAGCTGCTTGCATTAGTAACTTGAAGTTTGGGAAGAAGATATCTTTCTTTCAAATGACTAAAGAAACATCATCCCTAATGTGAGCCCTGTATGCTGAACTTAGTCTTAAACACAACAGTGATCCTACTTTGGCAAAGAGGGATTACATAGCTGCTTAAGTAACTTAACTGCACCTACGCTGATAAGGAAAACTACTCTTTCCATGTGTAAAGAGAGTAAAAGAAAGTGCTTTTTTTGCCACACTCAGGCTACATGTATTCCGAAACACATGGAAAAGCAGTAAAAATAAAGCGTGCTGATGACAGAGATTGGCTGTTATCTGTACTAAGGTGTAGATCTGTCCTTCAGCCAAAAGTCTAAACAGAACAAAACTGGTGTTCTTTGACAGCTATACCCTGCACTAATCCAGAAACACTAAGAAAATATTACTTCATTATTTCCTAATAAAGGAGGATTTTGGCTGGAATCTAGTGATGGTGCTAAACCTTTAGCCTAGAGATAAAATAAACAATCAACAAGCTATCACCATTTGCTGGTAAAGCAGAAGACATAATATGAGTATAAGGGTTAGTCTGTTTTAACTGTTTTCACTACTTAATTGCTCTAAGATTTAGTTGGTCACCATTTAGGAAAAATGCTAAAAGATGAGGTCCAAACCAGAGTAGCTTGTAGCTACTTAAAAGAACATAGTATCTCCTAGTTGTAACTAGCCCTTTCCTGTATGGGTTTTTCTTTTGCTGTGTTTTTGTTTTTTGTTTGTTTTTTTTTTTAACAGATAAATTTGAAGTTGTGTGAAAGCAGGAGGGATTACTAGTTACAGTCTGTAATGACAAAAGTATACTTTATCAAACAAATATTGGAGAGTTCTGCATACTCACAGAATACTCTATGGAAAATGGTAAAATACTCTCTTTAAGCTAAACAGTCTAAATTTTCTTCCCCTTGTCTGTATTCATACTTGAGAATAGGCACGTTACTTCTTTTTAAGCTTAGTTGGAGAGAACCAAATATAAAAGTATGATACTTATTACCTGCCTGAAAATTTGGTTTAGCATGTAAGTTTTGTTACGTTAATACAATAAGATAAGGAGAGATGCTGAATAAGATGAAAACCGGCATGTTTTTGGTTAACAAATACAGTTAGTGAAGAAAGATAACCTGTGAAAATCATTCTGTCGTAGCCTCTGTAACTCATACTATGATCAAGTATATATGATCACAGCCTCAGGAAAGCAAAAGGTATGACATCTATACCGAATTCTATGCAGCTTATTTTCAATAAAATGACCTTTTATGTCATTATTTGCAACTATTTCCTTCACAATTGCTGCAGGCAGCTTTTGCAGAAAAACAGAGATCCCTTTTTATTCCTTGCAATAGCATCACTTGATACATCAGGCAGTTTTCTACTCTAATCTGAAGGTACTCAAAGCAGCACTATACTCTAAACATCATTATTCAGAAGAATCACAGCACTGCTGAGATTGCAACTCAAATATTGGAACTTCATTTGCCTTTATGAAGCCTGTAATCTAAGGTATTCCTTAAATGGTGACAGCTCAGCAACCCTTAAAAGCTTAAGAAGCATTTTTTCCATATACATCTTTATTTTATGTATGGGGGGTGGGGGGAAAGAAACAAAAAACAAAACCAAAAACCCCCAAACAAACAAAACCCAACCAAAACCAGAATGATAGACTACTAACTCAATATTTGGAATTAAAAATAATTCCAAAAGCTAACTTCTAGAACATGCTGTTCAAACTCCACGAAAGAGAATGCCAAAAGCCAAAGACTACTTACAGATCATGAAAAGCAGAAAAAAAAAGGCCAAACAGCCAGAACACCAAGGTGTTTAACCACCCGACTTACTGAACAGCTCCATCAAATCAGACAGGACTTTTCTGTGCTCAGCTTTTACCTCTTTTCTCTCAGATACATTAATGGCTTTCTTAGGAGAGACCATGCAGTGTAGTATTACCTTCAGTAAGTTTTATATGGCTTTGGAACATGGAAATCATCATCTAATAGACAAACAATACTAGTAACTGCTTTCAGTTGTTTTCATAATCATACTAAGCCATTTTGCAAAGTATCACCATATTTTCACACAAGTAATGATGCAGCTTGACTAGTTGTAGAAATGGTTCTCTTGCCTGTGAAATTTTTACTTGTAAAATGGAAATAACAAAAAAACCCCAAATCTGTCCTTTGTAATTGCAAATTATTTTTCCAGCTTATCATTTAATATCAAAATCTGAACCAGAAAAACGCAAAAAAAGTTTAACTCACATAAACTCTATGCAAAAAAAACCAAACAAACAAACAAAAAAAAACCCAAACAAAAAAAAAACCAACCCAAAAAAACCCCACTCAAAACCCAGCTTCAGTCAGGTTTAGCTCTGTTTTCTTGTTCTTTTTCAACTTTCCAGTGACAATCAGATACTGGGGTTCATGCTGTCTTCCATCGTTCATGTCCTTGTTATTCTTTCTCTAACAGACTTAAAGTATGCCTCTCTCCATAGCTAAGGTGCTGGCTCTCCAAAAACTGCATCAGTTTGTTAGTTGGCTTGTTTTTAATTCCTTTCTCACTCCTTTCATTAGCTCACTTTCTCCAAATAGTAGACATCTTCCCTCTATTTCTCAATCCTTTTCCATTACTTATGTTTGCAATTCATCTTATAATCAGCAGGCTGATATTCTCAGACATAAGAGGTGAAAGGCTTTACAAGCTTTGCAGACTCCATTTCTCTGCTGCCAAGTACACTTCCCAAATCTAGACAGGACCTAAATATAGCAATCTCTGCCTCCAGTTCAAAATCTGAGCATCATAGTGAAGGGAGCAGGATGTTAGGTGAACACATATCAGAAGACCACAATCAAATGGAAAGAAAAGAACAGACAAGAATATTCAACTAATACTCAACTGAGATTCTTCAGTGCTGTTTTTTACTCAGTGGGACATGAACAAGTGTAGTTTACCAAATTCTTCCTCCGTAAATCAAGCAGCATGCAGATCAGCATTCCATTAAGACATATGTATGGCAGTGAAAAACATGCCATTTTTCCACTACAAGAGGAAAAGCAGTACAGGAAAACTGTTAGAAAGCTGGCAGCTATAAAATAATTTGTTTTAATTTATTTTACAAGGACTAACTCATTCACTGACACATGAGTGGATTAGAGTCTACTTTGCATATAGCACAGTCTTATTGTTCAAAGTGTCTACTGAAATTGCTAGATAGCATGCTGTCAATACATGCCTATGATTATAGTATTTTATCAAAAAAACCTTTACTTTTACAAAATCATTGGAGTTCTGTTAAGTAAAACATTAAAAGAAAGTGTTTCACAAATTTAAGTACTTCCTTTTTACTAATTCCTGGGGAGTAATCAACAGAGGAACTCCCTCCTGCACCTGTGTACTATTCAGAAATAGTAAAAATACTTTAAAATTTTGAATTAAATTCCATCTTTGGACATAGCCTGCAAAAATAAGAATTCCTTACAAAGTGTCACTGACCACCTTTTCTGAAACAATCAGTCCAGATGATCTGTTTGTTTATCAGGCAATACTAAGATAGAAACATGAAACTAATTCATTTATAGAGGGTTTTGTCTGAAGGAGAAGACACATTATTTACCTTTTACTACCTTGTCACCTCTAAAATGAGATTAAATACGTGCAAGTTAGAATGCAGGAATACGCATTTTGGTTTTGAGGGGTTTTTTTGTGTTGTTACGCATTGTACTAACAAGCAGCCTTTTGAAGAAATGAACACTGGAAAAATTTCAGGAGTTTGTGTGCTTCTAAATTAACATTTAGGAGCAAATTAGTTTTTTATCACTTATTTGAGGCATTTATATTTTGAACACAAAGCAAAACTGAAAAAATATTTTTTTGGGACGCGTAACTTGAAGAGAAGTATTATCCAAAATATTAAATATGTTTATGCAAAATAACACAGGCTCAAGGTATAAATCAATCACAGCCTTAATTTCGTTAAATCCCAAAACACTGAAATGAAGATGTTATCTTTCTCTAAATAAAAGTTTAGGATGAGAAATTTAGGTGTTTTGGAAAAAAAATGCTAGGGAGCTGAGTAGCCTAAGTACAGTTACATTATTTAGCTATTACTTTGTAAACACGAAGAAAAGGGATGTAAAGCAGTTGGACAAAAAGATTTGGTATTTTAATTTTTTTTGTGCTTTTTGTGTTTTAAACATTTATTGGAAGGATTTCTACCTCTTCTTTGCTACTTTTATTAGAAGAGAACCTGTCTTCAATTTCTGTGATGAATATTAATTAGGCAGGCTAGCTGCACTTACACAGCTAAACAAGTTGCTATGACAATAACAAAAGTGTTCTACATATCTCCAGGATAATGAGCTGTAATAGCCAGGCTAACCAACAGCTGTGCTACCCCATTTGAGTCATTCCAAATGGCTCAACAGAGACATTTAATTTCTAGTATTAAAATCCAAACCACACTTCAACAGTCACTCCACAATTTATTTTTACTGGTGAGACTGTGATGGCACTATTTTTAAAATACAGTAAAGCTTCTTGGAAAATAATTATTTATTCATAACCAGAAAACTGTTGGGATCATCTTTCAACTCCCCTTAGTAATAACAGCATTATGCTTCTGACCCAGCCTGCAACACCTGTCAAAACACTGGTCTTCTGCAGTGGGGTTCCAAGCTATTAGTAGCAACAATGAACAAGTTAAATAACCTCCCTTCAAAACATAGTAATAGTGCACATGGAATCACAAAGCAGATATTGTACCATCACCTCTTGAACAAATGTTGCTTGCAGATTAATTACTTCCAAACTAATGTCTTACTCTTTAAGTATCCTGCTATAAAGATAGCTTTGAGAACTTCGGGTTATATATTCATAACAAGCAGGAACTTCAGGTAAATGCTTTAAAAACAGAGTTTGTCAGGAATCTAGGAGACATCAAAACAATCCTGTTATTTTAATTCTGAAACAAACACTGCATAATACTAACTGCCTCCGTACCTGATGGCAAAATCGAAATCAGCTGGACACAGGCAGTTACTTAACAGTAAACTGAACTGTTAAGAAAGCCCACGTATGCTTTCATTAGTATACACAATAATCACCATGTTAGGTAAACAAGAAACTTTGCTGAATGCAAATCAATAGTGTAGCTGTTACTACTTATACTTTGGATGTAACATTAAATATAAGGATCTATAAAATGCCAAGTTTGTGCTCTGCATTTTTCCAGCATGTTTTATCTATCTAGAGGTACAGTCCTACTAGTTCTCAGAGAATAGATACTTAAGTCTACATAAACTGTAATAATGTCCTGTCTCTGATAAGTCTCGTGCAGTGGGCTCTCCTTGTCATGTCACCCACATACTGCAAGTTGTCTAAGAATTCTTCTAAGGACTCATTTTAGATTCTAAGAACCTCTGATGCCTACACACAGTCAGAGACATCAAGCAGCAAGATAAAAGCCAAACAAGTCTTGTTTCTCCAATCTATGGTAGTAAGCAAAAGAGCAACAAATTATGTATTTGTCACTGCAAGATGAACATTCCTGGCAAGCTATATATGGCAAACTGTTCTAATATTAATCTCACTGTATGAGAACAACATGGTGTCTGGAGGAAAGATGTAGCCCAAACATACAGAAGTGTATTCCATTCTATTTTTGCTGTAGTCAAGAAAGACTGAAGTGTACTACTTTCACTCTTCTCTCATCAGTCCAGCACAGGAAAAGTGAATTGCAGTACTTCTATGATTTCTGCAGTATCTCATACAAAGGATACTGTATTTTACATTGGAAAATACTAAAAAGCCTAAGCCGTAGAGAAACATCTGTATACTTGTGATACTCTCACATTAAAGGTTTGTATTTCTTCCTAAAGGTGAGAATTCTGCATCTATGATTGTATTTAAACAAACAAAATTTTAATGGGGTGGGGGGCGGGGGGGGCAGAGGGAGAAAGTAATCTATGGTTGGATAAATATTCCTCCCTTGCACTGTGGTATTACACCTCTCAGAGAAGGAATGCAGACCTCCAAGCTACAGTTCTACAATAAATCCACAGAATTTGAAAAACTGGTTACTCCACTGGTATTTCTGCTTCTTAAATCCTATTATCGCTGCTAGTGCACTTCAAGGAATGCTAATGCATGACTGAATCTCATTCGGCACTGATTATTCAAGTAGTAAAGGGTCACGTGGGCCCACTGCTCCTCCATCAAATACATATAGTCAACCACTGCCCCTTGGGATGGTTACCCTCACAGGATGGCTACCAGCAGGATGAGAAGATGCTGTTCAGTGGTGAATAAAGGCTGCAATTATATTTGGCCCAGGGTTGTTAGGTATAACTATTAACTGTAGATGACTCGGTGTTAACAATGCTTAGCTTATTTTCTTAGAACTGCTTGCCACAATACAATGAATTCATTATACCTCATTCATTATTTTCAGAGATTAAAATTCTCTTGTGGTTTCTACAAGTATTCAGAGAATTGTTAAAAAAAAAAAAAGCAGCAGTCAGACTCGATGGCATTATGGTAGTGTAGATCCCTTCCAACTGAACGGGTCAATGCAGTACATACACAGACAATATTTCTGAAGATGCATTGTGATTCACGAAAAAATTCTTTCATGGCAATTTCTCCATACTCTTACTCATACTTAATTTCTTTCATGTATTAAATAAATAGCTTTTGTCTTCATACTGTCAATATCACTGACCTGATGTCCAGGCTAGTACCTTTCCTTTACTATTGGTGGTGACAGATGTCCAAGTCCAAAGCTAAACTATCATTTTGTTTCTTTCAAGTGCAGAATTTGTTTCAGTTTCCAACTGCCAAAAAACTTGGACATTACAGCAGAGGAGTAAACGGGGGGAAGGCAGGAAGTGAATAGAAAAAGCTTGATGTTGCACAGTGACACAGCACATGAACCAATTTTGCTAAGAATACCATTTTGCTATCAATAAAGGTAATTTGCATTTTTATTCCTTACAAATAATTTTGCATCTCTGAGTGCTTTAATGAAAGGAAAAACTTTCTAAATTTAGGTATTACTAGTCTCCCATTACCACAAAAGGTAACCTCAGATGAATGTCTTAATTTATAAATAAATTCTCAACAATAACAGAAGAGACTAGAGCAGACAAGCACTACATTAAATATATACTGTTCCTCAAATTCCACTTAATGGCTTTTGAAGTCCATAAACAACAAATAGGAAACCTCATTCAAAAGTATCAGGAAGAAAGAAAGGTATGAAGAAGGAACAGATAGCATATGCTACACTGTAAGGTGAAGTACTACGACTCTGTTAGTAGTACTACTAGCATTCTTTCCACTCACAGTAAATAAATGGACAGCACAAAAATACAGTGTTGAAACAAGAAGATGCTAGGGAAAAAAATGAAGAAAAGTCCTATTTGCCTTTTAACAGATACTTGTCAGTGTCATTCATTCTCAGATGGGCTTTCTTTCTGCCTCTTAGGAAAACACCAAAGAAGCTTCACCTAGATTAAGCCATATCATTATGAACAACCCATTACTCATGGGACCCATTAAAAACACTCGGAAAGCTGCTGTCAGATTTAATCCAACTCCACCCGCTTTCACAGACAAAAGCATTATAGTTCAGGACCCTGCTAGGTTGCTTTGGAAACAACAAATTGCTTCCATTCTTTTCTTCTGTGCCACTGATCCATCCAAATGAGTAAAGGCAAACCCCAATTCTCTAAAGAGAAAGTAAAAATGTTCAATTTAACAATCCATTTTCAGTGACAACAGGAAATAAATACATTAAAAGCCTAACCTCTGCTTTGGAATGTGTATTTAAAATTCTGTTTCCTTTAAGAGGTCTTTCTAAAACACCATAAAAACATGTTTATTGAAAATAACATCAATTCTACTTACTTCAAGGGGTTTTCTATCAGTGACAAGAAAGTTGTAAGCTGAGAAACAACCAGACATTTAGCTGCTGGACTATCCCTCCGTAGTTCTACTGAAGCATGCATAAGTGCGTTTATCCAAAATCAAATAAAGCATTTATCCAAAATGAACTTATTCTGACTTGGCTGGAGTCCATTCCTACAGATGGCTTTGATAAAGTTCACATCAATTGAGAGAAATCACTGTTCAATAATACCTTTTAAATTAACTAATCTTGAATTCTGTGGGTAGGCTTTCTTTTAATTTCCATAGGAAACTAAGGGTTCAGCATTTTTAATGGTCACAAACTACAGGGTGATTGAGAGTGCTTTGGGAAAGAGGATTCCCAGCCCATTTTCCAGACACACTTCACATTGTCAGAAGTCTGCAAGTCCCCTATCTCCAGGGTATATGGAAAATAGGAACAAAGTACTGGAACTTCAGAAAATAAGGCTTAAGCAATGGACGGCCCCAAGGCAAGTGCTCTACCATAGCAATACTCAAGAAGCGAGAAAGGCTTCCCCCACAAATAGTGAGGCAAATAAGGTATGCAAGACCCTTGGCTAGGTATGACAGGGGATACGGAGGCACCAGAAGCTCTCTTGGAACCAGCATGAGAACAAAAGGAACAAGGAACAGGATTTGAGGCAGAAGAACACTGTTAGTTTTCTCAGTAAGGTTTAGCTATTAGGAGGTAAAGAACTAACTAGAGAATGCAAGTAACTGCACCAGCTAAAAAAAGAAAATAATTAAAATCTTGATTTATTCTAGATCATAATGCCTGAAATGAGTTCTTAGGTCCCCACAAAAAGATTTTTAGGGAATAAATTTGTAACCAGCATGTGAAAGAACAATTTCTTCATAAAAAGTTAAAAACTTAATGTTTCAGAAAAGTAATCTCAAAACAAAAAGGTCAAAGTACGAGCAGGAAGATACAAATTCTGGCAGCAAATGAGAGTGAGGCAAAGAAAAATGATGTGGCAGACCTTGAGAAACAAGTCTACCAAGTAAAATAACAATATCGCAATGTTTTTTCTGATAAGCATTGTATTGAACATATGCCCATTTAGTTTTCCCCTCTAGAGCAGAATATGTATTGTTTAAATAAGATTTAAGAAAGAAGGATTTATTTAGATTTTGTTTCCAAAAGTAAATTAAGATTCCAATAAGTTTCAGTGGTTATAAATCTGCTCTATCTTCAGAAGCTGAAACAAAAGGCAAAGCTCTTTACCAGAAGTTTTATTTAATTAACACACATCTACATACTGAACAATGACCAGCATCACATTACAACTGGTATTCTTTTTGTCTTGTTTCCCTGCTGCAAAATTTGCTTGTCGTATGATACCCATTTTCTTCTGTGCTGGCTAGACATGCTGGACAGACTTCTAAATAATAACTTGAAGTACGTTATCCATATGCATAATATGTTCAGTATATTTACACAGTTATAGAGTATGCTCTACAAAAACCATAATGAAAGCTAATAATGAAAGCTAAATAAAACACAATAGCACCTTTGAGCTAGATACCCACTCCTGATCAGGCTTCTTTCCATTACTGGAGCCTATTTCCTCCTCTAGGGGACCATTCCACCAAGTTGTCTACTTGAAGCTCATTCCTACAGAGAGGGTGTTTGGCTATGAAAAAGCCCAAACAACATTAAAAGAAACATATTAAATCTAGTTATTTATAGTGAATGATAAATATCACCTTTACAAAGCACCTTTTATGCATTTATTATATTGATGTGCATGTAAAAAAATCCTCAAGGATTCATTCTTGTCACACACTTTGTCATTTCTGACATGACAGTCAAAATATTTCATTTGCAAGAACATTAACATGACATGAACACTACACATTTTATAAATACTCAGCCTTCCTTAAAAGCGAAGTGTTCTTCTTTCTGAGCATATTTATATTGAAATAAATAGCTCAGAGTTTTAGAGCAAGGATATATTTGGGCTACGGGAGTAAGACTATTTAAAATATGAAAGAAATAAGCCATCTTTCAAAGACAATATCTTTCTTAGTTACAAACAAAGAATGACCTTTTACCCTTTTTCTTCAAAGCCTGCACAGAAATAATAGCAGCCTGATGAAATATGCTTTGTCAGGACCAGACACGGGGTACCTTCTCTTTTTCCCCAACAGACACATGAGACATAATTTAACACCAAAAGCCTTTTTCTCTGAAGTATATTCTAGGTAAAGCAAAATTTATACAATAGCACTGTCATAGGACTACTCACAAAATTTAACAGAAGACTGTGTGCACTGTACAAATGGACAACTTCGTGAAGCAAAAATGACAGATGTGAAAAACTTCTGCCTAATGGAGCAACCCTTTAAAATTACAGAAATCTGGCCACGGAACCAAGGCATCTTTAGAGAGGCTACAAAGCAGACCTCACAAAGCACATGAATGCTGGGGGCTGCTAATCTGGAATGAGTCACTAGTCAATTAAAGAGACTGGCAGTCATAATCTGATATTTTAATTTATTGCAGCAGTAAAGGCATCCTTTTGAGAGACAGAATCTTAACACAAATTTGAAATAACAGTTTTCCAAATGTTCTGAATGAATGAGCCATTCCTGATTGGCAGTGAATGAATGAGCCATTCCTGATTTGGCAGCAAACCAAAAATCCTCCAGTGACAAGACTAAATAAATTAATTCTATTAAATGTGAAAAAAAGTTTTCTGGAAAAAAAAATCCTAACAGTGCTCATAAAGACTTTTTTTTTTTAAAAAAAAAGCGTGCATCTTTCTGCATCCCTTATCCACTTTAGTACTGTAATTGTAAACAAAACACAAAAGTCAGCTGAACAATGCCAACACAGATACTGAAGACTAACAGTAAAAGCATATGAAAATGACAAAAAATGTCTCACAATGAACAGCTAGAAGAAGAAAAAATGTTTGAATCCATATCTGGCAAGCTTTTATAAGAATGCAGTTGATACACAAAGACATTAGATTACTGTAGAGATCTTACTTCTGCATAGGATCTTTACTTACTTGCGCAACTCTAAATTTAGTCTCAACAGAAGACTGAGATGAAGGTAGTGTTAACTCTCAAGCTGTTAAGTACTAAGAAGTTTTTCCAATCTCGGTAAATGCTTTTAGGTTAGCATTAGAAAGATAAAACAATTGCCAAATTCGTAATACCATGACAGGCCAAACTTTTTACTCAGCAGTTTTGTGTTTGCAGCTTCACATTTCATGTCTCACTGATGATTTAATGCTGTCATTTGTATTAATAATGGCAAGCATTATCTTGCCTGGAAGAATCGTGTTTGAACCGGAGCTGCTTTGGGGAGAGGGTATGCCGTTTGTTGGTCTCCTTTGTTTTCAAGGTGATACCTAAAGTGCTTTCCCACGTTTTTTACGAGGAGAGATTTGCATTGTAGCCATTCAGGCACAGAAACTACCCGGCTCAGATGCAGTACTAGGACTAATACCTATCATGTGGAAACAGTGAATTCCGCAACGCTGGGATTTAGATGCATGTCAGAGTTTTGGCTAAAAGCTGCAAAAACCTCCTTGGCAATTGATTGAAATCAGGAATCATTTTGAAGGTAAGAAAGGCTTATTCACTCACTGTTTTAGAAACTTATGATAGTTCAAAAGAGCAGAATGCACACCCACCTCTGTTCAGGCTTCACTACTATGAAAGCAATCTATAGATAACATGGGGTTGGACAAAGGCAGTAGTTCTGGAGATTTCATGGTCCTTTCTACGCAAAACATAGTAAGTAATTTGACTTTACATTCAAGTAGTATATAATGATGATAATTTCATCACATCATAACCCAGTTTATTTCTTGCATGTTAAAAGCACCAGAAGGTTCAGTAGAGGCACTGACTGCTACAGACACATCAAGAACCTCTGCACTGGAAAAAGGCCTCTGCAAGTGCTCTTTCCTTCATTAGTTTCCCTCAAATTTCTCAGGAACTCTATAGAGTGGGATAGCTGCATCAAAATTTTGTGTATGTGGCAATGGAACAGTGTCAGTCCAGAAGCCAGACAGACCACACTTGCCACCTCTGTCTTCTTAGGTTGACTGACTATGCACAAGCAGGGACTAATCTATCCCTGCTTGTTCCTAATAAAGAACACCACCCAGGTTTGTGCTAACATTTGCAGCTCTATTCTGGCTGAGGAGGAGGCAGAACAATTCCCAAGAGTAAGTGCAGCAGCGCTGGATACAGATGGTGAGACTACCATGCCATTATATTGCCCTAGAAAGAAAAGGGCAAACAAAAAGGAAAAGTATAACTAAGAAGCACACAAGAAAAATAAATACTATGGTTTTCAAAAGAGCAGTTAAAGTATACTCATCCGCAAGTTTTTTCTGGATAGAGCCCAGAGAAGGGCCATAAAGATGGCCCACTGTCAAAGCTTATCAGCTTGGAAAAAGGAGTGTAGACATGATTTTAATTCAACAGTCCACTTCCAACACACAGCTTTGGTCTCTTTTAAGCACAATAATATCTACGTGCATCACATCACATACAAGCAGTGAAGAGGCACCCAGCCATATGGAGGCATACAATGGTGCACACTTTTACCCCGGGAGGAAGGAAAAAGTAAGGTAAGAACTACAGAACAAGCTTCTGAAAATACTGATGGACCTTACCATTGTTCAGTTTGACAGCTACTCTCTCCATAGATTGACTTCAGGCCAATAGTTTTTAGAAGCCAGCTGATAACTGTTTGCACTCTTCACCATGATTTAAAAGAACAATAGCCAGATGGCCTTCTGGTGATAGCAGTTCATTGCTTTCGAATAGCTATTACGATAACTTTTAACCATAGAATAACCAACTTGTTCATTTATGAGGACTTAAAAAATACACAGTTTACAAAACATATGTGCACAGTGTGTTATCACAGGAAGAGTCAATGATTCCAAGCAAACTGCGCGTTCTTCATCTGAACCAGAGCTCAGAACCAATTTAGTTTTACTCAGTAATGCCTCACGCAGTTCTTCAAGAGTTTTATCATTTGCAAATATAGAAACATACTTAAACCCAGAGATTTCCATACAGGAAGCACTCTGAGCTCTCATGCATCAAAACAGTTCAATTGATCAAAATGCAGTCAGAACAGTTGATACACAATGAGGATACAGCCTACAATACATAAAAACACAAGCTGCCCCATACTACAGAAAATTCTGACCTATTATTTCAAAATATATGAAGAGTAATCTTACTTGGAAAAATGGTAATTACAACTTAAAAGTACCTCAACACAATGCCTAATGGGAATAAGCAATTTTCATATGGCAGCTGTTCAAGTAGCAGCAATACTGTGGACGTGACACTATTTATAGTTAAGATTACTTTATATTTTAAGTAAAGAAATTCAAGTCATACTCAGTTAATAATTAAGCTCTAAATAATTACTGAACAATTTTCAAATAATTTTTCCATCCTGTATTCTTCAGGAAGATAAACAACAACCTTCTAAAAAAGGTTCTGACCATATCTCATTGATCTTCTGGTATCCTGAAAAATCAACAAGGGTTTCCTTCTTGTTGTCTTACAAAACCTGTAAATAACACTAACGTTCAAAGGGGTGAAGTTGTTACATTTTGACCTGTTTCTTTGGAATACCCTAGTATTCTTATACTTCAAGAGCAATAAATTTCTTTATTTGGCACTTTGACATTCTCAGACAGTAATATTTCATTCTGAGCATGTAAGGAAAAAGGCACCTGTCTCCTCCCCCTTCCTCAGCTGGTTTGAGGAGTTAGTCACACAAATTCCAGAAGTGCCAAAGTGAATCTGCCTACTCAAAAGCAGGGAATGGAAAGTGTGCTCACTGCTCATGGAGTGGCACTGTAATGACGATACCACTCCAGTTTTGTATTTCTATCAAGTAAATCCCCATTGGGAAAGCAGATCTGTATCCTTTTACTATCAGGAGAGACTACAGGAAGTAGTACTTTTGTATCATCGTAACCAGTATAGATCACGTTTACATATTAAAACAGCTTAGCACTGTGGTACCACTTCATTTTTACTCAGAGCCTACGTAGCAAACCCCCGGCACCCCAGATGGAGTTTCCCGCCTCGAGAGGACAGGACGCACGCACCCACCCCCGCCCCGTGCCGCTCACGCCCCGCCCCTGGACACGCCCCCAACTGGTGGCAGTCTTCCCCCTCGCCGGGAGAAGAGCGCCCTCGGCCAATCAGAGACCTTCCCTCGCCCCCACTCCGCGCGGGTAATGGCCAATGGGAAGTCAGAAGCTGAGGCGAGGGGCCAATCAACGGTCTTCGCTCCCGCGTAGCCCACGCGGGTAAGGGCCAATGGAGAGCCAGCACTTGAGGCGAGGGGTTTGAGGCGGTTAACGGTCGGCAGTTGGTGTCGGTCGGTGGCGGCGACGGACGTTTTGTGGCGCAGCCGGAGTTCATCTTAGCAAGGCACCATGGTGGGAGACGGGATCCTTGCGGCTGTGGGGGGAGGGGGCATTTGGAGACGGGATCCTTGTGGCTGCGGGGGGAGAAAGGGCGTTTGGGACCGCTTCTGCTGCGGCACCTCATGGGATTTCATGACTGCACGTGCTGCGCCAGGACTCGCAGGCAGTCTCTGCTTGAAGTCACCGCGGTAGCTCTAAGGCAGAAGTGTTGGGGAGAAGGAGAGAAATTAGTGTAAAAGCATATTAATTTTAGAGGAGGCGGGGCATAGAAACCGGCCGATAGCTAGCAAGACGAGATATGTGCAAGGGAAGTCTGTTCGGAGCAGGCACCTCCCGCGCGAAGACGCGAGGGACGAACTGAAACCTGATCCGGGAGGCAGGGAGATAGCGGGAAAGAGCATGGTGGCGACCGGCCGGATCTATCCGCCGTTTTTAGGCCGCCTTGGTGCGTGAAACCGTAGACGGCACGGCACGGCACGGCACGGCACGGCGCGCGCTCCTGGGAGGGCGGCGGTGAGGGACGAGGCGGGTGGCGCGTGCCGGGAGCCGCTCCCTGAGTGTAGCCAATCAGAGGAGGAGGTGTGGCCGGCGACGGTGAGGGGCAGAGCGGGCCACTCGCTGGGCGTAGCCAATCAGGAGCGGGTGCGGCCGGCGGCGTGAGGGGTCGCGCGGGCGGCGCGAGACTCGTGCCGGATCTGCGGGGGTGGAGCGGAGACTGCGGAGTTTGATGAAGCTACCAAGGAAACGGGGAAGAGCAGCCCAGACACCTTGCTTTTTCTTTCCCATCTCAGCTTTTTTCTAGATACACTCTAACAGTAAACTAGAAAAGCAGCTTATTTCCATCTCAGGTGTAAGACAATTGAGGTATTGGGAGATTAAACATACATGGCACAGTTGCTTAGAATCAAAGGAGCGAGCTAAAAGGGGGCAGATTACAATCGATTGGGACTCTAAGACGATTTCACATAGGAATATGTATGAAAAAAATATGTACGAATTGCTAGGGCCTAGATAGTGCTATGCTTATTATACAGGAAAATGTAGTGAATGGTCCTGTGCAGGAAAGATTATGGCAACAGTTACCCAGTACGTGGTCTGGTAACAAGTCAAGGAAATTGGGGGGATATTATCTAAAGAGGTCTTCCAAAGACTAAAAGAAGGTGAAAAGGAGACTAGGCTGGATATTAAAGAGGGAATATATATGCAGCATTTTAAGGAATAATGAATTTGTATTCACCTGTGTGTGCATAGAAACTATGTTGTCTTTAGGATCTTCCAATATTCTCAAAGTCAGTGCAGGTCAGCTAAGGTGAGTAGTGTCTTGCCAGCAGCAGACAACTTGTTCTCTTAAATTGTCACTTAAGAGCAAACAGGGAATATTCATTGCAGAAAAGGAAGATCATAGAAAGTACAACCCATGGGCAGGTAGCCCCATGTCTCATTATCATTCTCTTTTTACTTTGCAGCGTGAATGCATATCCATCCATGTTGGTCAGGCTGGTGTTCAGATTGGCAATGCATGTTGGGAATTGTATTGTCTTGAACATGGGATCCAGCCTGATGGTCAAGTGCCTAGTGATAATACAATGGGACGTGGAGATGATTCATTTAACACTTTCTTCAGTGAGACGGGAGCCGGTAAACATGTTCCGAGAGCAGTGTTTGTTGACCTAGAGCCAACCGTAGTTGGTATGTACCCAACATTAAAGGTCTTAAGTGAAAAAGTGAGGATCCATTACAGATTCCCCACTGTCTTATTTTGTTTCTATAGAACACTACAGATTTTAAAACGTGTGTCTGGATGCTGTTTTGACATTTGAGGTTATTGTTATTTGAAAGAAATTACATAATGGTCTACAGGTAACAATATCTGGAAAACAAGAGAACTTCTTTACGATCTGGATCATCTTTCCGGACTGCTGCACTGCATACAGAGTTTTGTTTGAGTGCTGTCCAGTATCATGTCTGTACCTGTAATGTAGTTTTCTGAGTGATCTCTGTGTTCATTGAGTACAAATACTGCTTTGTATGTGCCTGATGTTTACCCTGAAACAAAGGGGCAGAAGTGGTGCCAACTTCTTAAGACTAGTCAGACAAAGCTGTGTGTAGTCAGAGATGCTGTCTACACTCTTTTGACACACGTGCTTTGTGTGTAGTCACTAGGCAGCACACACAGAACTGAACAGATCAAACTTATGATGAGGTATTGTGGGGTTTTTTGTAGATGAAGTACGTACAGGCACGTATAGGCAGTTATTTCATCCTGAGCAGCTCATTACTGGGAAAGAAGATGCAGCCAATAATTATGCCAGAGGCCATTATACCATCGGAAAAGAGATCGTTGATCTAGTGCTAGACCGCATTCGCAAACTGGTAAGGATTCATGCTGCAAGTTAGTATTTAAAATAATTGATGCAGCTCTATAGCTAGCTATATTGATGGTTTGCTGGTTTTTTGTTAAGAAGTTTATGCATAGTTAATTGTTCAAAACAAAATAAACCTTTTATTTCCTTGCCTGCCCTGGGCCCCCTTTAAATAAAAATTCAAGCAGTTAAATCAGGACCTTTCAAGAACACTGTTTTTTTTATTTTAACAATGTAAAACTAGCTAACTTATGACAGAAATTATTTTGAATGATTATTTTAATACTGATTTTTCCAAAACCAGCAATAACTTTTTTTTCTCTCATTTTTTTTCAACTCATTATAGGCTGATCTATGCACGGGGCTGCAAGGCTTCCTTATCTTTCATAGTTTTGGAGGAGGCACTGGTTCAGGGTTTGCATCACTGCTCATGGAAAGGCTGTCTGTTGACTATGGCAAGAAATCTAAGCTGGAGTTTGCAATTTATCCAGCACCACAAGTTTCCACTGCTGTAGTGGAACCCTACAACTCAATTCTAACTACCCACACAACATTAGAGCATTCAGACTGTGCCTTTATGGTAGATAATGAAGCCATTTACGATATATGTCGTCGTAACCTGGACATTGGCCGTCCTACTTACACAAATTTAAACCGATTAATTGGGCAAATTGTTTCATCCATCACAGCCTCACTGCGTTTTGATGGAGCCCTCAATGTAGATCTGACAGAATTTCAAACTAACCTGGTTCCATACCCACGAATCCATTTCCCCTTGGTAACATATGCCCCTATCATCTCTGCTGAAAAAGCATATCATGAGCAGTTATCTGTGGCTGAAATTACCCACGCATGCTTTGAACCAGCCAACCAGATGGTCAAATGTGACCCTCGCCATGGCAAGTACATGGCCTGCTGCATGTTATACAGAGGCGATGTTGTGCCCAAAGATGTCAATGCAGCCATTGCCACTATCAAGACTAAACGTACCATTCAGTTTGTGGATTGGTGCCCAACTGGATTCAAGGTATGTAGCCTTTTAAGTGCTCGATATCTAAATGATTAGGAATTGTGTAGTCTTCAGAGGTGACAGTCATACTACAATGTTGTAATCTCCCTGTTAAATATTTTGATAAAGTGCAAAATTAAGCTATTTTATTTGTAATCATGGTGATTTTTGATTGTTAACAGAAATGAGTCTTTAAGCCTTAGCACTGCTAAGGAAAGTTCTCATTTGTTTTCTTGAAGGTGGGCATTAACTACCAGCCTCCAACTGTGGTGCCAGGTGCTGACCTTGCCAAGGTGCAGCGGGCTGTGTGTATGCTGAGCAACACAACTGCTATTGCAGAAGCATGGGCTCGGCTCGACCACAAATTTGATCTCATGTATACTAAGCGTGCCTTTGTGCATTGGTATGTTGGGGAAGGGATGGAGGAAGGAGAATTTTCTGAAGCCCGGGAAGACCTTGCTGCCCTTGAGAAAGATTATGAAGAAGTTGGCCTAGACTCGGTAGAAGCAGAGGCTGAAGAAGGAGATGAATATTGAGAAAACTAAAGCCTGGAAAAATTTATTTACCAAAAAAAACCAATTGCAGAACCCTGTTTGTTTTCAAATGTGTTTCTAAATAAAGTTCCAGAGATTATACTGCTGCTTTTTCTTCTTCACTATTAATGTGTGTATTCATGAGGGAAGGACCATTTGAGATGGCAGGTTTTGGTAGTGGATCTGTTACCTGCTTTAAAAGTGCATGGTAATTTTTACCTTCCGACATTGGCCTAGTAAAAAAAAAAAAATTAATATCCTTTACCAGTATGGTCACATGAATAAAGCTTTAGAGACATATGGAAGCAGCTCTATCATGGAACACTTGGCTTATGTAAAAAGTGCTGAACCCGTTGGTTAGAGCATGGTGCTAACAGCACCAAGGTTGTGGTTTCAATCCCCATACAGGCCATTCAGCTAAGAGTTGGACTTAGTGATCCTTGTGGGTCCCTTACAACTGGGACTATTCTGTGAAATAACTAGGCTTTTGTTTGGGGGGTTTATTGGTTGGGGTGTGAATCTTTTTTTTTTTTTTTTTTTGGTTATTAAGAAAGAATTGCTGTATTTAAATACGAAAAAGTCTCTGGTTTTGACTCGGAGACTGAAAGAACCCAGGTTTCAGCAGCCTAATGCATTAGGCACGCTGCTGCCGGCGGTAGCTGCTCCAAGCCGTGCCCGAGTGAAAGCCGATCCGCACACAAACCACCGACCAAACACCCGTCAGCAAGGTCTTCCATTTATCAGTCACCGTTCCCAGTCCGTCTCACACTCCTCAAGGATCACTTCCAGTTTATCTTCCCCCTCGAGAGCTCCGCCAGTGTATAGCGCTGCTCTGCCATGACGGAGGATTCCTGGCAGTGCTCACACAGCAACGGAGTCACGCTAAGGCCACACCGAACCCCGTACGAGGGTACCTGCCCCGGGGCAGCCGCACACGGCCGCACCCGCCCTCGCACAGCGCCGCGCGGAGGCAGCTCTGCCCACCGCGGAAGTGCAGGGCGCCGTCCCAAGAGGCGGCGAGTGCTGTCTCCGCTGCTGCGGCCGAAACTTTCGGGACCATGGTGCAGCTTTACAACCTGCACCCTTTCGGGTCGCAGCGAGTAGTGCCCTGCAAGCAAGAACCGGCGCACTTCTGCTGCGGCCAAGACGTGCTGTTCGTGGCCAGCACGGCGGCCAGCTGTAGGGTGGAGGTGTTCGCCGTGCGCGAACAGGGCCGCTGCGAGGCCCTGGGCTCCTTCGCCACGCTGGGTCCCGTGCTGCGCATGGCGCACAGCTCGGCAGGTCAGTCCCGGCGACCGCTGGGTCCGTCAGTGCTCGGCTGGGGAGGCCGGGACGTGTCAGGCTCGAGTGCGTGGACCGGCCCTGAGGGTCCGCCGGGCGGGGATGGCGGGCCGCTCGGGCCGGGGCCGGGGCCGGGGCCGGGGCCGGGGCCGGGGCCGGGGCCGGTGGGTGGCGGGCGGCGAACAAAGCCGCTCGGGCTCCGCCGCGGGAGGACGACCTGGCCCTCCCACCCGTCTCTGCCTCAGACTTCCCCTCAGGCTCCTTCTCAGGCTCCCTCCGAGCTCGAGGTAGGGCGCGCCTGCTGGAGCGGGCTGCCCAGCGGCCCGGGCTGGGAAGCGCGGGCCGGTCCCAGCGCCGGCAGCGCTTGAGCCTGCAGAGAGGGTACGGGCCGCATCTCCCTTCGTCGTCTGCCTCCGCCTCGGTTGCGGTCTGTGCCCCCTTCCCTGCTTTTGGTTTTTTGTTTTTGTTCTTTGTTTTTAGAGCACGGAGTGGGTGGTCGTTCCAGCCGATCCCACAGCTCTTCATAAGTCTATTGCTTTCCATGGTCTGTAGAGAACAAAACATTTCCTCATTAATGGGTGTGAGGAGGCGGGGAGTGGGGGACCTTGTCTGCAGTCACAACTCATAGAGATAATTCACATAGGAGTTACCCTGGATCTACATCTGTAAATCCTGCTTTTTACTGGTGTGTGAAGTGTGTGCCACCCAGCAAAGAAATTTGCACTTTGTATTTAATTAGGGAAAAATCGGTGAAAACTGTTTTTGGAATTTTTTGTAAGAGTTGAGACTTGAAGATGTTCTTTGTAGCATACTACAGCAGGTAAAGAGCTCAGAAACTGTGCTCTATTTTTTAATGATATATCAGTATGCTTTCTTTTAAGGAGACTATCTGGTGACAATTGAAGAAAAAAGCAAAGCAACTTTCCTAAGAGCATATATGAACTGGAGATGCATGTCTTCAGGGAGTGCTCGCGTGTGTGTTCGGATGGTTGGTCACAAGATGGAAGAGTCATACAGTGAAACCTTAAAAGAACAGATGTCAGTTGTTGAAATGCCACTTTCAGATCCTCCACTGTGCATTTCATGTTGTCCTGTGAATGGAGATCTTCTTGTGGGCTGCAAGAATAAACTAGTCATGTTCTGTTTGAAATACCTGGTCATAAACCAGAATTTGACTGTGTTAGATTTTGAACGCTCCTTAATTTTGCACACTGATAACCTCATTCCTGCTGAAGTTGCATTTTGTGCCAGACATATAGCTGTAACAACAGAGCTGGATGTTCTAATCCTGAAACTGGAACTGGTTCAGCAAAGTGCAGACAGGACAAAGCAATGTGCTCAGGGAGTCAGTGCACCAGAAAAGGCTGAGGATGGAGGTAGGTGCTGAAATAATTTAAATTTTTATTTTTATTTTTTTTTTATCTCCAAGAATCTGCTAGTTGATTCCTGTTGTTCTGAAAGTAGTCTCAAACAGGGTCTTTGCCCTTCAGAAAATATTTCCGCATCGTCCTATCACTGACTATCAGCTGAATAATCTAGGGCGTGAAAAGTTGTACCAACCTGCAGTTGGAGGTAACATTTCATACTAATCTGCCATCACACTTAGAGGGTAGTACAGCATCTGCAGACACAGAATTAGGTCCCTGTTGTACGGTGCCACAATGGGCCAAGTTAAAGTGGTAGTAGTTCAGTGTGCTGTGTTCAGAAAAATTCTATCAGTGTCACTGCCTAAGTAACTGACTTACACAATTAAGAATGTTTCTGTTGTGATGTCTGTGTGCTTTTGTAACTGTTAGGCTCGGAACCTGCCATAATAAAGCACATTCTCCTTTTTCAGGCCGTTATCTTACTCGGGGGCTTGCCTTAGAATTCTAGAAATCCCAGAAATAGGTGTACAGATAGCAATCTGTATGTAATGAATTATCAATTCCCACTTTTCCAAACGTATATGTATCAGATCAACACCAACAAACCTTAGGAAGGTCCTTTCTTTATAACTAAAGAAACTTAAAAGGATGGTCTTTTAGGAATGGAAACTGTACCTAGAAAAAATTTAAAGGTAAATAAGACTCTTCAGGTGGGAACAATATAAATGTAATGTTCTTAACTGAGTGAACACGGATCTTTTCCAGATAGTGGCGTCCTACCCCCAGTTGTTTTTATTACTGAAAACTGCATAGAAAAGTTCCAGTTACTTTGTGAGTGTTATTAGGATTTGCTTTCCAGGACTTAAGTGAGTTTAAGACAATACAACTTCCTCTGATAGCTGCCTCTGCCTTCTCAAAACCTCTTCAGGCAAAAGTCAACATTTTTTGATGACCAGCCATTTGCGGCTCTGGTTGCCTTGGACTCGCCTTCTAATGAACGGTTTACCTGTTTGGGTTTTTTTTCCCCAGAAATCTTGACTCTTAAGTATTCAGACTTTTGAGGCTTAAATAGGAATTGTTCCCATCTTCTAGCATGGTTGTTTTCAAAATCTTGTGGTTTGAGGAAGCCAGTGCTAGCTAGCTAGCTGTAATTGGAGCATTTAATTGATATTATGTCATACCATTTTCTTACTGCCGAGTGGAATGGTTTGAACAATTAAGATAGCATTTTCATTGCTCAGGTGTGAGAGATGAAAGTCCTTCAACACATACTTTACAGCTTGAATTAGATGAGTTCATCGTATGTCAGAAGCCAGTGGAACTGCTTGGGGAAGAAAGTAAGCTATGTGAGATACCCATCACACTGGAATCCACAGAGTTACCTACAGAAGACACAAAGCGCTTCCAAGTGCAGTATCTGCTTTTCAGGTATTACAGACATACTTTCCCTTTTATGGGTTAATTTACTACAAAAAACCAAACTGAGTTGTGTGTTTTGTCTTTTTGAAAGAAAACTCCTGATGTTTTTACTTCTGGGGTTTTTATAAGGTTTGGTGTTTCTTTGGAACTGAGGAAATTATGGGATACCAAATAAAGCCCATTTTTTACTATCTTGGAATATTTCACTTGGAAGGGATCTGCAGCAATCATCTAGTGCAACTGCCTGACCACTTCTGGGGTGAGCCACTGTTAAAGCATATAATTAAGGGCACAGTCCAAACACCTCTTAAACATTGACAGGTCTAGGGCATCAATCACCTCTCTAGGAAACCTGTCAGTGTTTCACTATTCTCGGTAAGAAAATGCTTCCTCATGTCAAGTCTGGACCTCCCCTGGCACAGCTTTGAGCCCTTCCCAGGTATCTTGTCCCAGGATCCCAGGGAGAAATGTTCAGCACCTGCCTCTCCAGGTCCCCTCCTCAGGAAGCTGATTTAGTCTTCCTCTTTCATCAGAATTTCTGTCAAAAGCCAAGGAAGAATTGATGTCAGGGTCCAACAGTGAATTCCAAAGCAAAGGAGGGAAAAGGATGACACATAATAGGGAAAAAAATTGTATTGGAGATGGCATGATGTTCCATATAGCTCAGTGGAATAGAAAGAGAGAGGAAAAAGAAGGTTAAATTGAGGTCAAAATCAATTGCAGGATTTCTTCAGTGATCTCAGACTTTGATGTGCATCTTGCAGACAAGCAAAGAGAGAGGATTTTGGTTGCAGGAACTCAATATAGTTCTAGCTAGCTGTGCTGCTTCTTGGCTTCTACAATGGCATTGGTAGTAAGAGTGTGCATTATTATTGAGTGTTGAAACATGAGCTGTGCCTCTTATAACCAGTGCTGTTTACTTGTCCAGAGTTTATCATCATAATTTCTCACGGCAGTCCCATGTTGTTTTGGACTTTTTTCTAGACGTTTTGCACCCGATCAGTCGCCTTTTGGGTTTTGTGAAGAGACAAAGTTGCACTCTCTTCAACTGCTTCCTGTATACCAGACAGGTATATGGATATGCATGAATGCACTATGGACTGTGTCATAGGAGACTTGTGAAAGGAAGGAGCTTCTTTGTATATCCTGTTTCATACACTGCGTGATTTCTGTATGATTTGTTTTTAAATTGAGATCTTCCTCCTTTTTCAGTTGTTTAAACTGAGCTTCTGTTAACAAAAAGTCTTTTAATTTGTCCAAGTTCTACATAAACCTTGAACTAACATACCAATTCATCACACAAAAAGTGTGACTAAATCAGCTTTTATCAGTTCTTTACTGATAAATTTTGTGTTGCAAAACAGTCAGTCTTCACATTGCATTAATAAAATTCTCCGTAGTGTTACAAGATACTAGACTGCCTCTCAGCCAGCCGAGGAAATCAGAGTAGTAAACGTTAATAATCACTAAGATACTGGTTACATTTCTGAAGGGCTTTAATTAAAACTGGAAGGGATGAATGCAGATTTTAGGGGTTCACTAGCTCAAGCCCCAAAAGACCCATGGAAGAATTTAATGCTGTATGTTAGCAGTCAGATTTCATAGAATCATAGAAGGTCCTGAGTTGGAAGGGACTCACAAGCATCATCAAATCCAACTCCTGGCCCTGTGCAGGAGAACCCCAAGATTCCCACCAAGTGCCTGAGAACATTTTCCAAATGCTCCTTGAGCTCTGGCGGGCTTGGGCTATGACCACCGCCCTGGGGAGCCTGTTCCAGTGCCCAACCACCCTCTGGGGGAAGAACCTTTTCCTAATACCCAACCTAAACCTCCCCTCACACAGCTTCATGCCATTCCCTCAGGAACTGCATGTAGAATGCTCTTAGGTCTCTCCTCAGTCTCTGCCAGGCTGAACAAACCAAGTGCCCTCAGCTACTCCTTCTGTGGCCTCCCCTCCAGACTCTTCACCATCTTTTTAGCCCTACCTTAGCTTCTTCTCTAATAGCTTTATATCCTTCCTGTATTGTGGTGCCTCACACTGACCGTAGGACTCAAGATAATGCTGCCCCAGTGCAGAGCAGAGCGGGACAATACCATCCCTGCCCCCCTGGCAGTGCTGTGCCTGATGCATCCCAGGGTATGGTTGGCCCTTGCCTTTTACTGACTGCTCACTCGGTTTGAGATGATTTACTGTCTGCTAAGTAGCAATGCCTCATTTAACTTGCAGCTGACTGAAAAGAATGAGCTGCTTGCCATTTAACTCCAGCTGTGTTATGCTCTCATGTGATTTACAGGCTTTGACAAGAGGGTCTGTAGAAAATGAACACAGCTGTTACCTGCTAAAGTGGCGTCCTAATAAATTCTGCCATTTCCAGCCTTTCCTTTCTTAAGTGGTGACCTATTTTTTTGTGAGCTGCAGTTCTGGATGAGCATTCATTCCACCTTAAAAGTAATTGTCTAAGATTAGACTTTCAATCCATGGATGCTTAGTTGTGGTGAGTTTACCAAGACTCTCTAATGCTGTTACATCTATAGAATTTCTTCACTAGGTGCTAGGTCCATATTTTTGTGAATATGCCTCCAAATGAGATAACATGTCATACAAATTTTTGACATGCACACTGAGCTTCATATAAAACTATTTTTTACTAGCTACTAAGAAAACTAGTCTGCAACTTGGGCAGGTTTGATTGTATCTTTTAGGCATCAGGCTTGGAATGGAATTGCCAGGTTTTGATTTATGAAGTACATAAAATACCTTTCTCATTGTTACATCTAGGAAGTTCTGCAACAGCCTGTGAGGAAACTGAGAATGAGAGAAAACTTCTGAGTCTCTTTTGCTTTTTCTCTTTACCTCATGTTGGATATCTCTACTCAATTGGGAAGTTAGTAGAACTAATTTCTACTTACCAATATTCGGAGAAGTCAGAGCAGGCAGTCCTCACTCCACAGTTCCTGCATGTCATTACAAGGTACTATGTTTATGATTCTACTGATAGTATTACTATGTTTCTCTATGCTGCTGTCCTTTTTAAATTTTTTTTCCCCTCTGATACGTCCCTCATAGCCTCCTGGAAATCTCTGGCTCATGTGTTAGTTCAGCATACCTTCCTGCTTAGGCTTTAAAGCCCATTTCTTCAAAGAAAAAAGAGCTGATTCACTGTAGTCTTGGCTACTTGATTTTTGCAAGTCTTAATTTCTTTCCTTCATTGTTGTGTTTTCTTCTTTCCTCTCTAGTCAGAGCCTGCAGTGCTTCACAGTGAGATGCAGTGCAGCAGCAGCTCGTGATGAGGATCCATATATTGACACAACGGTGAAGGTACACCTCTCATTATCTCACTGAAAGAATGGGAGTAGTGGTATGACACTTAGTTGACTTACATTTTCTTTTGAGATTCTGTTAGTTTCTAGTGGCTGAACCAATAAAATAACATCCAAAATGAATATTTTACTTCAGGCTATGGCATGTTGTATTTTGCTGGTCTACAGATCTCTCAATGAAACAGTCTATTATTGCCACGTAAAATTCTAGACCATTAGTAGTAGAATGTTTTCAAAAACGTGAAAAGCTATAAAATCACTTCTTTTTTAAACTAATTTCCATGCTTTTCTGTATAAAACTGAAGGAAGAGTGAAGAGTTTTTTTTTATTGTGTGATGTTTCTCTCTCTTAGGTGTCCTTGAAAAACCAGTTTTTCTAAGAGGCACGTAGGCAATTGAACAAGTCTGCTACCAAATATTTAGGGCATGTTTTTTAGGAGGAGGGCTTTTGATCCTTGGAGGTCTAAACTATTTCCCTTCCTTAAATTGCTCATCAGTAAAAATCTATTGAATGTAAAGATCATGATACACATTAATAAAAGTAGTAGGAAAGGTAGACGGAGGTGTATTTTAAGATAGCATTTAAGGATTTCTTCTGAGCATGTAGACAGGAGACATAAAGAAACCATAGGACAGTAGAAGCTTTATAAAATTTTCAAGAGCCAAACATGTATTCTCTGCTCTGGATAGCTAATACTGGCACGTGACACAATCTTTCCGTCCATTCTCTAGTCTCAGCTTTCTGCGTTTTCACTGTGGGTTACATTGAAATTTGTCACAATTCCTCCAGTCAGGCAATAGGCTGCCTCCTGTCTCTGTAGGAGTTTTGGAGAGGTGTGAAGGCTGCAGTCCTGCACAGATTTCCATGCTGTATCTTGCCATCCACAGTCTGCCCACCCACTCTGGCATGGATCCCTGCATGGGCTACAGTCCCTCAGGGGCGTCCCTGCGCTGGTGTGAGTCCTTCGTGGGCCAGTTGCCTCATGGGTGTCCCTGCCCCAGTGTGGAGTTTGAAGTGTGATGGGTGATGGTGGTTATTTTTATTATTTGCTATTACTATTTTTCCTGCTGTTTTTTTACACCGGTTTTAGAGCCGCCTTGTTCTGGGTCTCGCTAGCCCAGGGCGGTCTAGAGCCTCCAGATCACCACCTCTTACAAGAAAGGTTGAGGTGTCTTCAAAAAGCAGGTTACACATAGAGTGCTGTGTTGTCTTGTTTCACTGTGTATGTTAATTTGTAACTGTAGTATTTTATCTTTCTAAAGCTGTAAATTTAGAATATTTCAGTGCAAATGAGATTGCATTTTTCAGTTTTTATTTCAGTATAAATGATAGCATATGTTTTACGTGAAAAGTGCACGTAGAACAAATTGGGGAAATAATACTGGCTATGTAAGGTAACAAATAGGCAAGCAAATATAATACTTCTATCTGTAATTGGTTTTTATAAGCAACTGAAATCAAGACTTTTATAACCAGGCAGTTTTTTAAAATTTGGCCAAATTCAAACTATTCGGGATAAAGTTTTCCATGTTAGGCATCTACCTCAGGTTCTGTTATTTTGAGAAACATAGCTGAAACTGTGCAGTTGCTTTGAAGAGTGAAATAATTTTTTTTTCACTCATTATTAAATGATTCTTGTTAGGCATTTATGAGTATTTTTATTTTTGCTCAAATGAAGCACTCAAAGTTAGCAAAGCCGGTGAATGTTTTTAATGTCAGATCATTGTACAAAGGTTATTTTTTTTTTCTGATTTATTTAAAAACTCAATGTACATACCAAATGAAATTACAAAACAGTCACTTTCCTTTATAGGCTTGTCCACCTGTCACACTGGATGTCTGTACATTAAGAATGCAGCTTTTTATAGGACCAAGAGCTATCTGTCATTTCAAAAACCATATAATTCTTTTGACTAAGGCAGACACAGAAGATATTACTGAAAGAAGAAAGCCTACAAGAAGGATGCTGTAAGAATTTGTGTCTTTTAGGGAGACAGTACTTCTAGCTCTGTGTACAGTGCTGAACTTGTGGATATTGCAGTTGAAGAGTGGTTCCTCTGTTACAAAACTCTTTAGAAATAATTGTCTTCTTAGTGATTGAGAAGAGCAATCAAGTTTTTTTTTTCATTTTTACTGTATTTACTGACATAGAAGAAATGAGCATAAAGTCACAAATGCTTGAAATCAACAAAATGTTAAAATAACATTGCTAAGAATTTATCCTGAGAATTAAAAAAATATTTATCTTGAAAAAAAATATAGAGTACCAAAAATATATAGCTCCAAAGCTACAGGTAACAAAATATGTTGCAGGACAACATTTAAATGTCTTGGTTTTGGCTAAGGGTTCTTTCCAAGAAAGTTGCGAACACCACTGTAGTTATCCATTACAAAAGTTGGATCAGACTTTGCCCCGAGTTGCTGTTGTAGCATGTATGTAGCCAGAGGCATATGCGACTTTTTACAAGTTTCCATGGAAACTGCTATTCCCCTTCCATATTTGAAGGCGTTTCATAAAACAGCTAAGCAACTATTCTAAACAGCTATTCAGAAACCACTTTTATTAAAGTCAGTGTAAGTTAATTAACAAGAGTGGGACAGTTTTAGTTGATTGAGGAGTTATTTGAACCAATATTTCTTAAAGTCTAGGGCAGACATTATTCAGAAGAAGATAAGGAGAAGCCTGTCAGGGAAAATGACTATTCAAAATACTGTAGTTTTCTTGTATAAAGGATATTTTCTGCCAGTTGTGTTGTTTCAAATATTTTAATTGGCATTTGAAGAAGATACCCTTTTTGCCTTTTGTAAAGAATGTAAATTGGACAAAATTAAGCTCCTTAGTGCCATAATTTGAAAATAAAGATGTAAATATCCTAGTACAGTTAAAATAAATCCAAAAACCAGAACAAAAAGAGTCTGTTTTCCTACAATGTTTTTAACCTCAGGGCTTTATAGACCGAGCCAGCGCTTTAGAATAAAAGCATTCTGGTAACTCTTTATGCCATGACTTGGCAAATACTTTGATAGAGCTGCAGGGGCAAACATGCACTAAGTCCTTACAGGAGGTGAATAAACAGCTAATTTAAATTACTTACCTCTTCAAGGTCTGGTTGGATAAGGCCCTGGGCAGTCTGACCTGCTCAGTGGGTGGCATCCCATGCTTATGACAGGGGGGTCAGAACTAGATGATCTTTAAGGTTCAAGCCAAGCCATTTGATGATTCTATGATTTCTGATATTCCCTGGTGTTTAACACAGAAGAAGATGTAGTGGACAGTTCTGATGATGTCTCTGATGTATGAACATGCTCATCCCTGTTCTGTTGTTAGCCAGTATGACTTAAATTCACAGCTTAACTCTCCAGCACTTACTAGTCTGCAAACATACCTATTTATGCATTTGAATTATGAAATGAGTGGGGTTTTTTTGGTTGTGCAGTGTTTATTTCAACACTGACAACTCTTTTCCTTTCCTCTAGTTCCAGAAAGGCTGACAGCATCAAATCCAGAACAAATTCTGAGTCAGAGCCTGGTTGGAATTTATATATTATAAACACCGTTTCAACAATTCAGCTTTACAGAGAAATGGTATTGCCCAACTCTTGCTTTTGTTGTTTGCTAACTAAAAATAACTAATGTTAATTAATCTCTGATGCACATCATTGTTGAATATAGTGTAATACATTTCTTACGAATAGCCCATAATCCTGTTTCAAATAGCTGCCATCCTCATTAGAATTGTTCCTGTATATTCCTAATTTTTGTCAGCAGCCTAAGTATATCCTGTGTCTGTTCTAGGTAGATTATAGTAGAACTTACGAAAATGTTAAAACTGAGAGCTGCATCCATCTTTTAAGTGAGGCTCACTTACTGGTCAGAGCAGCTATAATGGATCCTCATTTCCTTAAATCAGATGAGAAGGACGATCTTCTAAGAGCATTCAGAGAAAGTTGTGCCTTCTTAGGAGACTGCTATAGCAGGTATGTTTTAGTTATCAAAGTGGTATAGGTGAGCTGTGTTTCCAGTAGTGTAATTTTAAAATGAAAATCCATAATTCTTTGCTATTTTACATTAGTATTGCATATGTAACACAAATTTTTCTGTTTTACAAAACCTACTTAATCTAATCCTCTCTTCAGTATCTAGTTGTCTTTATTGTCATTGAACAGAATTCAACACTATGTTGAATATGAACAATATATGCTGATAACTGATGTGCCTGCGACTTTGTTTGATGTAGTCGTAGTTCTTATAAAGAGTGATGGCAAAAGCGTTGCCCATAGTTGTTTTGTTATTTTTTTCCTTCCTCTCTATTTCCTTCAGGTTTGACACAAAGAATTACCACCTTGCTTTGCCATACTACAGAATGTCAGGTTTATCCATGACTGAAGTTTTAAAGAGACTAGTTTCAGAAGGTGATGAAATGCAGACATACGAGAGAGGATTTATATTTTACTTAACTCATTCTCTTAATGAAGACTCAAATGAAGAATTAAGTAAGGTAGAAATAAGTTGGATTATTTGTAATCTGCTGATTTAGTTCTGATTTTAAGAACTGTGTATCAAATATAAATCAATTTCCCTTTGAAAACGCTGAGCTGCTTTTTTAGTTTCACAGTTACTCTTTTTCACATTATTTTTCTTTTCCCAATTTTGTTGCATAGCAAGCAGCACCTGTGATGCTTTGGGCTGCTTTCAAGCAACTTCTTACAGATTTGGCTATCATGATGCATGTTGCTAGGGATCTGGTTCCCACTTGCACAGAGACACTTCTGTTTTAGGAAAGCCCTGCCTCAAATTTCTGTCATCTCTCATTTCTGTAGCAAAACCAACTGTTTCTTTGAACATTGCTAAATTACACAGATTGCTAAAAACAATTCATTTTGGTGGTGGATGTTCTCCTGGCACACCAGAAAATGGGTTGAATCACTACCAGTTAGAAATCCTTCTCTTCTACCAGTGGGGAGGAGAGAGGCAAGAAAGGCACTGTGGTTTGATAGCTATGCTGAACTTGCCTGTTTTGAAAAAAAACAAACAAACCAACCACAAAAAACAAAAACAGCAGCAGAATGGCACTACTTTCATATGCCATAGAAGACTGTATATCTGAAAAGGTCTAAACTGTCAAATGGCTTTTATTTCAATAGGAATCAGGAAATAAAGTTCTCCAGATATTCTATCTCACGGACCCTGTGCAGCTGCCTCATATCCTTTGCAGTCCCTGCATGAGAAACGTATGTCCTTTGACAGCTGTGAAGTATCTTCAGAAAGTAGAAAAGATGATGCCATCAGTGGTCCTGACACTTACTAAGGCTTTCTTGGCTCTGAAAATGGGAGACCTGACAATGTATGAACATGAAATGGACTCCTATAAGGAGGTAAATTATGCTGAGGGCATGAGCTATTCAAGCTTTGAAAAGTCCAAATCAATAGTTTGACTTGTAGTTGCATTTTACGGTGAAAGAAACTTTTGGTTACTCCCCTTCCTCCTGATATGCTGTGTAGACTCCACCGAATGTCTGCAGTAACAGTAGAATGGAGGGCTGTACAGTAGAATGGAGGACTGTACAGTTTACCCTGGAGGTAGGGTAGTCTTGTCTTGGGTGAAGACTTACCAAACAAGCAAGTTTTGAAGCTCTTAATTCTTGATCAATTAAATGTTGTTTACTGGGATGTAACCAACTCTGCCAGTGCTCTTCAGCTGCATGGGAGGATTGTATAGTAGCATTTCTACACCTCTCCACCTGTAATTAATATGTGATATGCCCATGAAAACTTCATCTGTATGTGAACAGCTGTTAGAAAATTGCTCTTCAGCAGAATATTTGTCCATTGTGCTCACAAACAGAAGTTTCTGTATACAATTTCACATCTTACGTGGAATCAAAGCACTTAACTCTTACCAAGACCAGATCAGAACCTACTTCAGTGCTATCAAAGTAAGAATTCCTCATCACTGGGGGCAAAAATGTTAGTGGAGCTGTCTCTGCTATAGATGTTCACATGTGTAAGACCAGTCTGTAAATTACTTCTTGTTAAATTTGATCAAGACTGTGGAATATTGAAAGGTGATAGAGTTTGAAACAGAGACTTTTTCTTACAGTGAGATATTGGGAGTCTGAACACTTTTGAAGTAAGTGGATAGCTGTTTCAAAGTTAGGTATCATGCTTTGGTGGAAGAAGTCCTGCAGAGTTTTTATAGTTAGCCATTTTTTAATTGCAAGGTGAGAACTGTGGGGAGCTGTTTCAAGAATTACATTCAGCACCAACTGCTTTTGCAGCACAATCAAATGAAATTGCCATGTTGTGAGCAAACACACACTGCATGGATGTTATTTTGAGAATAAGGTGGTTTAGGCTTGAGTTGTTTTGGTTGGATTTTCTTTCTTTCTAATCTGAGCTATTAAATATATTCTATTGCACTTCACCTTTAAAAAAGCATTTTATTTCAAACTAGGAAAAAAAAACACTTTCAGAAAGCTTATCTGAATTTTCCATCTAGATCTGCTTTATATTTCTTGTGTAATTCATTTAATTTACTTAGGCATCATTTTTCCATCATTTGTCTTTAAAATGGGAATATATTGTTATAGTCACCTTCAAAAGCACTCACATACCCTGAAATAGCTTCCTGTTGCACAAAGTGCAGCACATTTTGATCATTGTTTCAGGGGTATTTTCAAAATAAAAATCATACTTTAGCAAAGTAGTTTACTGAAATTTAGCAAAGTAGCCTCTTGAAAAGTCAGCCAGTGATTTTTAAAACCACTCTGTATATCAAATGTCTTGGATTTCTTTGTGAAATCCATCTTTCTTATGTGTGCACTAACTCCATCTTTCAACAGCATGTTACTTTCAGTGTTTAGGCACAATGCCTGTTTTTCAGGAGTCGCTGCTCCAGAACGTGATTTGGATCTCAGTCCCCAGAGAGCTACTCTATGAATTGCAGAAAGGATTTACTTTCTTTCCTGGCTACTTCCATCTAAATTTCACTGCCTGAGGAAATACTGAGTTTACTGACTAGAATCATATATATATTGAATTCTTTACCTGATTTATATCTAATTATGCTTGTAGACAACACTGGCTTGTGGCTTCATTGGGCAACCACGACTCCTGCAGCAGCGTAAGGAAGGAATTGTTATGCCAACTGAGTTTGCTGTTCACCTGAAGGAGATGCAGCCTGGTTTACTGGTGGCTGCCACTGTGGCTTTACATGAGAACAGTAAAATTGAACTAGAAGAAGCAGATACCTTTTTCAAGGTTGGCCTGTGATCATGTTTTTGCTTCTATTTTTTTTATAGTGACATTGTTGTGGGTAAGAAAAGCAGCCTCAGCTGCTCCTTCACTCACATTTCAGCATTTCTTCAGAAATAGCAAGATGAGGGTTGGAGATATTCTAGTCATGACAGATGGTTACATAGTCAGAAACTGGACCTTCTGGAATGAAATAGTGGTTAAGTAAAGAAAAAAAAAAATCCATTAAATTCTTTGCTTTTACCCTATCATTTGAATGGAAAATACCCTGATCTCAGAGCTCTTTCAGTGGCTTCCTAGTGATCGAGCTTCTTAAGGCCACTGAAATTTAACAGAATTTATATTAGTTCCATAAGCTTCTTTTAAAGAAATCTTTAGGATTAAAACAGACCTCTAAAGAATCAGGCCTAAATGTGAAGGTAGATAATGTTCTGATGATCTGTATAAATTGGTGAAAGTGTGTGTCTTCAGTTTATAAGAAGAAATACTGATCGTTTTTCTAGTGTCCCTGAAGTTTTCTTTCTTTCAGCTGGAAATAGACAAACCTTTTTTCTTTTATCTACAATGAATAGCAAGACTTGGGTTAAAACGTGTTCTTCATTGTACGTGTGTTGCAGTCTTACTATGTCTGTTACTTTGAAAGACCTGTATCAAAAAGAGCAAGTCACGTAGTTCCAACTAGACCAAGTGTTGTTGTTTAAAACCATTTGGAAATGAAAGTCCTTTTTGCGGGCACAAAGCTGGCACTTCTTTGTGGGTCCTACCACGATACCCAGCTGAGCTACACAACGTATCTTATCATGGACTATAGAGTCTTCCTTTGAAGACACCTACTTGTGTATTGGCATATAAAAAAATCCTCCTCATTAGCAATCTGTAAATATTTGCTGACATTTGTACTGACATTTCTAGCAGTGGAGTAAATATTGAAGAAGAAATCAAATCTGTTGGTCAGAATTGATTACCTTAAGATCATTTCATGAACTTTTTACTTTGCCTAGAAGTGTATTACATAGAATCATAGGACAAAAAAGGAATCAAAATTTTGCTTCTAGTAAAAGTGAAAAACTGTTCCTCCTGTCTTTTCTAACTTTTGGTACTAATAATCACCGCAGTCTAACTTGCTGTCTGTCTTCTGTCATTTTTGTTCTTAGATGTTGTGTAGTAGCAGTGAAAACACTATTCCCCAGCTCCTGGTGGATTTCTGGGAAGCTCTTCTTTTAGTGTCCTCTCAGGAAGAAATAGTTCAGGAGCTCCTATTGAGGGTTACTTCTCAGTATGTTTGGAGAATATCAAAGAAGCAACTTCCTGAGACTAAGCCATTGAAAACAACAGAGGATCTAGTAAGTTGTTAACCACACAGAGGAAGTTTAAGGACTGCAGTGTTCCTCCAAAATCTATCCAAGTACCATCCTTAATATTTTGATTCTAGACAGTTTATCTCTTAAAAGAAGCAAGAGTGAAATCAAATAAGGTGGTGTGCAGTTACAAATTAGTATTGCTGGCTCTGGGCAGTCCTGCTCCTTGGGGAGATTTGCAACTATACTTCCAACAGGAATCTCAGCTTTGGATAGAAATAAGGGTTAAAACGAAACAATGAGAATTTGTCAGGTGGATTATTTACAATTTTAGAAAGCTAACTAAATGAGAAAATTGTGTGAATGATGAATTCTAAAGAATTACGAACAGGAAAACTGAAATACAGAGCTAAATAGAAGTTTCCAGTTTATTTGTTACCAAATTGCATGAACCAGGAAAGAAAGGGTAGGCACTCTTCTAAATTATCCTATTTGAAATCAAAATTTTCTTTACTCACAGTGAGTTTCACATGGAACTGTCACTAACAGAAATGTTTCTTTTATTGCAACTTGATTCTGTCTTGTATAGATAAACTCCTGTAGTCATTTTGGGTTGATTTTCCCATGGGTAACTTCCATAATGTCGGTGGGATGTTCGTCTGACAAAGATTACCATGAAGACATCTCAAGACTACAGGTATGAAACAGGTATTACATCTTACTGCTTACATCTTAGATTCGTTCTGCAAATGTTCATGTATGTATGAACAACTTTCTCCATCAGACTCTCCTCCTTCTTCCCCCTAAGTTATCTAAGTCAAAATAAATGGTCGGCTGAATTGATGGAAGAAAAAAATACTGAAGAGTTCTGTTGATAACAATATTTACATTTGCATCCACTCTAAACTTGCTTTCTCAGTTTTCAGCAATATTTATTAAGTATTATTTCAGAATTATTCCAGCAAGTAAGAGCTTCTGTTCTAAGGTTATGGTTAGCGTTTTTTGCAACGTTTGTCTTCAATCCAAGCAATGCTTTTTCTTCTTGTCTTCAGTCTCTTTTATGTAGTCGGTCAATCAATATAGCTTCAGCCCTGCCTGTTTTGGAGCCCCTGACAGAGGCTGACAATGTCGGCCTCACCATCCGTGTTCTCTGCAATACCCATCTGGGCAAGTATGAGGAAGCTATTGATCAGCTTCTCAAAAGGTGTCCTGATGCAGCTGTGTTCTACGCTCAGCATGAGCTGAAAGGTGACAATCAGGTGCGCTACTTTCAATACAGTTATTCACTATTGACACTGAACCGTGCCATAAATCAAATCCCTCCTTGTGGGGTATGCCCAGCCAACTACACCTCCTGATGGGAGAGAATTTTCTAAAAGTCCTTGCAAGGAGTTTCAAAGATAAACCGAGACTCTTCCTGGAGTTTCAATGCTGCCGGATAGTTGTTTATTAAGTCTTATCAGAGGAACAGAGCCACTAACGTGACCCAGGTACAGCATAGAGCACTGAAAGCAGGAGAGAAGTCTAATTATCAAGATTTACACGGCCTTTTAAAGATAATTTAACCAATAGTTACTAAAAACGTATATTATTTTCACTTTCCTACCAATTATTCAGTAACACGGGCAGGAACTGTGGAATTCTCCATCCAGTCATCCCAAGCTACTTTTACTGCAGAACATGGAGTAGTAGAAGAAGGAGAAGAAGGTTTAGAGAACAGTCCTCCATTTTGATTTGTTTTACTCTTATCTATTTACTACAAAGAGAAGCCCAAAACCTCTAAATTTTTCACCCTGTGACAATCTTACATAGTAGTCTATCACCTAATTCACACCACTGTATTTTCTCGTTCTTGTCTGATCGTTGGTAATTTTTTCCAAGGTTGGAAGTTAAAACGGCATTGTTCAGGGGGGTAAGAACCCTTAAAAACAGGCAGAGAAATATTCCCAGCACTCTGGGTTCCTACAACTTTCCATGGAGCTGTTTTGAGAGAAAATAAAACTGACTGCGTTGGTATTGCTAATTACGTGACTTTTTCTGTCTTCTAAACTTTTTTCTATAGAGGTATGAGGGACACTGTGTAAAGATTTTTGAGCAGGAAAAAGTTGCACTGAAGATTGAAAAACACAACATATGCAAAATCACTGCATTTCAAACCATTATGTAAACTAATTTTTGAGTTCATAATCACTGACCTCTATTTTTACACATCTGATCTTAGTTTAGGGTATTTTTAGCAGGTCTTTCATACTCTTAGTTGCAGTCCTTGTTGATTTACACTTTTGCTATGGGGTTTTGTGCATTAGGCTCTGTGGTGGAACAAGCTGCTTCCTGAACTTTGCAAGAGAGCTAGACTTACTGGAAATGACTGCCCTGTTCTTATTTCATCACTCAAAGGTAAATCAATTGGTTGTAACTCAGCTCCAGAAGGCTTTGTACATCAGCTGACATTCTTAATAACTGTTCAGACTAAGGACTACTGATACGATTTTGGGAAAACGGGATCTTTTTCTTCAGTTAAAGCTAATACAGTTTAGCAGCCTTTCTGGTCATTAGCACAGAATTCTGCAATGTAGGCAGCATAGCCTCATAAAAATCATGGCATTCATTTTGTATTGAAAACAGGTAAATTGTTGTAATCATACTCTTTCTGTATAGGTCAGGAATAGACACCATTAAAAAAAGTACTAAACAGAACTAAATGTGATTGGCTTCTAGGCTAAATGGCTATATGTTCTTAGGTAACAGGCTGCTATTGATAACACAGGGGAGGTTTAAGTGTGTATTGATGTTTAAGTCATAGACTGAAAAAACCAGTGTGTTAATACTAGAAGTAGAGAAATCAACCCTAGTAGTTCTGCAGTCCTATTGTTACATGTTTGTAAGAAGTAAATAATATTGTGTATAGCTGAGGGGCCAGTGTGATTGTTTTGACAAATTAAGAATGTTAAATAAAGCACATATATTGTTAAAAATATGCCATTGGAATGCCTGAGAAAAACAGCATTGTGAGGTTGGATTGTGCAGCACAGGTTGCCATGCTCTATCATAAAGCTTTAGTTTCTGGTGCCAGCAGATTTTCTTTGGAATTATTTTCATGCAGTAACTGTGCTGTAATTGCTTAAGAACATAACATTATGCACCTTGGTCTGAGAAGCTTCTTGCAAAGCATCGAGTTTTACAGATGGTGTTGAGTTAGGGTACTAGTAAGATTTCTAGGGCTTGCTCTGCATTTCATACAAAACATGTGAAGTACTAGATCAGACTTCATTAGTGTAAGTGCCATATGTAGACCTGATGAGTCAAGATAGAGGTATGGTTTTAATCTAAGTCATAATTTCAGTTTACTTTTTAGATTTCCCATAGTTGTGTTTGCACCCAAATGGCTATGTCTCAAATTTCATTCCAGATGCAATATTTAAATAATTTGATGACTTTAATTAGTAATTGCATGGTTAATGCTTTGGGGTTTTTTCTTTGTTCTAAACGCAAAATACCTAAACAATGTTTTCTCCCCTGCTCTGAGCAGAAACTTTATCAATTGTTGCAATGGAACTGGAGCTAAGGGATTTCCTCGGTCTTCTACCAGAGGATGGAACAGCAGCATTTTTTCTGCCACATCTTCTTCACTGCAGCCAGAGGAAGCTGCTGACCTAAAACAATGAAAGTCTGCTATCCACTCAACTACAAAGAATGTGCTGTAATAAAAAAACCAGTAGAACTTTATAAGGTATTGTGGGACTCCTTTCACATACATCTTATGTCAGCTACTGAAGTCCTGAGGCAAAGCATCTGTTTTGAAGCGAATTCTGGTGCCAAAGCAGCTAGGAAATACAGACTCTACAGTACAACTGAACATACAGTGTTCACTGAAAGTAAAGTAGAAAGTCAGTTTTAAATCTGTGTGCTGGATCACTGACCTAGGGAGGAATTCAGGCTCAGGCATGTGTCTAACTGTACGAGTAAAAGTGAGTACCTTGTTCTTCCGAGTAGAACTGTGCCCAACTGACTTAATTTTGCAACACAGACATTTCCTTGAATTCTGGCTGGCAAAATTGGGTCGCTGCTCTGTCATCTTAGTTACATACCCAGGCAAGTGTTATACTGAAAAGGTTTTAATTTAGCAATTCGCAAGAAAAGGTCATTAATCAAAAAAACCAAAAGTGGAAGATATGGACTACTGTTGGCTTGCTGGTCTTTGTTTTCTTTCTTCTCCTGCTGTGCTCAGTCAGTAGACAGTATTTGAAGTACCACTAGGCTGTAAAGCCAGCTGAAAACCCTCCTATCTTCTACAGTTTTTGGTAAGCATCTCAGGTGCTTGTGCATGTGTGTACTGATGTTTGTCTGTCTTGTGAGCAGAAAGCATCTTTCTGCTCCTTCAGAGCTGGAATTCAGTTGTAATAAAACTGTCACAATGTTTATAACTTTCTTACGAATGTAGTTTGGGGTTTTTGACAATTACCAAAAATACAGTGACTCCCGTGATCCCATAATCATCTAAACCATCTGTAGGCCTAATTAGCTGACACTGACTCTATCAAATGTTTTCACTGGCGTTGCAATGTTATTTAAATGTGTAGAAGTCAGTCAGAAGAGATCATCTATATTTCAGCTAAAATGCATTAACAAAAAAAGATAAATCAAAAGTAGCTTAACTTACTCACATAGCATTCCTGCTACAGGTAAAATCAATGATCTGATTTAGTGGTAGGTATTATGCCAGTTTCAGTATAATCTTTAAAAAATACCAAAGCAATTTAGGCTTGTTACAGAGAAGCAATTTCATTCTTAGCAGTATAAAGCCAAGACGTCTTGCTTTCCCTGCCTGTCCCTCTCGTTTGACACAGGTCTAACATGAGGAGTTGGGTTACTGAAACACAACTGGTTACTGAAACACAACTGGATGGCATGACCATGTCTGCTCTTACTGTTTTCATTTTTGATCAGCATCAGCCATACTCTAATACTGCTACTTTCATCTGTCAGGAAACACTTCCTTTTTCCTTTGCCAAGGGCTGCAACAGCAAAATGATTCCACTTCCTGAGTTACTTAAGAGTCATCAAAGCAAAGCTCTTCAGTACCATAGTCACCAAGTTTTGGCCTTCACTGTCTGCACTTCATCAGGCTTATTTCAGCCTAATTTTGCCTTGGAATTATTTTCATAACAGGAAATCAAATCTTTTAAATGCATACTCTTGAAACATACTACTGAATAAAATGATAATTTAACAGAAACAACAGAGCTATTTTGTTAATTGCTTAATTATACAAGACTATATATGTGTGAACCTATGGATAAAGTGATAACCAAATTCCTGTTTACTAAGCAGTTACTACACACATACCTATCTAGTAAAATGTGACAGTAGGATGACAGATACCCCGAATTTTGCTGTTATTCAGAGTTATTTGCAAACTTAAAGTACATTTCATTAGCTCTTCCATGTTCCTCAGCTGCTAAATAACATGGATTAACCATGACCTAGATGTTGTTTCGCGTGCAAGATACTATTTTCATTTATAGAAAAAATTATTTGTAAGCTGTTACATCCATTCAGCTGTCTTAGTCTGTGGTTCTTTTCTTATCCATGGCCACTGTGTGAAATCTTCCAAAACGTAGAGGTGAGTGGTCCAGACGAGAGTGTTTTCCAAGAAATGCTTCACTGAAGGTACACTTTGGAGGATCACTGTGTTAAAATGCTTTCATCATTCCTGAGTGCCTGGCATGCCCTTACACTTGAACTGATTGAATAATCTTGGGAACAGAGACTGTTTGTCTAGAAGGGGAAAAATAGTTTTTTGTTACATTTCATCAAAAGAATAGTCTGTGCATGGGGCCAACAGAGTCCAAAATGAGCACAGAGATTCTGAGTACCTTCTGGCCATTGTGAGTAAGATTTAAAAACAAATTTAAGATGCATGGAAGGGTACATTTTAATGCACTCTAGATGGCTAATAATAAAAAATCCAACACAGTGCTGATAAAAGTTGAAAGCCTCCTTTTACATGTCATTCTTGTACTCTTAAATTAGCCCTGTTATTGTTTGTGGAGGTTTGGCATAACATACTCTGTAAATCAATAGTGTTTATAAAATAGAATTAGGTTGTGTTCCACATTCCAGTGGTTTATCAAATAGAATTAGATTTTCTATTTAACATTGCACTCTGTATTTTTAGTATAGCTATAAATGTAAATCATATAGTTGTGTGTATGTATATATATACATATACGTACATCACGTATTTTGAATTATTGCTACTGTTCTCTTTCTGTCAATTAACTACAAGAAATACCTTATGCTCTGTCTTTTGAGTACTGGAAAGTGCTGTTTTTAAAATGGTATTAACTTTTTAGAAACAAGAACTTTCAAAATTCAAGATTTTTCACTGGTAATATTGCTAGAGCAAGGTAATAGTATCTGTAAAGCTACAACATGCCCTTGAGAAAGTAAAATCTGTTTTAGTTTTTCACTACTTCAGCTGTATAGGGATGATGAATTCAGCTGTATTTAGCAACTGTTCTTGTTTTGAACAAAGACTGAGATGATGTCTGACACTACTGGCACTTCTTGGGTACAGAAATACTCTGTCTCATGAAGAATTATTTTAAAATAGAAAAATATGTCACTTAGATTTCATGAATGGTAAGTCAAAGTTATAGTCAGTTATCATCCAGTCCTTTAGCTACTTCACTTTCCTGAGCAGCGCTGAGGGAAGTAGGACCAGATGGCTTGCAACATCTTGGCTTCTAGACATGGAATATTGCTCGGTGCCTGAACTGGTTCTAAGTATGCTGGCCTGTCTGTGAGCCCCATTGTGCATCTTTAAACATAATGAACATTACTAAGCTAGATGGCTCTTACCTTCCTTTGGGAGCACAGTGTAGGTCGTTTCCATGCCTGCATGGATGTGGTCAGTAACATGACAATGTAACAGCCAGGTTCCAGGGTTCTGTGGGGTCATTTCCACAGTTTGAAATGTCCCAGGGAACAGATCGAAGACATCTGCCCGGTAAACCCTTGTTTGCTTCAAGACAAAAAGAAGCAACAGTTAAACTGTTAAGCACACTTTCTGTGTGTCATTTCTTCTGAAGCATCTCTTTGTACATCCACTTCATGCTCCAAAGTTTAATAAACTAGCAACTAAGTGAAAATGAAGGAAAACTATAGCTTTTGTCTTACCACAGCCATGAAAAATTCACAGCTATCTTATTGAAGCAGCTTCTGAGGTTACCAGTGAGCAAATGCTACTGACAGATATTCTCTGGCTCTTGTATGTTGGTCAAGTACAGGTTTGAGGCATAAAAATCTTATGGTCAAAGTACAAGCCCTGCTTAATATTGTAACGTGACTTTTCACCATAGATAACAGTCCTTGGTATTTGACTTACCTCTCATTCTTAATACAGCAAGAAATAAGTGAAAAAGACCTGATACCTTATAGTCAAAGCTGTGGCCATGGAAGTGTGCTGTGTGAATGTCTATCTCATTGCCCATTCCCATCAGATACCAGGTGACATTATCTCCAACATGCATAGTCAGGCCATGCAAATTTCCAAACACCTTTCCATTAATGGCTAAAAAGAAGGAAAGTAAGACAGAGAAAACAATTAAGATTTTGTATATTGTGTGTTTTTGATCTCTAATGTAATACAGATTGAAAGATTTGAAAGACAATGCGAGACAAAAGTAATGGCTTTGGACAGCACATTATGAATGGTTGTGTTTATATTCCACATTAAACTAGAAAGAAAGACATAATAAAGAAAATTTCTTTGCTGTACACCATTGCTAATATTGCAGTTTTTAAAGAGCTGTGGGAATTGCAGATCTTATTTTAAAGATCTGCAATTCCCACAGCTCTTTGTAAAAGAGTTAGCTTTACAAAGACATGCTCTCAGGATGCACATAGCCTTTCCAACATATTCAGAACATTTGTTTACTGACATCAAATCAGAACTTCAAATTTCATTTTTATTCTTTCTCTGCTCAAAACTTCAACATGGGAATATACTAGGGCGTTTTGTTGTTGTTAGGCATTTTTTTTAACTTGTGAGAAAAAAGTCATTCACTGTCATTAGCAGTGTTTTCAAACAGTTTGAGTAAAATTTTTCGGGCCTTCTGTCCTGGAACTGGAAATTCAGGGGGCTGAGAAAGTTGAATTTATATGCAGTACTTTCAAAGATATAATTTTATAGAATTCCCAGAGCTAGATGCACTAAATTGGGAAACATACCATGCATTTTATTACTTTCAAGGAATTCCTCATCCTCTTTGTCGACAAGGTGTGGGTTGGTAGAATAGGTTTTAATGTTTTCATCCAAGTACCATGACTCATTTTCATCAAAAACCATAAAAAGAAGAGCAAATTGAACTTTCTTTTTAGTATGAAATGATGGCAGGTAATGTCTACGACACACAACGAGTGTGCCTATTAATCCGCTGTAAGTGTCCTGAAATGACAGATGAAAACCCACATAATTGCAAGATGTAACTAAGCAGAAGTACTTTTAATGACATACATGAATCCTCTTACTATCTTCACAGATGTCAGGGAAGCCAGTGTCAAACAAAGTTAATTCTCCACTGTTATATGCTACCCAGGGATCAAGTTCAATGAAGACTGCCTCATCTGCATCTCTCACTAGAAATAAACATTTTTTCCATATTAATTTACTGCTCTTTTTTCAAACTATTTCTATAATTTTGACCTTGATTTCCATTCAAAATATATTTCTTGACACTTTATTTGTTTTTGTTGAGACAAAGGCAGGAATACATTAATTTCCATTAAAAATACTATGTTAAGGTAATTAGTGCTTGGTAAAAAGTGGCAGAGTTGTGTTTCACGGTTGCATGTTAGTTTTCCCACAAATGACTGATTAGAGATGGAGCAAGCTATAAAGTGTTAGCTCTAAGAAGGGAATCTGAGATGATCTATACCGACAGCAGAACAACGAGGAAGCAAAACCATGAATGCCTGTGACATTCAATTTCTGCCCTGATTTTCTTGCTATTTGCTTTCAAGAAACACTTAAATTGGTATGGTATGGTAATAGGGGAAATGACGAAGAAAGCAGAAAAAATTTCAAACTCATCTCCTTCAGCTATATGTATGTTGGAGACATGAACAAAACTGATATCAATAACATACCTTAACAATGTCCACTGTTGAATGGTATGCCCATGCAATACAATGTGAATCTCCTTTCTCAGGACTAGATCTCTCTGGGATTTTCCAGACATACATTTTTGTTTCACCTGAATTAAATAAGTATCAATTAATTTTTGAAGTTTTCAGTGTGCTGACCTACAGGAGGTCATCCTGAGGCTGATGTTACCTCCATTTACAGCTTACATTTATCTTGAACGTCCCATTTAGTGCACTGGCTAGTTGATGGCAGATCCCTCTGCAGATCCCTGATTCTTCTTGACAATAGTTTTGTGTGTGTGTGGGAGTGTGTTTCTGCACTGTCCAGTTCACTATACTTAATAAAGTTGATTGTATCTTTTGTAAAGATCACAGAGGAACTTCAGAAGTAATAGCATAATCTATGCTTTCCCTATGGAGCCAAATCTGTTTGCTTTCATGAAAGGTGCAGCCACGTTGTGTCAAAAAATGACTGATCAGTCAAGGACTAAGATATATAGCAATAGTTAGCAGGGGCATTTGGACTGTAGAAGTGTTTGTCATAATCAGCATCAAAAATTTAAGAACTTGAGGTAAGACAAACAAAAATTATGTCTTTCCTGCTATCTGGAAGCTCGCTAAATCTTACCAGAAGTCCTGATGTTACCTGCTGGAAATAAAGAAGGGTGGTTTGATACCTGGGTTAGTTACAGCAACAACAGAACTGTCTGTTTTCACTCCGTGGGCATGGATAGAATAAGGTCTTGATGCTAAGTTCTTAAAAACTATTATAATTTTATCTCCAGTATTTGACACAAGCAGTGGCCCTGTTGGATTGAAAAGAAAGATTAACTTGGTTTTACAAAACATCAGGGCAGACAGAGCCAGCTCGCTGTGTTCAAATTCACAACATTGTCTCATAATTCAGCTGAAAACTGTATAAAGATAATGTTCACTGTGCCGACTTGAGATGTTGAAGTTAGGCCTCTAAGTCTCAAGTTCTGAGCACCTACTGTGTACCTGAAGTCAGTTTGGATGTTGCTGCCCAGTTTTATGCTGACTTAGGAAAAACTGACCTCTGATCAGGCAGGAAACCAAAAGGTTTTTTTTTCCTTGTAAAGCAAGCAATGTTATCTTGCAGGGAAAGCGCCACAATAAAAGTAGCAATTCCATGTAGGTTTTCCACTTAGATTGAGGCAATTTTTGTGGGTAGAACTGTACTCAATATTACTCAAATAGTATCTTCTGATTTGTGTCACTGCATTTTTTGCATTTTCAAAACTGAACATGATGACTTTACCTTGAATTTCCAGGTGCTGCTGCTCCTTTGCTCTGTTTTTGGGAATACTGAATGTCTGATCGGTGTACTCACGATATACTACCTTTTTGTACTTTGAGCCAATGAATTTGTCATTTTTATTTAAAAACGGATTGCCAGGGCTGCCAGAAGAAGAAAGAAATGCATTCCTTCATGTATTTTAGAACATCTTTTGCAGGTATGTCAACTAACTATCAAGCAAGAATCTGGCTCAGTGAAAGAGTAATCTCGTTAACTGCTAGTATGTTGCTTTCAACATGCAAACATTCTAGTTAAGCTGGGAGGTTTTTCTTTAAAAGGTTAAAAACCCCACTATAAATAGATCAAGTCTCTATGGTTCTTGGAAAAATGCTGAGTGCTTGGCCTGGCAAATGCTTCAAATTGGAAGAAGATGCATAGCAACTTGCATACTGAAAAATAGAGCCTTTGTCTACTTGTGTACATCTGAAATGAAGCCTAAAACTTGTAAAGCTTAAGTGCCTTGCTGATGTTAAATGTCAGGGATGCTCTGCTGAGATCATGGGGGCTGGACACAACAGGGGGGAAAAAAGTCTGGTAACAGCACAGCCCATATTACTTGTGCTTAGAATTATGTCAGAGTCCACTAGTATACAGGGCAAGGAAATGTGCTATCAAACTGAGAAAAAAGAAGAAAATACAATTAAGTTAATAACAAAATACAGTTATAATCTGCTACTCAAGTTATTCAGGTGGAACACAGAAATTCATCATTCTTGTTTAGCCTTTTCTGCTAATTGGCAGGAATTACTTGATCCAATCAATTCTCTCTCATTGAGATTCAAGTACTGGAAATAAAACACCGAGACAACAAGCTTCATGGTGAGTGGATTCAATCATGGACATATCTTGTGTAAGCTCATGAAATTGAGAGGGGCCGGAAAGAACCTTACTCAGACCACAAATAAACATGAGACAGAGACTTGTTTATCAGGACATAGTCATGATAGGTATGATGACAATGAACATTTTAAGCTTTCCATGTCAAGGACTACCAACATAAGTAAATAATAAATGCACATGCACTACCCAGGATCCATTAAAATCTACACCTGTCCCACAGAAGATCTGTGCTGGACTATTTCTCAAACAGTTTGCTGTCTGGCTCAATTACATGGCAACACTACTGGGGAAGGACCACAGACTCAAGTGAGCCCAAAAAAATATGTGTGAAAAGAAAGTGTGTCTAGAAACGTTTGGAAGAGGAAAAGGTTCAGAGGAGAAGTGAGTTGCTCCTTTGCTTTTTTTGTATTTCTTTTCCCTGTGTATATACCAAAGTACCTTTCCTCATGGTATTGGTGCCGCTCAAATTCCCATGTCCTGTTAGGAGAATAGTCCCATTCAACTTCCACTGCAGCAATGTAGTAAATCTTTTCATGCAAATACATAGATAAATCTGAATTCCACCAATGGCATTTTTTCACTTTGTAGTTCTGTTTCATTCCCCCAGTGTAGTGGTCTGTTGTCAGGCAGGACACTTCAAAAATTCCTAGAGGTCATGTGAGAAACAAAGACTTGAGGAGACTCAGAAACAGGTTATTGCTCATATAAGGTCCAAAATCTTTGTGCGGTATGGCTACTTGTAGTAATAAAATTCAGCATACAGAGGAGCTAGAAAAATCAAGGCTTTAGCATTAAGAACACGTCCTTACAGTTTGCTGCCCCTCAAACACAGCTGTACACAGTTTTAGCACCAGGATCAATATACCAGCTACTTAAAGCTTGTCACTATGCACAAAACATTCATAGGTAACAGTTTCTGCATTACTAACAAAATTTTTAAACAAGACATTTACCTTCGGAGTCAGGGTTCATAATAGCTGTGAGAACTGTATGTGGAAACAGATTTGCTGTATCCCTTCTTGTTCCTTTAGTTACAAATGTGTTTTCTGAGAAGTATATCCCATGGACATCAACTTCTGAACCCAAGCCCATCAAATGCCAGGAAACAACACTTCCTTTACACATCTCAAGACCAGGCTGATTTCCATACATATAACCATTAATGGCTATAGAAGATTAGAGAAAGCAAAACCCACCTTGATTAATATATTACTTAATTCTGCAATAGAGATTAATTAATAAACACTTCAGATGTAATGTCATGCCTTAGACTGACAGAAATATCAATAATAAAATATCACATGAACAAAACTAAAGAATCAATTCAAGCAAAACAGCTTTTAAACCCCAGTGTTTAAAAATAATTTCTAACTGTTTCCCTTTTCAATGTCTACAGCACATGTTGCTGCCTTGACCAACTGGAACTTTCCCTGCTTTCTACTCGTCACATATTCAGGATGCATAAAGGATCCCACTTTACACCCTGCAACATCCTCCAGCCATACAGTGGAGGCAATCAGAAGGGTTTTTTTAGTTTGAGTTTCTAACCCTTTCTAGATAGTCCTTTGCAAAACTTTCAAATCCTGGGCTTCACAGGTACCACTGAATGCTCTGCACCAAGAGTCTGTGAACAGGAACGGCCCTGAGGGGAACATTTTTTAAAATGCACAAATAAATATGCTTAAAGATTAGGACTTACTAGCAGGGCTAGGGCCTGAGGATAAAAACGTCTTTTTTCCATGAAACTTGAAAAACATTTCTGCAGTACTAAAACACTGATCAGTGTGAAACTCAGTTCTGCCCTATTAAAGAAGAAAAGACTCATTCTGAGGCAAAGTCCAGCTGGCAGGTTGAGGGAGATGATCCCTGCCCTCTGCTCACACTGCTGAGGCCACACCTGCAGGGCTGTGCTGAGTTCTGGGCTCCCCAGTATGGAAGACATGAACATAGTGGAGAGAGGGCAATAAAGGGCCACAAGGATGATGAAGGGACAAGAAACCATCTCTTCCTGCAAGGAAAGGCTGAGAGAGCTGGGACCCTTCAGCCTGAAGAAGAGGCAGCTTGGGGGATCTCACCCACCTGTACAAACACCTGCGGGGGGAGTGCCAAGACGATGGAGCCGGGCTCATCCCAGTGATAGGGACAGAAGCACCGCTGACACTAACAGACACCACCTGACACACAGGAGATTCCCTCCGAACATCAGGAAATTATGAGACTGACCAAGCACTGGCAGAGGCTGCCCAGAGAGATGGTAGTGTCTCCATCCTTGAAGGTATTTGGAAGTCATCAGGACATGGTCTTGAGCAAGTGGCTCTGGGTGGCCCTACTTGAGCAGGAGGTTGGACCAGGTGACCTCCAGAGGTTCCGTCCAACCTCAACTGCTCTGTAACTCTGTGAAAAACCTCCTTTCAGCTATATCATCTGTAGAGCAGAGGTCAGTTTTGTCTTGCTGCCTGGTTGCACTTGTAGTGGTTGCACATCTGCTCAAAGTGGTACATAACCATGCTAAATCCTCAACTGCCATGCAAGACACTGAACAGCTGGCATTATACTTTGAACTATCACATTTAGTTGAAACTGAATTGCACTGAAATGTTCTGGGTTTTTTTCCACTGGAAAGGAATGAAATGTCTCTGCACTATACAGCTTTCCAGCTTCAAACATGAAACCATACAAGTAAAAACCCTATTGTAGAAATTAATATTTGGCTAACTAATAATTTTCTTACAGTGCATTTTGTTAGACTCTTGGAAGTCTTCATCGTCTTTGTCAATTTTGTCAGGACTTAGTGTAAACATCAAAATATTATCATCCAAATACCAGCTCAGATTCTCATCAAATACTGTGGCAAGTAGAAAAAACTCCATGTTCACATTTTTCTGTTGAGAAGAAATAGTAGAAAGAAAAATAGAAATGAGTGAACAGAAAATGTCAGTGAGAAAAATCCTATGCTCATAATAATTTATGAGTACAAGTCACAAAATAGAGTAAATGCATACATTGATACTTCATTCTGATAATCTCAAAGCTCAGTAATTGCTGTATCTGGTGACTAAGTACCTACTGCTGATGCTCTTTCTACCAGCAGGGACGACCTCTGGAAGTGAGTTTGTATTTTGGTCTTTAAAATCTCTACATTTTCCTAGAGATTCGAATCATAGCTGAGACTTGAATGCCAGCAGCTGCTTGTGATGATGGTTTTTCCACATTGCAGTGACTGTCTATCTGGAGCAAGATTGAAAACCAACCCCACTTTCTTCATATTGTGTATTCCCCTTAGGACATGGGTGAAACTGTGATGTGGAGAAAACGTGGTGCAGTCTGGGAGGAGAAAGCAGATTCAGCTGTGATGATGCAAAGGTTTCCACTTTTCTTCTTCTACCAACCTGTTTCCCAGAAGAAAGCAGAGCTCCTTTCCTGCACACCAGGAGAGGACCCACAAGGCCAGAATTGGTGTCTCTGACTGCATCCACAGCTGAGTAATAAAGCCAGGTTAAACAGTCTGGGTCTTGGTCTGTGGGACCCACATCTTCTGGCACATCCCATTCATATGTAAATGTAGTGCCGGGACTCACATGAGAGGCTGGAGATTCGGTACCTATTATGGAAATCAGCGTTGGGAATTATGCCTAATGAACATTCTTTCTTTTATCACCTTTAATACACGGACAGGTAAGACAGTGTGTGCTCAGATGTTGCAGCACCCCATCCGTGGCTCACCTCTGGGGGCAGTGCCATACCGTGCCCCTGCCTCGCTCCTGTGGTAACTCACACCGTGGGGCTGGATGCTGAACGGGCGGCTGGCATTGTTCCGGAAGGTCACCCTGATGCGCTCACCCACTTCAGCCTTGATCACAGGTCCTAGAAAAGTGTACATGGTCTAATTACAGGGTATTTCTATCAAATGGTGTAAAGGTCACCACAAACTTATGGCATTCAGTGGCTGGCTGCTTTTACCCTTGCATGAGGAATGCCCCTAGGCCTCTGTGGCCACAGACCAGGTCCCTGGCTGTTCCAGTTTGGCCAAATTTAGAAATATATCCTCTGAGAGAAGGCAGGTCACAACCATCCCTCCCCCACCAGGTTCGGGAAAAAATAAATTTTCCTAGAAGGAAAGTGAAAGAGATAAAAACTATTTATTTAACCAACACACAGGAAAAGGGATAATGATGCCAAATAATAAAACCTCTCGATCCGCTGAGAGAAACCTGGGAAAATTTCAGAGTCCTTCCGTAGATCTCTCTCTCCCCCTCCTTGGAGCCTGGACGGGGTGGTGGGCCCACCTCCAGGGCCAAGGCCTCAGTAGAAACTCCTCCCAATGTATTCTGATGTTGAAACAGTCCAGCAGAGAGAAAAGGAGAAAAAACAAAGTCCCAAGAAAACAAAAGTTCAACTCTCCGAAGGAAAAAGAGCTGAGGAAAAAAACTGCCGAAAACCAACTGGAAAGAAAAGCAAGCCCGGGTACTTCCCTTCCCTCTCGCTCTCCTGCCGCAGCTGAAAAAAAAAGTCGTTATCTCTGTGCGACCTTGAACAAGCTGCAAACTGCTTTGAAAAAGTTTTGCTCGGTTTTTCCTTCCTCTTCTCAGGCTCAGTTTAAAGGCATAGAAAGCGCAAAAATTAATTTCTGGGCATAGGGCAGCAATATGGGATACACATCATAAAGTCACCCCAAGACACTGGCATATGGCCTGAATCACAGAACAGCCCAGCAGCAACCATTCCCAGTTCACGTGGAGGCCCAGTGACTTTCAGGACAGTTCCTCTCTTTGGAAAGGGATTTACAGACACTAGTACCAACCCATGCCAGAAGCAGCAAGGTTATCAATAGGACTAGACTCACCTAGTCTGGCCTTGTAATTCAGAGCCAGACCTTTGGAGACCATGGCATGGTCCTTCAGGGAAGCTGGGTACCATGACAGTGTTGCAGTTAAGAGCTTCTTTACACCTTGGGGGAAACCACAGGCACTAGCGACTGCTGGAGACAGGGAGAGCTGAGGACTTCTTGGAGAGTGGGGGCGCTGCTCACTAACCAGTGAAAGTGACTGTTCACTCTCATAAATCTTTGACATGAAAAAATTTTAGACTCTTGTCTTGGGGTGACAGTTACTCTCTTACCTAGGAGTCCAAGATGTGCTTCCTCTGCAAGCCTTTTTCTATGTTCAGTGAAAGAACCATCTGTGTATTCTTTGTAAATTGCTTTTTTATAGGAGCCGCCAATTCTTGTCCCACTTTGTTCAAAAAAGATCTGAGATTCACTGTGTAAAAGAAGTAGCAATAGACGCAAACAATTCAAGTCAAAATGTTTGGTTGTACAAAGGCAGTCAGACCTCAACCCTGTTTTCTGAGGTATGATATGCTGAGTTTGTCTTTTGGGTTTCTTTTCAGTGGTATGGCCACACACTTACATGCAGTCCCATATAGGATGTGCAGGAATCCATTATCCTTCACTAACTTCTCATTAAGAAAAGGCCACTGTGCTGTGTTGCCCTTACAAAGCCAGTGTGCTTAGAGACTCACCAAGGATGATTTCTAGTTAACATTTCATAACCTTGAGTTTATTCTTCTTTTAATTAGAAGTTACAAAAATTCAACAGGAGCAGATACAAACAACAAGAATATGTAACATCTATATACAAAGTGAGAAGATTCAGTCAACAGTTTTACTCTCTAAGAAAGGACCTTTCAGTGTTTTTCAAGCACTATTCAAACAATGAACTGTGCCTCGTCGTTTGTGGAAGAGGTAAGTATGCTTTAACTCACAGATGAAAAACTTGAGGAATCAATGTATTCAGTGAATTGATCCAGGTCTTAAATATGTAAACACAGTGCAAAGGGCAAAGCTATGTCATGCAAGCTGTTTCCTAGATGAGATACCGTTAGCATGAGTTTCATCACCTAAGGCAATGGTCATGAACTCCTACTTTGTTCCCTAACTCAAAATAATCAACCATCTTGAATAATCAGGAGTCACAGCCTACATATGACATAATAATTAATCTTAATCCCAGTGAAGTGACTAACATAGCAGCAAAATTTAAGGTAAGATTACAAGGAAAATAACTGACCTAATTTGGTCTGATATTTATTCTAGCATTAATATTTAAGCACAGATGAGCAATTCTGCTTAGAAATCAGTTCTACCATATGTCTTACCTTATTTAGCATGCTTAAATCAATTCTGCTTGGAAAATAAAAATTCTTTAATTAGAGGCATTTACCTGTCAAGGATTAATTCTTGTCCTGTAAAATGGTTCACTGCAGATGGGCCATAATTCCAGATGATCTCTTGAGCAGCAATGAAGTACTGTCTTATCTTTGTACTCTCATTGCGATCTGGTGTGGATTTCTTACAATCTTCTACTTTAAAAAGAGCCTGCATACCACCTGGAAAATAAGGAGGTAGAGAAACCTAGAGAGAAGGAACCGCATTTTGTTTTCTCTTTCCCTGTGCCCAACAGCTTTTCTGTTCCCTGGACGATTCCTACCCCATTGATGAATATGAAAATCACAAAGTGGAAGATGAATGCTGTAAAAAAAGGCATGCCAGCTGAGCTAGGATGTAGAAACACAGCCATGGTATCTACAGCAGGCAGACAGGTGTGGTAAAGGGCATTCTGCTTCTAAAGCTGCAACAGGCATGGCAGAGAAGATTAGGGGAGGGTGGACACAGTGCTGTCAGAGAACACTTCAGCCAAGGTCAGATGTTACCAGACTGACCATTCTGCATCTAAATATAATCAACCGCTTACTTATGGAACTCCCAAGTCTCTGCATCCTAAGGGAAGCAGTTAGCAAATCTGCTTGCTGGAGATACAAATAGTATACTGAAAAGAGCCCTTTTACAGCTATAAATCAGGCCAATTTGTAGGATTTAAGTCTTGCCCAGGATGCTTCATCTATATCAGGATATTGCTTGATGTGGTAACTATTTCAAAGCTTGGAACCTCTGTGTAATTGAGTCTGTCAGTTACATACTTCTTTTTTTATCGGAGTTTTCAAATCTTGGAGAATGATTTTCAGTTCTGTGTTCTTTCCCACTTCTGTGACAAATTACTTCCCTCACTTACAGGAATATAGATCATTCAAAAGCATGGAATTAACTTCTAAGTATTTCATATGGGTATTAAAACTGAAAATACAGGATAATACAGGGAAGAGAAAAGAACATCTCTGCTTGTTCACCAATGCACTTTCCAGAACATGTATTTGTCAGCAGGCAAGTTAGCCTGCCTGTCCCGTGCCCCTTGCCAAACATGGAATGAGCTCCAACTTTTTTGTTGGCAAACAGAAAATTGTGGTTAGTTATCTCCAGCAAGAGGCAAACATCATGCTGGTTTTTTGTCCAAGGGTGAGGCTCGCAAAAGTGAAGCTGTGCTAATTGCTGCCAGCTGATGATGATGTCCATTAGAGAAAAGAATCCCTTGATTCCCATGACTATGTGCTCAAACCCATCTAATGCACTTGTAGGCATTTCAATTTTAATTACTATGAGAGTTTTGTTACCTAGAGGAGAATAGTGCCTGGCATATCACGAGGTCAAGAGCCCTGCAAAAGTGACTCAGTAAACTCTTAGCTCAAGCTAAAAGAATTCTGATCATTGAAACTTGTACTGTACCTTCAATATGGTCATTCACTTGGCAGCTGAGCAGCCATTCTCCAGGGCTCCTTGGTACCATGACAGCATCAATGAATGTGGCTGGGAAGAGGCTGATGGTGTCAACTCGATGATGCCTTTCTATTAAGGTTTGTCCATGAAAGTAGGCTGAATGGATATCAGCTTCATTACCCATGCCAAAAAGATGCCATTTTATCTTATCTTCCACACACATTGTGAGGTTTGGGAGGTACCCATACATGTACCCATTGATTGCTAAAATAAATGTTGTTTATTACAGTTAACTTCACAGACCTTAGGATTTTTTCTTCAAATGCAGGTATCATACTCTATTTTTTATCAGTACTCTATTTTTTGAAATAGAAAGAGCTTCAAAAGAAAGCTCCACACCTTTGAAAATCAGTGCCAATATCAGACACATGCTTCCTCTACATAGCTATAATTCTGGAATCCATGTCAGAGCCAGAGGTGTCATTTTTGTTTACACTAACGGTAAAAACTGTTTTTCTAAACTGTGAAATTATAGTACAGAGCTCAGGACTAAGAAACAGAGCAAAGTAACACAAATCTGTTCAGAGTGCCTGGTAAAATTACACTGGCAAAGATCTTCTTGGCCCCTAAGAATTTTATATCACAACTCCAAAGGTTTGATTGTGCAATATCTGCCATCACTTTTAAACTTTTTAAATTTTTATTTAAAAGAATCTTTCTTAATCCTCTAAAAAGAGACTTGATTAGAAAAAAAATCTACAATTCATCTTTAAAAGAGACAAGACAGAAAAATATTACTTCACAATATTAGTGGCAAGCAACATTAACATAATGTTCTCTCACAGTGCATTTTATTGCTTTCCTGGAAGTCTTCATCATCTTTGTCCACTTTGGAAGGCTCAAAACAGTATGTTCTGATATTGTCCTCTAGATACCAACTGAGATTTTCATCCACCACAGAAAACATAAGGATAAATTCAGCATCAAAGTGTTGATCACTGTCCCTATTCATTGTATCTGAAAAAGAAAGCGGTATATTCAAAATCTTTGGTAACTGACATTATTTTTTTGTCAGTTTTAACTCTAGTCTCAGTAAGGCTGGACCCTGTTTACTTCATGTTTTGACACTTCTTGAGTGTGACTGTACACATAAACTTACAGACATACTCAGGAAACAAAAATCCCTTTTGATAGATTCTATAAAATTACTGAGAATAAATGTTGCATGTTAATCTCTTTCTTATATCAGTATTTACTCCTTGCACATGGCTAGCATAGCACATTTCACTCACATGGATTTGTGGACAAAGTATTCTGCAAATTATATTCATTCTCATACACAAAATCTAACTACTTCCTACACTATTGAAGGCAGCTAATTGAGAAGACCAAAAGCAGTTATTTCAAAATAAATTGTAGTCTTCTCCTCTTCCAGGAATTTACTTCATTGATATTTATCAGTGATCATTATCAATCACCTTGCATATGTATTTATTTACTCACTTATTTATTTATGGTTTACCTTTCCTGCAAATTATTAAAGGCCCAACAAGCCCTGAGGCAACATCTCTTGGAGCATCTATGTGGGAGTGGTAAGCCCTGGTTATGCAGTTTGCATCTCCTTTAGCTGGACCTTGATCTTCTGTCACATCCCATGTGTAAGTGTACTGGCCTCCAGGCTCCACAGCATCATCTCGCTTTTGAAAATCTTTGGTGGTGTCAGGGTAAAGAGCACCTGAAGAGTTCCATACAGCCACCATTAGCACAACACATTCACAATAGGGTGTCAGGATAGCACCTGCCATGCTGAAAGTCGACTACATGCTGCAGAAAAATGGACTGAACATCTGAATACAGGTTAAAAACCCACAACTTTTAAATCAGATTAGTAGATGTTTTCTTTCTCTTTAGGCATCTTTTCATTTGCCTTTGAAGTCCGTAGGAGTACTTTGATTAATGGCCCATTAAAGCTAGTCCTTAATTTATTGGGAGGGGACTATGTACTTCTTGTAAAAATATAACAATTCGAATATTTGTAAAGCATTTGTTAAATATTAATCTTGTAACCTGTTCTAAAAAAATTGCATATGCCCTGAAGGAATATAGGTGCTACTGCAATGATAGCAATAGAAAAAAATTCCAAAAAGTGTACATACTGCTACATAATAATACACTGTTCTGATCCTACAGAGTGTCTCTATCAAGACACAGACTAGTTGTAATGAAAAAGTCCACAAAATACTAGAAGCTAGGTTGATACTTCATAAATTCTTCTAATGAAGGATTTTAAAAGAGTGATTTTGAGACATCATATTCTCAACAATTCACACACTGTTTTAAAGGCTCAGTAATAAAACTTTCAACAGCCATATTCTGATGCCATCCAGTGCAGAAAATCCCCCATTGCCTGAGTGTGGCCAGACTGGCTATTGCAAGGACAAGCCATCACCTATCCCAATAGAACCCCTGACTACATCTTAGAGTGTGTCAGAATTTCATCTCATTAATTATTTACTGAGCAGTATCTGTTTCTCCATTTCAAGAAACTCTTGTGTATCTTATATACCATATACACAAATTTAGTGTTAAGAACTTAGAAAAGTACTTTATTACTGTTAACAATATCTTCCTCACAGCATCAAATTTTTATATATACCCCCCCATATCTGAATCTCTTATATACCTTTATACCCTTATTTTGGTTGAAACACAAATACTCTTATTTCAGGTAAAATGTTGATCTAAAATTGCCTTCTTTACAAATTCCACTTTTGGCTTTGTATTTCACTCTTGAAAAATTATCAAACTTAGATTATATTTTAAATTGATTGTGTCCTAATTTAAATCTCTATTTACTTGACCAGTCTTCTCTCCGATGAGAGAGTACCACTTAGAGGGATGATTAACTTTTGATAAATTCTGGCACAGAAATGAATCAAGCTTACCTTCATTTTCTTTTGTGTATCTTACACCATGTGGATGCAGCGTGTAGTTTCTTGAAGCAAAGTTTTTCAAGTGAATAGTAATGGAATCTCCAACTTCTCCCTTAATTATAGGACCTAAAAAACCCAGCCAGGAAGGTTTGTCAAGTATCACATCATATAAATGATTGGTATACTGAACGTAGATAGCCTTCTTGTAAGTTCTTCCTATCCTGTGTGGACCTCTTTTGAGAAAGACTTCAGCCTGCCTGTAAAGAAAATACACAAACATACCTGTAGTGTGGTTTTAATTAATAGTCTCAAATAAAGACCAGGCCTCTGCAGTGCTGTGCACAACTGTGTGCAAGCCTTGTTGTGAAATAAGTTAATACTGCCGAAAAATGCAAAGTATTTTCTACGAGGCAGAGTATTGTTTGAGCATGTGGGGAAGGAATTGTAGGTACCTCGGCAAGCACAGGTCTGAAGTGTAATTAAAATGCCAGTTCAGAGCTCCACTTGGGGAGCATAAACTGAGTTGCAAAGGCCCAGTTACTATAATTCTGAGTGCATGAGGCTTTTGAGCAACAACCTAAATCGAACAAATATGTTTTGGCTCTTCTTGGACCATTTAAACAGACAAAATTTAGTTGTAAAGTATTCCTTCTGCACTCTGCTTTTCCCTGCTCCTATAAATATCAATCTCCACACAAGCGCAGCCTTGTAAAGGGTCCGGGAGGAGAAGGGGAATCAGAGAAGCTGAAACTGAAAAGTACAATACAAGGGACTAGCTCCATTGCAGGCATACAACCACTGAAAACCTGAAATTAATGTAGCATGCTGCAGGTCACCACAGACCAGAGAAAAGCAGTGAATAGGAGTGGCCTGTTTTATTACAACACAGCTCTGCAATTCTTAGACAAGATGCCCTGTTTCCACCCCTGATCAGAATTACTAGCCTGCTGAATCCCTGGCAGTGTCTTACACCTCACAAAATTTGTGAATGGAAAAAGTAAAAAGCTGACTGCTTCACCTCACACCTGATCGAGTGGCAGGTTATGGCTGAGGCCCTCACTAGAGAAAACAAACCACAGGAAATCTTCTAATCCCTCACCCACAAACCAAATGAGAACTGCATTTTTGAGATTTTTCTAATTTCTGATTTCTCTCATCATTGTTTTAGCTTTGATATAGTTCTATTTAATTTTAAAGGCACTGAAAAAATAGAAGAAAGGAATACTTCTCCTCTCTCAAGTATTTTTCTGATGCCTTTTATATCTGAGTTTTCTTTATTGATTATTCAGACTTCCAGGGTGCTCCCTTCCTCCTCACCCTACATATCTTCAGCCTACTTACTGCTCTCACTCTGCACAGGACCCTCCCTGCCTCGTAACGAGCAACCCAGCTCCTCCACAGTGGGTGAAAGTACTCAGCTGTGCTTCTGTACCAGTGAAAACCATTCCTGCCAACAATGAACTAAAAAGGAAACCTGTGCTCAGTGGGAAAGTTTTAAATTTGTCAAGTTTCTGCATTTAAAAACAACGGCAAAAATCATCTCTTCAGCACTAGCACCTTAGACATTCAAAATTAAACACCATTAGACATTGAGGGTCTTACTCTAGTCTCTACTTAGTAAATATTTCATTGCAAAAAATTCACACCCCCTACATATTCCAATGCTCTGAATTAGCAGAACATTGGAATGCAATTCTCAAGCGAGCCAGGAAAAAAAATTGAAATTCCTTTATATGTCTGACAGAAAATCCACTGACACCAACAAGACTCATCAGGTTTTCAGTGTGGCTCTGGTGTCTAAAGCAGATGAAGCTGTAAAATAAAACTCAACCGGTGACACTGCTTTACTTACTCTTCTTCGGCAAAAAGCTGCCCAGAGATGGCATTGGCATCACCAGGTGCATAGTTCCAGACAGTCTCTGTAATGCCAATATAGTACTCCCTGTTCACTGCCCCAACTTGGCAACAGCAGGAAACCAGCAAGCAGCTTAGGAGAAATAGCTTCATTTTGCATTCATGAACCTTGTGGAAAACATGAAATAAAAACACAGAACAGGCACATGCAATTTCCCTTTTTATGGTCCTATCCCTCCTACTCCCCACATCCTTACCTCCCCCTCCCTGCTCCTGTTTGCTTTTGTGAACACAATAAAACCAATTGCACAATGTCTCTGTGTGTCAAGAGCAAACAAAAGATTCTGGTAACCTCGTCAGTTCAGAAAATCAAAGAAATTTTTTCTATTTCTGCCAACCTGCAATCACACATATTAGCATTCAGACTGTCATAGAGTGTAAATCTTGTCACTGAATTGAAAGCAGATTTAAATGGACTTACAGACTAAGCTTAATTACATTCTTCACTATCTTCATCACTCTCTCTACAGCTTGTATGCTACTGAGAAAATAATCCCTATGATATGTGGCACAAGAGCACAATTTCTCAAGCACACTGTGAAAAGTTCTAAGTGACACTTCTTCTCTGTGTATCTGCTCTGCATTGACAAAAGGAGGCCAAGTTGTGCCTGCTCCTGCCTGTTCACACTACCAAACTGGTGTAGCACAAGCAGAAAAAGGAGGACTGAGGTCACTGGGATCAGTGTGCCCACCAGTGCATGGTTGTGTTAGCTCTGCTACCCACCACAGTTCCCTTGGAAATGTAATTTTAGCACAAAGTGTGGCATATATTTCTAGGGATGGAAAGGCCCAGATATTCATAGATGGAGATGGGGAGGTTTTCATCCCCTTTCCAAGCAGTTTTAGTATTGCTGAAATTAGGCTCAGAAATTCCACAAAATGACCCCACTGTGTTATCTTCCTCCTAATCTGTTGCCAGACAGGATAAGCCACACTCTTCAATGATTAAAAACATAAGATCCAGATAATCTTAACTGTTACCCTTATCCAAATACACTACCCAGTGCCAAAGGCTTCTTTTGCTTTATTCAAGTTCTGTAAACATTTTGTATCAGTCTCACTGAAAAATAAGAACAAAATTGGACCTTAAACACAGAAAGCTTAAAAACCACCTAACTAAAGTTTGCAATGGCACTTTCTTTGAGTATATATCCATTACAACATGGTTGTGTCTGAAGCTTTAGGCATACAAAGCCACCTGCAAACTTCTATTAAAAAATATGCATTTTTGGTCACTTGGGAATTCTTTAAAAATGTCATCTGTGCTCGAGCACTGACACAGTCCCACTCATTCTAAATTAAAATTACAATTACAATTTTCCATTGTATGGCAACTTAAAATTATCTGTAATAAGCACCATCTCCTTGGCAGCTATTTTAATACTGGTCACAAAAATTATGATTATTTTGGATAGAAGACTAAGATTCAGAACATAACTAAAGTATAGCAGTTTCCCTGCAATGACATAAAAATCTAAGTCTTATTGACCAGGACTATGGTATACAATAATTCACCAATTTTAATCACTATTCCTATCAGGCACTGTCAGAATACTGAATTTCATAATCTCACTTTCTGGAACCTTCTGAATTAAATGAATTAAATCTCACTTTCTGGAACCTTCTGAATTAAACACATCTGAATTAAATGGAGGACTCTGCTTCTCTCTAAATGAGTAAGCCAAAGCTGAGATTTCGAAATCTGACCAAATCTATGATGAAATTCTGGAGTTTCACAGGTTGATGTCACATGTTCAAAATTATTTCTGTAGGGATTTTTTTTTTCCTTTGCCATGGATGAAGATCAATAGCGCAGTGGAAAGATCAACTTATCCAGGTTGTATCTGCCCCATTTGTAAATTAAGTGAGGTAAAAATGAGAAAACATTTACCTCCTCTTATAATACTTAAATCCAAAGTCATTCCTTAATACAGTCCTTAATAAATAAGTTGTTTGTGCATATGTAGGCTATTTGGTTTATTTTTTTTTCCAGATTTCCATTTGATTGAGAAAGAGAAAAACCACATGAGCAATGCCCTTGAGATCTCCACATTTGTTTGAGGGTAAAAATATAAACTTTACTTTGCCTTAGACCCCCGAATCTTCTAAATTACTCTTCCTTGATTTGCAAAATAACTGCATGTTGTTCTTATGAAAAAATACAACAAAAATTTCTGACAGGCAACATTTTTCCATTCCCACTTTTAATCATGCCTCCCCCAAACGTTCATATTATCTGTATGCCTAAGCACACTCCTCTTACCTTTTTTTTAAGGAACTCAAAAAACTGGCCAAAGTACCTCAGCTTCTCAAGTCTGTATTATCTTCAGAGGGTGTCTGAAAAGCAGGAACTTCTCTCAGGACCTATATAAAAAGACCCTATTTAATTGGTTAAATTATAAGTCTGCAGTTTGGTGTCATGAATATCCCTTTATTGTTTTAAACTATATTCCTATTCATATTCAATATTCATATTCATATTCAATCTCATATTGAGGATGCTGAAATGCTCTGACTGTTTTTAAAATCCCCAAAGTTCCATTGAAAAGATAAAGCTGATCTTTTGCTTCAACAATTTTCCTTGAAAGAAAAGAATAAGCAAACTCCCAAATTGAATATTCTGACAAAAGGTCTCAATAAGATCACACAGTGAGGCTGAATTGAACCCCCACCATTTCACAGTTCCCAGATTTGAATGATGTGTGTCTATTGCCTGCTGCCCATACTGCTGCTCTGGCTGCCTGCAGACCTCTGCAGTTAAACACCCTTTAAAGAGCTGGTGCAGCTTCATTTGTCCTCTGCCGCTCTATGTGGAAAACCCCTCTATCCATAATGGGAACAATCAGGAAACTGTAGTTCAGCAAGAGTCACTTTTACCTACACAAGGATTAATATAAATATACCGTAAAATGCAAAGGTATGGATGGGGCTCCACAGTATTTTATTGCAAAACCGAGTGTCTACAGTGATTTCCAGCTGCAGTCTTTTAAATAAATGGCATTACTGTTCCAGACACAGAATCCTAATACACTGGCAAAACGCACTGGCTGTGGGGGACAAATAATGCTGGAACTCTTAATGCAGATTCAGCACTAACTCCTCCCTGCCAGGAGTTCATAAACTCAAATCAGCAGCTTTCTTCCTGGTGTGCCTGGGGTGTTTTATGTGGGGATTTCAGCAGGCAGGACGTGCATTTCGTGTCCAGGAACTCTTGTGCAAAAAAAGGGTTTCTCATATTCCAGCTTGGTGCAAGCCTTGTCCTGGCCCCAAGGGCCACTTCTCCCTGTTGTTGGGTGAGGTCTGTGTTCTGCAGCTGGATGGTCATGTTGCCTCAAACACCACCATCGGGATCACTGGTTATGTCTAGATTTCAAGCCAGTTAATTAATATTCTTTACAGGAATCTTGGTTCTGCTACCAGGCACAGCTCATAGCACCTATTGTTAGAGACAAAATACTTAGGATTGAATCAGGACTTAAATTGATTGGACCAAGGTTAACTTTGCCTTACATCCAAAAGCCCTGCGTGAAACTGTCTGTTAAATTCAGAAATATGACCCATTGTTAGCCTTTAGTATTCTTACCACCAATTTCAAATTAATAGACTGCCCCTTTAAAAGCTGAACCATCAAGTCACAGTTGAACCTGGCTATGGTAATGGAGATGCTAATTCTGGATTATGGGTAAAGACGGTTGCAGGATCAAGAAGTTCAACAAGAACCACATTACATGTCTCCTTATTTAATCTAAGCCCCAAAAATAAGAGACGTCTGTGATAGAGTAGAAATGCAAATTCACCAGACACAATCACACAAAAAATTATAAAGACAGATCCAGAGTTTGCAGGCAAGAAATCAGCAAGATTCTCTGAGATGTTTGGTAGGTGTACAGGTTGATTTTTAAGTTTTCTTTCTTTTCCTTCTGTCCACAAACAATATCCACAAATCCATAAAAATGTAGGATTATCATTTAAGATAAATGATATGTTACATATTTAAGCCTAGAGAAAAACAAGTGTGCAGTGACACAGTCCTCGTTATATAATCATGCTTTTGTATCATGCACCTCTGACCATCCATGCCACCTTGAACCATCTCCCAAAAGACTAGCCCCATTCTTAAATGTCATTAATTACTTTATGACTTCTTGCTACTTAAAAGAAACTAAGCAAATAAAATTTTAGATGAATTCTTGAAATCCTACAGGAAGAAATCAGCTATTCAAAACAATCTAATAAAAGAATATGAAGGCAAAATCTCAATATTGCCTTGAAATAGAATTAAATGACAGATATATTCCATTTTTTCTAAATAACTTACCCAAAGCTGACACTTATTGTATGGTATGCATTTCTAACAGTGTTTAATATTTGATGACAGTGTACCTGAATCCCACTGGTTCTGATGTAACAGGGATACATGCATTACTGAAGTCTGAAGTACATGTTTCTCTTTCCTTTTGGGTGTTCATTGTCTAAAAACCAGAGTGCTAAATACAGCCAAATGCTGCCCATACAACTGCAAATGGGCCAGATGTCCATTTCATTGTGAATCCCTGAATTTTCACTGGGAATGAAATAATAATTCTCTGAGAAAGTAAAAATACCTTTTAGCTGCTAATTTAAAAGAGATTATTCTTTTTCATCTGATCATTCTTGTCAATGAACGTTAGCCTTCCATTGTAGCATGCTCAAGATACCTGGAAGAATATTAATAAGCTAGCACTGGGTGCTCACAAGGTTCCCTCATATGTTCCCTCAAGTCACATCATACTCGACTAAAAGAAAAAAGTTTGCCTCTAAGTATAAAGTGAAAAGAAACCCAGTGCAATGATTAACATGTACCAATTAGCACAGCTGAGTTCAGACCTGTGTGTTTAATCTGTCAATCAGGCCCAGGTGCCTTTTTTACCACAGGAAAACTTGATAGACTTTTTTCAGTAATTGCTTTTTGCAATTAAGAACTTCTAAGATGGAAGGAGCAGGGTAGGCTCTGCCCTCCATCACCATCATGGTCTGTCTGTAACTAGAATTCATTCATTTAGAAATCATGGCTTCATGCCATGCACTAACAACCCCTCCTGATGTACTGGGCTTTGAACCAGGCCCTTTTGGAACAACAAATAGTCATACGGTCTAAACAATGACAAGGGAGTACAAAAGCAGTTCTACATCAGTTTATTAAAAAAAATAAGGTAATTTCAATACAAAAGCAGTTCCATTGTATTCAAACATCCCTATTGTCACAACAAGTTGGAGGGTAAAAAAATGAACTGTCCTTGCCAGGAGCAACAGGACAGGTGAAGAAAAACGTAGATGTCAGACAGTTCAAATATACTTCATCCAAAATAGAGAAGCTTGACAGACAGAGATTTACGATAAGGGTTTCATTTTTCTTTGTAGCACTCCAATCTACCACAATGGATCATGGACAGGCCATCTCTTTCATTATCTGGAGGTGGGGGAGAAGCAGCAATGATATCCTTGCCATTTTCAGAGAATCCCAGCCTGCCAACAAAAAACAAAGTGCTAATCTCTTTCATCATTGCTGCGAAAGCCACACATTAGTAAGAATGTCTGTAAATTGAATGTTAGAAGAAAGGTGCTCAGCAACCTCTGCTGACATATGAGTAATGGACTTGGCATCAGTGTTAATTTCCTAACCAGTTTTTTTCTTCTCAGTCCTAGACTTAAAGGTCAGAATGAGAAGCCACCAACCTCTGTATACCACAAGAAATTAGTGGATTAATCAAAACCAACAAATGTATTATCAGTACATATTCTCTGGAAAAAAATATGCAGTAGCATAGAGAATGCATAAACCAAAATGGTAGGTCCCCAACTGAGAGAAATTGCTGAAGCTACAGTTACATGGAGATGCTGAAGAAATAACCTCAGATGTTTTGTTACCTGGACAAAAACAGAATAGGTCCCACAGAGTGTTCGCTTCAACTCAGCAGCTACTTTGAGAATGCAGATGATCAACTGCAGTGCACTGAGAGATATCAAAATTGAGAGCAAAATGATGTTCCACTCCACTATGTTAGCAGGCTCTGTGCACTTAGACCAGGTAGGGTAATCTGTGAGGTACCTATTAGAGAAACACCAGACTGTAGTAAGAAGAATGTTTCTGACTACTGATTTGATGAACAATTTCTTCCAGAAGAATTACATCAATGTTTCTTACCCCCCAGCAGTGTCTTTGAAAATATAATTCCATCCACTTGATGAATTGCAGAAAGGGCCTTGAATCAAATGCAGGGTAAAAATGATGCAACTGTATCCTGAGAAAGCAATTCCAAGCAGGGCTAGCACAATTGAAATAAAACTCTGAAGTAAAGAGAGAGAGAAATATTACTGTGTGGGGATAGTGTCAACAGCAAATATGGTCATTCAGACTGCCTAGCGGCAGTCTGAATTCTGCCTTGGGGCGGAATTTCACATTTGATTTTCCCAGTCTTCAAAATTCAGAAAGAAAAATAGCAGGTAAAGAATAGTAAGAATACACATACAAAATAAAGATTAAGACAGAGTTTAAGGCAGTTCTACAAGTCTAAGTTACATAATTTTTGGATGGGGTTTTTAAACTTGCATTTTTGTAAAGTTGTTGCCCAAAATACCAGAGGAACACAATCATATATTAAATATGTCTGCATCCCAGACAGTGTGTATTGAGTAATTTCTGAAAAAAACCCTTTCAAATAATACAGGCAAAGGGATGAAGCTGTTTAGCTGGTGTGCTTCATTCTATGTTCTTACTTTATTTTACAAGGATTTGGGGAAAGTGTGTGTCTAATTTACTTTTGTCCTGCTTATGCTTCAGAAGAAAGAAGCTACACTTTGTGTGACCTTGCAACCCAATTTAGAATCCTCTGTGAAAGAAGTGAAAACAGAGCAGTGGAGAGGGCAGCAGGATGTGCTGGAAAAACAAGAGCAGGAAGGATTTGAAACAAGTGCTAAGGAGATGCACAGAAATAAAACACAGACTCACCCTGTAAGTTTTGTTACAGCTCTCACTCTGGCAGCACCGATAGAACACACTACACTCCAGTGTTACTAGAATTACTGCCAGAAGAAGGATCTGTAAGAGAATATCATAAGGTCAGTGAGATGACTGCAGATACTAAATCAAAGTCTCTTTCACCTGCGGAAGGCAGGGATTGCATCTCTTCTACTGTCTTGATATTTCAAAGCTGATTTGTAGGACAGCACAATTACTTAAGGCACACATGGAACTGGAGTGGTTTTAGTAGGCTGTTGCTGTACTTGTGTCTTGTACTTGAAAGACAAGAGCACAGCATCTCCCATCACAGTAAAGTTCTACGAGCTTGGGCACAGGTACACCAGTAAGCTGAAACAATAAAACCAAGTTCACAAGTAAAAGAATTAATAACCAGTGAAAAGAAGGATATTTTATTGATAAAACACATTAGTTCAAACACTTTCTTGCTGACACAGGCACACAAATCAGGGTATTGCCTTCCTTACCAACACACTTATGCTAGAAAATGTCAGTGATGCAAACTTTAATTTGTTTGTCAAGTATCCATACTGATTTTTTCAGACTACTGGATTATTTAAGACGGATCCTAGATAATTTTTATAAATAGGACCTGGGCTCCAGAACCACAAACTACCATTCAGAGAGGCACAGGTTTGAAAAGGAAAGTATGAGAAGACAATACTCCTGAATCACAACACTATCCTCTCACATGCTGCTGACTGGTTTGTAACAGAATGATACCTGCAGTTTTAATAAATTGGTAATAATTTTAAGGCTAAAAATGCTTCAAAATATTAGTATCACTGTTGCAGTTAACTCTTTCATACATTTGCAACTGTTTTTCTGTTTGACTCTGCTATCGGGTAGTTTTTTCTTCTGCTAGAACAGAAGGTTTTTCTTCTGCTTTAAGGAGACTACATGATTTCAAAAGAATGTCTAATGTTTTAATAAGAGTTCAGCACCTTCATTAAAAAACCTCACTTATGCAGATAAACCCTTTTTAAGCACTGATTGTGTGTGATGCCCTTTGATCACATAACCACTTTCTGTTCCTGAGGCCCTTTATGAGTATAGTGAATAGCATGAACAGTGGGCAACTCCATGGTAGTTTATTGCTGCAGATGCATATTACAAACGTAACAGGGAAAATGCTACTATGCTAATCACAGTGAGACAATTCTCTATATTTAGCCTGACAACAGTAGTACCTGATGCATTGTGAACTGTATTCAGTCTTCTAAATACTGGACTGCATACAGGTCTTAAAAACATCTGAACCATTATGAGAAGCTCTTTTTGTTTCATTTGGGTAAAAGAGTTCTAATTCAACCTTCATAGGTGATTAAATCAACCTAGTGTTTGCCTCCATAATACAAGCATAAATTACATATGAACAAAAAGACCACAGGAAAAAACCCCCAACCCACCCTGCAAAATCACTTGCACTTAATAGCATACATAACTTGTCATTCAGTATACTATTTTCAGTTTGATTGAGTTTTTCTGCCTGCAGTGATTTTGTCAATGTAATCCATATGCTTTTTTTTAAAAGCAATTACATTGCTGAAGTGTAATCCAATACTATTTGCTGTAGAATGCAATTAAAAATCCATAGACTGAGCACTTACCATCACACCTGAGAAACAGATACCTTCAAAATACCACTCATAGTTGGGGAGCTGGTAAATGGCAGCATGCAGAGCTTTCCCATTTGGAAAGTACAGGAGGATGTTCACAACAATACTCCAAAGCGCAAGAGGTATCAGCAGGCAACTCAAACAGCTTCCACATGTCTCCAAAGCCATCTCTCAAGAACTCTGGAAGTTTTGTTCTTCTAAGCTAACAAAATTTTACAAGACTTTCAATATAAGAAGCGTTTTGACCTCCCCAGCTTGATTCAGTCATTTCATATTCGCAGGAACCGGCGACTGGGGTGTGATTCCAGGGACAGAAGTGCTTAACAGTTAGCAGAACAATAGATTAATATCACTGTGTAAACTCACTGTCCTGTGTTAAGCACGTCTTTAAGTAGCCATTTCCCTTCTAAAAGATCCCCCGTTGTGATCTTCCAAATGAAATATGTCTAGGAGTCAGACTCAGGAAGGAACTTCAAAGCTCTCATTTCCTAGTGACTGCTCAAAAATGTCCTCCTCCCCACAACATGAACTGCAACACAGTTTGTGACAGAAGCAAGGTTTTTCAACCTTACTGCAGCATGAGGAAGTGGGCTGTAAGATGATAAATATGCCCTGTCTCTGTACAGAAGGCCATACTTTGCCTCATACTACAGAGATTTATTAACAGAACCCTAAGGGGGAACTAAAATGTTGCTGACTTGCAACAGCAGGCTGAGTCTGGGCTATCTTGCAGAGAGTATAGAAGCCCAAATAACACTGGTTAGAAACTGCAAGGCAGGTTTACTTTCACACTTTTAATAAATTACTCTTTCCCACAGCACTACGTGGCTCTACTGTCTTGCAAATTAAATCCTGTTATTTCTCCAATTGTTTCATTCTGTGCTTACAGCTGAGCTTGCACAGCTGCAGACCTGATTTATGTACACGTGACTTCTTGTGCAGGACAAAAGGTCTGGGTGTTTTTTTGAAATGCCTGCTGTTTGCACTGTGCAAAGCCAAAGTCAGATAGCTTTCCCATTGTCACATGTCATCATTCCCCAACCCCTGAGCATCTAAACGCTATCCCAGTAACACAGAGCCAGGGCAGTTTGAACGCTTGCAGCACAACCCAAGCCTTCAGTCTATGCCGCCGTGAGTCTTCAGAAAAGTAATTCAAGAATGAGCTTAGGCTTTACTCAATAGGAAAGTTGTAGGCAGAGGAAAAAAAAACAACCAACCAACCAACAATGGGGCTCTATCAAAAGCAGGAAGGCTGATTTTAGAAGCAATGACATCACAATATATTTTCCTTGTGTTTCCTCATGAGCTGTTTCAGGCTCTTCACACATGAGGCTTCTCATCCTCTCATAAAAGCTGTTTGGACTGCATGTTGCAACTAATTCCATACTATTGCTTAACATGAGATCACACAAGGAAATGAGTGTGCGTACCACCATGCCCATTTCCTTCTGCTGTGACTCTCCTCTTTTTCTAGGAGGTTTGATTTTGAAGTCCTCATTCTTGATCTTCACATATTTCCTGTTTTACTTTCTCATAACTGTGGACACTTTTTTTCAGGTGTCCCTCTAATCGGAATTAGTAGCAAACCTGCCTTTCCAGACTCATAGGCAGAGACAGAACTCATGTCATCAACACTGCGCCATAGAGAGCAGAGGAAACAGCTGCATTAAAATCACACACATCCAATCCCCATGACTGATTTTTTAGTACAAAACTCAAAGATCATATAATAGGTTGAAATATTTTCTTAAAAGCAAAGGCTAAAATTAGTAGCAAGCATCTTATTTTATAATCAAATTTGCTGCTACTTCCATTATAACCGTTCTGATTAGAAGAAGCTAACTAGGGAAGTGATGACTGAAGCAGCATTTGTTCTGCAGTAGTACAGCAGTCTGCTACACGACTTTGTTTTTAAACTGAGCTCTGCAAATACCAAATCACAGTGTGGTTATTTTTCTGGCACATGATACCACTGGAACAGGAAACAACTATTTTATACTAAGGATTAAGCAAACCTGTAAGCCAGTTTCTCAAACATCTTGCCAAGTGTCGCAAGCACTGCTTTTCAATTGCTATCATTATTCATGAGTTGATGCCAAGCCTGTTACCGAAAAGTCAGGTTTACTCTGTATGAGTGACTTCTTTGCCAGCTGAAATGAATACAACCTAAACCAATCACTTCTCTACAATGTAACTGATAAACCTCTCAAAATACTCTCTTATGCACCAGGCAACAAAGGAATCCAGCTGGCCATTTTTTACACAACAATATAAATAGTGAGCAGGAATGCTGTGCATTAGTGCTACAGGGATCTATTAGTGCTACATGCATTTGTGCTGAAGTTTCAAGTCTAAACTCTAGACTAATCACTCTGTATTGGAATTCTAAAATTGCTTCAGTTCTTTAATTGATTGTGTGTACCAGAAGAACAAATAACCATTATGCAAGAATAAAGGCAAAAATCTTTAAGTTGCATGGTAATTATACATGATTCCATTGAGGACTCTCTTTTCAACTTTCTCTCCTTCCACACCCAATTTAAACTTGCAGATAGTTTTTCAAACAGTGCATCTTCACACACAAAGACACCATACTACACAGATGCAAGGAATTTTGTGTGTATACACATGCAAATATTCTCCTTCCTCCCCCTCATAGCAGGACAGGACAGGGATAGACACTACAAAGAAATGGCATTAAATAGCATTAAAGTCCCTCAACGATTTCTATGTATTTAGGTATGAATAAATGCAAAATTCAGGTATCCTGAGATTCTAAACACAAACTCTTTTCATCTGAGAATTCTTTTTCTGGTGTAGATATATGTGGACAATTCTGTTTTCACAGTTAACTTGTTTTTTTCAGGTATGTATTTGTACAGGGCAGACTTGACTGTGCAGACAGCCTGAGATACACCTGAACTTTCTGGCTACCTTTAAAGACCACCCTCCTAGGTACAAATAGCCTAAGGATGCACTGAAACCCACAGGAACTTCTTTTTCTCCTATGAATAGAAACTAACTAATGAGGAAAATAAGTAAGTAATGGATATTTTGAACCAAACCACTACACTTATTTTCAAAGACAATATGAACACCTAAATTCCAAAACTGAGCCTCATTTCTTTGAAATAAAGAGCATGTCACTTTTTGGTTTTCACTTGAAAAATGTCATTGCCAGCAGAAATGCTGCCATGCTGACTTTGCCAGCAGTGCTGTTGGCAGCACATTATTCAGATGTACTTGTGATGAAACTCTAATGTGCTACAAGCTACACTTAGAGGTTCTTGCGCAGGACCCTACAATAATGACTTCAGGCTGATAACTGGTGAAGTCAGGTATTTCAGATTAATCTGTCTTCACTGACCTGAATTTGGACTGTATTCCTTGAATGCTGTGAGGCCTGAGGGTCTGCTGAGTGAGGTGAAAAACAGGAGTCCTGTCCACATTTGTTTTATCTCAGGCCTGTAATGGAGCAATCAGGAGATGATCCCCCTTGGGAGGGCAGGAGGGGCTCAAGAGCTGGGCTCAGCTGTGCAGGGACCCCCTCAAGCTCCCTGGGCTGGCCATCAGTTGGGAACTGCCAGCCCTGACCCAGGACTAAGACTCCACGTGTGCAATTGTGTCTGTTGTTGAACCCTTATTATGAACAAACACCTGTTTCAGTAAATGAGCCAAACCAAGCAAGGAAGCAGTTCCCACTCTGGCAGAGACTGCTGGAGAGGAAAAACAGGTTATAACCTGACTGCATTAAATCCATATTCTCATGCCACCACGGCCCTTTACTCCAAGACCAGACAAGCAGTGTTTCAGCATGGGCAGGGAAGGAATCACTGACACCTTCTGGGTATTTTTAATACAAATCTTTATTTGTGAAATACAGGGGAAGTTCAGAAAAATCCCCAAAAGCCCTTAATCATCCACATTTTACTGCTGCTTTGGTTTTGGGCCAGCTGACCAAAACCCAGTATTCACTTTTATCCAGGCTAGACTAGATTTGGTTTGTGTTCATTCCAAGATCAGAATGAAAGAGCAACTTTATTGGGAAAGCAGTACAAAGTACAGCTGTCGTGTCAGTAGAAAGAGAAAAATAAATAAAGCCACTTTAGTGACCTATGTTCAGACTGTTGCCTGTACCAAGATGAAATGAACCAAAGAAATTCAGGATACATTTTGCCTTTAGGTTTAGGCAGGTTAGTGGAAAACCTGCATATGACTCCAGCAACAAAGGCTGGCCCCAAGTCAGTTAAATTCATGGCAACAGCACAGCTTGACAACAATGCATATTTCAGCATGCATGGAATGTTTTAAAAAAAATCCACAGTATTTTCATTACAGCACACACATGCACCGATGTCAATGCATTATCAGGTTTCTAGCAAACATATGTCTGTGGGGGGAACAAAAAGAAAGAAACATATTAATGGAAAGAATGCTAATATTGTATCCAACTAAAAATGCAAAAATTAACCTGACCACATTTAGAAAACCATAGCATAGCTCTTCTATACTGCAGTTAGAGCCAGGAAGACAGGAGGAAGAAAACAATAATAGCTTTGAAAGAGCCCCAACACTCAACTATGACAATTAAAAAGGTGAAACACATGCTTACCTACAGTGTGCAATATAAATTATATCTGGTTCATACTTTAAGCCACGGCACCACACTATGCAACAACAGTTTAGGCAAAGACCACAACCACCAGGAGATCTGTATCTCAGTTTTTTCACCTATACAGTGCTGATGATCACATGTGTCACTGGACAGAAAAAAGCCCTCTAGCTCCTAGCTCTCATGCAGATTAACATGACTGTGACAGCTGAGGAATCAGCTGAAATCATGTGATCAAACACTGCATGAAAATTCTAATCACAACAGGGCTATAGAAACAGCTGCACAGGGAATTGTTGCTTAAGAATACCTAAAGAGTAACTGCTGAGTAAGACTCCACAGGAGCATAAGTAACAAGTTTCATGTTCATCTAAGAAGCATGGGTATATCTACAAATTACTTACCTCCTCATGACTGCAGCACAACCCACACAGTCCTCCAAGAATGCCATTGATTATCTGTATGAAGCACAGAATGAATTCTATTCCTCCCAAAACAAGGAGGATGGAAAAGAGGGTGACGTTCCACTGCACGATGTTTTGAGGTTCCTGACATTCAGACCACTTGTTATACTCAAACAAGTACCTGTACACAGCAATTAAAAGCATATTGCATTGTGTCAGAGTGGGATACGTGGGATACTTACCATATACTAGAACCAAATTATGTCTAGTCTGTAACTGCATCAAGGATATTCACTCTATAGAGTCCCAATAGGCTAGGTTCCCTTAGGAATAAATTCCTAATAGAATAGAAAAAACAATGGTTTACTCCATGCAAGGTTAGTTTGGTTTAGGAACAGGTTGAAATAACAACCACACATTTTTGCTAAGTCTTAATTCTTTTAAAAAAATAATCTAAGCTATAAAGGCATCATTTCCTATTGCTGATTGAAGTGAGGCACAAACTCAAGAAAGCTGAAAGAGTAAAGGTTTCTCTCAAAACAATCACAGAGTTTTTCATGACTGGGCCTTTTTTCTAAAGATAGCAGTCACTGATCTGAGGCAAATGGGTCACTCTCCTGTGCTGCTGTCTTTGGGCCCTCACATGCTTACTTGGATGAGCCAAACACAGAAGAAATTTGGAGGGGTACTGCAATATTTAAGGTGTTACTGCTCATTCACATTTTGGGAACAACAGCACTTGCCTTCAGCAAGGATTTAACCTAGTTCTTCTACACTCAGTCACAGTAAGGAGGATGGAGAAGGAGGAATGATCCCTCTTGAGAGAGATACAGGTGAAATATAAAATTCAAACTCTACTGCAAAGAGCTTTATGTGGCTTCTTAGTCCTCCAACTGCCTCTAGTCTGGCATAAGACATAAGCTGTTTCTAGATACAGCCTTGAGGTTGCAAAACATACAAACACTTTAAAAGCATGCCATGATATAAACCGTATCAGGATTTATGTGCATTAATGGGGAATAGCACACTGAGACCTTTTTTGCAGGAGAACCCTAATTAGGGATCATTAGGAGCTTCTTGCCCTCTCTGCCCTGCGGTGTACAAAGATCCTTATAAACCTTCTCAAGTTTCATTTATGAGGTTCTATGCCATTGTCACTTATGTGGGCATTGTGCCACTTTACGCTGGTGGAAAGCAGCTTCAGAAGCAAGTCTGACAAAACAGATTCTTACACAAATCATAAGACAAATTTCTTAACAACCACTATTCCTAGTTTGTAAATCCTTCAAAGTCCTAAAACTTAATACTTTGTTAGAGATGTTCATGGACATGAACAGTATATGATGTATAGATTTAATTACCTATATGTATTTCCATTGTTTTGGTTTTACACTGTAGCAGCGAGGGTATCTGATGCCATTTGTTAAGTTCTTAGTAAGTGAGAAGGATAAAGTTATGAACAGATCTTGGTATATGGTTATTGGACATTGCTGAAAGGTACTGGAATAAAGCCCATGTGTACACGGGGAAGATACAACATCCTCATGAACAGAAAACTTACCCCCCAGAGGAGTCAGTGAAAGGATAGATCCAGTTTCTCTCTAGGTGTGTAAAACAATATGGTCCTTGAGACAAGCCCAGTGCTGAAATGGTTATACAGTATCCAGAGCCAAGAATCCCAACAAAGGCTGCCAGAACTGAGGACAGCATCTGCACAGCAGAGGTAAACATGAGCTTTCAGTACAGCCATCGCCTTGTCTTTGGGATTACCTGGGACCGGGGTATATGGGATTGCTTACCGCACAGCTCTTTCCACAGCCCTCATGGCCGAAGCACCCACAGTCATCACTGTGAAGCCCAATGAACACCGCAGCTGGAATGAGTACCTGGATATGGAGCAAACAAATCACACTATTCCTTTTGGTTGCACAGAGAGGGCAGATAAAAGGCAGTCTTTGAATTGCATTCATTTATGCTGCTTCTTGCCAGTCAGCCTGTACAGGTGATTCAGCTTTACTCCTATTTAACACAGTAGGCATCTTGCTACTGACATCACCAACATCAGAACAGGTATATTTCTATTGCCACTTTGTGTATGCACAGCACTTAACCATAGAAAGAGACAGTTGAGGTACTGATACATTTCAACTATTTCAGCTTTAAAAGTTTTTGTTCACATTAAAGGCTGTATAATAAAAATAAAATGCTTTGCAAAAAAAGGCATTAACTTTATTCCAGTGAGGACTACAAAATAACTTTTTTTGCAAAACAACTACTGCCAATATACTTGTTGCTTAAGAGCAATTATCACTGCCTGTGTGACAAACCAGTCTGACTAGAGTAGAAAGTCTAGTAAAATTTTGCTCAATTCAGACAAACATCTCATTACAGACATCTACTTTTTTCCAAGATTTCACGACCAGTTTCCAGTGACAGAAATGCAAAGTAACAAAGCAGAAGCTATCCATGAGAAACATAAAGCCTCCATACTCCAGAGCTTTTAGCATAAAATCAAGAATGAATGGAGCTGATTAAAAAGAGGATCCTCCCACCAGCAATAATAGCACTTAACAGTGTCCACTTATAAAGACTCTACACCCAAGAGTACCCCGGAAAACCATAAAGAGTAGAGAGTTATTTGCAAACTCCACAGACTTTCTTAAGGAGAAACTAGAATAAGAACTATACTATTGAACAGACACATACTTGTCAGCCCTCACTCAAACCCATTGCTGAGTCCCAATGCTTCAGGTCCAGAAGAGGTTGTACAAGGGTGCTGCAGGAGAAGTTCCATTGATTTCACTTGTATTATTCTGTGTGTAAAGCCTAGTCTTTGCAAACCCCACTCTAGGTCCCAGTGGGGCTGTAACACAGCTGTAAGCACCTCTCACTACACAAAGCACCTTAGCATGCAATTTTTTTCAATTTGTGATTTGAGGACAGCTTGAGATCATAGAATCATAAAGTGCTAAGAATTGGAAGGGACCTATAACCTATTTTTAAGAAGACTTCTAAAAGCAGATGAAAAAGGAAGCCTGGAGTTAGGGGTCTTAAATATGCTACAGTGTGGTCCACAAAACTGAAAAGGTAGAAAATAAGAGCTTCAGATTAATGATATCCTATAATGAACACACTCAATCCTTGCATCCTGTTATTCAAATGCAAAGCTTTGACAACTATCACTCAATTCCTCTGAATAAATAGCTTAGGCAGAGAAATAACTGTCAACATGTCAGATAATAGAAATTAAGGAACTGTATCTAAATGCTCATTAGTTAGGGACATTTAAAAGGAGAATGGCTCAATAATATAACAAACTTAAGATTTAACCCTTTATGCAAACTGTTATCCACTGAGAGGCTTGGTTTCACTTTTGCATTTGGATTCTGTGCCCCAGACCCTATGGTTTTTCAGCTTTAAAGTGCCATCATGTTGCAGATAAGATAACCAATAGTAACTAATAATAGATATGGGATAATATAGCTCTTTTTTTATACAACTCCAGAGACTCTGGTTGACAAGATATTTGATGAATAAATTCAGGTAACCACTAGAGAAAGAGCAGTACCAAGTACCTCCAAAATAAACTTGAAAGAAGACACCGGGTTATTACTTACCAGAAAGCCTCCACCTAGAATGCCATGAAGGCACTCCACATATTTGCTGAGGTGATGCTCTGAAGCAAATCTTGTTTCGCCATTGGGAAAATAAAGTAAAGTGTTGGCCACAATGCAGAGGAGGGCAAGGATGAGCAACTTATAACCAACACATCTAGCACATCTTCCAAAACACATATTCTTAGCTTTAAAAATCCTCCTCCAACTTGTCCGATCCAACCTATCTCACACCCTTCCACACCTAAAAGAAGATCAGTGTTTATTCTCACCTCCTTAAATACCAGGGGTTACCTAGCTACCTGGATGACGTTTACAACCCTTCCTAACCACCATTCCCAATTGTAGAGTGAGAGAGCAAGCATGGCAGAATGCCACCGCCCTTTTTAAATGCAATAATTATAGATGAACCAAATGCAATGAAGGAAATATTGAATACTAGCTGATTTCACACTAATATATGATGCTTTGAATAATCACTGGTGAACATGATTACATGTGAAGAACAGGCTTAAACCACAACAAAAGTTCTGTTGGGAACTGAAGGAAAAATGTTTTGTTTTCTTTGTTAGAAGCAGCTTTGAATTTTAGGTTTATAGACTGATTCAGAACAACCTGAAGCCAGGGAAAGACTTCGCTGACTTCAACAGCACTGAGTCAGAGTTTTGGGTATAAACAGAATAAGGTCTACAGCAATGAGGAGTATGTGGAGCAACCTCTCACTTTGCTGTCCTGTTGACGGAACAGAAAATCTCACCAGGACACTGGAAAACAAATAAAAAGAACAGGTAAGCTTCTTAGGAGTGTCCTTGTTCTTGCCATTGTAAGATGAGCTGAATTTAGATTAACAGTCAGTTACTAAATGGTTTGGTAACAGCTAAACCAAGCAAACACTCGTGAAAAATACTGCTCAAAAAAAGCAGGATTATAAAAGAGAGTCCGTGCACCAAATATCATGTATAGAAACACACACAAAAAGAACAATGCCAAGAAAGAAACAGATTTTATCCAAGGTTTCCAAATGGTGTTTCATGTACCAGTACATTAATTTCCATAGTAAGTGGAGATACAAAGTGAGCTATAAAAATTAAGATCTAGCCTTTTCTCTTTTCCCTCATGCACATTTTGCTAAAACAGCCCAAAGCCTTTTTCTTTGCACACAGCTCAACACAGAGGTGTGAGCTGCCAATGACCACTGCTATCATGTGACAGCAGGTAACTAAAATGCACAGGCCCAGACTAGATCCAGGTGGTGCTGCTGCCATCACCACAGTACAATGTAATTCTCATTGCAAAACCAGAAGCTGGACAAATGGAGTTTGGGAATGTACAGGATATTAGAAAACTATAATGAAACTTTTAAAAAATACTCATTCAGGTTTCTTTTTTTGAACGTGGGGTAGGGTGTGTTTAATTGCTAAATAACACAGTAGACATAAGTCCAAGTCAAGCCCATGCTATTCTTGCAAGAGATGTGAGCAACACTTATGCTGAGAAAGAGTGTGCAAAAATAAAAAGTGGGGGGTGAAGCAGGGGAAGAGAGCAGTCTGGTGCAGCTGTGGCTTTGTGATGTAACTTCTCTGGGTATTGTGGCTGCTGACCTTGGAGACTTCCTTCATTATGAGAAATATCCTCCAATTGTACAAACATAGGCTGGCCATTATTGTGTGCTTCACCTCTAATGACTAAAACAACCCTAAACATTATCCTGCAAGTTTCCTCTGCAGAAGAAAACAGACGCTCAGCTGAAAACTTCCTTTATTTTGTTGGGCTAAAAAAACCCCAAACCACTCCTTCCCCAAAACCCGCCACCCAATACTCTTCCCCCATCATATACCACACCAACATATCGCCTGTGGGACATGGATTTAAAACCCTAGCCCTAACCATATATTTGAAAACTGTTCTATTCACAACTTAAATAATGGTTTTCTAAATACTTCATTAAAAAAATTCACATAAGTGAGAACTTCCTATATTTAAAATCAATTCTATATTTAAAATAACACATGTGGGGCATTGCATGGGCATTGCAGGCTGCAGTTAGAACCAATACCTCTCCAACAATACACTAGCAGTTCAGATCACTTTCCGGTATAGAATCGTATTACAAAAGCTCAGATTACAAAAATCTTGAGCTTTCTCAACTTCATGTGCCTGTTTGCTTCATAAATCCTAATTTTACTACTTGGTAAAGTGAGAAGCAGTGGATTTTTGGAATGCCTTGTGGGCATGATGAGTTTTAAACTATGAAATATACTCACAGATGAGCAGTAGCCAAACACAAGATCTTCATTAATTTGAGAAAGAGCAGGGCCTAAACTGCAGCTTCTGACATGCTCCAGTACTATCAGGCATTGGAGTTTACACTAGAGTAAATAAAACCAGAACTGAGGTTTGAGTCTTTTATACGAGAATCATACTGTTTGCACTTGGAGAGGTGAGGTAATTGCTTACTCTCTTACAGATGCTTCCCCACGCCCCACAGGAAACTACACTATTTCTCTCACACAGGATGATTTCTGTAGCTCTGATGCCTATCATGGACAAAGAACATGCATTAAAAGGCAATCCAGCATTCAGTATTATTAAATACAATAAAAGTCTAGGCTAAAGCCTAACTTTAGACTATAGGTCCAGCCCTCAGCTCTGGCTGAGAAGAACCTCCAGCAGTGTGGTACAGGAAGGACAAGATCATCAAAGAGACAGTGAAGCAAATTTGTGTAAGGTCCAGCAGGTAGGACCATTGTCAAAGACTTCCATATCCTCTCCTGGCAGGAGAGGTTCATAAACCATTACAACAACTGGCTTGTGTCCCCAGATCATCAGTTCTGCTGGTTAAATTTGTCAGCAGAGCACTGCTATGAAGGGCAGGACACTTACCCTTCAAGCCTGAGAAGTGGCTGAAATTGGATGCCTCGTCCAATTACTGAGGTGCTTATTAGCAGGGCTATTTTCACATAGAAGGATCCAGCCATCCCTCTATAAAACAACCCCCCCAACCTCAATAGTCCCTGTTGCTTTGGTTCTTCTGTTGCAGCCTGCTTCTGTCGCAAAATGTAAATGCTAGAAAGAAACTAATGTTTCCTGATGCCAAAAAGTGGAAGAACTCAAAACTAGTAGAAGAGCTCTCAGCATTGAAGCTCTGAAAGGTTGAGTATTCTCTAGCTTTCTGGATCTGCTTCTCAACCAGCACAAGAGCAACAGAAATCACTTTCTTCAGCTCAACAGAGTATTGGAAACATTCGCTATATTTTTGGACAAGTTTACCTACAGTAAAGACGATCAGTTTATCAAAGACTGTAAAAAAAACTCCTACCCAAACCCCACAAAACCACAGAATCTTAAAAAGAAAACTGGGAAGTATCATATTTCTCCTACAGAAACAAATTACTCCAACTACAACCACATCTAGCACTTCCATCCTGAACCAGATTCCCAAAAGGATTCACCATAATCAACAGAAGAAACTGAGCTGCAACAGCAAAGTGCCACACAAAAAAGGAGACTCCACTAATATATTTTAATAATCCTGGAAACACCCATGTCACTCTACTGAAGAGGAAATCAAGCAGGGCAGAGGGGAAGGATATCTGCAAAGTAAGTGTTGAATTGCTCAGACAGACCCAGAGCCATCACACCTGTCAGCATGCTGTCAAGAACAGGGTCAGTCTCCCCAGCTGGACACTGGGCATGTTACTACATTTGAACCTGCTGCACATGCACAAGTTAAGGCTCCTGTGCACTGAGGATGCCACAGAACCCTTTTTCCTTTGCCCTCCAGCACACTGTCAGAACATTCTGGCTGCTCTTCCCTTAATGGAAATGAGATTTCTATAGCTTGGCTATGCCAAGTTCCCAGTGTTCACCTTGTTAATCCTCCCCAGACTCAATGGTTTGTTGGTTTGGTTTTTTTTTTTACCACCAGAACAGGTTCTTATTCCTTATAATTAGACATAGGATGAAACATCTGCATCAGTGTTTTCAAGCAAATAAGCAAGCTCCTGACTTAAAGATGCCAGAAAGAGGGAAAGATGTTGCTCTACTGAAAAACGTAACAGGTTTCTTCCCAACAGTTTCTTCTAACATTCCAAATAGTCAGTCTTACTGTTTTATCCTGACTTTTAGACACCGTCAGCCACTGTTTGCTAAAAGACGCAATAGTGATCAAGGAACACAGATGAAAGAGACATATGAGAAATGTCTTCCAATGATCTTGAAGACAGAAAGAAAGAAAGAAAGAAAGAAAGAAAGAAAGAAAGAAAGAGAAAAAGAAAGAAAGAAAGAAAGAAAGGAAGGAAGGAAGAAAGGAAGGAAGAAAAGGAAGGAAGGAAGGAAGGAAGGAAGGAAGGAAGGAAGGAAGAAAAAGAAAGAAAGAAAGAAAGAAAGAAAGAAAGAAAGAAAGAAAGAAAAAGAAAGAAAGAAAGAAAGAAAGAAAGAAAGAAAAGGAAGGAAGGAAGGAAGGAAGGAAGGAAGGAAGGAAGGAAGGAAGGAAGGAAAGAAAGAAAGAAAGAAAGAAAGAAAGAAAGAAAGAAAGAAAGAAAGAAAGAAAGAAAGAAAGAAAGAAAGAAAGAAAGAAAGAAAGAAAAGGAAGGAAGGAAGGAAGGAAGGAAGGAAGGAAGGAAGGAAGGAAGGAAGGAAGAAAAAGAGAAAGAAAGAAAGAAAGAAAGAAAGAAAGAAAGGAAGGAAGGAAGGAAGGAAGGAAGGAAGGAAGGAAGGAAGGAAGGAAGGAAGGAAGGAAGGAAGGAAGGAAGGAAGAAAAAGAAAGAAAGAAAGAAAGAAAACATTTGAAGCAAATACAATTTTTTTTACATTAATACACCTGGTCAGGTGTGAATCAAGGGGGCTTCACTAATGCCACTGCCATTTGGACACCCTATGCTACAGCTTCTACCAGAAAGTCTCAATATAACTTTTCTTTTCAGAATTTCTGGTCCCACCCACCATCAGAAAAAGGTTTAATGGAGGAAAGTGGATCTCATGGAAGCGCTGGCAGGATGTGGTAACTGTATGGACTGCAGGTGAGACACATCATAGGAAATAATAGCATGGGCTGCGCCGATTCATTTGGAAAGACTGGGCAACACAACACAGATTATTAATTCCCGCTTGTATTTGCTTGTAAGCTGTTCTCATTTGGTATTTTACTGTTTAATAGGTTGCTGCTCATGAAGGCCAATGCTAGCTCAGACAATTGCTGGGAACATACTGGAAATGTGTGGTCACCTGTTGGCTAAACTAAGGGCAGGCTCTTGGCCAGCTGTGCAGACAGAGCTCCTGGTGACCTTAGAACAACTCTAACTCCCTTTGACCCATCCATGCTGCCATCCATTTCTCAATGTCTAAATGATGCATTACCCATGTTTTCCAGCCATCATCCACAAAAACACTGTGCTGCAGTTGTAACTGTCCTCACTACCTCTCAAGTGCACATTGGTTGACAAACTCGACCTGGACGGCTACAAGAGGAAACTGCTCATCATGAAGTCCTTGGTGCCTATGGTCTCCTGGCCACAGACAGAAGAAAGTCTCCAGATTACTTTCATCAATTAGATCACAACTCCTCAGATGAACTAAAGAGCTAATTATGAGCACAAGCAACTACCTATTGTCATGAGAGCAATTACTCCTAACACAGCTGTAACACACATGCATGTGCTTGCTTGCCATCTCTGCCACCACTTTGAGACAGAAAACTGATCTGAACCAGAGAAGTAATCTTGGAGTGAGCGCTCACACTTCTATGTAACAACACACATTGACACATACAGAGAACATTTAATTTATTAACAATGCTGCTCTAAGAAGGAGTCAGCAACAATGCAACAAAAGTAGTTTTGCCATTTAACCAACCAGTTTGGAGACTCATAAGCTTACAATCAGGGCAGAGCTACCACTAAATGAGTGTATAGAAATTCCTCTCTTTAAAAAGGAACCCATAAAACTTGCTTAAGAACAACTATTACTGACCCAGGACTTGCAATGCCACAATCAAATAAACCACTTCAAACACTGTTTTCTGGTGACATACAAAAACCATGCTGTAGCCTGCATTCATTAATTCTTCCAACAATGTTATTATGGTAAAAGTAGGACATAGGACAAACAAATTCTTTTTCTATTTCTGCAACAGCCTCTGGGTGAAACCGTGGCCTTGCAAAATGGCCAACAAAAGTTTGTTCCCCTTGGACTGTACTATTTAAACACAGGTTTGCATTTTGGATTTCTAGTCTATCCCTAAAAGTGTGGCATTCTTGCAAAAGTTAAACAAGTATGAGGAATTACCATCACTGCACTATAAGCATCCTCTCTTCTACACTGTGTGTTTGTAATGGCTGTATGGATCAGAAAACTGGCATTAGCTTAGCATACAAAGCCTGCATAGCACAGCACAAGGAACAAATGGTCTTCCAGCTTGCAGTGTGTCACTGATGTCTCCCCTCCCCTGCAGCAACCACAAAAACCAGACACTGAAAACATGGAACAAAAACTACCAGTGTTATGTCTTTGACTCTTGTGGTACAAAAGTCAGTCATTAATTACCTTTGTGTTTCTCATAAAGTGATCCTGTTGGTAGTGAACTTCTAATCCAGAAAAAAAAAAAAATACTATCTCTATCATACCATGTACTTTAGATTGATAAGCTCAAAAAAAAGGAAAGAAAACTGAAAAGCAACAAAGTCATTGCCTGGGTTGTTTCCTTAGCATATGCTTCATACATTGCTCATGCAGTCTTGCCTCTGGAATTAACCATTAGTGAGTTCATGTCAATTAAATATTTTAAATTATTCTTGCTGAACAATCCCACAGCTGCTGCTCGGCTGGGAACAGTCTACGTATTGATTCCACAGCAGCAGGATAGGAAGTGAATTTTAAATTTAACACGTCTTTCACATTAGAATGACTGATATTGCAGCATGTTGTATTTACTTGTGTATCTTTCAGCATCGGTAATAGCTGAATCAGACATCACAATCAGAAAAGCAAATCAGACATGACCACAAGACTCTTAAAAGATGATTTCCTAAACTGCAATCCCACCCTTCCATCAATCTTTGCTATCATCATTTAAATTGGAATTCTGAAATCCATTTAACTATATACACTCAGTGCTCTGAATCTTTGCTGCAAGATGGTCCTTAAAATGGCTGTCAATCATAAAGCCGACTATTTCATGGTCATGTTCCTCCAAGGGGTACATCAAGACCTTAAAAATGCTACACAAAGGTAGTACATATTTTTAGTAGAACAGAATTTTTAGGAAAACCCCCCAAAATTATTAAAAATATTTTTAAAAACTAATAAAAAGAACCAATTAAAAACCATGATTAAAGAATTAATTAGTCTACAGAAGACCCTTTTTCATCTAAGCAATGGAGAAAAGCAGAAGAAAATAACATTCAATGCTAATTATGATTTAATTAATTCTTAGTCTTTTTTTAAGGTAACATACTGGAACAACACAACTAAGACTGTATTCTCTGTAAATCTACAAAACGTGTCTACCATGTGGTACTAGATACAGCACTCTACTGCAGCTGCTGTTTTCACAAGGTCTTTCAAACTCCCTGTCAAACAGATATGGTGCCATTCTAATGAACTGCAATTGGCTTGGGGGATGGGGAAAGACTAATTTCCTGAATTAAGACTTTTCTATTCTTTTGTACTATAATTACAGGTAAAGTAGTTGTGTCATTTGTGTACCAAAACATGGAAATTAGTGCTGCAGAAATACAGATGTGCTCATTCCAGAGCAGCATTCCATCACACAGCCATCTCCTCTGGGGTCAGATCCTGCCCATGGGACTTTCTGCCAGTCCCCCGAAGATGAAGTACCCCAAGAATTCCACCAGCTCCCTCTAGTGATAATCAGGTTGTGACCAAACAGGTTCTGCTGGGCCCATTCATGGGCCTCTGCCTCCAGCGGCCTCTAGCTCTCAAGTCTTCCACAACAGCACCTGAAATACTATCTCCAGGTGAGAGGCATCTGCCTTTGGTACAAGAAAACAATGCTCAGTAACAGCTCCTGGTGGCACAGGATCCAGGCGCAAGGCACCCTTATGGGAAGAGGAACTGAACTAAGGCATCATGCCCTCCAAGTCAAACCTTGAGGCTTTGACAGGACAGGATTTGGTTCAGGTGCTAGTTCCAAAAGAGAGTTCTTCCAAGAACAGACTTATAAATGGTAAATTAAAAACCAAAATAAAGCAACTTTCATCTTTTACAGATCTTCACAGCAGAAAAGTAGCCCTGCTCTGTGCTCTCCATAAGCACAAAGACAAAGGAAACAAAACAAATTGGAAGTTTGCACTAAAGGTGAGGAGAAAAAAACTCAAAAAAGCAAAACATCACAGCCTTTCCCCAGCATCTGTGCTGAATCAGGTGGAATTTTCCTCCAAAAAGTCAGGCACCGTCTTTGAGGAAACTGCAACCATGTCAACAATAGTACTTGCCTGTCAGGCAAAACATCCTGGGCTTTTTTGTGTTACACTCCATTGACTCCCAGGATTTAGATCAATTACACTCTGCTCTAAGATGAAGACATAGGGCTTACTAAAGGAGCACTACTTAGAGGCATACTAAGGGCTCAAGGAAAATTAAGATGTGTCCTGTGGAACCATTACAATTACAGAGCCATTACTGCATTCTTCATAGGCAGACTTTGTAAGTGGGTTGCTGGTTAATCCAGCCTATGATTAATGTGCAATGAATATAAAATATTACCACAAAAGAAATTAGTTTCCATTCAATTTTCACTACAATTTATTATTATTATTATTTTAATTATTAAACTCTTCCTATCTCAGCCCATCAGTTTTCTTGCTATTAACCCTCCAACTGTCTCCCTATCCCATCAAGGGCAGAGTGAGAAAGCAGCTCTGTGGGGCTGAGCTGCTGTCTGGGTTAAACCATGATAAGTATCTAAACAGTGCATTGCTAAGTAACACTAACAACAAGGTTCTATTAAAGTTTACTGTTAGGAAGTTGGTCTTGACAATGCTAGGATCATGAATGAATGAATGAATTAATGTTGCCAAGACAGAATCTCGATCTTGTTTTTAACTATTTAAGATTATAAAACAGTAATCTGAAAAACATAAGACATTTCTACTTTTCTGTCAAAATAAAATGAAGACCTAATATTTATAGGCTCATTTTGCAAAGAACTCAAAGATCATCCTTAACATTGTAAATTATGTTTACAAAGAGCAAAAAGAAAAGTAATCACCATTGGTTAGAGGGTACACAATTGTCAGGGCTATATAACCTTGCACAGCTAATAGAGCCACTTTATCTTAATGATAAGGAGTCACAGTACCTTAGAAGTCATGAGAGACACTTCTATCTTTCCTTGACTTAAAGAAAAAAGGCTCAGCTGTGGACACAGCACCACAAGAGTAACTTCACCAACCCTGCATTTGCATAGTTCTGCATGGAACTATGGCACAAGGCTGAACTTAGATTGTGAACTATAGACAAAAGGCTGATCTACTGAGGCTAGTGAAAGCGGGCAACACCCTCATCTCCTGGACTCAGCTAACACACACCTGTCAGTCTGTCCTCTCCTGGAATCTCACATCTGCTCTGCAGAATAAGAAAACAGGCAGAAGAGGTTGGAACTCCATGCCTGTTCTCCTTTTGCACCAAGAAGGCTTTGTGCGAAACAAAAATGAGTTCCTTTAGTCAGGCAGAGTTTTACATTAACAGAAAATATATATTTTTTTAAATGTGAAAAGTAACTATCCTGTCGTGTAAGAGTAGTAGAGGTTGGATTCTCTGATCATCTTCTCAAATAGTCTTCACACCCACTAGAACATGTTTTATTGCTAAGTACTTTCTCACTTGTGGTCTAAGTCCTTAGCTATCTGGAACCAGTCCTGTTCCAAAGCCCATGCAGTTGGATTTGAGTAGAGAGCAGGCCTCAAGGCAGCTCGAGGATCCACCACAGTAAAGCAATTAATCTCAGTTCTAATGGCAATACATTTTCAGAGCTAGATTTTCTGCTGCTTGAAATGCAGAAATAAAACTTAGCACCCATAAAAGTTCTGTCTCCATTAAAAATTAACTACTATATACCTGTAAGATGAAACTTACCCCCATGTTGTGAACTGTCCTACTGGAACCAGAGGATATATTCATACAAATGACAAAACTAGGATCCTAATCCATGCTCACTTTATTAAAGCAAAGGACTGTATTAGGCTAGACACCTCACACTAGTACAGAACTGGAGAAAATTTAAGGAGAGCAATTCCACGTTGGTAGTATAAGCCATAAGGAAGTGGCCTCAAGTTGTACCAAGGGAGGTTTAGATGAGATATTAGGAAAAATTTCTTAACCAAAAGGTTTGTCCAGCCCTGTGGTGGAGTCCCCATCCCCAGAGGGATTTAAAAGTTGTGTAGATGTGGCACTTGGGTACATGGGTTATGGTGGCCTTGGCAGTGCTGGGGAAATGGCTGGACTCAATGGTCCCAGAGAGCTTTTCTAAACTGATTCCATACATCTATGATAATCTGAAACAATTGAGAAACACCAAGGTTTAGATGGACACTTGGAAATTATAGGTGTTACCATATGAAAGACAAAATACTATATGGAGCCAAAGTCCTCTAATAGCTATATAATATCTATATCCATAAGACATTTCAACTTTATAACTATTTATTTGTTATGTTCAAATACAATCCTGCCAATAAATTAAAGTAAACACTTCTATCTAAAGTACACAAACTCAGACTAACACAGCCTGGTACTTACACACATGGGAATTTCTACCTCTACATAAGTAATCACTGTGCTCATGGATTTTCTTATGTTTCTTTAATAAAGCTGTCATTATACAAAACACTAAGATGACTTTTAGCTACAAGATTTTACTAAGCATGGACCTTATTGAATTTAACCTGACTGCAAACCCCATTAGCCTCCAATATTTTATTTCTGCCCTTTAAACACACTAATGAAACAAAACCATTAAATAGAAAGATCACTGCTGACAGCCAGCTCATTGGGAAGCAGAACCACGTAGGTGGTATTTGGAGAGCTTCACTGTAGGGTCCTTCTTCCATGCTCTCCTCCACAGACACTGGTGCAGCTCCTGCCATGCTGAGCTCTCAGCTGGGGACAGAAATTCCAGGCCTGGACATCTGCCACAGAAAGCAGAGGAGTCTTGAGAGAGCTGCAGTCTTCTTTGTTTGAAGACAGGCTCCCTCTTCTCCCCTCCGGCCAAAGAAGACAGATTAGCTGGGATGCTGCTGGTACTGCACATGCTGCCCCATGTGATGGAGATCAGTTCTGAACAAAACAGCTGCCAAGAGGTACCAACACCTACAGACACAGAGACTTAATAGCTCCAAGCTGTGCCATAGCATCCATTTGCTTCTCTGATCATGCTGACTGAGATCTAAGGTTTAAACCAACTCTTTTTTTAACTATTCTCTGAATGCCCAAGCAAAATTTTTAATGTTACTGTTAGGCAAGAGGAAAATATCATGCAGTCATTACACAGTAATTTTTTTAATTGAACACTTTTTAAAAATTAGGTTAAGATATCAGTGCACCTCTTCCCTTTTTATACTTTTTAGCTGATTTGCAATCCACAGATTACTTGTTTCTAATAGGTCTTTACTGCTTTACTACTTTAACAATTGTTATTTTCTTCTTTCTAACTACTTTTAATTTTTTTTAAGTAGCACATAGGTATACATGGACTAATGTTATAAAAATCCCAGGGCTAATGTTATAAAAACAAACAATTTTTTAGCCAAATTATTTAATGGAGATATACTTCAAACAGTTGTGAGGGAAGTCTGATAACCATCATATGTACAGAAGCAGATCAAAGTCTCCAATGACAGAATTCCTCCTCATACTGCAGAGTATGCAAGGGAAAAGAAAATACTTCTAAAAGTTAAACAGCTGAGAACACTCCTTAGCATCAGATCTGGGCAGGCTGTTTTTCTACGTACCCAACCCTTGTAAGGTCAGCACAGACTGAGATTGCATCAGTGAAGCTGAGTTCCACAGCCTCAGCCAGCACATGTGGAGTCAGCTGTGTTATGAACCATGTCTGAAAGCAGCAGCAGCAAAGGTACAATTGCATTAGATTTACCACATATTGTAACAAGTCCCATTTTACTGCATAATAAAGAGCAGTAAAAAGCAGTGTGTATCCAGACATTATTCACATAACTCAAGGTACTAATTTCATCATATTGCTCACAGCATTGTGCAGTAGTTAGCAATGAGAAATTCTGAAAAGGTATGAAGTTGTTTATAAAAATCAGTTCAATCATACTGGAAATTTTCTTCAAAGTTTATTTTGTAGCTTGCAAAACATAATATTTTCAACACAAAATTCAAAATGGTTTCATACTAAGAACCTCTCTCCAATAAAATCACACTTCGATTAGTAGTAGAAGAATTGCACAGTTTACTTGGACTGGAGCCTTGCCTTTGACCTGTGTTGAGGAATACTTCTTTTGAACTACAAGTGGCTGAAAATCTTTATGGATTCATTCTTCTGTGTTTTAATCATACTTTCAGAGCTGATCAGACTTGAGGAATTTCCCAAACATTCACACACCACAGAGAGGAAAAAAAGCTATTTCTTCCTGCTTTAAGCAAAAATAAAAGCATTATTAGAGTTTTTTATTAAAACCAGCAGAGTGAACGTATTTCTTCATAATACAAACTCCCAAAAGCAAGGTAGTGTTTCCCCACTTCTCTAAATCAATCTTTTAGAATAAGATACAAGCATTATGAATTAGCACAGTGTTCTGCAGCAGCAACCCAATTTGCCCAATCCAAGGTAAGTTCTAATACCGTCATTATTGCTACATGAAGGGAAATCTTGTTCCTTCACACAGAATAGATTTCAGTTGCAGATGAGTTACATCACAAGGCACTTGAAATTTGTTTATATGTAACAGTCAAAACAGTTCATGAGAAATATGTAAAGTTATGAAAAGCCCTTTTTTTACCTTCAGCACATAATCTCTAAATGACCTGTCAAAGAAAAAAAGCCTGGAGTGCCAGTCTGCTTGCTTGCAAGAGGACATCAGTAGAGGCAAGGTGCCCTGTAAATTCTGCCAAATGTACTCGCACCTGAACTTTTACTTTGTGGGAAAACTGTTACCCTAGTCCTGAGCACCCAGACCCAGATCCTTGGGCTGCTGCTGCTCTGCTGCACTGAGTGCCTCTCAAAACCTTTTGCTACTTGAAATGGCACATAAGAAGGCAGCACAGCCAGCATGACCTCCCTACTGATAAGGTGTTTGATATGAAGATGTGGTTAGTAAGTCCTCAGGCTGAAGAAGACCTGTGACTTACCTCATGCTGAGGAGGCATTTTAATTATCTTTTGTTAAGAATTGGGCACCCCAATTTTTTCTACATCTGTACTCCAAGAGCAGGGATGTTTGCTCCACTTTTAAAATGTGCCTCTGCACACTGATTTGCCCCAGCCTCCAAAATCCACCTCTTTTCTTTGACAGGATCAAGGCATGACCCACTCCACCTGGCCAACAACATACTCAAGCAGCCAGCTAAATCCATCCCAATGGAAGGAATTCCCTCTCCCTGCCGCAAGGCTCTGGCATGGATATCCCCACACCTGCTGGAAATTAATGTCTGTTCGGAGGTGCCTTTGCAGGTCTCACTATAAACCACGTCAAGACAGATCAAGCACTTCCCATTCCTCTTCCAGCGTACATGATCCTGACATCAAGCCAACCCAAATTATCTCGCTAAATCTACAAAAATCTTGCGAAGTTTTATGTCTGCTTTCAAAGATGCTATGTATCTGGATGTTTTGGTTTTAGTACTGCTCGGCACATGAATGTTCCTGCTTTGAAAACAGTCAATTCACTTGCCCAACAGGCAGCCCATTATGTTTAAGAGTCTGTCCTCTGTTGCTCAACTTGGACACAACTCCCATGGACGTAATTAAAAAGTTACCTCGAGTAAAGGCTACAGGCATGGGTGTGGATGCAGCCAGGTATTTCAAAATAGTCTCTGTGCGCCATGCTGTGGACTTCTGCTTCTTTCTAAAATTCTCTCTTAAGAGGAAATGGGTGTGCCACTGAATGAACAACTAAGAACTTTTTCCTGCGAGCCCTGGATTAGATGGAATGCTTGCCCTTGGTGTTACAGGATAATGCGTCTAAGAGGCAGGTGTGCCTGCTGAGAAAATGCAACTCATAACTTCTAATGAAAGCCCTCTCTTTTCCTACACATTTTGCAGCCCAACTATCATTATATAGCCTCACTATAAAACAGAGCTGCACAAGTTTTCAGAAGTATGAAGAATACTAGGAAGTATAAGTAAGCAAAACTCAAATATCTAATCAGAAATAAATATCTAATAAAAAAAATCAAAAATGCAACTCTGCTTTTCTAAGCATAGTACTTACGAGGCATACCTAGACATTCAATCTTATCTACACCTTTTGGGTAGAAGCATTCCAACTGAAAAATAACTTGGGAACAAACTCTCCGTGTATCATATGCCCTAGAATATTATGTAGAACTAAACATATAAGTCTTTTTTTTTTGTGGGTTTTTTCCTATTATTCTTAATGCATTGTAACACCTGCTATGCATGTAGCAGAAATGCCTGTTATCAGGGATAATGATTGGAACAGTCAAGAAAACACAGATCACTTTTTAAAAAGCCTTTGTCTTAAAGCTCCCATATTTGTTACTTTTTGAAGACTAACAAAAGTTCTGAAAACACCTGTCTCCACATCATTACAGATATGACCTAAATGCACCACCACTAAGGAAGTATAATTTCTATGGCCTACCAACACTATTAAGACAATCTCTTGTTTTCAAGTGGAACAGGGCTAAAATAACTACTCAGTACAGACCATCAAGACCAGCAGCAGATTTCTCATCATTTGAATCTAAAAAGCACAGTGCATTCCTAGTGACTGCTTCCAGCATGACATGGCTGAACAAGCATGGGAGTTCCTTGGTGATTTCCACAGGCTCCGCAAGGGAGAAGTCAGAGCAGATACATCTGCCATCTGTCAAGTCAAAGCTTCAGACAGAAAGTCACCACCTGGCCTTGTCCCAGAGAGCATCAGGCAAAAAGGGTAGTGTCTTCAGAGAGGAAACAGAATGCTCCTGCATGAGCAGCACAGAACAGGGACTGCATAGAAACAGTGAAGGAACACAGAGCCAGGCTAAGCACCAAGAAGTTACTAACACCGCTAATTGCAGAGGAAGATCTCTGCATGAGGGCTACATGTGTTTCCTGGAAAAACATACAGCTTGTATGTTCATGCTGAATTGTTGTTCATGATGAAAGTTGGTTGCAGTTCACACACCAAACCACAAGTAGATTTCAACTAGTGTATTGTGATTTTCAGCATCTTGAAATTTAGGTCATTTACTCTGTTGCCAAATAGAAATCAGAAATAGAAAAATCCATGCCCCTCAGTAACTTTCATTTAAAGACAGACAAAAACCAAAGAAAAGCACGCTATTAAAAGCCAGGAGTTTTGACAAAATCAAAGTGCATATCTGCTGTGTCTGGGAGCAACCGGTTCTACCTGTGAGCATAAACGTGGCTCTGAAACAGCTATTCAGCCAGAGCTTCTCCTGCTCTTGAATGCTAGAGAAATGGCAATTTTATTCCATGGAAAAGAACATATAAAAGGGCTTAGCACATTTCAAACCTCTTGTCAAATTCACAGGATGAGATTTACACTGTAATAAAAGACACTAATAAGTCAGTAAAAACAGCAGAATACAAAGATGAAGCTGAAAATAAAGATCTCATTGTATTAAGATGACAATTCATGTATCAAGTCAGGTAGTTTTGAGCTAGTATTGATGTGTATATTTTAAGAGTATACAATACCTTTACTCAAAAAGGCAAGGGTGTGACAACAGTTGAAACTCTTGCACAAGATCATACAGTAACAGCCATCAGAGAAGCCAAGGAGAATCCCAACAGGCCACAAGTGCAATCTGGAATGGTACTATGACACATACTGGTGATGATCTAAAAGAACCTACTTTGCTACAACCAGGCTGTAAGGTAAATTAAGGTTTTGAAACATATTCACCAATTAAAAAAAAATTTTTAGTCCCCACTCCAGAAAGGTGGTGTTATTCCCAGCTCATCTAAATGGTGTAAGAATTAACTACCAATGAGTTGACAAACACACAGCAATATCACACACATTGAACTTGAAACACTATTAAAACAGACCCTTAGTACCACATACGTAAGTCCATTCTTGATTCCTAAAATCACTCCAGACCTCTAGAAGTCCAAGAGGGAAAACTGAAACAGAGAAACACCTCAAAAAGAGTTTAATTAAACAATCTGCACTTAATCTAACCAGGTGATGCCTTTTCCTGGTCTTAAAATCAAGAGTCAAACACAGTTAGAAGGGAAAAAGGGATTTTACCTTGGTATTTATTTTAAGGAACCTTAGGTGCGCACGTCCAGGTTGAATGCTCCAAAGTGCACACCACAATGCCCACCCCAAAAGATCTGGTATAACATTATAGGTCTTACTAATTAGCATATCTATCAAAAATTCCCCAATGATAGGCTTGAATGAGCCCCCCGCTCCCCAAGGAACCTTCCCCTGGATGGTTCTATCTTAATTTACAGAATGTGTTCTGGAGAGGACCTTGGGGTCTGGGGCACACTAACCTCTACCTACGAAGCTTCTAAGATGTTGAGTCTCCTAGCTGAACAAACAAGTCCAAGAATGTAGGCAAAAAAGCACTAAGAATACAGAAGTTGTAAAAAGGTATAATGGGTATAAAAGAAAAGGCAAAAAATCATCATGGCAGCACAGGGACTTCTCTTGTCAATAATACCTGGATGCAACCCAGCCCACCAGTACAGCCCCCAATAGTAAACTCCCTATATTCTTCTGAGAGCCTCTTCACACCCATTTTAAAGGAACTGAAATCCACCAAGGACAGCAACGTCCTCCTGACTAAGCATCTTGTAAATCAGGCCAGATTCAGACCACTTGAAAAGAAGAAGCTGCAGCCAGCATTGCCTTGTTTGATCTTGAACTCACGGAGACTAAGTGAATATGATTGGAAAAAGCTGTTTTCATGAAAATAGCCATCCATAAAACTTCAAAGTTATTAACTACTTACTAATGTCACTGCAGCAACAGGCCCAATACCACAAGAATTATCTTCATAGTCTCAAGGTGCAGTTAAACACCTGACTGAAACAGATCTAACTGAAAACTGTTGCTGGAGATTCAGTCCCCTTCTCTGCTTGCAGCTGTTTACTCCTGTTTCTTCCCTAATATTGGTCCTAGCATTCCTGTGGTCCTACTTGCACTGGGTCAGAGAACTAATGAGGATGAAAACTAGCCCAGTAGTGGAAATTACAAATCCATGAACAAACCACTTGTGTTCAGCCAGATCAGCCCATCTGCAAAGCACAATGGCACAGCTGCCAAGGGGCCAGCACCATGACTGCTCCTCTCGGTGCTGGTGGAAGCTCAGGTGGATACCAGCTGTGCTCCCAGCCACAAGGAGGCCCACGGACAAGAGCCCTGCAGTCCTGGGCAGCCAAGGTGCTCCTCACTACCAAAAATGTGCTTTCTGTCCTCTCAGTGAAGTACCAAAAACACAACAAAGGGAGTAGGGGAAGAAATTGGAGAGGCTTAACTAATTGCCAGAGAGGATGAGTCTGTATATTGTCATGGTATTTTTTCAGATCCCTGTTTCTGCAGCACAGAGGCACCTGTAGTATTCCTCATATCAGGGTGTCTCACTTGCAGCGAGGTGATGGTGCCGTGCACGGGGACACAGGGGATGACCAGGAGACAGCTGAGGAGGCAGAGCCATGGCCAGGGGAAAGTGGCAGCAGAAGGCAGCACATCTCAGGGGTGCAATTGGGCTCTGGCACTGGTGACAGAAGGAGATGGTAGAAAAGACAGCTTAAGAGACAGACAGGAAAAATGGGAAACATGGACTCTAAGGTCTGCCACAGTCTCTTGTCCTCAGGCCAGCTTCAAAAGGCTCAGCATATTTTTCACAATGAGATACAGAAACTAACTAGAATGATCTCTATTTTTTTAAAAATCTAATTTATTTCTATTTTTTTGCTAATCACTGTAAGACCAGAATTAGGGTCTTGGAATCAGAATGTTCACACTGTTAAGATCCGTGGCACCCCTTACACAAAGATAAACACAGCAGAAGCACTGGGCCTTTGAGGTCATACAGAACACTTCATCCTAGATCCCTGGTATTAATGCAGGAGATGCATTATCTGTCAAAACAATATGGGAGTGTTCTGAAAGGAACAGGGTACAGCCTGGTACTGTACCATTAAATATTAACACAAGTGATAACTAATCTACTCAAGGTGAGTCAACTCTGACCAACCACTTACCAAAAAAAAGTTTAATAAATCAAGACTAAGCACATAAATTGTTGTAAAATGCGCTACATTATAGGTTTGTGAGGAAAACATATATGTGAAAAAGATCCAAATTTTATTTTGCTGTTTGAAACAAATGAAAAGAAAAATTTTGTAACCAACCCTGAGCCTGCAGTTCCTACAGTTTCACAAAACCCAGTTTTTTGCATTCAAACTGGATTACGCCCATGCCTTCAGAAAATGAAATCAACCACTAACTCATACATGATATATCTCCAAAATAAACTGCATTCTGGTAAATGTCTCTCTGGGTTTTCCAACTGCATGGTAGCCAACATCAAATTTGAAGTAGAAACAGAAGCAGGAGGGTTTTTTACAGAATAGATTACCTGGCTCTATCACACTCTTAAACACAATAAAAATGAAAGAAAGAAAGAAAGAAAGAAAGAAAGAAAGAAAGAAAGAAAGAAAGAAAGAAAGAAAGAAAGAAAGAAAGAAAGAAAGAAAAGAAAGAAAGAAAAGAAAGAATGAAAAGAAAGAAAGAAAAGAAAGAATGAAAAGAAAGAAAGAAAAGAAAGAATGAAAAGAAAGAAAGAAAAGAAAGAAAAGAAAGAAAGAAAGAAAGAAAAGAAAGAAAAGAAAGAAAAGAAAGAAAGAAAGGCATTGCATTATGTTTCCTGCAGCTGAGATCCTGTATGTGCTTTTAGCCTGGATGAACCTGCATTATCAACAGGCTCACTCTCAATTACCTCTTTATTATTGCTGACATTTGGTTCTCAGCAACCTGTAACATTACATTCCCTACACAACAATCTGTTCATGATATGGAAATTTATTGTAATTGCCCACTTACAATTGCACAGAAAGGCCTATCTTCCACTTAGTTCAGCCTTACTGACACAAAGTTGTCCATGAAGCAGGAATTGCCATGGAAATGAAACCAATTTAACAGAGGCTGCTGAAAGACTCCCATTAATTAACCTGTTAGGGTAAAGCAATTTTTCCTCTCAATAACTGTAGTTGGTATTATTTCAATGGCACAACACGAAAAACAAACCTGCTCTCTTCCTCTGTATATTTCCTGCTTTAGGGAGAAAGGCATAAACAGACAGTTTTGCGCCACTTTTTTATAATTCATGGTAGAGTTTAAACTGAAGTGGTGAAAAAGAATTCATGATCTGTGTCAACTTTGAGAACACAAGTGAAGGTCCAGCTATAAAACTCAATATAACTTGTTCCTGACAATAAAGGTTTTTTTACTTGTTTTGAAACAAAAAATCTGATTTAAAATACAGGTTTAAAGTTTGTTTTCACTTCTGAAATCAAGACTGCCAAATTCTTCTGGAAACACATATCATGCCTGTCTTCACTATGTTGACAAAATGAAACAGTCCATGTAAATCTCAGAAAACAAAAGAAACTTTAAACCATAGAATATAATAAAAGACACATTTGTGAAGCAGTTAACACATTCCAACTCTGTGTACAACATACTACACCTAAAAACTATATGGGCTTTCAATGAGGGAGTAACAGCTAATTCAGTTTCAAGCTGGACAAACTTTGTCTGCAAAAACAATAGGAAGGTATAATTAAATGAAGGGAGAGCTAGAAGATCCTTTTGTTTGGTAACAACACAGCAACAGAACCCTGTCTATAAAGGTACTGCATAGTGACAATGACAAGAATTATGCTGTAAGAAGGGACAGGGCATGCCCAGAGGCAAGATTTCCATTGCTAAGGTTCATTTGAAGCTTAATGCAGATACTGTAACCAGCAGCATAATTCTACTCCTAGCCTAGCAAATTTGATAACAACTAATCCATAATCACCAGGCACCAACAGTGTCTAATACAAAACAATTGCCTTAGACCATCTGGATGTCTATTTACAGAGCAACCACTTTGTTGCTGTACCTAATGTAGATTTCATGATTGCAAAGTGATGTAGTGGAGGGTGAGAGCAAGGTGGAAAATGCACCCCCACTCCTGTGGATTCTCCAGACACAGGAACAGGGCAAGCTTCTCAAAGCTGCAACAGCACAGAAAGAACTGAAGGGGCAAAGAGGCTGGGAGAAGGTGTAGAGGTTGTCCCATCTTCCCTCCAAATCTCTAACTAAGAAATCCAAGCTAAAAAAAAGCACTAATGGTCTGGTAATAGGAATAGCATGTCTTGTCCTTGCTCCGTGGGCTTTTCTTTGGATAGTGGGGCTGTGAGTAAACAGCATACAATTCACAAAACCCCCAAGTTTTTACACATTTTCAACCAGCTCATAAAAAGAACACAAACGTTCACAAAATTCGTTGGAAATGAGACTTAACATTGCATGATCTGTCTCAGTTTTTAAATTTATCTGTTAACTGAGAAATCAATGAACTACTACAACAGTGCAAAGGCAAATGCTCAGCCTCTGACCTCCACTACCGCAGTGACTAGTTAATAAATCCACTGCAGGCAAGGCCACACACACGTAGTCTCACATTGCTCTCCACGAGCCTGTGGAGTCTATTGCTGATAACAGGAATACAGGAACTCCAAAATCAAGCCACCAGCAACTCGAGCATATTGGGCAAAATAATAGCATCTAAATTATGGATGAAGAAGGATTTGGGTAAGACAATTCCTCATTTCTTCTCCAGCAAGGCTTCCCACAGAAGTTCGCGGGAACCATGGTATGCAACTAGATTCTTAATGTATTAACTAAAAATTAAATGTTTTATTTATTTTGGAAAAACAAAGAAAAAGTCATAGCTGTGCGTTCTAAGCCTTCCACAGCTAAAAACCCAACCAGCTGCTTTCTTCAGAATTTCTTTATTCTTGCTATCAGAGGAGATCAGCACAGAAAAAAAACTACTATTCAGTCTTGAAAATCTCTTTTTGTAATAGAACTACAGCACGAGGATAACGAAGAAAACAACTGAAGAGGAAATCAACTGTAAACATGGACTATGACCCCACTCTTAACAAATGTCCGGGTGAAATCAGCACAGGAGGTGGACTAGCCAGCTGGAGGCATGTTTGTAGTTATGAGTAAGATAAATATGAGGCATTAAGCATCCAAGTCTCTCACCAGATGGATTATAGAGAATGGTGTATGCAACATTCTTACTGTCAACCAAAAGCTCTATAGAATTGCATCTAAGTACATGAGACATACAGCTTGGAATGACCCACAGCAATCCTTAAATTTGAACATATTCAAATTGTAACAGTCTTTCAGATTTGACCCAAAATGGAAACAGTTCTACTTCCCCAGAAAAGACAGCCTGCCTTCCTTCCTTTCTTCATTCTGCCTCCCTACACAAGCCTTAAGGCAGATATATCCCTTACAGAATTCTGGAGAAGTGAGAGAAGCAGAAGAGCCAATTGGCCACAATCACGTCATTTCCATGGAGCATATGAACAATTCAGATGGACAACACAAGTGGAGAATATGAAGCAAAGCAACAGGGACAAAAACTGGATAGAGAGACCGGGTTTGACAGATGTGCAGCTCACATTTCCTCATTACCACAGGAACCAGCATACGGGGAAAGTTGTTTATCAGCAACACAAACAAGCTGCAGAAAAAACCAGCTGGTTTTCTTCTACTCCCATCTCCTCCAAGTCTAGAAAGAAAGATGAGAGGCAAGTATTCTCTTCCAGGCTGAAAGCAAAGCAACTCCATATATAAGTTTGCAGCATTATTCCTGTTTTACATTCGGGGCTACATAAGGTTCCTAGGTAAGGCGAGTTAATGAATTCACAGAAGGATTTTTCATCTCAATTACACTGGTTTCTAGCAAGAGGTAAGAATGCACAGGCTTTATCTCTGGCACCTACACTCCCTTAAGGCTATACATTCACTTTATGTTTGCACCCCAGTAAAGACAGAAGCAATTTCCACCTGCACCAGCATTGACAGTTTGGAGATAGGGAGAGCAGCAACCACAGCCACAGCAGCCACAGCAGCACTCCTGGCATTCTATCAGGTATTTGCACCAGAGAGGCTGGTAAAACCCTGGGCAGTCTGTAAGACCCCTTGAAAGGAGAGTGGGAGAGAAAAAACCAGCCGAATTGCCCTGTCACACACTGTAAGAATCTCAGTGCTTATAGAAGCAAAGAAGGCACGTGATGTGAAAACTTAAAGATGTTTGTTGTTGCGAAAGACAGAGAGATAGGATAATCTCAAAATACAGATGTAAAAAACCTGTCAAAACCAACAATACAAGGATTAAAATCTGCCTTCACTGAACATCATGTTCTTCAAGTTGTAGTCAAGACTTCACTCAAGCAACAGTAATTTTAATTTCTCATATTTTCAAAGATTTAGAGTCCTTGTACAAATGCTACTTACAACTGAAATTTTCTTGTGAAACATCAGGTACACTGACTGCTAGAAAATGAAACCATAAGCAGACCAAAGCATGTAAAGCAATGGTTTTTTTTGAGTACAACACACATGGAGACACACTCTATATTGCTGAACTCTTCAGAAACACACCAAATCAGACTGAACACTACTGGCCTCTGGAGACATGTAAGTCAGTGGCAAATGGTCACTTTGAGAAAGAAGTTACAGAAAACCAAGCACACAGTGACACTTCCCTGTAAAGCAGGGAAGAATAAATGCATCTGGTAAAAACAGGAGGTAGATCCATCTGTTTCTAAAACTTGAAGCAGCTGGCATGGTTTCCCAGGTGTTTCCTGCTTGTTTGCCTGCTTTTGTAAAGTCAAGAGGAAGAAGAAAAACTAAATTATATCAGCAAGAGGATGATTGTACCCACTGGACAGTTGTGCACTTCAGCATGCATAGTGACAGGAAGAATATGTAACTGCAAATGCTGCATAACCGCTGCAAATAATAATTTGTGTGACTTGGCAAAAACTCATAACAAAACAATAAAGAGCACACACTCTCACAGAGAAATAAATAACAGGTAACCCTAAAGGAAACAATTCCTTTGTTCTCTCATTTTTGAAAATAGGTGGAAGTTTTGTCCTCATTATGAAAAGTAATTCAGTGGTGCTTAGATGGTCCACAGCAATACTGGAATTCCTTTGCTTTCTCCTACAGATATTCTGGGTTACAAAAAAACCCAATTTGATTAATACATAGCAACACACCTTTTGTGCAAATGAACAAAAATAAATACTGCAAGACTCAGAAAATGTAATAGTAGAAAAAAGAGGTATTACATACACAGAGTTATGTAATTTTTGCTTACTTAAAAGTAATATAAATTAGAGAAGCATTAAAGATTGCTTAGAGCCCACACGCCTATTTGCTACTGGTTGACAGTTACTTTTGGACTCCTGTTTACAGTATGCCTTGAGAATGAAGGAATGGAATTATTAAAACCCTTACAAGAAGACGTTCCATGTCGAAAAGGGCATTTGTGGGAAAGCTGGAGAATGGGCAGCGGGGACACATAAAACAGAGACATGTAAAACAGAACATGACTACAGAACAATAAAAGAGCAAAGAAGTATAAAGTTGAGTTACAGTACAGTACAGTTGAATACAGTAGTTCTAATGTGCCTTCCAGCCCACTTCTCCTAAACACTCGTCATCAGCATACTTGGCTGTTTTGTATTCATGGTGATGTAATGTCCATGTGTCACTGAGGACACCACCCAGTCCAAGCTACATTTGCCATAAGCTCTTATCTGAGCTTTGACAAAGGTCAAAAAGATATGAGGGAAATGCTGCATACATCAACAGTCTGTCCTCAGAGCTTGGGAGAGTCCAGCAGCTGGGGCTGGGAGAGGAAAACCTGTCGTGAGGAAGCCCACGACACCTAGCTTTTCCTTAGGCATCTCCCCCTCTCTGCTCTCAGGTGCCTCACACACAGCCAGTCCCCAGGTCTGACAGAGGAGTCTGGGAATAGGGAAGGGAATGAATTTCTCCCACGCCAAAGCTGTGTATATGGGTGCAATTATGGCTCTTACTTTTGTACATACAGAGCCCCACTCTTTCAGCTTCTCACTGACATGCACTGCATATCCGTGCATTTCACAGGGAAGGAGCGGCTGAATTTCCAGCAGGAGGAGCAGGGTCTGTCCCTTCAGTACATCCCACTGGATGTACCCCTTTACTACACAGCTGTCAGAGCCGGAGGGCTTTTTGGAGTTCTCCAGAGGACAGCTTGTACTAATGTGATCCTTCACTGCAATGAAGATTTGGGTCACATGAAGGGAGACATTTTTCAGCTCATTCTCCTTAGCACTCTCTTCAAAGAAAGGAACTTGGTGCAGAGTTTACCAGCCTCTCTCCAGCCCTCAGTGGAACTGCATAACACAAAGCAACTACCAGATTGTGTTATGTGTGTTAAGAGTGATTTTATGCAGGAACATCCTTCTGTATTTCTTGTTTGACATCAATGTGGCACCATATATATTTTATAAATTATTATATATATATATACAAATGCATACACACAAGTTTACTAGCAACAGCAGAGGCTTGAACAGACCTGTTTCCAACTAGGCTACTGTAAATCCCATCCTACCTATAAATTTGTACCTTCCCCCTCCCTCCTGGCTCAGTTTAAGGAGGGGTAAGTACTTGTCACAAGCTTATCAAGCTCCAGACATCCAAACTACATTTAGAACATGGAAGCAGCGACAAAAATCACAAGAGCAATAACTCATGACCTCAGGTCATAACTGTCTAATGAGTTCAGTAATTGACACAAAAAAATGATCAAGACAGACCTATCTGCAATTCCAAATTACTAGATACATCAAAATACAAAATTTGTAAGGTATCATCGCTGCTTACATCCTCCTGAAACTACCACAACTGAGTGGCCTGATATTCCTGTAATTTTCCACAGGAAAATACGTCATTTCATCTTTCTCTGCACAGCATGGACTTTGTATGACTCAGGAGATGAGGAGTGAAGGAAACACCTTCCCAAAGCACACCAGAAAGGAGTGCCTTCCATTATGATACCACAGTTGCTAGAAAAATGCTGTTCAAGAGGACAGGATGACACAACATTCAAAGACTGGCTCCACCCCAGTTACCAGCCCTCAGAGTCTCCAAGGGGAAGCATTTATTCCAGGACAAGAATTGTGGCTAATGTTTGACAATGGGTCACTCCTCCCAGATAGATGGCCAGAGCTGGAAAACATGGGCTGGAATGGAAGGGAAGAGCCTCTTTCAGAGGAGCCAAGTGTGCAGCTACTCAGTTTTTTCCCTGGGGAAAATACTTGACTCAATCTGAGTGGTGCTTTCCAGCTCAGGTTGGATGCCACTTCCCTGCTGAAAATAAAGTGTAGATAAATCCTCACATAAAAGGTGGCAATAGATTAAAAACTCCAAACATAAGTGAGTATAGTTGAACAGAGGGGTCTGGCTAGACTTCAGTGCCACTGGCAATGTTAGTGAGTGGAGGAAGGGAAAGTACAGGAGTGCTGTGAACACCTGGCAAGAACCTGGTGGAAGCATCTGCCTTTGAGCCACTTGCTGTGAATCAGGATGGCAGGGTGCTGGACGCAATACAACTTAAAACTTTTCCCCTTTACTGGAAGCCAGGATTCACAACTGCAAAAGAGTCACATTCTTGTCAGATAGAGAAGGGGAAGAAAGCCAACTAAGACTTATATTCCAGCTACAGCAAACATTTTCCCTGTGCCTGTTACTGAGCCACTGTAAGTGGGAGCCAACTTACAGATGCTCTCTACCAAATGGGAATGTCGTGAAAGCCTATTTAATGTATCAAGTGACGTATGGGGAGTTTTCAGGTTCTGAATCTTTGCCATAGAATCAATAGCTGGCTGTTGAAAGCCATGAAAACTGCTTACACTGGCCCAACTGACATCCTACTGAATACCACACGTAGGCTGTGCTCTCAGGACTTTTTTTCTCTGCCTGCTCTTTGGTTGCATAATAGCTGTCCTCCTTGAAATGAAAAGTTGAATTTATGAGCACGTGCCTTTCAAAATGCTATCCTCAGGGGCGATATGCAGGTTGCTGTTACACAGATGGGACCAGAGGCTCCTCTCTCCTTCAGGGACCAACCAACAAACCAGTGGCAACACCTTGGGCATTGTCTACTCTGTGCAGAGGACAGGCAGGTCCTGCACCCAGGTCAGACACAACAATGCCACACAGCACATGGCTGGCAGCACATGGGCAGCTCCCAGCGCCTGGCAGAGACAGCTGCTCTGGCTGAGCAGTGTGGGATGCAAAGGGCCATGCTTTCCAAACTATACCAAACAGCATGTGCTGTTCACAGCCTTGGCTACCTCAGGCAAAAACACTAAGAGGGGTATCATGATGACACATGAAAATCAAAACCAGCACAACTTCCAGAAACTGTTTGGTAAATCATCAGCTGCAGGCTCCTGTGCCAACAGCATGGAATGCACTGAGATTAATGGGGATCTTCCAGTCCACCAGGAACAACCACTGTCACTGTCCAGGCTGTTCTGCTAGATCTGCGCTTCATACCAAGAGCCTGTTGACTTAATTTGTGTTGCATTATATGCCAGCTTGAAAAGCCACTCAAAAATTTGTCTTAATAAATACCTGAATAAAACCTTTTACAAAGTAAACTGGTGTAATTTCCTCAGAAATCATGAGTCTGCTCAGTACTGCAGACAGTGAAATTTCTAGGACTGGTCCTCACAGAGAAACCATTCTCTGGTCTTCCTAATATATTATAGAATGCATATGATTGGCAGTAGTGACAATCATTTCTTGCCATCCTTTATTGAATAAGCTTATGTGATATGAAATATTCTCCTATGAAAGGAAAAAAATGTGTGAGTTATCCTAAAACGTGGCATATGCCATAATTTCAAAATACAATCTATGGAAAATACTGTCAGGTTTTGATTCATCTTTATCACATAACTTAATTTTTGGTGAAGAGGGCTATTAGATATTAGAACATTTATAATTCACTCTTTCCTGCAAACAGTCTTGATCATGTAGAGCATGAAATCACAAAATAAATATAAAATCAACCTTTTAATCCCAAAGAAGGAGAAGAAACACATGCCCTGAGGCACAGTCCAACTGCCTAACATCAATAAGTGTTTCTCATCCTGCTGCAACCCAAGAACTTTCTTGGGTTTGGGGATGTGTATCTTTATTGGTCTATAATGGCTCACCTTTTATCAGCTAGCCTCTCTACTATTTCAATTACAGAACTGTCTCATGACATGTAAAAACTTGGACTATAGATATGTTATTAATATCAGCTGACTCATTATGCATTTTTATGTCAGTCCTTGCAAAAGAAGTGTTTTCTAGTATGAAGAAAGATTGTGTGCTGTAAAAATGATGATCCAGAACTAAGACAGATATCTACCTATGACCTGAGCCCAGATTATGAAGTGTCTCAGCCACCTTAGTAAAATATTAACAGAGTTTGCGGGTTGTCATAGTAAAATGAGAGGCTGCCCTGAATGTAATTTCATCTATGGACGTTCAGAAAATTGACATCACAGCTGCAAGGCCATATAAAAAACCAGCACAGTGTATTTTGGATTGACTGCAGGAACACTGACGGGAGCATTCTACAGGCTCAGCTCCTCTAACGGCACAACAGAAACGGGATTTTGCAAAGTACACCAAGAAGCTTCTCTTTATAAAGTAGTTCTGAGAACATCTGAGAGATTTTATTTTGTCTTCAATTGTGTTTGCAATTCCTTTAAAGAAGCATGTGCACGGGAGGCTGTGCCAAGTGCCTGGGAAGTACTCTCATCCCTCTGGCCGTGCTCTGCACCCTTGCTAACATTTTGTTGTTTTTCCCTGGAGGAAAAGTGGCTGAAGACAATGCACACATTACAGATGAGGTTTGGTACTTTGGAGGGATCTTGGGATCAGGTGTATTGGTAAGTATCTAAATTCAGACATTCCTACCTTCCTCCCACCCCCAGCCATGACTTGCATTGTTGAATTTTCTCAGGACTGCAAATTCCTCTTTGATGAACAAATAAGTTATAAGTCATCCAAAGGTTTAGCAATAAGTAACTTAACCTAATGATAAGAAAAAAAAAACCCCATAGAATTATTATATTTAAAGAATATGTAACTTAAATTTATCCAAATTCAAACTGTATTTCTATTATTTGTAGATGATCTTCCCTGCCTTGGTATTTTTGGGCCTTCAGAATAATGATTGCTGTGGATGCTGTGGTAATCGGAGCTGTGGAAAGAGGTTTGCGGTAAGAGAAAGGAAACACGGCAAAAAAAGCAAAAGTTAAATTGTTACTGATATATGTATCTTCCTCTCACAGTCATTGTGAGTCTAGACAGATGCTGTCCCGAGTGTGGGACACAGCTCTGACATTTGTTTGAGTGCTGGGAAGTGGAAACAGCAGGCTGTAAAAATTGTATTATGCCTCTGATGTTCTACCACAGGTACCACAATGGTATGGCCTCAGTGGTTTTTGCTAGCACAAGATACTTACAGTTACTATCACAATCAAAACTTACTGCTGAAAGATCTACACTTTGTTTTGCAGAGTACAACAGTTCTCCCTTTAGACAGTTTTTGTTGGCAGCTTTTAAAATTACTCTGGCAGTCAGACACTACATTCTCAACTCACTGCAGACCTTCAAAATGAGCTCTATCTCATTAGATTCACATGAAATTTCAGGAAGGAGTAGACCTCGGGAAGTCACCTAATCCAACCTCCTACCTAAAGCAGTGTGGACCAGGCTCTACATTGAATTTATAGCTTCCTCCCACACTAGAAAAGTTTCCAAATGATACTTTCAGACACTAGTAAACATCCCAAACATTTTAGTTTTAAAATTAAATCAGAAAATAAGTATATTTCTCATAGGAAAATATGTCCTTTTGAAATAATTTCTTTGGATCAAGTAGATCGTTACACTTGTTTAATAAAGGAACAGATTTTCAAGAGAAAAAAAAAAAAAAGAGAAAAACAAATAGGAAAAGATTCATGACTATAAGGTTGACCAAAGAGCCTTCCCTAAATTCTATCTTTGATGCTGTGTTCATGCAATGCCAACAAAACAGGTGGAACTTGGAAAAAGAGGAAATGGAGCCACCTGTTTCTCTTTATAACACTATATGATCCATTTTCTGCAAGCAGTGAGGAGAAACTAGTTAAACTTTGCAGAGCACAGACCACTCCACGAGTAGCCAAGCACTGTGGTTTTGCTGCCGCTCAGTCATGTGGTGACCAGGGGCACAGTCCCACACAGTGACCACTGTGAGCACTGGCTGAGTGTGAGCCAACCTGCATGTGTGTGATGCTGCCTGCAAAGCAACCTGCCTTCTTTGCTGGCAAGGGTGTTAAGAGTGCAGATGACTGGGAATATTAATACAGTCAAGTGTACCAAGTACACTGTACTATGAGAGTCCTACTGGCCTTATCACCATCAGCATGGCTGAGAACCAAATGTGGTATTGTATGTTAGCTGAAATCCATTATTATGATGTCTACTACAAAAGCATAATTTTTAAGCTAGCCCTATCGGATATATCAACATTAAAATGCATGCCAGCACTCAAGGCAAGAGTCTTGCGATGAGGTTTGAACAAAAACTCACATTGAACTCGATGATATTAGAGGTTGTTTCCAAACTAAATGGTTCTAACCTGAAAGTATGGCGTTTTTTAGCTCCACCTGTACCCCTTTAATCCAATAAAGGACACTACCTCTACCTATGAACTGTTAAAGGCTACAAGTGTTTCAGAATTCAAGCAGGGCATTAGTTCTTGCATGATTTACTTATATATTAGTATATATGAAAAATCTGTAATAGAAAGCCAGAAAAATAAAGACATACTTTCCCATCCATTTAAATTGCACTACTAGAGCTTACACTGGTAAATACCTGTGAGGAGATAAAGTATAATATGAAACCTAAAGGGAGACTTGGGAAGGAAAACTATAATTATTTGGTCCAAATATAACCAAGATACCAAAGCTAACTTGTAAAGGATACTGTAGATTTTTTTTAAAAATGCCTTGAGTGGTCCAAGACTTCAGTCTTGCTTGCAGTCTCCTGAGAAAAACATCTGGCTGCAGGGGAACAGGAGCCCTGGCACAGGAGGCCCCGGGGGAGCAGCGCCATCTGCTGCCAGCGTCTGCCCTCTCCTCCTCAGGCACACGGGGCTGGTGGTAAAGCTTTAAAATACCATACAGGTATGCATTACACATCTACTATGCAATGAAAACTAATATGCTTTAGCTGTTCAGGTGTTGACTATTTGACTATTAACAGCTGAATTTAGGGGACGTACACTGACATTAAGGGTGCATTTAATTGTTTGAATGAGAACCAAAATAACATTCTTTTTCTCTTCATCAGATGTTTTCTTCTATAATATTTGCTGCCGTTGGACTTCTGGGAGCCGGATACTGCTTTATTTTGTCAGCAGTAGCCCTAAACAAAGGCCCTAAATGCCAGACTGGAAACGAGTGGAAGTACCCTTTCCAGGATGGGTAAGACAAGGCAATCAGGAGAAAAAGATATACATGTTTTAAGTTTGTGATATGATTCAAATTCCAAACCCATTGTATAAAAACGGGAATTATACTGTTTGTCTAAATTACAGAAGCTCTTAGAAGTGCCTGCAGTGCACAGCAACACTTCATAAGGTTCAAGAGCACAGATGTAAAGAATAACAAGTACTATCAAAACTACTGAGTTTCAACGGGGCCAATACAGAGAAATGCACAGACTCCTCCTAGGTTATTCTTGGTATGATAAGCAACATAGGGGGATAAATTCCACTTAGATGAATAGCAATGACACACTGAGACACATCTCAGAGTCCTGAAGGAATTGGCTGATGTAATTGCCAAGCCACTCTCCACATCTGAAAAGTCCTGGCAGTCAGGTGGAGCCCCAGGTGGCTGGAAAAAAGGAAACAATACACCCATCTTTAAAAAAGGTAGGAAGAAGGACCCTGGGAACCATCAACCTGTCAGCCTCACCACTGTGCCTGAGAAGATCATGGAACAGTTCCTCCTAGAAGGTCTGCTGATGCACATGGAGGACAGGGAAGTGATTTGGGACAACCAGCATGGCTTCACCAAGGGCAAGCCCTACCTGACAACCCAGTGGCCTTCTATGATGGGGTGGCTCCATCACTGGATAACGGAGGGACTACAGAAGTCATTTATTTGGACACAATCCCCCACAACATCCTGCTCTCTAAATTGGAGAGAGAGGGATTAGATGGGTGAACTGTTAGATGGAAAAAATGTGGTTGGATGGTTGCATCCAGAGGGTGGTGGTCAGCGGCTCAGGATCCTTATGGACATCAGTGACAAGAGGTGTCCCTCAGGGATCCCTACTGGGACTGGCGTTATTTAATATCTTTGTTAAAGACACAGATGGAGGAGGCCACCAAGATGATCAGACGGATGGAGCGCCTCTTCTATGAGGAAAGGCTGTGAGAATTGGGATTGTTCAGCCTGGAGAAGGGAATCAGTGTGACCTGATTGTGGCTTTCCAGTAACTGATGGGAGCCTACAAGAAAGATGGAGCGGGACTTTTTATAAGAGCATGTAGTGACAGGACAAGATAATGGCTTCAAACTAAGAGCAGGTTTAGATCAAATATTAGGAATAAATTCTTCCCTGTGAGGGTGGTGAGGCACTGGCACAGGCTGCCCAGAGAAGTTGTGGATGCCCCATCCCTGGAAGCATTCGAGGCCAGGTTGGACAGGGCTTGGAGCAACCTGGGATAGTGGAAGGGGTCTCTGACCATGCAGGGGGATTGGAATGAGATGATCTCTCAGGTCCCTTCTAATCCAAACCATTCTGTGATTCTATGATTACATTGAAATTTGATGGTATTCAAATAATTAGGAATAATAATATAATATATATTACAATAATATAATCTATGTATAATTTTATTTTGGCTATGGCATTTGGAAGCTGCTTGTTCCTCATGCTCTGCAATGCAAACATATTCAATGTCATGTATATTTATCACCTAACCCCAGTAATCCCACTGCTCAGACTGAAGTCAAAACAAGTTCAACAAACAACAGGGCACAACGTACTACTGAGGAGAGCAGGAGTGGTCAGAACAGAACGGCAAGGGCTGCAGTAAACTCCCCATCACCTCAGAACTTTTAATGCAGTCTGCCTCAGTCAAGAGTGACCTGGCAGCATTTCTTGCATAATACACCAAAAAATTATACTTCAGGTTGAAAAGAAAAAAAAAAAAGAAAACAAGAAGTATACAGGTAGAGGATTATTTGTTCATGGGCCAGTGAGGGCTGGAAACCAACTCCCTTGGTCTCACTCTGAGAGTCTCTGGAAATATGCTCTGTTTCAAACATAGTTTTGGTTGCAGTCCAGAAATCACTTGACAAGAACACAAACAAGTCAGCACTAAGAATAAGCAGAGGAAATATAGCCAGTGGTTAAGCAGTTTACAATCAAATCAAAATGCGAATGTAAAAATTATGGAAAATACCTTTAGATGAGGCATCTAGAACAGCAAAAGCTGCTCTTTTCAGCTCGGTGGGAAAGAGGTGACTTGTATAATTTCATGATTCGTTTTGATAATTCAGTTGTTTTGATTTTATTACAATTTACTTCCTTGTTCCCAATAGTACTTTGAGGTACTGGATTGCGTGCCCTGACCACAGTCCCCCACCCACCCCCACCCCCAAAAAATGCCGTCATCAAGTAAAAGCAGCAAAAATGCCCCTGAAAAAACACAGCAACAGATAAAACCCATTTGGCACACACTTGGCTAAGATCTTTTCTTCCCAAAGCACTAGAAATGGTTCAGTTGTATCAAACATATACTTGTCTCCAATTGTTCCCTTCTGATGTCTTGTTTTTTTCAAGTCACTTGCTTCAATTCAGCTAGAAACTAAACTAAAGTCATATTCTAGATAAGTAGCACCAGTGTGACAATGGAAATTCTTACCAAAGCAAACAAAACCTCGGCCATGGCACAGCAGTGACAACTTCTCAGGGGTGAGAGACCCTCTTTTGTGAGTTAATGTAGTCTTCTTCCTAACTATTTTGTTCTCCTGTAGGAACTACCTTGCTGACTACACATTGTGGAATACGTGTGATTCACCTGCAAATATTGTCCCATGGCACCTGTCACTCTTCTCCTTACTGCTGATCATGAGCGGGATCCAGGGAGTGCTCTGTGGCATTCAGGCGGTCAATGGCCTGTTTGGAACCCTCTGTGGGGACTGCAAATGCTGCGGATGTTGTGGGGTGAGCAACCGATGATTCTCCTTTGTTATTTCATGTACTTATGAATTACATACACACCTCTAGCTGACAGTCAGAAAAACTAAACTAGCCTTCCTTCAGGTCCATGATCGTGTTTTCTAACATAGCTGCCAAAACCCTACACTGTTACCATTAGGAAATAATAAAATCCTTCGAAAGTCACAGCAATAGGAGCCAGGAAATTACCTCCATGTTTTTATTCTTCCAGGGAAATGGAACTGTCTAAAGAATAGGAATATTGCAGACAACCCTCCTCACCTTGAGAAGATCCCTTCTGCAGCCGCTCCACAAAACAGCCATCAGATGCACTGGCTCGGGCTAAGAAGATGAGAATGAAGGGCTCCTCCTCCCACCAATGTCATGAAGCCCTGACTCTGTTTGCAGCCTTCCTGAAATCCCTCATCATGGAATAAAATAAGTGAAATACAACTCTCACATTCATATTTATTTTTGTAAAACAGCTTCCATTTAAAAAGAGGGTATTCTCAGGCAAAATACAGTTTTGGGTTACAATTTCTATTCAGGTCAGTTAGGTAGCTTGTAACTCCTCAAAGCTTCCAATCTATACATGAGCACAAATGCTGTTTATTAATCTTTTTGCAGAAGTTCAATTTAGCCGTATTTGGCACACTGCTATGAAAAAGACAGGAAAGACAATAGAGAGCTCAAAGGCAAAAATACCTTTTAGAAAGAACTTCTAAAACTTTAAAAGAAAAAAACTACTTCCCAAAGGAATCAAGGAGAAAATAAGAGGGATTGGAGACATTTGAGGGATTCAAATCAACTAATATGCTTCTTTAAAAAAATTCTGAAACAAATTTTCACAAACCAGTTTGCCAGGCTGGATTTCTCAACGCTTCTCAATATTTGCCATATCTGTTCCCTAAAATTTTCCTCCTGAAATAATAATTCTGTGGCCTGTGCTTTCAGAAAATGTATTTCATTGACTGTATTTACACTAGGGATATTTGAAGAACTTAGAAGTACTTAAAAGCACTGAAAGCTCTTGAGCAAGATGCAGAAATGTTAAACAGTTTGATATAGGTACTGAGAAATACACTGTGCAAGATGATAAATTGTAAAAAAACCTCTTCAGAAACAGCTGTCTGTCCCACCTGTTCTACTGCATTGCCCAGGAATTTGAGAGTACCCTTTATTTCAACACACACTGTGCAACCTTCTCACATCTATTCATTTGTGGTGAGCAGCTGTCCTGCATCTCATCTCGCATTTGTCTTGTTTGATTTATATGAAGCCTTTGGGAACATGGAGTGTTTCTCATCAGTGTTCAACAAAGGGATGGGTAGCTGCATAGTGCACAGCTTTGATATATCAATAAACAGAGTACATAAATCTTTGTGGGAGATGGGATAAGAAATAACAGGCTATAATACCTAACATCAAAATCAATGAGCTACTGCTTCTAAGAGCCACCCAGCTACATGATGGCTTTCTAACACGAGCTAATCTATAGTAGATACTGACACAAGGTGCACACGATTTCATCTTGTGATCTGGACTGCATTCACACCTTGGCCTTCAGGTGTATTGAAGAAGGGTAAATGAGCCAGAACCAGCAGCCCAGCTGAACTCACACTTTAAAGTGCCAACAACAGTGTTCCCAAATCTATTCAGTTAAGGCTAACATCTGAGGCTGTCCCCTAGCACTTAATTTCAAGGGAATCACACATCTGCAGTGTCCATTCTGCAGTAACTGGAGATTGTTCTGTGTTTTTACCTAGCAAAGCATCCAGTAAAATCAAGGAGAGGGACTAATCATAGATCCTCATAACAGAGAATGATGTAAAAGGTCAGTGGTAATTCCGGGAGAGAAGTCACAGATAAAGAGAGTGCAGTGCTAGGAAGGGACAGAAAGATGATGGTAAGAAAAAAACCACAAACAGGGATAACTGAAAGTGTTAACAGACCTCAGGAACCCTGACCAACTTCAAGACCACGCTCTGTTATAGTGTGGTCCACTACAAATACCAAATATCAACATACACTAATACAGAAGTAAAAATCATAGTAGCCAAAAGAAAGGATATTAGTATTCTTTGTAAAGTCTCAGAAATGCCCATGCTGGCTGAAGTTTCATTATTCACCCATACAAATTGGCTGCTGGGTGACTGGGTGACCAGGGTGCTGAGAGCACGGCAGCTTCGACATTGCATGGCACTGTTTCACCTGAGAGCTATCATAAAAGGATACACACTGGTTATTTAACAATTCACATTACAACATGTGGAGTGTGCACATGTGATTTTGAGCCCATGCACTTCAGCAGGACAAAACTGGTTCAGCCCTTGCACAGCTGAACTATACAGTTAGTTCGCTTTTTTGATTGTCTTCAATAAATAAGACTGCAGAAAAATTATACATTAACCACAGGACAGTGTCACCTTTCAGGGAATGATGCATTAACTGGAGAATCTTTGCAAAAGGTTCATCTCTAAAGGAGGGAAGTAACATATACAATGTTGAAAAAAAATTTGCTCAGCCCAGGACAAGGGATATTTTCTCACATCATTCCAGTCTTGAATGTTCATCACCTGTCTCCAGTTCAACTTTAGCTCCTTCTTCATGGATTCTGCATTACTCACAGTATAACCAACTGCAAGGCAAACAACGTCAAACCCTGGAGCCATTCCAGCTGTCAGAGGGTGGGAAGGCTGACTTCTTCCACTACACTGATATGGGTGGGGTCTTTGCCCCATATTTTCATTCAAGCATATATTGAATTGAATATACATATTGAATATGTATATGCATATATGAATATCTGAATATATAATATACAATATAAAACTGAACATTTTCATTCAAAATGTGTGCCTTTTTCACAGAATAGTATGTCTGCACCTTTATTCCAATCAGTGTTTTACAGTTCCCTGGGAAGCCCATGCTAAAACTGTGAAACCCACCCCCTCCCCCAAAGAAATTATTTTAAAAAACCAATATGCATCCAAAATCTTTCAAGTTCATTTGTATTTTTTTCATGTACAAGATCAAAGAAATAATTAAAAAAAAAAACCAAAATAGAATCAAACCCAGGATACAACAGTTTGATCTGATTGCCTCTGATACAATCTATTGCAAGGTAGTAAAAACTAAGAACAAATGCTCACACGTCATATAAAAAAAATGAAAAAAGTAAATAAAATAGTTAAAGAACTAGCACGTACATGGATGTATGTATTAGGAAACAAGTTTATTTGGACAACCACCCATATTTTTCTGTAATTAAAATATACATTTAAATCCTTTCTTTCCCCCAAACAGCATTTGTTGTCAAAAAGTCAAACCCAATCCCTCCCCAAGTTACGTTCTAACAGTATTACCAGAATACAAACTGTAATTAACAATGTCCCATTACATCTGTATCATCAAGACTTACATATGCCCCCTCAGGGATGGTCACAGCAAAATTGTCCAGCTGGCACACTGGTTGTATTTATATGACAAGTAGACAGTGTACAATTTAGTACAGTAAATGCTCAAAACCTGAAATAGTACAGTGAAATATTGTCAGCAATAAGTTTATTTTCGTATTACATATGCTTTGAATACTGAAAAGTTCTGCCATAAGCCTGTTTAAAGCCAGAAACTTTTTTAAAAAGATAACTTCGAAAACCAGATTTTATTGTCATTACATTTCATCTGATACATCCTCTCCATAACAAAAATTAAAAGCTGACAGTGTAAAGAACCACTTTTAATTTAATCATTATTTGTTTCATGACTGAGTAAAGTAGATCTAATCCAAGAGATTCTGGCAGCTGTTTCACCCTGGAGTGTTGCTCTGCAAAACACCCTCCTGTTTCAGATCTGTTGCTGGTTTACTATGAAGGTAACATGGAAACACAGTTTATGATTGCTTTACCCTTTTAAGGTCTTTGCACCAAGAGACTCAATCAAGACACTCAACCAGAAACACAAATAAAAAAGGAATCAAGCTTGCAGCTTCACAATTCTGATAAATACCTGATGTGATTTCACTAAAAGTTGCATTAGTTTTCCGGGTACGAAGAACAGCCTTTGGCTGACAACAATGCATGTGGCTGGGCAGGAATCAGCAGTAGCTAACTGACAGCAGCTGCAAGCCCAATCTTCTGACAAACTTACATGTTCAATGGTGCAGAGTTACTAGCAAATGAACAAACTGCATTCTCTAAACATAACATGTTGATGCGCACTGTCACCTGGATCACACCAGCACTCACATCCACAGCTGCTGAGGGATCATTCCAGCACCAATGGCTGTCGGCTCCTTATGCCAATTGAGCAGTGTTGGTGACCTGGCCTTGCAGGTTGGCCAGAAAATCTCCAATTCTTCACCAACATCAGTCATGGCACTAAAGAACAAAGCCTTAGGACCATCTGTTTTTCATTCAGGCTGACAACCTGAATAAATCTTCAAAAGAGAGAGATTAAACCTAATCACAGTAATATTGATCAGCCCTGCCCGGTCCCCTGTTTATTGAAAAGAAATTTATGCTATCTCAACAGTTAGCAAAACTAGCAAAAACAGTTTAAAAAAAACCCAACAACACTAACAACCCCTTGAGAGAATAGAAGAAACACAATGCCCATTCAGCAATTAAATTCTGTGCAGACACAACTCTGCTGTTACATCCCTTCTTCTATAAAAAAAACCCCAAAAAACATTTGTAAAAAGCTACTTTTCACTATGTAATAAAACTTCACAACCGTAGGCCTTTGCCTAACATCTATTTTTTCAAAATTTCAGTGTGTGTGCTTTTTATTTTCCATCCTGTGACACCATGTACACTTAGCAGTTCATCATGAACATGGTCATTTACTATATTGAGTGCTTCTGTTATGTTTTTCACTGAACACTGGAGATTCATTTGCTATTTATCCCTGCCTGCAGCCATCCTTCACAGCAAGGATCTACATTTACTACCTCATCATTTGTCTTCCAAACCTACTCTGTATTCCCACCACTTCATCTCTGACCTTTTCACCTACCTTCACCCAACCAGATGGAAAAAAGTGTTTAGGGGGTCAATACTCTGATGCATCAGTAAGATCTTGTTAAGTGTTATCAGACCTGGCAAACACACATTTACACTTAGTGCTACATCTCTTCTTCTCTTTACATAACCTGGATTAAGCTTAGAGAATAGTTATAATGCCTTTCATAAAAATACCTATTTTTCAATGTAAAATGCTTAAATCCATTAATTATAAATAAGATAATTTCAAAATATTTAAGAATTTTCAGGACTTCATCTGCATTTCAGGGGAACTGTAGGCTTAACATCCTTGATGCCTTCTCAGTCCCAAACCTCTGATAAGGAAGTTTTGTAGGATATATAACAGGTAAAAACACACAGCACGTGCCCCATGTCGTGTGCACCAATTATGGTAAGTGAAAGACATAAAAACTAAGCAGCTTTACCAGGTAAGTCCCAATGCTGCTTTAGCAGTGCCCTGATAAAGTTTCTGGTTTTTTTTCATGTATACGACTACATGTATTTTGACATTGTCAGTTAAAAACATTACTGAAAACAGTATTAGGAAGGTTTTTCCCCCTAGGTATGAGATTAACAAGTTGTGCCACATTTTCCAGAACTGATTTTAAAAGAGTATTTTTGCACTTAAGATTCTTGCCACAGATTTTTTTATATATAAAAAATTGCTTGTTCATGTGTTAAAGTTACAAAACTGCAGTGCTTAATATAACAAACTAAAAAATATCTAAGAATTTTTTAAAAATGCTTGTTTATAATACATTACTTTGTTTTTAAAACACAACAGTCAGTACCAGCCTGGTTTATTTTGTAACAATATTGTAGTGTAAAAATGTTGCTAAACAATTCTGGTACTTTGAGATTGGAAGTAATTATTTTCTGAAAACTATACAGTAATATACTTAAAAAAAGAAACTGCTATAGTATTGTTTGTGCCTTTAAAATATATCATGGGAATTATTATGCTTGATATGGATCAGACTTAAACTGTATTCCATACAGAACAGTTAGTTACTAAGAACTAAAAAAGATTTTAAGGCTTAAGTAAGTTGATAAAAAAAAGCTTCTGATACTATTGTCATAAACATAATAATAAAACTGCTCTCATGTCCAGACGCTTTGCACCTTTTTTGAACCAAGTGACCCAGTAGTTAGCTTTTCTGATTCACAAAGGGTCTGTGGTATCAATCAGTACCCAGGAGATCAGTCAGGGATGTCCTAAAAGTGAAGCATTTCTGCCTGGTTTGAAAAGGTAAAAAAGTACACAGATGCGTAAAGTAGTGTGGGTTTTTTTAAAGAAATATATATGCATGTATTTTATATTTAAATTAGTATCAATCAAATCCAGACAGATATTAAAATGACCATAAAGATGATGTAACAAAAGTCAATAAGGCAGTATGTTGTATCTCTTGAGGATATTCAGATATTCTGTGTCTATCTCAAGAGGAAAAAGAAATCTGCATTGCACTGTAGGCCCAATAAGCATTGCTTGATTACAGCCAGGTAAGGAAGGGCTCATTTTTGTTAAGTACTGACTCCACGTCGTTGAGAATAGGGATCAAGTCTTCTGACTCTAGAGTCCCAAGATCAACATTTGTCCCTGGAAGACAGTCGAGGAAATCAGGGAAACGTGTTTGTTGTGGATTTATATTCATTGTTGTCTGTGTTATACTTTCTCCTAGGAAAAGTAAAGAAGAACTTTTGAAGTACCAAACTCTTCCTGTGGGTAATTTAAAACAACAGAACTGACATAAAAATTCTGATTCCCCCTTTCCCATGAGCACTTGTGAGCACTCCTATTCACGACAAATGTCATCTAAAAACTGTATTTAGGTGCAGAGTACATGTTCTTCTAAGAATACATTTCACATCCTTGCTTTGATCTCAAAAGCACAAAAGGTCCTTTCCAGCAGTGCTCAAAGCACCCCTCTCTGGCCTTCCACTTGGGAAGCAGGACAGTTTCAAGTTTGTTTCCTGCTCTGCTCAGGAGGCAGCAAAGGACCCTCATGTATGCCTCCATCCTGATCTCTGCATCAGGGGCAATGCTGTCCATAGGAAATAACTGAAAAAAGTGCTTTACAGATACTTAGTTCTGTTAATTACTCTATTTTTCCCCCCCATAAATTAATAGTAACAAGCATGAACGCCTTTAATAGATAAACCTTTCACTCTCTGCATAAATCTGAATTTCTGATGACTTCAAAAGGAAGTTTAGGTGAGGAAGTGCTGAGAATTTCACTCTCCGAAAAAAACCTTGATTTCCTAGTAATTTATTTCAGTATTTTAAATACCATGAGGACACCAACATAAAATAAACACATATCAAAATGTACATTAGCTAAATACATTCTGTTTGAAGGCAAATCCAACTTTGCCACTCTAAGAGACTTACAAACAAGACTGATTTCCCAGAGTTAGAAAATGCAGTGACTTGTACATGTAACCCAAGACCAGCCTTTTACTCCCCTTACCTTGGACAATGGTATGAAAACAGAAATTAAGGCTCACATTTTCCAGGTTTTACTTATTCTGTTTAGTATCAGTCTGAGGTAAAAGGGCAGAATCTGGATCTATTTTAAAGCTGAGAGCCTTCTGGGTACTAAGCACCTTTCAGGCATTTTCTCCCACAGTCTCAGTCTGTTCTCTTGCATAGGAAAGCCAGAGATTATCATTCAGGTATGCAGTGATAAAACAATACTAGTCATAATACAAAGTTATTAACTGGACTATAGTTTAAGCTAAATCAGAGTATTCTACCTGTATCCATCTCATCTACGTTGCTGAGGAAATCTTCAGGTGTCGTTGGTATACTGTAGCATCCTAATCCCAAGCCACTGTCTGTACTCTGTTCCCTAGAGTGGTACGGCCCACTACAAATTGAAACATGAAAAAGACTCAGTAAAGATGCTCTGACAGACACAGTTCCTGAGCACAGTGTTGGAAGAGAGCACAGTAGGTTACACATTAAAAACATACAATGAGTCATTAAGCCTCATTCTCAACTGTTGGCCACTGATCAGCCAACATCATATTTGGGTCACACCCGCCCAAATAACAAAGCAATTGAAGTGAGGCCACTCTTTAATTTTGAAATACACACATGCATATATAACTCTCTAGCTGAAGTCAGCTCTGACAGCCTAAAAAATTGCGTGTATTTATACTTAGGTAATGTACCTATTCTACCTAGTCTTCTACATACACTAACAACAGAAGTAAAACCACCTGTTACAATTTATTGCTTTTGCTAAGACTCCTTCTTGACGCATAAACTGAAAGATTTCAGGTCAGCCACTCAGCCATAGCTCCTGTTCACAGTTAAGTAAACAAAAGAAGACGATATAGGGACTATTTTAGAGAGACAGCTGTAACAGTCTAGAGAAGGCAACAGAAGCAATTGCCTAATGAAGAAGAATGAACTTGCCTGTTCAAGAAAGGATCAGATCCATTATTTGTAACAGGCCTCATGTCCTGTGTCATGGCAGGAGTGTTCACAGCTGTCTGAACTGGGACCATGTTTTCTGAGTCCATAGGAAGTTGTCTGCATAGAGCAGCTTCCTGAAAAGACAAATAAATACATGGGAAGGGTTATTCCAACAGCTCAGAAATATTGTGGTCTTGTAACAAGTGAACACGTAACACATACACAGAAAGAAAGTAATTCTGAGTGATGTCACTGATGAGTATTTGTTTACACTGATATGAAGAAAATCATGATGTAGACAGACAGTGTCTCTCATACCCACCTGTGCTAGCTTAAAGCACCACAGAATCTGGCTGTCAGTTGTACCATGTCTGGAAGCCAGTCCTGTAGTTCAGCAACCATAAAGTACTTAATGTGTTACAAGAAAATCACTGGAACCAAGACTGTGACTCAATAATCTTTAGAATGAACACTCTGCCTAATAATAAGCATTTGCCTAATGACCTATCTCATCTGCTACCTGCAGGATGACAAACAAGCAATCAGAGCCAAAGGGAACTTATTTCGCAACTCTTCCTGAAAGATAAATTCTTCCAGCATTATCTCTGCGACACACCCATGACATCTAGTGGTACAGTGTTCTATACAGAGGTTGTATATCCAACGGGATGTTCCAAAAAAAAATCCTAAAACCTTAAAATAATAAAGCTGTATCTGTTTTTAACATCATTTACTCAACTTATTTTTTTTTAATGAAAGAAGCAAAGTAAGTATTTCATTTAAATCCTAGTAGAAAACTTTTCTCCTCTGAATCAATCATTCAGTCTCCCTAGTACAGAAAGGATTAACAGGTTTTCAAGGCTAAAATATGATGTTTTACTATGTTTTCAATTAATTTTTTTCATTGAGGAGGAGTGGTCTGGTCTCTGTGAATAATGTAACACATATTGGTGCCCATTAATACTATGTTTCCTTTATAATAAAATTATCAATATATTCATTGATAAATTATAATTTACATTAGATGGTGTCATTATTTAGAAAGCGTTAAGAACAAAGAGTCTTAAGATTCTTAATGTATGATAGTTATGTTTATGATTAAATTTGTCAAGTGACTATTTTAATGGTGACATTTCTATTTAGAATTTAATCACCTGGAGTCTGTGAAAATGTACAAACCTCAGAGAGCGGGAAGGTGTCTTTTTTAACTGCCTACATGCAGATATTTTCAGTACTTTTTAAAAATGTAAGAATGACATCTACAGCCACATGAGGTTTAGACAGGCCTTCCAAAGCAAAACACTTGTAAGCTGAAAAGCCTCCAGCACCCTAAAGAAAAACTCACACTACCAGTTACATAATCTAACTTCCTGTCTCTTCTTTGTTGCAAGAAACACCATATTTATTACAGAGTTAGTTGATCTACTCTCCCTTGGGGAATGGCACGTCACCTCCCATGTCTTTATTTCAACATATTCCATGTTGCTTGTAATATTAACTCCATGCGTACTTTTAAAATGTGGAACAACAAACTCTTGCACACTGGAGTCAGGTTTGGCTGGGGAAGAGTACTGGCTCCGCCATACATGACATATGTTCTTCTGCTGTAGGTCATTTGTTCAGAAGTCACACTGCAATTTTAGTACTGCTACAGATGTCAGATTCCTTTGCTCCTTTGACATTATTACAGCAATGGTCAGTAGTAATGGATCACCTACACAATGCCCAAAGCTGTATGATACCCTCTTATGCCCTGTTCTCTATTCTAAGCATGACTACAAGGTTTTCAAGAAGACTATTTGTCAATCTCCTACCCTAGGATAAAAGTCTGGCAAAAAATACCAGAGCTGTCCTGCAGCCCTGTGAGCAGCAGTATTACAGGCTCAGCCATGCCAGTGAGCTCTCAGTCTTTGAATGCAGGAGGGTCCCTCCCCTTTGGCCAGCAGAGACCATCTCTGGCATTCAGCTAACAAAGGACTAAATGCCCTTAATGATCTGCTTGGCACTATGACATACAGAAACCCAAAGAAGATTTTCAAAATAAGTAACAAAATAAACTAAAAAAACCCCACAGTATTCTGATATCACAAAGTCATGTCAAAAACTTCATCAGTGGTTATCTTCAAAACACTTTAAAAGCTTAACAGCATTGCAGTGAGTTGAATGATTCACTGCCTCAGAACACAGTTCTGATATAAACCCTTATTTAGCTATGTATGCCAGACAAGCCCAGAAATTTATTGTCACATTTCCTGGACCTCTCCTTGGCAGAACTGATCTGAGCTCCATCCTTAGTTGCCAAACCCTCATTTCCAGCTGGGGGAGATGAGCGAGAGCATTTTTATAGGGGGTTTACAATGGTAGCTGCAATTCCTCTTCTGCCAGTCCTCATACTTAGGGCGGAAAGCAAGAGATGAAGACATTGGCCGTGTCACCAGTAAATCACATCCTGGGCCAGTCTATGCAGTGGAAGGAGCACAGCAGGGCATTTTTCTGTTCAGGTTGTAGCAGCCCAGTGAAGGCCTACCCTGTGAGGACAAAACAGGGGTAAGTGTTCCTCTACGGATTCTTCAGCCTCTTCTGAGCCCCTGTAACTTTCTGCAGATGATTTATGCAGTAGGATCCCCTGGACCAGAGAGAAGCCTCTGAGAAGTGTTGCCTTTTTGGGACTATTTGTACCCTTCCAAATACAGTGCATAACGGCCCTGGTGCACACAGAGAAGTGCTGGGGCACCTTCCCTGCAGGACCTTTCAGAGATTTTTGACTGACATTACCTCTACTGACTTCCATTTCCAAGAAGCTCTTAAGCAGCAAGCAGATTCTCTCTTTTTCCTTTGGAAAGCTGGTAAAACCAAATTAGTATAAAAGAACATTAACTCTTTATAGAATGACAAAACTGAGCAAGGAAACCTTTAAATAGACGCTATCATACTGGTTTTCTGAAATGCTGCCCTTCTTGCATGTACTCAGTCTAGAGTTCTAGGGTTTTAGCAACTACGTGAAGAGGAGGACAAAGAAGGAAAGAAATTCCCTAAGCCAAGAGCTTCCCGAGCTATGACCTCTTCCTGGCTGGGCATGCTGCTCCACCCCAGCAGCTGCTGCCAGGAATGGCTGTGGGGAGCCAGCAGCTGCTACTGGGCTGAAAGGTTTGTGACCCTCCAAAGAATCCCTCCCCTCTCACTCAAACACTCTGCACCTCCTGACAGCTGCTAGCAGCAGCGTACACCCTTACTCAGCATTTTTCCCTTATACAGATTACACTAGAAAAGCAAAAACAGATACAGAGGGTCAGGACAGGAGTAACTGAGTAACTGTACTCAGACACTGATGACCTGAGGGGTTCATTGAGTCCTCAGCTGCTAGGGTTCAGGATACTGAGGTTACTGGAAGGAAGTTCACAACATTCTGTTAGGAAGGAGAGATTTTGCATCTTGCTTTCCTCTCTAAGACTTACACCAGTTCTAAAAACTTTACTAATGCAACGTGATGCTGTACTGCTTCATGCAATGTGGAGCTTCAACAGACACCACAGGGGAAGGGTGGTACTGGGCACAGTAAGCAGAAGTCTTGATTGAGTACGGCACAGCTGCAGGGTGCTGTGAATGTACAGGTTTCAAAGTCAGCGAAGCAGGAAAACCAGCCCTTGTGTTAATGGCACAACTGTTTTGAAGCCTGATTTGCTCATCTTGAATCAAGAATAGAGCCAAGGAGAGTAAAAATAGCTAAACATGTTGTTAGCATAATGACAATAACGACTAAGCTTGTACCAGATATCCTCACTCTGTTCTCACACCCACCTCTATCATGAGCTCCTGATGATAAAGGAGAAGCTATACAAAAGACTTGAGACCACTGCCCATGTCAGAGACCACCACCTTAATCTTGTGAAAGTTGCCATTTTTAAAGGCACTTAGAACTGCCAACTGCAGCATTTGCAAGGCCACAAATAATGATATGTTTCTTGATAAAGTGTACTTCTTTCATGCTGTTTCTGAGAGAAACAGGTTATTTTGTTTTTCACTAAGGAATCCGATTAATATGCCATGCAAACACAACATCACCAGTGGACTTGTCTGTAACAGATGAAACACAATTCTTAAAACTTTGTACAATATGAGTCATTATATACAGCTGAAACTTAAGAAATAGAAGAATAAGCAAAACACCCACAAATAACCAACTCTGGAAAGTCTTCAGATCAGAGGTATTCATATAAGATGTGAATGTCATTTTATTTTAACTAAAAGGCAAAGGGTGCAAATTAAGAGAGTTGGGATTGGAGTCAAGAACAACTTCATATGTTCTGCCTTTATCTTCAGTGAAGTATGAATATGGTCTCCTATGCAAACCAAGTTAAACTGCGAATGAATCGGTGTTAGTTGCCCTAATTGCTTATGGATAGACACAGAACAGAATCTGGCCCTTACATGACTGTTAAAAAAAGATGTCAGGTCTGTAACTTCTGACTGATGGCCATTCCATGTTCTGTTCAGTGCTAGTTTCAAGAAAAAAAATGAAATTATCTATTCATATTAGCTTTTTGGTTACCCTTCTGTAAAACCATAGTTAGTCCTGACGTGAAGTAACAGAGCTACTAATTGTACGTGTTAAAAATTTGGATGCATTCAACTAAAAGCTCTTGAACAAAGTAAGAGTATCTTTGGTGTTACCTGTCGCAGTAACTCCTCCTGACGCATCCGAATTCGCTCCCTCTCCATCTGGATTCTCTGGAGCCTCAGCTTCTGCTGCTGCTGCTGCGTGGTCAATGAGCTGGGCAGGGTCAGCAGTGCAGGGGGCTGCGGGGGGCGGCTCTGCTGCGGCAGGGCTATGTTGGGGGGCAGCTGGGGCTGGGCATTCATGACTGTGGGAAAGACAAGAACTCATGGCACCTTGGGTAGGACTGTATTTTCAGATAACAGAGGGCCCAGGACACATGCTGCGCACTTATAGGGCTGCATTATTAGAATTACTATACTTCAAATGATTGAGAGAACTACTCCATCTGGCAAGATCTGCACTAGCAATTGCTTAATAAATGATTTTTCGTGTTCCGAGTGTATGAAACAAGAATACTTACAATACAACAAGTATTTATATTTATCCTGGTATGTTTAAATATTTACCTAATGAACAAGTAAAAAACATGAAACGTTTTTTTAATTGAAAATTCCTAAAAATGTGCGCCTATAACAGGCAGTTAGCCAGTAAAACTATTTCAACTTAACATTTTCTTTATTGACAGATTTAAATCAATTATGGTAAGAATAATCACCAGAAGCAATTTCCAACTAACAGCTGAAACCTTTTCTGTTAGGATATTCAGATTTGGAAATGACCCATTAATCCCCCACCATTGGCAGGATATTCACAAGGTTGACAGGGGAAGAACTCCATAGATGGCAGGGTTAGAAACAGGACCTTTAGTAAGTAAATCTGAGTTATACCCAGCTAAACCAGGTAAACCCCTTCACTTGCTGACAGAAGGCTGTTGCTGAGCAAGTTAATACTGCTTAGATGTTAATGTTACTTAAATCAGCATCACCTTTTCTGATCAAATTCAGAAACTATAAATCAGAGCAGAATTCTCTGTGTAATGGACATTTTTATTCATAGAATTGCTGTGAAAGAAATTCTAAGTCTGTGTAGCTCTGTGTGTGTCACTCTGGTGCCAACATGTCACAAAGCTAATAGAATGCCCTGTCACCTCAGACAGCAGGTATCACTTGGCCACGGAAACAGAGCCATCCATTCCCTCTAGAACTGTTTCACTCCTAGTACTAGGCTTGGGAAAAAGAGGAGGAAAATGAGACAAGAGAGGGGAAACTGCATAGCCTCTGTTGGTACCTCCTTTTAACTTTTGAGTAAAATGTATCAGCTCTCAGCAAGGCAACTCAAAAGCTGTCATAAACTGCAGAGGGAACCGCTCCTTCTTTTCCTTCCCTATCTTCACATTTCCAGTAAAAACAGACACAGTATCTAAAGCCAGTCTGGATTACAAGTGGGAGCCATGTACTGCTTTAAAAATTAATTGTCATTTTTGCAAGGATTCTTTCACAAAAGGGGCAACAGACTAATTAACAGAGCTCTTACCTTTTAACAAGAACACCTCAGATACTAAGAAAAAGAGAGACAGTATTTTTCTGTTCAAAGGACTAAGATTTTTATCTTCCTTATTATCTTGTCATCCTTGTTCTTACCATATGAGAACTACATCTCAACACAGTTCTGTGTTTCAAAGACCTGAACATGTTTATGCTGTGCCCATGTCTGACCCTTGGAGATTACAGCACATGTGGTTGGGGGGCAGCTGGGGCTGGGCACTCATGACTGTGGGAAAGACAAGAACTCATGGCACCACGTAAGAAATGGGTTGATTTTGCAGCTTGGATCAAATGTATGATACCCATACAATTCAAAATACTGAACTTCACACACTCCTGCCAGTTCCAAGTTAAAATTTTTATGCTAGCCAGTTTTCTGTCAGATGAGGTACTGTGTTTTTCTGCACCTGCAGTAACACTGGCACATAGACATTCAGCCAGCATAAACCTTGTCCTGCTGCGTTTGACAGAAATATTCACATGTGCTCATGTCAGCTCTGAATTAAATTTTTCCTCTGCGTGATCCAGTATCACACAGGTCCAGTACACAGAGACTGTGGAACCATATGACAGTGCAACTGTGTGATATTTCAGCTTCAGTGGCAAATCCAGCTCAAAAAATAATCCAAGTTAAAAGCAGTCCTGCAGTAATACAACCTTTCCAAGGAGTCAGTGTATGTTTGGTCCACAAACAGCTGTATCCACACAAATGTCATCAGACTTCCATGTGAAACCAGAATGACACCATCCACCATATCTTCCACACTCAGCTGCTTACTCCTGCCCACATGCTGCCCCTTTTACTGACCTGGCAAAAGCATTTTTGTGGCCACACAACAAACTGAAACACAAAAAGAATATATTTCTGGCTAGATCAGTTTCCAGCAAAAATAAATGTGCAGCCATGAAACTGGTTATATGCAAGATGGGAAAATAAGCTGTTTACAGGAAAGACAGGCTACAGCCAGCACTCGGCAGTAACTTTTCAGTCGTAAAACCCCAGAAAGGTTACCAAGTGCAGTGCTGGGACGAGAAAAGCAGGAATGAGAATTGGGTGCAGAAATCAAATTGATTTTATAATGGGAAAACAATATATAGAACCACATTTTAAGATGCAGTGAGTCTAGTCTTAGCCACATTAAAACACGTAAGAAATATTCTAAGTACAATTACATAAATTATATCAGTGTAAACCTGGTTTTAAATTGCCAAAACCATAAGTGCTCAGGAATTTAACTCTTTCTCATCTGCATAAGCATGTGCTTACATTTTTGGCATGTCAATGAATAGAAAACCATGCTAAGAATGGCTGAATGACCATGACAATATAGGACATTCTCTGCAAGAAAACTGTTTTCATCTAAGCAGCAAATAATACAACCAGGAGAAGTTAAGTAAAGAATAATAGCCTGCACGGTGTGTCTGGGGTGCATTCAGGATTAGGGCCTGAATTGCAGGACTATTTGTCATGGCTATTTATTACCTTTGCTATATAAAATACTCCCTTCTTCTTCATGTTGTATCACAGCTGAAATTATACATACAAGAAGGGAAAGAACAAGAAATAGGCAAATATGGAGGAATACTTCTCTCTCCACAATAAAACCCTCCAAGTCATTTCTTCTCATGGGGATGGACAGAATATTTTGGTTCAATGAACTCTATACCTTGGAGTAAATTACTTTTCCTTCAAGCAATATTCTCCAGTGTTACATACCATCAAGGAACTACTGGAAACTCCGTACAATGAGTGGAGTCAGCATTCCCATGCCTTGACATTAGGACTATAGAAATTACACCAGACTGAATCTCCTACAAGTCAAGTATGCCATAAGTATGTGATCATACTTCTAAGAAACAACAAAAACCCATTCTGCTCCCAAAGCAGGTATTTATATCATCTGGGTTAGCTAAAGCTATGTTAGGCACAGTTTTGCAAGTTTGAGTCACATTTTTCTCCAGAATATACTGCTTCAAGGAAACATTCAGGCAGCTCTCCATTCAGTTTGAATGCTTTCATAACAGCCCGAACAGGAGAGACTCAGAAACACCAAGTACAGAGGAGTCATGTATCTGTGCTTTCAGCCAAGAACAGATAGTTTTGTTGAGGTATCAGAATATTTATAAAGTCTAACTTAAAATGGAACATTAAATTGATATGGCAATAAAATTTTTTATTAATATAATTCAAAACCAGTCTATAAATACAAAGATGCTAAGGCCCAGAGTTTGATCCTACAAAATGCATAAAAGCATCATTTCACTTGAATTATTCTTGAGTGCCATCACAACAGTGTCCCATATGCAAATTCAGGACATATATGGTCTATTTTGTGAAGTCAAATCTAGTCCAAATCTTTTTGGACACGTGCATGCATGCATCCATAAAATGCACACTAAGTTAATCTGACATAGCTCACAACAAATACTAACTGAAAATAAAACCAGTATAAAACGCAAGACTATTAGGTGATTCTTTTTTTGTATCAATTACAGAAAGAAACCAAAACCTGGGGTATTCTGCAGCACTTCCCACAACAACTGCTGCAATCAACTGCTCTAAAAATATATCCTAAAGTCAAAATGGTACATGTGCAGTAATAAAATAGCTGAATCTGGGAAATTGAATTACTAGCTGGAGTAATTAAATCATAGCAGAGTTGCAAATACTCTTTTGCACTGGTTCCACTGAATGGCATTGAAATTATGATGAGCAAGCCTTCAGTTAATGTGTTAAGTGTAGGGCTTTCTTACACCAGCAGTTCACACATGATGGCATGATGAACATGTCCTCTGCAAAACAGCCTACCCAAATGGTGCCTCAGCCTCAGACATTTGAATAGTACTGCCCATCACCCTCCTGGGGGCTTCTGGAGCCTGGGCCATATGACATGCAGCAAATCATTTCTTGTTTGAAACTCCCACAGGACCATGAGAACAAGGACATGCCAAGCACAGAGAGGAAGTGCTGACCCTCCACCCTCGGCCAACTGCCACCCTGAGTCACTGCCACGTTCCTCAGGACAGCTCTTGGCCTATGTTAGGTGATTTGGGCACTAAAAAGCCTCTATACGGTTTGTGCACCAGCAAATACCCACAGACAGTAGATAAACCCTTTGTTTGTGTCACATTGCCCTGCTTGCTCAGCTCTCCCCACTGTGCAGGACACCACTGACCTACTGCGTCATACCAACAGCAACTCCTGAGCTGGAAGCTGTGTCTCAACATGCACACATGCTGGCCTGCAACTGGGGTGTCACACTAACTGACACATCTCCCAGGACAAGAGAGGGGTGTGGAGTGTGCTCCTTGAGGAGGCAGAGTATGGGAGAAAAGCTCAAAGACCTGCTGCCTGCAGAGGCACCACTGCTGCAGCTGGGCTGGACCACGCTCTGCAAATACAGAATCACCAACGTGAAGGTCTCACTCTGTACATAGGATTGAGCACAGAAGATAAATAAGAGAAAGGAGTGGAAAGATTTTATTACCTCAGTGGGAAAAGTGAACAAAAATGAATAGGACGGTATTACTGGGAATAATCCCCAAAAGTAATACAGATGGAGTAGATACATTACAGAGAAAGTAAGCCCCCAATGCAAGACAGAAAACATGCACAGAAAGGAACACCTTGGCTCTCAGGAAATATTGTTTCTCATAATAAACTGATAATAAAATGTCTGCAAGCATCAGAGATGATCTAACTGAAACATCCAGAAAAATTGAAACAGTAATAGCCAGTCATGCTAGAAACCATACTTGTGCACGTAAAGTATACTTGTATACTATAGAAACTATACAAGTGCATTGGCTCCAGTTAAAGGAGCTGTGAATTCAGAAAGGGACAAGCTGACCGAGAACACAGCCTGGCGACCACAGGAAGGGTGGTGAAAATTTTCAGACTGTACACAACAGTCAAAGGCTATGAAGGACAGAACGACATTAAAACCTTTGGTGACACAAGGCTATGAATGACAGAACCACCTTAAAATCTCTGGAGACACAAAACCCTCGGGCATCTCATAGTTTTTGTTGATATCCGGCATTTTCAAGAAGAATTTTGCAACCGCACAGGAAAGCCCAGCACTTCTGATATTAAGCAATCCAAGGACACTGTGCAGACTTCTGACTTACCAAGACAAATTTCTTCCCATTTATGGTGCTAAGAATAGCATCCAGCACTGATATCCTCCAGACAAGCCAGGAGTGAAATACAGTGAATTTTCAACATTTTAACTCTATGGTTTGTTCAGGACCCAGGTTAAACTTATTACTGATGCAGATCAGGCTTAGCTGCATGGACCAGGGGTGAATTAGTCCTGGACTATCTCCAGGGCCAGTCTGCATCTAAGGGCAGCTTTATTACCTGTAGGTGGTGCAAAGCCCACACTAATAAATCCTTCTGGACCTTGTGGAAAGCATGCAGGCAGATCCAAACCATCTTTGCAACTTGCTTCCAGAATCAGGTGTTCTACAGAGCACAGCACAGATTGATGCCAATGTGTAATCCCACGGGAGGTTTAGATTGGTGATTAGGAAAAATTTCTTTGCCAAAAGGTTTGTCCAGCTCTGGCACAGGCTGCTCAGGACAGTAGTAGGGTCCTCATCCCCTGAGAGATTTAAAAGCTGTGTGGTTGTAGCACTTGAGGACATGGGTCAGTGGTGGCCTTGGCAGTGCTGGGTTAATGGTTAGACTCGATCTTTGAGGGCTTTTCCAACCCAAATGATTCAATGATTCTGATTCTATCAGACCTGGGCTAGATCTTCATACAATTTCATATGCAACACTAAAGGTAGTGTCAGGTAGGTTTTGTCCTGCAACCCTAACTACTTGGGCAAACCCCAGCATCCAGGTAGAACACCAGTCTTTTCAAAAGAAGAGTGGCAAAGTATGATGATACAGTTGTTACAGGACTAAGACTTCTTACTGCTTTAGCAATTTTCACTGTGTCAGTTTTTCAAACAACAAGAAAAAAAAATTGGAGTAAACTGAGTTGCTTTGCTTAAGGGTAAAGCTACAATAATATGTATAGAGAAAACAGAAAAATATTGTATCTGGAATACTTTTAAGCATGCCTGATAGGTCTGATATTGTCTAGACTTCAAATTAATAGTGTATCTTTAAATACATTGGTAGAATAGAAAGAATCCCAACAATGGACAAATTACCTTTGTACATAAGGTTAGTTTGTGAAAAATATTTTACTTAAGTGCTTTTCCTGGAACTGCTCAACTGAACCAGAACTGAACCCAAGCAGTAAAAGTGGGTTGGTATACAGCTGGTAACGCCTTGTCACTAAAGGTATGAACAAGGCCAGTGAAAGGAAAGTCCTGCATCAGCCCTAGTGAGCAACTTAATGACATTCTACAAATCTCTGTTCCTTGTGATACAGTCATATGGCATATCTGTTGTGCTATCTATGGGGTTTTAGTAATGTCTGCTTTAATTTATATTTCACTTTTGAATTTGTATTTGAATGGTATGAGAAACATAATACAGTCTGTATTAAAAAAGAAAAACCTGCAGTTCACATTCCAGCTAGACTGCCCAACACAGACCCTACTCTCAGTACACTGATACCATCAGACACACCAGGGACCCTTGACAGCTTCTCTCAGCCAGAGCTCTGTGGAGCCTGGGACCATGGGGCTGGTTTTGAGAGGTTAAAAAGTTGCTAAGGACAAATAAATGGTCTTCAGTAAGCTTCAATTCACTAGGCAAGGTCTGGGACTCCAGTATAATATTTCCAAAGTTCTGCAAAGAAAAAAATATTCAAAAGCTCAAATCTACCACTCTGTGGTAAAGGAGACTGTGTCTAACATAAGAGGAGAAAAGTATTCATCATTACAGCAGACAGACCCAGGGTGGCCTTGAATTCAGTTCTCTTGGGGAAAACCAAATTCATTTTGCAAAAGGAAGTCTTTTCAATAAACAGCCATCACACAATTATCCAGCCCAAATGAAATCAAGTAAAAATACGGAGCTAAGTTCCAAACCTGAATTACATGACCACAGTTTCACTGCAGTCCATGAAATTGCAACTATTTAGTTTACATCTCAAGTTAGACCTATGTAGTTTTCTTTTTCCAGTTAGATGAAAAATAAAAGCATTTTATTGTTTTTGTTTGCTTTTAAATTAATAATGATATTCTAGCGAATTAGGTTTTCTGACATTGTAGGAGACCTTTCTGTTGATGACTTTGCTGGATATATACTAAGCAAGGATTATTTTGTGGACAAGAGACACTGCAAGTTGTAGAAGCCAAAACATGCAAGTGTCAATCATTTTTGACATATGCATTTAACTGATTGCACCAACTTTTTAAGTGTCAGAAGTGTCTGGATGCAACTGTGGATATTTCTGCTCTGTTTATAGGCAGCCCAGACCCAAATTCAGATGAACTAGCCAGTGCCAGGTCTCATGCAACACAGTCTGGCGAAAAAAAAATGTCTACAAAGGTTAAAAAAAAAAAAAAAATTAACCCAGCCATACTACAGTTCTGATTTAGTCATGACACTGCAAAGAAGAAAAGACTGGGCTCCTCTCCTTTTCTCTCTCCACTTCAGCCAACAAAGAATTGCTTGTTTCATTTATTTCCCAGAAAGAAGCATTAGCCTTCCAACAAGGTCAGCAAAAAATGCTGCTTTTCAGTTCTGGTGCATTTTGTTCCAAAAATCTGTAAAGTATTAAAGCAAAAAGTTGCACTATCCCAGTGCATAGAGACTCCTTTATTCAGATTTCTGAGCTGAAAATAGCTATATAGAGATTTCTCAACAGTTTCAACTGTTAACGTCTGTGATACTCACATTTAACTAATCTTTCCCATCTTCGATGATTTAAGATTAAAAAAACCCATACAAACAACCTGCAGGTGCAACATCAAAGCTATGATTTAGCAGAAAGTTATTTAAAAGATTAGAGCTTTACTTTGCAAGCACTTTTAACAATAAGTTATCAGTATCAACAATATAAGTATCATTAACAACAAATGACGATGGGGGCTGCTTGAGTAGAGAGCTTTAATGCTAATGACTAGTTACGGATGACTGCTGGATTTAAAATATTTAATAAATTATTTTTACTTTTGCATTTCATTCACTTTGAAACTATGGAAATTACCCTCCACTCTTGCACCGGCATATGTTTGGATTACTAACCTTAACGGGAAATGCTTACACCAAGAGGAACGTCTTTGTGTCAAAATTAAAAATGAGTAGAATTTGAAAAAATGCCAACATCTCTCTCAAACACATCAACCTTTAACATTTCAGATTTACTAGATGGTCAGTTGCTGGTTTAAAGGTGTGTGTCCTTTGACACAACTGGATTTAATTTACCTGATACTGAAGGTAACTCCTATTAGACTCTGGACCTATTAACCACTGTCCTTACACATAAATAAATTACTCCATTTGAAATCTGCCTGATAAATCACCTGTGAGAGGTTTTAATTGCAAACAACAAAAACTCCCTCATTCTTTCAAGAGCTGCATCACAAAACTCTCATTCCCACAGAGTGTGCAAGTCTTCTACAATGCTTTCAGCTCTCCTCTAAGTAACGATCAGAAGCACCGACCACAAATGAATTATATTTGGTTCTTTCAGGATATCCAGTAATTAAAAATGACCTGGAACAGGAAGCCTTTCCACCATGCAGGTGGTATGAGGGTATGGACAACACAGAGGGAAAAACATGTTCCTCTCAGTGTCACACATTTCTAGCCAAATTTCCAGCCAATACGAACTAAGACTTGAAAAATCTAGACCTCTTCATGGACATTAGTGAACACTAAAATACATATCATCTGGTTTTGAACACTTTGGGAGTTTCTATGTTCTTATCTCCAGAGACTCACTTTGACATAGTTACCAAAACTGCCTCTTATCATCCTTAAACAATAGTAGCTACACCTCTTTTATCATGGCAGGATATGGAAACTTTGGTTCATGTGTTTATTGTTCCTAGATAGGATTTTTGGCATTGTTTTATTGATTGGATTTCCTGGCTGGTTAAAAAAAATGAAAGCAGAGGTAAAGTGCTATAATTCCCAGCTGTCCAGACCCATTTGAAATACCATTAGCAATACAGCTGAAAGCTAAACTTCTTATATTCTGGATGATTTTCTAGTGAACAACAAGTTGTCAGTGTCAGAGGCTCTTCACAATAAAAAATTCTAATGTGTAATACCCAATGTCCTTCATCTTAGAGAACCAGTGAATTAATAGTGAAAGCCATCCTGCTTGTATCACTTGGGTCATGCCTGCCTGTGGGTCTTGACAGAGTACCTTCTAAGGTAAGCCTCTCTTCTTCAGAAGGGAAAAACAAAAATTAAATAGTTCTTCACCTGGAGTTTGATACAAGAAGTTAATGTGGTTGAACTCTCAGGATCAATGCATACACTGACACTAAACAAACTAACTTCAGGCTTTCCGCTGTCTTCTGCCTGAACTGCTTGATTTATAAAATGGAGATAAATATTACCAGCTTCTGCCAGAGATGACCCATGTTATTTTTCTTATACTCTGTATTTACACATAATCTGGATGAGCTTTGGTGGCTTCAGTTAGACCATTTTCAACCACAGTTGGATAAATTGAAAGCCCCTATCGACACCCAAACAAACTCAGAGGCATTTCACAAAGCGGCAGTTCCCAAAACTCTCAGACCAGCAAACTCTGGGCACTGCTTAAACACACATTTCAGTCACTCACATGGGACATAGAGTAACTGTGCCTTGCAGCGTGCAACAGCTATTTGCTCCAAGGCCTAAATTCCACATCCAACTGTGCCACAGGGTGGGCCAGAAGTCTTCTGAGGTTTTTTGCAGATAGTATGTTTTTTTTGTATGAGCTTTTTAAGGAAATCACATATAAATTCAAGCTAACTTTATACAGAAAACGTAAATACTATTAGAGGGGTTCATTATGGCAAAGTAAGTTGCAAACTGTTAAATTTGGAAAATACTTAAATGAAGACCAGATTGTGCTTACCCACTGGATGAAGAGTACAGTCACAAAAGAAATCTCTTTAAAACAGTTTGAAGGGAGAAGGATGGAAATAACAATGGTTTTGAGTGTTGCATAACGTAGAATAGAGAAAGACTACAAAACAAGTAGCATTTAATTAAAAAAAAGTTGCGAAAGAAATTCCTGTAAGGATCTAATTTTTCCTCTACATCTTGCTACACATAGCTCAAAATCATCCTCCACAATCTTTTTACACCAGGGAATGCCATGAAGGCAGAAAGGCGTGTGTAGCTCAGATTCAGGCACCCCTGCAGGAGGTCTTCGATCAGGCAGCAGTGTGACCCTTAGCTTGGTGCACTGCAACTGCTCTCTCCTTCCTCTCAGGCACAGGGGGTCCCTGCAGATTGGTCTCCTTGTTCAGGGACCCAGGCCTGACAACTAAAACAAGGATTTGGAGTAACTCCTTCTTTCACATATGGCCCTTCATTCTACTGCATTAATTGATTGGCAAGAGATAGTTAATACCTTATCCATCAGCTGGAAAAGACTCTGTTTTAGAATGGGCAGAAAATTAGGATCTGTGCAGGATCAGCATCACAGTAAATGAAGTTTTTGAAGTCCTTACAAAGACACAAGAAATACACTGTTTTCTGCTTGTCTTCAGTCTGAGGCTGATAATTTTTCCTTTTGCTTCCAACAACAAAACATACAACAAAAACATTGTATTAATGCTGCCCTTTCCTTAGTATATACATCTACAAATCATCTTAGAAGAATAACGATGGTAAAATGTTAAGAAAAAACATAGTGAATAAGTCTGAATATATGCTAACCTGCAAGACTATGCTTTCAATCTATGTGACAAATTTCCCTTTTCATTCATGAAATGTCACTGAATTTAATGGTGGTGTGTAAATGAGCACAGAAGCTTGCTAGTATATACTACTTTTCTGTAAATTTAACAAGATGCATCAAAGGAAAAAACACCTTCCGATGCCTTTGTTCTATAACATTTAAAAGGCAGTGCTTTAAATATAAGTGTGAAAACTAATACTAATGAAGTGTTCACTTATAGCTCATAAATAGGCAACATAAAACCACAGTAAAGAAAAGGTAGAAAAATACAGCAGATTTTTAAAAGTATGACTACTAACTTCAACCAACTTTCACTATATGCTTTTGCATGCCTCCAGCACAGGCATACTATGATTTGGTATCACTTAGTCACACTCTGTGCTTTGATAAAACGTTTGTAAGTGCCTTAGTGCAATTTCCAGCAAATATTGCTGAAAGAAGTTTATAAACCAAAGAAACAAGCCATACAAAACAAACCATATTTTCCTCCTCTTCATAAGAAGTACAACAAGGAAAACATATTTTAGTAACTGGAAGTGCAGATCAGTGTGCAGACCTGAAATACTTATATCCTTTTCTTTCAAGAGGCACATCTTCAAAAGAAAAACTTCTTTTAATTCCTACAGTACGAAAAAATAGAATATGCTAAGGCAAAAGACGGATGCACAGACTTCATTTGCTGCAAAGTCACAAAATTAGGGCCAGAAGAGTGGTATCTAGCTGGGTATCTAGCTCCTGGTTCTCCTCTGATGTCTGTGAGATGTCGACACAATCACTTCTGGCTCCGAGGTCTGACTGCCAGGCCAGCACTGCTCACTGCAGCAGACCCAGGAATGCGGGTGTTAGCAGTTACACTGCTGGCAGAACAGAGGAGCAGGAAGGCCCTTCCTTTTGGCTACGGCAATTTAAAAATAGAAACATTCTACTTTAGTACTGGAAACGACAGTCAGATGTATTTTAAACTGCCACGTGAAGTATTCAGAGGCTGCAGTGCTCTGTTCAGATTACTGCAATCTTTCTGTGTAATTTCTCTATGTGTATATACATGCATATACACACAGTTTCTAGATTAAATCTTATAAGTTATCATTTTTAATAGAATAGTGTTACACTTAGTGTGTCTTTGAAAGCCACCAAAATGCGAAAAAGCTCACCAAGACATATTGATGGAATGTTTTCTGGATTAAATAAATACAGACACAGTGTAGATTTTTACATACTGCTTCTAGTGGGAAATTCAATCACACATCTGAACCACTACACCAAGAACTGCATAAACACCTACCAAAAAGTAGAACCTCATCATATATGTATATATATACGAAGACTACTGAATGAAATACAGACTGTATTTAATGGGATGGATTTTGAAGTCTGTGGAAATACACTTACTGGGCACCTGAAGTACCTTCAAGAACAGACTCTTCATTAGATACAGACTTTTATTTCTAATCCTTTGAATCTCAAGAAAGACCCTCCTCTAAAATTCAGTGTACATTAGTTTACATCCAGGATTTGGCTTTCATTCACTTCCACTAATAAACTGAGGGGAAAAGTGCTCTGTACACTGTCGTGATTTATGGCACGGCTATTTTTTAACTAGGGACAATGTAACAGATGTTAACATAAGCGGAGGAGGTGGTATGAACAAAAACCCTGCTGTCCTATTCTTACCTCTTGGCCATTCCAGCACTGCTATAAACAGACTGACCCACACGCAGCTGTGGTTTGAAGCCACAGCAGAGCAACTGTTAGTTTTACCACACGCTATGACACTGCAGATAGTCCAACCTTTCAGATTTTATTCAGGTTTCTTTTGCAGACATCCATTCTCACATTATGATTTGCTACTTCCCACTAAGTCACGTAACATAACCAACACTCTTACTGCATATATGCAAGCAAGGCAGTTGTTGAGAGAAAGGTAGAAAAAAGAACTGAAGTTAATTACCTCAGAGGTCAGCCTAGGTGTTTCTTATAAATTTAAGACAAAAGTAAATATTGCACTACTTCTACTGGTGACCATTAGCAGACAAATGTTCAGCATTTTCTTGGCATGTGAAGAGACAGCACTCATAAACCACCATGCAAGTGAATAATCAAGACATCATGAGATCAACTTACCAAAAATTAACCAGAACAAGAATCTGCTATGTGTTTTTAAGTCTGCCTTTTTGACATAGTTTTGTGATCTTGAGGCTGTAAGCTTACCTGTTCTCATCTTCTTGAGTGGTAGAAAATTTAAAGCTCCAGGAGTGAAATATTAGGGATTATTTATAATTCTCAATTACACATGAAAATGTTTTCTTCCATTCACAAATTTTCTTTAAAATTTTCAGAGTTTTCATGGCTTTATTTTCATTAAGGCTTAAATCTGGCAATATCAGATTGATGTAAGTTGACAATTAAATTTACACTTGAAGTGCTAAACAGGAACAGCAAGGGAACCACACCAATTATAAGAAATTTTTAGGTAATTCATACTGCAAAGCAGGCTTTTTAGTATTTTGCAAGCTGCTTCCAGTGCAGAACCTCACTATGCAAAAGCCCTATCACCATAAATAAACTAACAAGCAAACCAGCTACACCTTCTGACCTGAAGAAACACAGGGCTAACTGTGGACAGGTTATCCAACAGCTTGGACATGATATGGGGGGCTTCTGGGGTTTTATACCACTTCCGAACAGAAAAGCACAGACAGAATTAATTTTTCTATGTCTAACACTACATCAAAAAACCACAGAGGCTCTAAAATAGAACATGAGATGTTAGAACTTCACCTCAAACTATACAAATTCACTTGCTGCCACGTCCACAAAAAATTAAGTAAATGAAGGGGAGAACATACTGTTAAGGTCTGATAGCAGAATCAGAGCTACCTTCTTGAACCAAAAATTACTTAGACAAACAAATCAGAAGGTGTCTCTCTGATCTCTTTTGTGTTTTCACCAGAGAGTTTTCACCAGAGTACTCACTGAGATTTGGCTGAGACGTTGCCATGGACCTCTGCGGTGTGGACGCGGCTGGAGGATGGTGGCTAACATGATTCAGCGGCTGGTTCATAGGTTTTCGAGGATCTTGCCATGTTGTAATTTTTTCTATGTGACTGAGAAAGAAAAGATACAAGCTCAACACAAAATACCTGGTATATTATATAAACAGTTAAAATAATGTCATGAAAGTCCTATTTATTTTTCTTATTCCACATGTCTGTCCTTGTCATCTCACCCTCACCCACGTGAAATCATCTATCATCTGGTTGTTTACTTCTGATCTTCTGCCCCTGCTGTTCTAACTTCTTTTGCTCTACTGTTGAATGACTTTTACTTGAACAATTGTTAAATACTACTGTCAAGTTAAAAACCTGTAATACACACTCATCTTCAGATTATTTAATTGTCTGAAAGTTGTTTACTCTTGTCCTATCAGTCTTTTTCTACATACTCAATATATGGCCATTCCTCGCTCAGCAATAGTCATTTTGCTCAGTGTTGAAAACACAAGTCTTTGTCTTGCCAAACCCAACTGCTTTGTTGCTTTCCATGCTATGAAAACTAGTCTTTCTATACGTCCCCAAGAATAACAGCATATATTCCCACTACCAAACCAGGCAGATTACAGCCTCATGACTCACACGTAATCACCAAGTTCTCTGTAAAGGCATTAAGAGTTTTTATTGCAACGTAGTTAACAACATACCTACCATTTCAGTATGCAAACTCTCATGTACATGTATTACCCTGAAAACAGTGGAGTTGTGCATAAATCCACATAAATTTTACAGTGAGATAAACAATGATCACTGTAAAATATTTTTGGCCACAGGATTCAGTGGTGAAAGAGCTGTGGTTTTGTTGCAACTGAAAGTTTACACTGAAATGCACCTGTTTTGTAAGAAACTTAATAGGACAAGCATTTTAGGGATGAGCAGGTACTTCTATTTGAAGCAAGAAATGAAAAAGGAACTATGTTAAAGCAATCAATAGTCTGGTGTCTATCAAGGGATTGCCTGGCTCCAAGCCCAATCAACTAACCAGGTTCCTGTCTGTACTTGAGCGGGTTCTCCTCTACTAGTGTTTTGGTACAAAGAGGTAAGTCTTTAAGAAGAATACATCAAGAAGCATAAAAATTTTAAGATTCTGTGTCTGGAAAACCATTTTGATCCAACTCTCATACAAGAACCATCTAAAATCTTTACTGAGCTCCACCTTGAACTTGTCATTGCTTTTGCTGACACTAGTGGCATGGCCACCACTGCTGTCACCCTCCACACCCAGCTGATCACCAGACCTATTTCACAACCAAGTTTCAATCTATTTTGTGATATACATCTCAGGTATTACCGAAAATAGTGTAAATTACAAGAAGAGAAAAAGGAAAAGAACCTAGACCATTTTTTAAAGAGTAGAAAAATGTGATGTCTTTATGTAGTCTGTAGCCATTTTCTTTTCCTAATATTTTCCATTTAATGTACAATTCCCAAACTGAAAATCACACTTTCACATGAATGTTACTCAGCCTCAAGCTGCTGAGTCACTTCCTTTCTTCACAGCTTCTAGAGTATTTGTTTATTATTCACAATGAAATCACTCACCATTGCTTCTGCCTAGAATTAAAACACTTTATTCTCCCCTCATTATAAATCTTTATTACATTTTAGCTTTTCTTCTCTTTACTCTTACATTTCAAGTATAAGAATCCTTGCATACAGTGCATGAAGTCAAAGAGCCTCAAACTTTAACAATATCTTGCCTCATCTATAATATTGAAATAGAACTATGTAGGTACGTAAGGAACTTTTATGACTTGCTTTTGCAAGATTCTTATTTGAGGCATATTCAAACATACGACAAAGCAGCCCCAAAATCCATACTAAAATTCTCACTTTCAAGTTTTTCATAAGCAATTTTTGCATCTCTTATTATTATAAATCCTAATATCAGAGCAGGCCATTTCTCAACAAGGTCTTCACTCATAAACAAGCAAAACAGGAAAGCAGAGATGTCATTTTAGCTCCTATTTCTCCACCACAGGTGAGACTGATGGGGGACTCCATAGGCAAACAAGAACTTTACATGTTCCAGTAAAATCTGGGAAAGTTAAATATTTACAACTCAAATGAGATACACAAGAATCCGACAAAGAGGACAGAGAATATGCTACCGTAACTGCTTCTCCAACCTGCTCAGATCATGGCATTCCCACCCATAAAGTCCTGCAGTGCTCCAATTCAGCAAGTGGGAGCAAGTGGCAAATTGTATGCCAATGGTGGACCCTCATTAAAAACTAAACCAAAGCTCAGACCCAAACAGATGAGTATTTTACTAGGACTTTGGGATTCTGTTCCACCTGTTGTACCTTAGGCTTTTGTTAAATGAGTCCTGCTTGGGTGTCTGCCTCCCGCTTTGAAATGTCAATGTTTCTCTGAATTTGTGCTGCTGCTTTGTCCCGCATTTTGTAACTGCAAGGCTCTAATTCCTGACGTCCACTGCAGCCATGCCAAGACATCTCAGTGAGTTTAAATCAGCAAGCAGCAGCACAAAGGACACCAATTCTCTTTCTGCTTGTACTTGCTCCAACAACAAATGTATCTCAGTGGGTTCTATTGTCAGACCTTTTTTTTTCTGGTATTAGGAAATTCAGAGGTACTCATCTAAAATGGTTTTAGGGGAACTGAGAAGGATAAACTGATTATTCTGTGCTATCTGCACTACCACCTGAAATAACACAAACACGGAGTTTGACTAACAGTGTCAAGCTTTTTTGGGGTCCTTTATCAGGGCTTAAACATAGGGACTGAGTGTGGATTTTGTGACTGAGCCACATCAAAGTGGAGCTGCTGCTGAGTGGGAAGCTGGTGACTCACCAGCACCCACAGCCCTCACGCTCTGACTCATGAGCCCCTCCAAGGGAGCCCCACTCACACTGCCTTGGAGCACCTCCAGCCGTCCGCTTCCGGCTACACCACGAAAGCCAAACATTGGGAAATCTGTTTACATCTCCTGGAGCAGAGCCAAAGCATTGCCCAACCTTCTCTCTGTCCCTCTGCTCCCTGTAAACAAAAACAGCACAGAAAGGAAGTGCATTGGAAGTTAGAGGCCATTCACAGTGCTCTGACACTGTGTGATGTGGCAGATAGGCGTTTATACAGATGGGAAGTTTTTTAAATTTAAGAAAGTTACCTCAGGGCCACAACATTTGAGTCTATTGTCTGAGCTTGCTCAGGGTACTACAGTGCAATTTCTGGTAAAACTAAAGCCAGAGCCAAGCCCCACACTATTCCAGTAACCAACACCATGCAGGATGCAGCAACAAAGGGGAACTGTGTACAGGCTCACAGAATCTTGAGCATCTGTAAAAGTCTAGTATCATCTACTTCTTAAAAACCTTAGCTCTAGTATTCTTTTTTATGTGATCTTGGGGTCTTACAGTCACAGGTGAGGAAAACATAAAATATGAATGGGAATGATTTCTATCTTTAGAAACAATTACCCTAGGTGCACACATCCAATTCTCACAGAAATTAATGGAATTTGTGTGTATATACAACACAGCACTATCAAACTGGGCTAAAAAAGAAAATCCAGGAAAGGTCTCTCAAGGTCCTTGTATTGGGTTTGTGTGGCCTGGTTTTGGTAGCAGGGGGGCTACAGGGGTGGCTTCCTCCACATCTGGCAGAGCCAATCCCTGGTGGCTCCAAAGACGGATGTGCTGCTGGCCAAGGCTGGGCCCGTTAGAAATGGTGATAACACCTCTGCGATAACAGATTTAAGAAGAAAGAAAAAAGTTACGGGGCAGTTTTAATTGTGGCCAGAGAAGAATGGGGTGAGAACAACAACTGTGCAGACACCAAGGTCAGGGGAGGAGGGACAGGACGTGCTCCAGGCACTGGAACTGAGATTCCTCTGCAGCCTGTAGTGAAGACCATGGTGAAGCCTCCCTATGGAGGTCCATGGAGATGCAGAGATCCACCTGCAGCCCGTGGAGGAGATGCATGCTGGAGCAGGTGGATGCTTGAGCGGAGGCTGTGATCCTGTGGGAGGCCCATGGAGAGGGAAGCCCATGCTGGAGCAGCCTGTCCTTAAAGGACTGCACCCTATGGAAGAGTGATCCACGCTGCAGCAGTTTGAGGACTGCTGCCTGTGGGATGGACTCACATGGCAGCAGTTTGCAAAGAATTGTTGCTTGTGAGATGGACTCACATTGGAGAAGCTCTTGAAGAACTGTCTCTCATGGGAGGAACCCCACAGTGCAGCAGGGTAACAACTCTTGTCCCTGAGCAGTGGGAGAAGCCTCGGAGGATGAACTGACCATAATCCCCAATCCCTGTCTCTCTGCGCCGCTAGGGTAGGAGGTAGAGCTGGAAGGAGGGAGGGGTGGGGAAATGGTGTTTTTAAGGGTTTATTTTACTCCTCATTATCCCACTCCAACTTTGTTGGTAATAAATTCAATTCATATCTCTAATTAGATCCTGTTTTGCCCATGACGGTATTTGATGAGTGATCTCTCTGGTCCTTATCTCAACCCATGAACCCTTTGTCATATTTTCTCTCCCCTGTCCAGCTGCAGAGAGGAGTGAGAGTGGCTTTGATGGGTGCCTGGCATCTGGTCAAGATCAACCCACTACAGTTTGTTAACTATCAGGGATCTTTTACACAGTACAAGTGAATAAGCGCAAAACGAAAGACCACAAACCCGATATATTTTGTCATTAAACAGGAAATTCAAAACCCATTGCTACAAACTAAAGAAATGAAATCTACTTAGTACAGACTTCATTTATTTAAAAATAATAGTAAGTCACAAGGTTCCGATTCACCTATGGGAAAAAAATCTCATGAAGTGACTTTGAGAAGTATGATTTTACACCTTTACGGTAAGCAAAAAAAAGTGCACAAGTACTTAGTTCTGTGTAACAATTAGGAAAAAAATGACCGTCCATATAAAAATAACCTTTTTTTCTTATGAAGACCTTTGATCTCACTTCCCTCACACATTTCAAAATTACTTCCAGGCCTAGTGTTCCTAGGAAACTTCAGTAGGAGAAAGATAAGACCCACTTGTACAGAAAAATAAAAATGCCGGTTTAGGCAAAAAAATTAAATCACAAATCAGTATTTTTAAATGCTTACCAGCAGTAGTTACATTTATTGGGACATTTAGAGACCTGCAAACCCACTGCTCGCTACAGAACCACCACCTCCTCCCTAGGGATGGCAGCAGCAGTGGTGCCACTGTCATACCTCCATGAGTGCCTTGCCTTAAGGTGGTGAGTTTGGCCACGGGTAGGGCCAGGAATCTCTGAAGGGGATCAAGAGGATCAAGAAAATGCTATAATTACGCAGTACTTCACAGCAGCTTATGGCAGCTGTTGGAACTGGTGGGAGGACTGGCTGGGGGGTGCCACAACAACTAGCAACTGTTGCCAGACCATACACAGCCCATCACCCTCAGTACTACCCCCGTTCCTTCCCACCAAGGTCACCTTGCGCCAGCACCTGCCGGCTCTGAAGACGTGGGGATGCACTTCTGTTACTGTCATCCTTCTAATCCTAAAGCAGGAGGAATTTATTGTTCACTAAAAAACAGTAGGTGAGAAACATCTTAGATTACCTCTAATAAAAAAACCTGTACATACGCTATGTGTTCTCCTGGATATTGAAAGAGAATTTGTGAATGCTTCTTGCTAGGAATCCTTCATTAAGCACTCCTCTTGATTATTAGCAAAATATTTCTTTGCAGATATTCTGTCTTCTCCATGGTTATTATATGCATAAAAAGAAAGGCAGGATGTGGTCCAACAACTGCATGAGAATATGGTGTTTTGTCCTTAGATGTAGTCGGATGTCTTCTTTTGCCATGCTGCTTTTCCCCTTCTCTCACCATAGACTGGAAAATTTCAAGAGCCAAGTTATGCTCTCATCACAACATGGAAAGACTTTACAGAAGCACAGCACCATGTCCTAATGTCATGCATTCACCCGTGCATTTGATAACTGTAATTCATTAAGTAGACTGCAGCAGTCCCCATGATGTAGGATCTACCTTCAAACACATAAGAGACAGTCACTTCTCTTACAAGTGCTTGAAAATCATGCCATTTCAGTAGGACAGCCCAATTTTTATAGCTTGTCACTTGTTTACAGCTCTGTTAAATTCAAACTTAAGTGGAAATGGGACTGAGTTAAATTATGATCTGAATCACGTCCTGCTAAAGACAATGAGCTTCACGCTGGCATGAACCCACATAGAAAATGTTTGGAGAAAATTCTTGATTGGCATCAACAGTTTACATGCCAGACTGTGCAGACAAAGCATCAATGTCATTAGGCTGGCAGTTGTCTCAAGATTGTTTTTTTAGCTTATATTCACATTACTAAAGGAAATTTTAACACAATGCACACAGCTAACTCAGTGCTAGCTTCTCTTCATTCCCTTGTGGTCATGCATTGTGACATCACAGTTAATTATCTAATCACACGCTTTTTCCAGAGTACCCGTCTTACTAAGTGCATTTCAGTACTCAAAGGCTCTATTTCTGATCTGCTATGAAGTATTTTTTTTAACTAACATGCAGCTTCGTACCATACCTACTGCAAAATTTTCAAACTCCGTTCTAGTGGCAAGTGTAATAAACTACCTTTAAAAGATAATGAGAAAATCATCACAGGGCAACTTCAGACATCTCCATTTGGTTTTGCAAGGCTATCCCCATTCTACAGATCAGGGGTACAACATATTTATCAGTATCCAGTGTTTTCAGGGAGTACTTTGAAACCCCTGAATCTACAAAATACATATTGCTTTTGTGTTCAAAACACAGCTTCCAGTGACTTCAGCTACCACTATGAGTATGTGGCATATTATAAATCACAGGGAGGCATGGGGGAGGGGGGGGTAGTGTAGGTTGGGGAGGGAGTTCTTACTTTCAAATACAGATACCCTTTCATGCAATTATATACAGACAAAAATCCACCTTTTTTTCAGCAAGCACTAAAACAGATGAACAGAAGACGAAGGACTAGGGCCTTTCTTTAAGCTACCTTGTGAACATACAATAATTCACAAAAACATTTTGAGCAAATAATGCGTAAAAATAGTACACCCAATGGACAATATTCACCACATCATTCTCTCATAGCTTTATCACCTGTAACAACCACATTAAAAATTAATGCTATCTGCAGGACATTCTCCATTAGCCTGACATTTTCGAACATCATATACAGTAAAGCTGATACAGCTGGTTCTCTTCCAGCTACACAAAGAAGAATGCTACTACCTTCTTTCTCATACACACAAGAGGAATGCACATTTATTTTTAGAAGGGTCCCATCTCCTCTAAAAAGACATATGAGAAATAATGGGTTCTTTTAAAGAAAACCTGTGATGATGTTACACAAGAACCCAGACAGGATAATTTAGAATACTGGTGTCCATCCAGTTAGCCAAGAACAGACACTGAGTGTCTGGCACTGGCCTGGGGGCTGTGGGCATTTGGTGCAGAGTACTGGTTAACGTGACAAATGGGTAAGATGCTGCTTTCATGGGACAATACTTTGAGATGGGAAAAACAGATAGCTACAGCGTATTTCTGACTATTTAGCATGGGTGCCTTGACATGTTGAGGTTTCTTGATGTTTCCAAATGTCTGGGGCAGACCAAAGGGCACTTGGGCTGTTACAAATAAAACCAGGTTTAAAGTCTCTTCTATTTTTCTGCATTCTAAATTACAAATAATGCATGAGGTAGTTTAAGGTCCCAATTGAATCCTGGTAGATTGTATTACAACCCACAAGCACGCAGCTTGCCCATGGCTCCATGGTCACGGCAGTGCCATATGGCAGCTGCTCTTGCCAACAGCCTGTGGTGCCAAGACAATAAGGATGGACACCGTGGTCAACTTGTTGAACTTGCAGAAACAAACCTTGCTGATTGTTTCAGCTACATCAACAGATTGATCTGCCTGAGCCTGCCGCCCCACTTCAGTCAAAAGAAAATGGAGAAAAAGATTTGGAAAGGAGGACAGGGCCAGGCCACTGCTCTCAGCAGTGCCCTCCAGCCAGGACAGCATCAGCCTATTTCATAGTCATTTCTGGTCTTCTGATTTCTGACAGAGGAGGGAAGAACGGGATTAACAAAAATACACAGCATTTTATTCCAAAACCAGACATCTAAAGACACATGCTCTACTAAGTGTTTAGTATGAATAACTCCCCTCTCTGAAAAGGAAAAATTTTGCCTCATCTTCCGGCACTTCCAAAGCGCTTCCTGGCACTTCAGAGTAACCTAGTGGAGCCACTCTGAGTCCACAGCTGTTGCAAAGTACTCGAGGCACCCCCATGGACACCTCAAAACAACCGGTGGCTCAGCCACAACAGCTGCCTCAGCAATTTAATTATATGCCAACATTACTCACTACTAATAAAGAATGGACAAAATGTTGCCTTATCCGAAGGCAAAATGTTAATAATATTTTGCAAAAATCATGCATGCACTATATACACATGAAACAAATATACCTATCAGGTGGAAGAGCTTAGAGCTGCATGCTCCTGATTCCATTTCTGCTGTTAAACAGTTGGAAAGAATAAGAATATATCGTTCCTTACATCACTAAAAGCACACAAATATAAAATCCAGTATTTCTCAATCACTTTCCTTTAGAGTGCAGAAATTCAATAGTTCAGCCACTTGTTACTGTGGGAGTTCAAGTGACACTCTGCCCTACTCCAACTCACAGGTTTTAGTTAATCAAATTCATGGCACTTGCTTTTTCAGACACCGATAATGTTTCATGAAAATTACATGAAGCTTTAACAAGGAGCCACAATGTAATTATTAAACTGATTGAACCATGGACTTTGTTCTCCTGCTGCATGTTCATCATCATCTCTGATCTTGAAGCTGGAACATTACATCTGTACTTGAATATTTATTACACTATGCTAAGTAACTTCTTCAGAGAAGAGAGTTGCTCTTTTCCTGAATTAGTTTCAGCACAATTTGCTGCTGTGAAGAGAACTTTGAGAATGTCCTGCTAAGCTCCCCTGTAACTGACTGATTCCATTGTTGGTGTACATGGAGGCCTTAAAAAACATTAAACTAGTTATACAAATGGAAACAAAACACCCTTTGAGTTCTATTGACAACTTAACCTTTAGAATTTGGATGAAACCCCAATTCTTGAGAGAAAGGAAAAAAAAGGTACTGAATGAAGCTATTATATAGAACATTCTTATGGGTTTTTTTAATGTATACAATATATAATAGCATTAATGCATTCATTTACTTGATGAGTGCCTGTAGCACTCATATTTAAAGAGACATATTAATGATTTTATTAAAACCATGTTTATTTTCTTTTGGGGAAAATGTAGCAATCTGAAGACAAAGAGTTCTTTTGTGAGAGATGCATGACATTTTCAGATTTGTGCTGTTTCTGATATTGTTGAACAGGTTATAGACTGAAAGGTAACTAACTGTCCTCTACTTGAGCGAGAGGGCTATCACCACGTTTTGTTGTGAATGCCTCGCTTTACCAGTATAAAAGCCATGTCAAAAGGGACCATATTTATGAACAATCAGGGTTTGCATACATAAAACATAAAATGGTGCTGTCTTGTAACAAGAATGGGAGAAGTGGCCCAACCTAATAAATGCTCTTTGACTACCAAGATGGCATTTCTAGACAAGCTGTTATTATTTTAACATATTCTGCATTCTAGTAAAAATCAATACATAAACAAGAACTCCCCGTTAAACTACGCAGAGTCCCCTTATAAGGGCATAATGAAAATCTGTCCCAGGCAAGAACAGGTGGTAGGATAGACAAACAGCCCAGAGCAAAACAGGACACAAAATCCCTTGAAGTTATAGAAAAAATACCTAACATTATATTCTACTGTACTGGCCAGAGGCAGAGGAATGTATGACTCCACAGAATTTAGTCCCAGAGTTCTCCTCCATAATCTAGATTTTTATTTCACATTTTGCTTTCTGTCAGAAAGCATTAATGTTTCCAGGGCATTGTGCATTTTTTCCATGTGCATTAACAGAAAATTTTAAAAGGGATTATTTTTTTCTAGTACTGGTGCCTTTTTAATCAGAGAATTTAGAGGATTGAATTAATTATCATAATACTAATAAGATTCTATTTTGCTGTTTAAAAAACAATTATCCACTGTTTTCTCTTTGTAATTTGAAGAACAATATGTCAAGAGCTTCAGATCATTGCCAATATATTCAAGTACACTTCCGTAAAAGGTTTTGTTGCAGAAATAAAACTATTTTCTACTCCCTAAGTAGGCCCATCTGCAGTCCTGCCTACCTTCTGATTTTGAAATCACAGCATTTCTTCAAAAGACAACAAAATTTTGTTACCACAGTCTCCAGAATTTCTTTCCACAAATGCACAGCAGTTGTTCTAACTTGTTCCTATGACAAGCTTTTGAACTGCTTGGTCAGGTTTTCCAAACAATAACATAGATTGGCTTGAGAAATAGTTTTCCCAAACAGACAATCCTCCTTCACTAGAAACTGAACACTGGCTCAAAATACACACATTTGTGCAAAGCAGTTCCTGGTACTGCAGCTCACAGTCAGAGATCATTCTCACAACCTCAGCTTTTAGGCCAGTACATTTATTAAGCTTCAAAAAGGTCAAAATAACTTCTGTTCTCTGAACTTCACAGACAGCAATATTTATATTTTAACATGAATGCCAGTAGCTACAGCACAACAGACACGCAGAGCCAAACCAGATACTAATTCTTTTTTTTTCCCTCCATGACCCAAATCCCTAACTCTTCAGACCAAGATTTACCTCTTGTAAATAAGACTTTAATCTGCCAAAGAGCAAACGCAAAAGCATTTTCTCCTATGATTTAGTTACAACATAACCAACTAAAAATAACATTTAGGCAATAAATTTCATTCAGTATATCACAAACAAAACTATTTAGACGAATAAAACTACTTTGGGTCTATATTTATCTACCTCAATAGTGGTTATGAAGTAGCTAGAATTATTTAAAGTATCATGCCACTCAAATCTCTCAGTGTTTTAGAAAATAATTTGCTATTGAAATATCATCAGGAATAACTTTGTGACTGGTACCTGTAAATACTGAAGTTTTATTCACTTGCCCATGATTCAATGCATCACACTTCTGTTTTTATCCAGCCACAAATTCTGGTTTTTGGTCCCTGCTATCCTTTCAAGTGTTATATAGTGTAGACTAATCACAGAATCGTAAGAACCATTGTTTCAAATCTATGTGTTTAAAGTTAAATAAACACTACAAATTTTCTTTTATCATGTGCAGTATGTACATAAGGACATGGACACGTGGTTACTTGATGAAGTTGTACTGCCCAAGCATTTCTGCAAGGTCTAAAAAACCTTCCACACAGTGTCTCTACTGACCCACCTGCGAGTCAGTGGCAGCTGATGACATTCTTGCTGACACCAGAAGGGGAGAGAATCCTTACCGATTTAAAAAGCAGCCAACCAAGCTGCTTGTCGTTCCCCTCCAGCCCCAACTCTACAAATCCAAAACTTTCAGAGCTCATTCATTCAGCTCAGCAGAAAAAAGGCTCCAGACACCACGGGCAGAGAAAACAGCTATCAGGATGCTTTTGGCATTTCCTCTGTAATAAATTCAATGGGAGAAAATCTGCTTCATCTAAATGAATGCTGAGACAACCATGACCTTGAATGCATCAGGACTTATCTTACTTCCTCCATTTGGACCATTTAATCACTACTGAGAATACAGTAAGGAAAACAGACAATTCAGGAGACACATAATTCTTAATAGACAAAAGGTAGAACAGAATGTTGCCCTCTTTGTAAGTCCTCAGAAGATGAGGAAAAGGAAAGCAATCAACCAAACTGCTGGAGCTAAGGGATGTGGAGCATGGCTCTTTCCTCTTCCCTATAAGATTAAGAAATCCATTAGGACTTCTGATATTCAAATACACCCCTCACTTTCAGGGCCTGAAGAAATGTCTGATGGATTCTATGCAAATAATGACAAAAACCTGTCTTTTATCAACATCAGCATCTTCTCTATTATTCCCTACCACCCATTTAGAGGGTTCCCTCATAACATGGAAAAATTTCCATGGTTTCAATCTCTTACATGGCATATCCCCATGAGAAAAATCCCATCGCTTCTTCCAGTGGAGCCACAAGAAACAAATTTAAATTGGTCAAATTTCTATAAACATCTGTTGGTTCACCTGTTTTTATTAACCCTTTTTAATTTTGAATGTCAGCTTAGAATATAAAGAAAAAAGTCTAATAAAGAAATGGTTCTTTTCCAAGTCAGCACTAGTTATCTGCAGCCCTCACACAGCTTCAACTTATGAGTTATGTCCTGCGAGGGCCTCACTCTAATAGACAAAATTGGGATCAGGTTATAAATAACTTTTTCAGAAGTTTCTTACAAAACTCTGACTCCAAACACATTGGTTCCAGCTGTTCAGAAAGTTTTAGTACACAAAGGTCAGGAGGTGTCCTACTTGGATTATTTTTTTCTTTATGATTCATGGTGGAGGTAATCAGCTAGCAGATGAATTTTTCTTGGACCCTATTTCTACCTTCCATATGAGCTGATTAGTTCCCATGGAAGAAAAGGCAGAACAAATAACCACACTAATTCCCAGAGTTCAGAAAGTTGACCTTTTACAGTCTCCAAACTAATGTGTATCCAGGAAATCCTGCCAGACAGTCACTGTTCGCAAATGGTTGGGAAATGTGATCACTTGCCATGAAAAACAGATGAAAAGCAGGAGCTGGTTAAAAGACCAAGTCTTTTCTCAAACAAAACATTTCCAAAATAAAGAAACAATGTCTCAAAGCTGACAGTTGACCTCAACTACGGAAGGGTGCCAGTCCTCCACTGGTGCTCTCTGCACATGAGAATTTAAAAATGAGATGAGAATTTCAAGTAAGATTTAGCTGAACATAAGGAATTTCTGTCATTTCTGACACTTCAGTAATATTCCAATCAAACACAGTCTATTTGAGAAGAAATCTTTTTAAGATTTAAGTACAAATGTGGACAAGCAAGGCTTCCCTTAAGCTCAGAATAATGTATAAAAATATCAAATATTTAGCAATGTAGGTGCATCTTACTGATTTCTAATGGCGTGCAAGGAACATGTGTTCGAGGATTACTGGTATGAGAAGATGGGCACATGTCACAGGAATACACTGTGCTGTACTCAAAAGGAATAATGCCATGGAATGGAGGCAGCACAAATTACCCATATTATTAGCAAGTCAGAAGCAGTCCCTAAACCCATTTATCTAGTAATGCAAGACAGTGACTGATCAGGCAATATTTAGCCTAGACATTTAACCTGGCTAACGAATACAATTTTGAGTGGGGAGTGGGGAGCAGTGTGGGATGTGTGTGTGGAGGGGTTGGAGAAAAATGTTAGCTACCCTCAGAAAACACATGGGGTTTTTATTATTAAAATGTTGTATCATAGCTCCAAAAAATGATGACATTGACTGAAAAATATAATTAAAAAGGCAGTGTCATAAATGCTGGAAAATTTCCTAATACACCATTTAAAATGTGGTACCTAAAATCTGATTTTTAGTATCTTGTAGGTGTTGGGGAAGATGAAACAGGAAAGCCTTATAAATATGATTGCCTGACAAAAGATTTTGGGAATATGAAAACTACAGGCAACATCGAAATGAAAACCACTTTTGAAATACCAAGTCTTAGTTACTGAACAACTGGAGAACAATGGTATGGCCGACTGAAGTAATCCCCTCTTGATGGAACAATACCCTCTGCTTGCAAGCAGGTCCAAGGGTCAGAGCAGACCCTACTAGCTCAGCAGAAGGAGTCCAAAGAGTAGTTTTTAGAAGTTAAGATGTAACACTATATGGTAATATAAGAACTCTTATAGGCTGTATGTAAATGCTATAGGATTTGTATCTTGTATTAGATTGGTTAGTGACAATTAGAATATTCAGTACAGAAGATGATTTATTGTATTGTAACCAGGACTTCAGACACTTCCATTCTATTCTCTTGCTCTTGCTCTTACTCTTACTACTTCTTCTTCACTCTCCTTGCTCTTACACTCTCTCTCTCTCTCTCTTTACCCGCTTACTCTCTTGCTCTCTTGGGCCTGCTCAGAGCTGAGTCTGGCAGCTCTGAGCAGTGCCCCTATACCCACGCCCTTTGCAATAAACCCCATGTGTCCCAAGATCAGACTACAGAGATCTCTCGTCTCCGTCACCGACCGTCAGTAACCCTACATGTAGGAATGAAGTATTTCAGACCAGCTTCTTACCTGAATAACAGTCTCCCTGTATCCCAACTGGACTTACTAAATAAATGCAGAATTATTTCATAGAAACATAAAATATCCTGAATCCATGGGAAAGGACCCATGAGGATCATCCAGTCCAACTCCTGACTCCACACAGGGCAACCTAAAAGTTAAACCGGCTATCTGAGGGTCATCCAAACACTTTTTGACCAACAATGGGCTTGGGGCCACTTCCCTGGGGAGCTTGTTCCAGGGTCTGACCACCCTCTCAGCAAAGAGCTTTTGCCTGGTACCCAGTCTGAGCTCCCTCAACATATCTTTCAGCCAACCCCTTGTGTCCTATCCCCAGGGGATGAGGAGAAGCGCCCAGCACCTCCCTCTGCTCCCCCTCAGCCTCCTCCAAGCTGCACAAATCCAGTACATCTGCCCTCCTTTACGATTACGCATCATAAATATTTTGCTGGACTGTATTTTATTATAAAGACTTACGGTCTTTAAAAAAAGGCCAAAGACTTTGTAATATCCAACATCAAACAGTAAGTGAAAATGAACCTCTGATCAAAAATAAACCACTAGGAGGCAAAAGAAACTTTGTGAGAATGCAAACTAAGACATGACCTGCAAGGTGTTCTCTCATCTTAATGAGTATCTGTGACATTTTATTGGTATACTGAGTTCAGGGCAGAGTAACAAAGCAGTTCTATTTAAAAATTTAGCTGGTAAAATTTAACTGTATGTTGACAGTTTCATAATTCACAATAATGAAAGTAATCAGATTATTACCTGAGTGGTAAGAGCAATCATCCTGTATTTTCAGTTCCAGTTCAGCTTACATTAGCCAAAACAAAATCACAGAGTCTTTTTTCTTGGGTACAACTGAATTGGGACTCAAGCTACACATCAGATTTGTGCCCCTAAAGCCACAACACCAACATAGATAAAAGTCAGAGGGTACTGGCGTTGGTATTCGTGACACAGAGCTTTGTGCAGCCGCCTTTGTTCTCGCACATAATGAAGCCAGCACAGAGAACCAGACGGAACTGTTTCCCTGTCTCATTAACCAGCCTCTGTGCCAGGGGCCAGAGCAGAGCAAGAGGAGTGGGAGGCCACTCTCCAGCCCCTTCTCTCCATGAGTGCCATCAGAAGCAGGAATGAAGACCAGGCAGGGGAGCAGCTCTCTGCTCCTCCCAGGGAGGAAACTGAGCAAAAGTTTAGTGAGAGCCAGAGCATGAGGAACCTGAGTGCAGCCCGTGGGCCACTGCCAACTGAACCCCCAAGAGCAGGGGGTAAATTATCTTCTACATTTCCCTTAAAATCTGCTCTCATTACTTTACTCATCTACTGGGTTCAACCAACTATACCTGGTTTGGTTTTTTTTTAATTTCCAATGTCACGGTATTTTCCACTACCAAAGACACTATTATTTTCATGGAAGGCACTGTCTGTCACTGCTTACACAAAGTCCTGTCAAAATAAAGGGGTCAAAATAAAGGTGGCACAGGGAACTAAAAACTGGACCAAATTAAGCAGCAAGAGGTATGTCATTTATCAACCTCAGATTTAAATTTGTAGCCCTTTTCATGGCATAATTAACCCAAATATCTGAGGTTTGACCTCATCCAGAAGAGGAAGGCCAAACCGGCTGCGTGAACTGAAGAACAAGTATGTATGCCTCACTTATGTTTAAAGTGATCATCCTCTTGCTTTAGATTACTTTAAACAATAAGCATGAAGTGAAAGTACAATTACCTTAATAACAGATTAAGGACTAAGACACAGTCTAGTCATTCCACCAATTACAAATGTCATGCCAACAAAAAAAGCTACTATTTTGATCACTGTGACAAAGGAATGGATCTGTTAAAGGTGACTCTCAGAACTGCGAAGGAAAAATAATGGCTTATATTCACCAATTCCGGTAACAGTTCTATAAAGATCCTGTAAGTCTCTTATAATGATAAATAATATTCCACTCATTTAGCACCTTCCAAATACCTCTGGGACTCAGCCAGATTAAACCAGCTCCAGATCTCAGTTAGTATTAAAAGTTCCTGGCTTATCAAGAGCATAAAAAAAAAAGACCAAATGTTGTATTCCATCATCACACAGCAAAGGACTGGAATGCAACGCTGATCAGCTGCCTGCAGTCCTACTATAACCACTGGAAATCAATATGCCAAAATACAATCCAAATATTTTTGCATTGGACTAACAATCCATTACAAAATATATTAAAAACCAGTGTTGTCATCAACTGCTTATGCTTATTTCAAATGCTCGCTACTGATCTTTACTACAGCTGACTTTTTAAAAAACATTCCAAACATATGAATTAAACACAAAACTCTTCATATCCAGTTGTGGAAAATTACCTATTTTGTGCCTCCAGACTGCATTGAAACATAAAGGCACTTTTTTCTGTAACTTTTTTGCAAGAAAACTTCGTGTATGTGATCCTTCTTTCAAATCAAATTACCATACAACTTAACAGACCTACATATGGTTTGCATTGTGTATTTCTTCTTTAATATTCATGAAAGCAAAATCCAAAATGCCTTAGAATGAAACCAAATCAGTAAACTTTTTATCTGGATTTTAAAATACTTGTATTTAAATGCTTTACAAAGAGGTGATCATATTAGAATTTTAAATTGAAATAAATATTTTTAAAGTGAGAATTCAGTATTCACCAAAGGGAAGACTTTGCAAGGTTTACTTAGACCTAGCGAAGATGCTCTGGCAGGTCAAGGTCTTGCATATCCCATCTGGAATTACACTATCAAAGGAACACTCATTCAGATGTCTCAAAGCAATAACTCAATTGTAAATTGCAAACTCTCAGGAGCTAACATTAAATTTTTTTTAAAAGCTGTGGTTTATATGAAATGTCACATAGAAATTAAATTTTAAAAACTGACACAGCTTTGTCTCAAAGACCTTATGGTGAAACACCTTCACAACTTTTCTTTTGGTAAGAATGCTGGAAATTGAATGACTAGAAAACATTTCCCTTCTGCCAGTACCTAAAACAAAAGCCGCAGCAGGGACCTGCACAACAGAGTCACGAAAAATTCGGGTCTGTATCAGGTGGAATTTTTGCAGTGATATGTTCTTTCCATATGGCCCCAAGAAGCGTTTTAGTTCAGACTTTTTTTCTTCTCTGCTGTTGCTAGTACAGCCATCAAGAAAAAAACAACACTTCAAATAAGACAGTTGTTACTGATGGTTCTGCACTTTGCAGGTGCTTTATAAATACAGTCAGATAATCTTTCCACACAGTATTTTACTTACCTGCAGAAGCTAAAACTGAACTTCACATATTTTCAACAGAGCTATTTCATTACAGTTTTGAGGAAGCTCATCTCCTATCTGTCAGTGAACAAAAGTGCAAGAATAATACTCTTTTAGCTTGACTTTTCCTTAGGATGCATGCCTCTGTCATAGGTATTAAAACATGAAGGACGAATCTTTAAGTTTCCACAATGCTTGTGCTTAGGGAATAATTTTTCAATAATTTCTGATTTTTGTATTTACTGCAACAGTAAAGACTACAGCCCCCAGGGAGAAAAGAACAGTAACAAAGGTACTGGGATGGATGACCAGATTATTCAAAGCAAGGTCAAGACTAGCACCAGTGATACAGCACAGCATCAACACCTCACCACTGAGCTATTACTTGGGATTGCATGTACTTAGAACCATAATCCTACTGCAGTGATTACTGTGGTATGGGATTTTTATTGCTCCACTTCCCTTTCAGCATGTAGTCATTCTGCTTTTTACAGGTGCAAAATGTCCATGGATATCTCCAGCACCCAGGAAAGTCAGAATAACAGATCTGCATGTAAATCTGAGAAGAATCTGCCAGACAGAACGCCCAACTTCAATTTCCCCATTTGGTCTTTTCTCTTGCTTTGAAATTACTTAGTAGTGGTCAAAAATCTCTGTCAGACGCAGTGCAGCAATACTGAACATGGGCACAGAAAGCATCACTCACAAAGGTGCAGAGGCTGCATGCTTTCGAAATACATGCTGCTGTGCAGCAGCTGCTTTTATCTGAAGTTTTCATATGAGTAGGTGTTTTTCGGGTTTTTTTTAATAAGATCATTTTAAATTGTTCTTCACATGAGGTTCAGATAATAGGAGGAAAACAGTAAAACTGTAATATCCCCTTAGAATCTAACAAAGAGTTACTTCCAGTTTGCTTTATACCTTTTAAAATTACATTTTAAGTAACAGTATGCATTTCTTTTCCAGTCTGTCTACTTTACAGCTTCCTGTTTTTTCTAGAAAAATGAATCAGACATTTGTTTCTCTAAGATAAAAAAAGACCACTGAAAATATTGTTCTAGTAGAAGCCATCCTGACAGAAAAAGGAAATGTTCATGAGACAATATCCTCGGTAGAATGCATGCTTTTAGTAAAGCAAACCAGGCAGTACCACAAAACTACTCAAATAAATGCAAACATATGTCTGTAACTGCAGGAAAAGTAGCACAAAATGGAAACTGACAGTGCTCCTGTGTGTTAATTGCATCCCAATTTGTTTTATCTGCAAACTTATGTTTCTCTTTCACCCTTTATTGTCCCCTACTCTTTGTTACAAGAAAGATCTGTCATAATTGCTAAAAACCCCATGTGAAAACCTCAAAATTTAATGAACGTTTTGAGCTGTATTTGACCATAAATATACAGCAGAAATACCAGGATCATTCCAATGCCTGAATTTTGGCAAGTATTTGACAAGAGAATCAACACTGGAGTTGCTTTCTGGAATGTACAGCACCTGAAATCACTTCTGCTGCCAGAGACTGATCACTCATTTCCATGCTGCAATACAAAACAGGGACCTGCCATGGCAGCACAACACTTCATCCAAATGTTTGGCAATGGAACATCATGGCAAATTTGCCAAATAATTCACAAGATATAGAACTACACAGAGTTTAAGGAATCAAAGTTAAATCTTCTCTCTGTCCTCAAAGAAAAACTACTACAGAAAGAAAACAAACGTAATAATGTGAATCATTCAGTCACTGCAGATGACTGCTTAAAATAGTATTTCTTCATATATTTGGGTGAGTATTAGCATAGTTAATACCAAGAGCTATTTTTTCATTTATGACTTACGGACTAAAATTGCTAAGGTTTTCATAGAGTTACAAATCTCAAATTAGGATTTCTCCTTTGAAAAAGAATGTTTTACAACATACGTACCTTTACTTCTTAATACATACCATACATACTTTACTATCTTAATTTCTTTTAAATATCAGTGATTTACTGTTGCACTTTCAGTTGTAAATAGTCTCACTAGAAATTTCGTTTACTCTAGTTAAGTTTTACATTGTCTGCTCTCTTGCAGTAGCATAATTTCATTGATTTTCCATTGCCATAAAGTCTTCCAGTAATAGACAAAAATCAAAATCCCAACTAAAAAATATGAATAAAGAAGTAGAGCCCTCCACCACCTCTAATAAAAATTAGTATTTATCTAATATTATAACCTACTATTGGTAATGTCAGGCATTACCAATAGTAATTGGTAGTGATGGCAGCATCTCTGAAAATACCATCCCATGACTGGAAAAGTCTTCATCAAAGGAATGGCTGGCAAAGCATTATACTAGATGTATCCTCTGCAGTGTGAAGGGATGGTAAGAATCCCTGGCATCACTGTACCCCTCCTGCTGGCAAGGCTGCCACGTCAGTTAAGAGTTGTAGGTTGCAGAGATACACATTTATTCAAAATTAAAATCTGGTCCACAATTTTCACATTAACTTCACTCACATCAAATGCTCAGTTTTGACATGTGCCAACACAATTCAGCCTGCTTTATACCTTTACGAACTACATTTTAAGTAACAGTATGCATTTCTTTTCATCATCTTTTCTTCATACTTCATTTTGCAGCATTTGCAAAAAAATATTTTTCCCAATCTCTCAAGCAAAAAGCACTTCTATTTCTGGTTAAACATATACAGTAGAATGAGTAAAACATGAAATGGGAAATGCAGTATCAAAACTAAATGTGAAATCAAAAAACCTTCTGTGAAGAACTCCGACACTAAATTCTGCTTGTCAGCTCCAAAAGGCTGACCTTTTCTACATTCCCCACGGAGCTGCATGATGATGCCCACACAGCATAGGCTGTACTCATTTACTGATGCAAAGCCTGCTTAGCTTGAGTCCAGAGACACCTAATGTAGGTGAGGGCACTGGCAGGAGGCTGCAAAGATGGGCATCCACACGACAGAACTGCCCGTGTGCTCTGAGAGAAACCATATGGAACACATGCCAAAATTAGAAAAGCTGCTTTTATCCAAATCCAAAGCCTTTCCCAAACAATTACTTTTATTCCTGAAGCATTTGAAAATAAAGGATTTTAAGAAAATTCTGAAAACAACTTTAGCATTTCTACCTTAACATTACAAAAGGCTGCTTAGGCAAACAAACAACACCCAACAGTTTGGTTTTGTTCTTTCTTTCATTCTTTTTAAAAAAAGGCGACTTCAAACCCACATTGGCCAAATGATTTTATCAGGTGAAGAGACCTTTGGAAATATGGTCTGAAAATCTAGCGGACTCCAGCTGGGTAAGGTGCCTTGCTCGCATATACATACCTCTGTGTGTTGTATCTCCAAAAGTGTCTGGGGAGTTGCTGTAGTTTGTACAAACTTTAGCTAGCTTTTGTAAACAAGCTGGCAGCAGAGTGTATTTAAAGAGCAATTTGTAGCCCTTTTCAGGGATTTTGAACTCCTGTTGCTGGCAGCAGTCAGGAATCACCAACAACTGCCTATGATTTTGGTGATTAAAGTCTGAGCTGATCCATGGGAACAAAAGCTTTGTATCCACTTAGAACAGTAACACTGTGAAAGGATTTAAGCTTGCGTTGTAAGAAACAACTACCATGAAGCAATATTTAAGGTTTATTACTGTACACTGTCTGCTTCAATACACAGAAATTTTTTCATGAACAGATGCTGAAATGAAGCCCAGAAAAGAACGCACAGAGAAATGACAGGATTTCCGAAGAGACACACTCGGCAGCACAACAGGAACCACACTGCTGTTTCCTTCAGCCTAGGTCAGCTTCCCAATGATTAGTACTTCCTTCTGCTCAGATGCTGCTGTATTCAGGGGCTTTACAGTGCCAGTGAAGACTAAGAAAATACATCAATCGAGAAGTTTTGAGAACTTCTTTAAAAGCCCACACAAAATTTCAGGTTCATAGTTCAAACACTGGTTTTGGTTACAGAAACAAAACACTTCAATACAACTTCAAGAATTGCTTGACCAAGGACTATTACGGCATTTTGTAATGCTTACACCTGTGCTCACCAATCAGTCATTGAAAAACAGGAACATAGAACATTTAATAAAAACAACAACAGCAGACAGACTAGGAAAATTGATCACAGGTAGAAAAAAAGGACTACTTGTGGTACAAGAAAAAACTCAAATGTACCATGAAAGCATCCTGCTATTCGCAAACCTGGAAGACTGTCAGAATAATGCATCCAAAAATTATCAGGGACAGATCAATACCCAGTGAACAAAGTGGAGCATTTTGACCAGTGAGGGGTCAGCAGACATATGATCAGAGAAACAAGTCACTGAAGGGAAAGCTGTGCCTGAACTTGCAGCTCTGCTATTGCTGTGCTTGTGCTGTGACTGCCGATGCACATGCTGTGAACCATGAGGACATGCAAGATGGCCAACTCCTCTTTCACATCTCCCTTTATATACTTAGAGTATATATAGAGTATATATACTCTAAGCAATTATTTCAGTTTTAACACAATACATTCTGCTCAATTCTCTTAGCAAGTCTGTATTTGTCTCCGCAGTATAGCTTCCATCACATCTGCCTTTAAAATAGTCATAGGTACAGAAAACTGCAGGACAGTGCGGTGTTTCCAAGCTTTCCATTCTTGAAGAGTTCTCTAGGTCTGGACTTTGAGTTAATCAATGAAAAGAAAAAGATCCACAAATAAACAACCCCAAAATACCTCCACCCTACATGATGCTGACCTCTCTCCCCCTAAATGAAGAAGGAAAATGCCACAAGTCTGTATGTTGAAATTCAGCCCCCATGACATTTCCTTTGAATTTAATGGCTTTGATACAATTTTTATCTGCCAATCAAGCAAAGCCCCTGAACACCGAACACTGTTACAAAGAAGCTCTTGTCCTGTAATAGGCCCCGACATGAAAAAAGACAGAATTTTCAACTTCAACCAAAGCATCCAGAAGGAAACAAGCCAAAGCCCAACCACTGACTCTTCCAACATTATTTGAAGGAGTGAACAGCAAAAAGCTGGAAAGGAAGACTTTACAGATTCTACATTGTCAAGCCTGTTGAAAGCTGAACACATCCAAAACCTTCAGAAGCAGACAGCTCTCCACATTGTCATTTACTAATTACGGAGTAAAGATGGTCAGGCAGATCAACTTTTAGATGTTGGCTATAGCAGCTCACAAAAATGATAAAAATAAACCTACTATTCACTTTCTTTCTTTGAGCAACCCACACCATTAGTAAAGACAAAACCCTTTCAGACGGTTTCAGAAAAAACGTCTAGTTTTCATGGTAGCATTCTTAATTAACACCTGTATCAATTCTATACATATCTTTCTAAGAATATGCTAATTGATACTATTTCCTAATCATTAATGCATAAAGCAATTATATTTTCAGCTTATCTAATGAGATGAATGCATGACAGTTATCATCCATTAATGCACAAATACTCCAGGACTTTGGGTTTAACACTATGACTAAAGGATTAACTTAAGACAAATTTAATTAAACCAATAATTCTGCGTGCACATTATTAATCTATTATCTTAAAAGTGTACATTAGTCCAATATAACAAATTCTCCATCAACACAGTAGTTTGTACAGAACAGTTATCACAGATTCCTTAAATAATTTAGAAATGCATACACCAAAATTCAAATTCTGCTTCTAGACAGCCCTTCGCAAAAAGTTTCTTAAATATTTCCTCAAAGAAAACCCTTCTTGCCAATACTTCTAGGATCCGTGCAGTCTTGCTTAAAGCTTTCTTCACTACTCATGCTTTACAGTCAAATCTAAAATGTAGCTTGTGTCCTAACTCAGAAAACTCAAGAGAGGGAACTGGATCACATTGTGCAAATTGAATGTGTCCCTGAAGCAATTTTATTCCATATCTGCTTCTGTCCTCAGATTTTATCAAGCTCCACATTAACCACCAAACTCTTTTAACCACCACAGATGACATGATTTTAGATTCTGAAAAAAACAGTCTGTTCATCATGGAAAGACACCATCTTGGACCAGAAAATTAATAAATATCAGCCTTCATCAGAAACTCTGTAGCTGTTTCTACTGCTGTTGGATCCTTGGTAGTTTTTTAAGTGGAACTCCAACATCATCATATCATTAAATCAGCACTTGAGCTCTGGACTCCAGTTAAGGGAGCAATCAGACAGACTCCTAATGCTGTCAATTGCAGCTTGAAAATTTAGTTTTGATGTGTGCATTCCAATCTCAGAACTCCTAAATATCTCTAAAACGAGTTGTAAATGTGAGCTGTAGTTGAATTTCTGACAATTAAACTTTGGTGGTGTATCACAGCTTTCCTGTCTGTTAAGAACTCTTTAATGCACTCAACAGTTCCAGATAAAAGCCATGGGCAGTAGTACATCTTGGTACTGTCTAGCGCATTACAACTTATTTTTAATAAAGGGATGCTGGCAAGGGAAACAGTAGGCATTAAGTCCCACAGGAATAGCCACTGGAAACAGGGAACAAAACAAAACCCTTACGGTGTGGACTAAATACTCCAAAAGCTGCATGAATCTGTGAAATGTCTCTCTCTAATGCTCGACACCAAAGCTAGCAGGGATGCATGGCCTCTTGCTTTGCACCACTCTTCTACAAGGACCAAGGAAAGCCAAAGTGATATGAGACTCCCTTGCAGGACATCCACCATGCCCACGTGTGACTGTGGTCGTTCGTAACTGTGGCACAAAAGCGCAAACAGGTAGTACAAAGGCATTACTGCTTTCCACATTCTTACCAGAACTTAACTGAGTTACGTTCTCATACATTGTCCATCTCCTCCCCCCACTTCCAGCTGTCTAACTACATTCCCGAGATGGAAAAGTTTCTCTATGATGAATGCAGTACAGCACCAAGCAAAACACCAGTATAAAATAATAACAGTCTCTACAGAATTAACACAAATGCTTTTCAAGGAAAGACCATATTAGAAAATGACTTCAGCAGTTCAGCTACCTTAGTACCATTTGTTTTGTTTTTCTCAGGAGAAAAGTTTTTCATTGTATTTGTATTACTTTTTACAGTATTTTTATTATTTGTATTACTCTTCTACTGTCCTGCTGAACACGCTCAGCTATATAAAACTCATCATGTGTTAAATCAAGCTCTACTCCAACAGAAACCAGTAAGAAAAAATCTGAACATTTTGAGTAAATGAAATATTGTAAGTAATTAGCCTTCTTACCCCCGAGCAGAATGTACCGGCAAATATGTCCAGGTATGGCAAATGTTTACTGTAACATTCTAAAAATAACAGTGATGAAGATAACAGTGGCAAAAGTTTCACAAATCTGTTTATGAGAGTCTGACCAAGAGCTCTCTACACACACTAAGAAAATATTAAACCCTCAGTCTTCATTTGAAATATGAGGCTGTATCACCTAAACCCAAACTGGTATAAAGTAATACTTGAAATATTCTTTTTACAGAGTGTGTAGACACAGTCCAGCGTGTGCATCAATATGCAACTGAAATTCCCCACTCACAGGCATAAGGGCAGGCAGTTGGCCTGTCTCTACAGAAATGCTTTTTATGAGAAATAAATCACATATTTTTTTCCACACATGCTCGCACAGAAAAATGCTTTAGATAACATTGCTGCAAGTGTGTGTTCATTAGCCTGTTTTCCAGGCCCCACTTGTGCGGTTTGGTATTTAATTACAGGGTGGAGTGGTCCCCAGGCTACTTATGTTTCTTCCAGTCACAGCCAGAAAATTTCTGCAGGAACTGACATGCAGGAGTGCAACTGCTTCAAGTTGTAGCCGGTTCCCTGTCAACAAGGTTAGCTCACTGTTCATTGAAACTCCCACTAGTACTTCTGTAAATAATTAATGAAAATGTTTTAATACAACAAACTGCATTCTAAACTTCAACAGATAATAAAGGCTTTAACAGGACCTAATTTGGCTATTTATTCTTAATTGGTTTCTCAATTTTCTTTTGCTAAGGCCACGAAACAAATCTTTATCATTATGCTGGAAAGCACTGGCTTCTTTTTTCTTTTTCATTGAATACAGGGAAATGTAAGCTTGTATGCCTAGTTTGATAAAATATGATTTTTAGCATATCACCTGACTCAAATCCTCTATTATTTTATTGCACACAGCTTTAAATGCTGCTTTCCATAATCAATCTTAAATTGTATTTTCACCTGAAAAATATTGCACCATTTGTAAAATACTATAATTCATATGTGAGTATTTTATAGCTAAGTATTACTCCCTAAGGGATTTGGATATAACGAAATACATTAAAGGTATAAAGAAATGCATTCTTCCAATTAATTTTTATATAAATGAGAGAAGTTCTATTGGACAGATAAAACTGGGAAAACAAAAATTAACTTAGGTAACAAATTACATGCACAATGAATATTGTATTTTGTATTAGAAAGGATGCTGTTAATCAGAGTATTACTGTTGACAGGATTTGGGAAAAAAATTAAAGATACTTTGAGTTTTTACCTATGCTTTTTATTTACTAAAGGCCTTGTATTTTTGACCTAAGCAACAAGAATCCATCGACGTAGAAAACTCTGTCTCTAGGTCAGAAATGCATGACAGGAAGGTGAAACCACATGAGCTCGTTTTGATATTAGTCAAAAAACAGAGCAGACAAAGATTATATTATGCAATTTTTAGCCAGAGGTATCTGAAAACACCCCCTGGCCAAACCCCAGCAAGAATTTATATTGTATAATTATTTATGAATGGTCTCTTACAGTGCTCCTGTCAGTCAGCTACTTCTCTGTAGCTTGTTCTTTTGAGAAATATACATGCCAATATACATGTAAGAGACATGAGATCTTCTCATTTAGGTGATAAACCAGATTAATAACAAACTTCTAAGTTTGGACCCTGGGACATATGCACATAGTACCATAAACGACATACAATGACATACAGAAAGGTATTTACATACTCTGATGGTAGCTCAGAGTGTGACAAAAGGCAAAAAATCTAAACTCTGGGCAGTCATTCAGAGACTGGGCTCTTGAGTAATCCACTGGAGATTCCAAACCCACGAGGCAAAGAAATCATTATATAATCAAGTAAACTATTACTTTTTCCACTTTTCTGAACAGTTTTGTGTCTTTTCCCCTCGCACATTGCCTACATTACATTTATGATGGTCGAATACCCACACATGGCTTAACATGCACTCAAGATTTTACTCTTCTGACCAAGACGGCTGTAGCAAGTAAATTATGTCCTGGAGCCCTAGCAGTTTAACTCCCTCAATATCCTCAGGTAGATACTTCACCAGCAAATGTTTTATTTCATTAGCAAACATTTTATCTTATTTACCAAGTTATGCATTGCCAATGCAATTAATCTGTAACTAACTTACAGAATCTACCAAAATAAGCACTGTTGCATTACCACTTATTACAGCTATTATGTTTTCAGGCCTAAATTAAACTGCCTTGAATCAAATTTCAAATGTCATAAATAAAACACTGGCTAAAATGACTGGCCAGAAGAGATATCGGCAGTTGTGTTACCACACTTCTCAAAATCTGTCACTAGAACAAGGCAGCCTCCTGCCGTGTCCCCGCAGACGGGGATGCTTTGAACACAAGGCAGCCGGAGCAGGGCCGGGCAGCTCCCACCACAGCCCCTTCTACTTCCGACAGGTAATGGACATGCACAGCTCTGCTCCCACGTCCCAGAAACTCCCTGAATAACTGTTATTGAACTTATTTTCAAAAAAAATAAGTTTCAGAATCTTGGACGTCGGGCCAAGCAGGAAAGAAATGCGTTATCAACAGGTACGGCAGGGCTTCTGCCCGGCTCCGGGAGCGCCTCAGGCTCTCCCCCGCCTCTCTTCCCGCCAGGAAGGGATTTCCTCTCCCGGAATGTCGCATACACCCCGGATCCGGAGGGCACCCTGCCGCCTCACGGCGCAGCTGCCGCCCGGCGGGCGCCCCGCGAACCCCTGCCGGGCCCCGGCCGGGTCCCCCGCCGCACTCACTTGAGGAAGTAGCGCTGCCCGGTCTGCGTGAGCGCCATCTCCCAGCCCGGCGGCAGCGGCCGCTCGTCCGTCACATCGCAGGAGCGCTGCCGGAGGTGCCCGTGCTGCGGCGCCGCGCCCGCGCCGGGCAGCGAGGCGGGCGAGGAGTGCGACCGGACGTGCACGGGCGCGAGGCGCGGCGGGGGCCCGCCCGAATCCGTGCTGGACTGCCGCGAGTGCGAGCCCGAGTCGGGTTCTCTGAAGAAGGACTCGGGCAGGATCTTCTTCCGCCAGGAGCTGGGCCTGGGGTTCATCACCGCGTTGAACAGCGCCTCCAACTCCGTGTCCAGGTCCTGCGTGACGTGGATTACCTGCTGCCCCGGCGGCGGGGCCGCGGCCGCGGGGTTCATTTTCCCCCCCTCTGGCCCGACGGCGGGCGCAGCCGTCCCGGGGCGGGCGGTGGCCGGGGCCGGCCCCGCTGCCGGGCCGCCGCCGAGGACGTGCCCTCTGGAGCGAGCGGGCTCGCCGAGAGTAGAGCAGGCGAGGCGGGCGGATAGTGCCTCTACGCCCCCGCCAGCCGCGCCGGTATCCCGGGCGGGCGGGGCGGCCCCCGGGCAGCGCGGCGCCCTCCCCCGGGCCGGGCAGCGGCGGGACGGGGGCAGTGCCGGCCCCTCCCGCCCGCCCCCGACGGCTCCAGCCCGGCCCCCGCGCCGCCCCGCCCGCGGTTATGCAACTGCTGCGGAAACTTTGGGCACAGGACGGCCCTCGAGGCCGGGGCCGGGTGGCCGTCGGAGCCCGTCCCGCCCTCGTTCCATCCCGCGTCGCTCTTGCCGTGGCGCTGTCAGCCGGGTGGATCGGCTGGTCTCTACGCCGCCGGGACCCCGCGCGGAGCGGCTGCCCCGGTCCAGCCCCAGCTCGTGGTGCCCAGGGAACCTTTGTCTCTGCCACGCTAATAAGCTTTGCTTCGAAACCGTTGTTCAGAAAATTAATGGGTGATACTAATTTCCGGAAGCAAAATGATGCTTAAATTAGTTCAAGTACAAGTTTCATTGCATGGTTTAGCGATGCTATGGCGATGGGGAGGAATGAAGCATTCGTATTGATATGGACAGCAACCACTTCGCTGTGGTTTGGATAAGGTTTGGCCCTTTGCTGGCGAGTACAAGACCTGTGCAGAGCTGTATCATAAATCCTTCCAGCTCACTGTCCGTAGGGGCAATTTCAAGTGCAGGTGTGATGCTTCGTGGATCTCTGCTGACTGCCCATTCAGTCACTTGTCTTTGGTTTAGCCTATACTAGAAACCAGAGCTGTCATCAAAATGCATAGCTGAGGTTTTCTATAATTAATACATACAACTGTTGTTTTAATCTTGTCTCATTTTTTGGTGCACTTGGAATAACTTTTGAATGGTGATGTGACCAAAAATTGTTTAAATTCAGTAGCTGTGCCTATAAAGAATAATACTGTTCACTTTCCAACTTCAGTGTTGGTTTTTACAGAAGGACACATCCAGTGTTTTTATGACTACACACATAGAGATATCACACATTGGCTAAACAAACAGGACTCTATTTTAGTCACACATTTTGCTGTTTTATTTCTGCATTTTGGACAGACTCCAGGCTATGCTGATGATAAGAATACAGCCTCAGTAGTCAGAATCTACACTAGAAAAGTCTTAAGTAAGTATTTTTCTCTGAACTTTATTCCTTAGTTCTTAAAAAGAAGCATGAACTTCTCTAAACTCCATTTGACTTCTCTAGTGGAGAATGTGGGCCTGACTGAACCATCTTTGTCCCTCAAATCAGTGTTACATATAATATTGGTTATGCAGATTCTCAGAGTTGCAGTTTAAGCCCATACATGAACTACAGCTAGCTCTGTGAAACAGATCCTGTGCAATTCCTGATTGCTTTGCTTCAACAAATATTCCCTTTCATCTACTTTTCCTCACATTTCCTGTTCATATTTCCATTGGCTTTGCAGATCTCCTCCTTGAGGTTGGTTTTATTGTTCTTTGTTGTTGTGGGGGCTTGGGGGGGCTTTGTTGTTACTGTTTTGAGGGGGTTTGGGTTTTTGGTTTTTGGTTTTTTTTGTTGTTTTTCCTGACATCTGCTGTATTTCTGGTCAGGAAACCCAGTACTCCTGAGACTTGTTTATGTTTCCCTTCCCAAAGAATTTTTGTACCATTCTTCTACTGCTTCGTACTGGGTTCCTTGCTGCAACAAGCTCAAAGAGCAGTGCTAATCACAGCACCTGCTCCAGGGATATGCAGACATTACATATCTTTTTTCTTTCCTGCAATATCCTTATTTAAATCCTTTGCATATGAGATTCTGTGTGTATGTGGTCATTGCACAGATAATGATATGAGTGATTTTTCATACAGCCTTTAAAAGGGCTTTTTTTGCCTCCAGGACTCTGTATATTTGAGTAAAGACAAACCACACACTCTCTACCTGTTCCGTTCCATTCCTTTCCAGGTGACATGTCCATTCAAGGGAAGGCTCTGACAGTCTCATTTATGGGGCCATCTCATCTATGTTAATTAGACCACTTTCATAAGCATATCATCTTATGGGTGAGTATGTACACATCTGTCCTAAACCTAAGCCACATTTATTACAATTAGAACTGTCTTCTTCAACAAGATCTATTTCAGCTGCACTTTTTACTGAATAATACAATTATCTGCTATTGTACCACTTGGTGTAGACTAAAGCATTTTTCTCCAATAATGTGGAAGTGATTAGACCTGTAAGAATAAATTATAATAAATCTAGATCCATCACTGCTTTATGTTAAAGCTCTTCATAGATTAACATTTTTCTGAGAAAGCCTACATAGGTGAAGCTGCATATGTGACAGCTGTTATAAAATAAAACATTCAGGGTGTTACGAATAGATGTGAGGGTTTTGATAAGTCCCTGCCTTTTGCCCAGGCCTCCAGCAGCAGGCAGTAGCTTTACTGGGGAGGCCAGCACCCCGAAACCCACTCTCACTCATAAGTTCTTTAATAATGGCCAATTCGGCCTATCATAGAATGAATTATTTATTTAATAGACACAAAACTAACAGACGTAAGACTTTAAATAGACTATTTACTACACAGGACTAAAACAAAAAGAAACTACTACTAGACAAATACAGCACGGGGTTAAAGGTACCTATTAATTTTACAGCTAACAAAGAAAAAATATAAGTTAAGATCCAGTGTTTCTTACCATCCAATTTCTGATGGAGCGCACATTGAAATCCTTTCCCTCCATTCCCAGGAAAGTAACCGTGGACTCTGCATCCAAACTCCTGGGAGAAGTCCTGCACATTTTCAGGGTGTGCGTGTAGGAGGCTTCTGCCCCTGTGATAATTTGTGTGTCCTTTTATAGTTCGTAAAACAGTGTCTCTCAGTCAGGAATATTTATTTTTCTTTTATCTCTTCCCACATCTGCTCTCCAGACTAAGATGTTTATTTGTACCTGAGAAAGTAAGGGCCTGAGCCCTTTTGGCGCCAGGGATGAACCCTTGCTGGGCCTTTGACCTGGCCTGGGTTGTCTCTTCCATATGCACCAACCATCTGTGGTAGAGAGGGGGGTGGACATGTCCTGCCACACAGGGTCCCCGGGCTAGCCTTGTTCTTTCTGAGTAACCAAGTGACCAGCACACAGTGCAGCCTGGCATGGTTCTGCCTCTGCTTTGGGTTCACTCTGTGCAAGGAGACTCCAAGCAGGCAGTAACTACAGCTGAGTGCTCCATGTACATCTTTGAATAGCCATATAGGAACAGAAAACTTGTGTTCCCTCGAACTAAATAATGGAGAACAAAGAACACAATGGAACAGTAGTAAATTTTAAAAAGCCTATCAAAAATAAAATGGGTTAAAAGTAGCAACGTTAAATTTTTTTTAGTAGCTTGTGAAAAATGCTTTGTAGTCTCCTTGTCATGTTCAAGGGTTTCTATAAAGTAAGTGCAAATTAATTAGAGAAGATACATTAAATGTAGCTTTATATGCCATCTTTAATTTGGGAGTTTACAACAAAATCAAAAAATCCAGATCCAAGAGTGAATTCTTATTTTACCAGTATCTCTGGGTTACTGACACAGATGCCTTTTCACTCCCCAGCCTCACCTGCCCTACAGAGGCACCGGCCGCCAGTGCTGCTTGCCATGTAGTCACACTCACCAGCATGGTTTAAGTGCTAAGCCCTCAGCAGCTACCCTGGATGCTGTGAAGACAGAGAAGCAAGAACTTGAAGAGGTGTAGACCAGTTCCAACCTCACCTAAAGGCAAATCTGCCTTTCCAATAATTAAGTCTAAACTCTGCTGCCGAGCAGCTGCTTTTCCAGGCTTGCTACTTCCCCCCAGAACAACCTGAAAGGTACAATTTAAAAGTAAGATGCTCGGTGTAAAGGATTTTTCTCCTTCCCTCTCTCCTTGAGTCTGTTTGTGGATCACTGCCAGAGTTTGAGCTTCTCTCAGTTTCACCCAGGTTCAAGGTTTACCTTTGACAATCCTCAATTGAGGTAATTTTTTGTAAAAGGAAACGAAACCACTGTTACAGCTTTTCCTTCTACAATATTGCAACACACTGCACAAAGGAACATGCAGGCTCTCTAGTGACATTCTGTATTCTCAACATCTGCTTTCAACTGACCATTTTACTCAGAATCCCCAAGGAAAACCCTCCCCCTTCTGTTAGCACATGCTTCAGGATATGATCCATGTGTAGACTGCCAGCACTTACCATGATGCCAATCAGCTCCATAGCAGTTGGATTTTTTAAAACATTTAAGAGAAAATGGTAAATATGTTCAGATTCATCAGGCAGTAGTGACACAAAAAGTTTCTAGGATTTGTATCTAGAACTCCTATTTTGCTGCCCTGAGTTCCAGACTCAGGCTGTAGTGAGCAGAGATGGAATGAGAGATTGTATTGAGAATGAGAATGAGAGATGTATTGGCTCTTCTTGTGTTTCATCTGAAAACAGAGGTCAATTACATAAAAAACACTAATCAAAAATCCCAAATAGTAACATTTGATCACATTTTATTACCACGTACTATATATGAAGATGTTTCTGTGAAAAAGGTCACCATGTATAGATGGTTGTGTTGGTTTTGCACACTCTGGTTTTTGGTAGTGGGAAGCCACAGAGGTGGCTTCTGTGCGAAGCTGCTAGAAGCTTCTACCATGTCCAGCAGAGCCAATCTGATGGCTCTGAAGATGGACATGGCACTGGCCAAGGCTGGGCCAGTTACAGATAATTGTAATGCCTCTGTGGTAACAGATTTAAGAAGAACGTCAAAACAAAGAGTGGCTCAGATTTTTCTAGCCAGAGGAGGAGGTGAGAACATGTGAGGGAAACAACATGGAGATGCCAAGGGCAGTGGAGAAGGAGGGGGAGGAGGTGCTCCAGGAGCCAGAGCCGAGATTCCTCTGCAGGCCATGGTGAGACCATGGTGGAGCAGCTGTGCCCCTGCAGCCCCTGGGGATCCCCGGGGGATGCAGAGGTCCACCCGCAGCCCGTGGGGAGGTGCCCGTGCTGGAGCGGGTGGATGCCTGGAGGAGGCTATGATCCAGTGGGAGACCCAGTGGAGAGAGAGGGCCCTGCTTTCAGGCTGGAGCAGCCTGGCCTTGCAGGACTGCACCCCGTGAAGAGTGACCCACATTGCAGCAGTTTTGGGAGGACCGTGTGCCCATAAGAGGGACTCGCAATGCAGCAGTTTTGGGAGGACTGCTGCTTGTGAGATTGGAATCACGTTGAAGAAGTTCACGGAGAACTGTCTCCCGTGGAAGGGACCCCATGGCCTCACAGGGGAAGGACTCCTCTCCCTGAGCAGTGGAAGAAAACCTCGGGTGACGAACTGACCAAACCCCCCCCCCCCGCCCTGTCTCTTTGCACTGTCAGTGGGAAGGAGGGAGGGCCTGGGGGAATTAAGGGTTTATTCTACTTCTCATTATCCTCCTCTTGATTTTGTTAGTAATAATTTCACTTTGTACTTCTAAGTTGAGCCTGTTTTGCCCTTGGAGTGTTTTCTCCGAGTCCTTATCTCCACTCATGAAGCCTTCATTAAATTTTTCTCTCCTCTGCCCAGCTGTGGCAGGGGAGGGTGAGTGAGCAATTTTTGTGGGTGCCTGGTATTTGGCCAGTGTCAAACCACAACAATGGTAAAAGAAACACTTTACTGATTCACATATGAGAGGAACTTCAGTTTGTTTACACCATCACCATGCTGCACACAGCAATTGGAGAATAGGCAAGTCCATGTTCTAGAGAACTGACTTTTCTTAAAACACTTGACTTGAAATAATACCTCTCACAGCTACAAAAATTCAAAACAGAAAGAAAAGAATGCATTTGTGAATGTAAAAACACAGTAAATAGAGAAGTTTATGATATTGCCATGAAAGACAGTAAATACAGTTATTGTAGAATCTGTATGCTATGGTGCACCCTCAGTAGTGACACAAAAACATTGATTAGTAAAACTAGTTATACTCACAAAAGCTGCAAAATACTGCATTAGGATACAACTGAAAAGTAGCTTTTGACATAATCTTTATTAGACATTTTTTTAACAATGGAAGAGCATAATTTCTGTTGCAATAGCTGGTCGTGCCATTATGACTACTCAAACAGGGGAACACAAACTGTGGCATCACAGCACAAAGACCAGTCAGCAGAAGTTAATGCTATTCTTAACCTGCCTCTTCACCCATTACTTCGCTTTTGCAGATTTTCAGATCACCTTCATGTATAACCAGTTTGCCAGCCCAGTGGCCTGCAGAAAGCATCAGCTGCCTCATGGGGTCACAGCAGGCTCTGCTAATGGGAGTGACAGCTCAGCTACACCAGAGCAGGGTAGAGCAGCAGTGTAACATGAGCCCTCACCCTGACTGAATCCTCAGAAGCAGTCCCACGTGGACTCTCACACACACCTAAGTCTAGGTGGGAGAAACGTTCTGAAACGTTCCTGTGCAGTACAGGGGTTAAAAAAAATTTCAAAGCAGAAGCAAAAAGGGAAAAAATTACTTGGTAAATGTAACAATCAATGTACAGCTTCACGTAATAATGAGAGTTCTACTTGATGTAGGAAAGCTTAAGCAGAACTATACTAGTTTAGAGCTACAGAAATTCTCAGCATAGCATACTGAAGGCCTAAATTTGCAAGTAAAGCAAATCCAATTACCCATCTTGTCTCAGGCAGATGTGCAAAGTTGGCAGCCGAAGACACTCGGCCGGTAAATACTGGCTCAAGATCCTGGCACAGGAAAGCAGTTCATCTGATCCAGATGTTTGTTTTTCCTCAAAATGTATTTATGAGCAGTGTTCTGAGTTGTTTCACAAACTGCTTAGTAAGAGAGCAGAGAGGAATCAAGTTTATTTCATGTTGCGCACTATTCTTCTGCAGTGGTTCATCTTCATCTCCCCCAACGCCTGCTCCAGTTGCTGGATAAGGTGGAGAAGGGTAGCAGGGTCAGTTTGCAACACCTGGGCAGTTTGATCTTCATTTTGGTTAAGATGTAGCTTCATAGTCACAGCAGGCTTGATCTGTTGTCTCAGACTTCTGCTTGCAAGCTGCAGGAGGGGTTCAGTGGGATGGGAACAGGGAAATGATTGATGTTATCAATGTTTGTACTTAACAGTTCTCATCAGGTTTGTAGAACCTGCCTGAAGGACTGTTCAGAAACCCTTTTCATACACATTAAAGATACACACAAGCTACTATTGTGTTTTAAAATTAAGGAATTCTAACCCACTTTAATCAATGCTTTCATAATGTTTCTGAAAATTAGGTGATAATCAAGACCAAATATGTTTAGTATACGTTAATATGTTAAAAACACCAATAGAGCCGTGAACTCAATTTTCATCAGGCAACAAGTACTTTGCATCATTGCGTATCCTGTTTATCTCACAACTGGCTGTGGGGCACTAACAAAGTCATATCAGTTTTCAATACATGAAGTACTGCTGCCTCAATTATTTTTACATTGTTTAGCAGGTTTTTATTATGTTAAAAAGAAGTGAAATAAACTATGGAATACTAAAAACATCAGGGAAGTCACCTGCACATCCAGTCTCCACTCCAGACTGTGGTAGCTAGGAAGCCTTGGTGCCAGCTCTCCAAGAATGCTCCTGATCTCTTTCCTGTTGTCAAGGTATAGCTGGAGCAAGGATTTGTTCAATTCATCTGAGAATCCCAAAACATGAATGGAATCTTGGAAATCAACCTCAGAAATCTAGAAATAACAATTTAGGCCTTAATATGGAACTATATAATTATTGTTTCTTGAAAACCAGGTAAAACTGTAACCAAACATCACATATGCTATGGTGCAGTTATTTTCCTGCAGGAATGTCCAAGTACAATTCTACACCTTGGACAAAACAAATATCCAGGCTTTAAAGATGTTGACGTATTACTGCAGATTTGCATGAGATTCAGGGAGTTTTTTTAAAGAAGAACATTCGACCCCCTCACATGTAAGCCTTCACATCAAAGGCCAAAACACAGCATGAGGGAGCACCTCAGCTGTGTCACAAGGCAGGACATGCTGCATGAATCCACTTGTCAGGGTGCTACTGTGCCACTGATAACCAGACTACAAACACCCAGCAGCCACCTGCATGTGAGCAGCACAAGGCACAATGTTCACGCTCCTGTCCCAAGGGCAGGAGAAGCTTCACAGGTCACGGCCTTTGCGCTGACTGCAGCAGCCTGACGCAGCATTGGGAAAGCTGTTACTGACTCCACAGAAAATGCCATCTTACCTCTCCAATGCACCACCCCACAAACACAGTCTGTAACCAACCACATTCTACCACAGTGCACTATAACCCGTCAGTCAAGAGTCCTTGTTTCAAGTAAAGGCTCTGCACCATTTCCATCCCCTCCCCACCTCCTCTTGGGAGCGTGAGTTTAATCTGGCATTCCTTGTCTCTGTATCCCTTCTCCATGTAGTCATTGCTCAAATATTCTACTATATCAATAGTTATAAATCTTTCCAATGGAAACAGTAATTGTCCAACTACTAATCTTTTAGTATTTGCTTATACCCACTCAAACTTTTGATGCCAAGAGCTGAAAAAGCTCTCAAACCCACATTGGACAAAGACAAGGAATGCTGACCAGGGGGCTAGTCTAGCCCACATCCTGTACAGTAGCTGAACAACAAACTCTTCGCTTGAGTTTTATTATTTAGAGCTTAATCCTGAAGTGAGTTTCTCCATATGTAGTAAATTACACTATTTGTCAAGTTTTCACTTCAGATACTGAATACAAATTCCAGAGTTATATATGCAGATGCAATATTTCAATAATACAACAGCATGAGATATCTTTTTCTGAAATTAAAACACTACACGTCATTAAAATTTTGAGCTATGTTTTCCCCATTTATCAGTATTTTTAGAGGTCTAAGTGTTCAGAAGACATCTCTTGAGTGTATTCCCCCCCTTACGGAAAGGTATACTTGCCATAAGCTTGGAACTCTCAGTAAGAAGATACACTAGTCCTTCTACCCCGTGCTGAATGGTGTCAATGCCAATGTTGAGCTTTCCTTTAAAGAAAGCACAAAGTGCTTTACTTGCTAACTGCCACAGCAATGAGACTCAAAGCTGCAAATTTATCCAATGCTTAACGTGCAAAATATGTTTAGGAAAGAAAAAGAGAGTTTCGCACCCTTCAAATAATAATGTACAGCATGTCAGAAACCCTCTCAAACCAAACCATCAAGAGCAAAAACCTAAGAAAAACACAAACCAGTGTCTTATGGCATGGTACAGAGAAGGCTTTGGGTCGGAAAAGAGATCTCTGTAGCCCTCCCCACAGCGGGCACGAAGCACCGACCCCCGCGATGCTGGAGCTCCATGCCGCCGGCCCGTTCCCTCGGCCCCGCACCGCCGTGCACCGGGGACTCGGGGGTCCTTCGTGGCCGGCGCAGAGCCCACCGCATTCCCGCCCTCCTGCCGCGAAATCACTACGGCCCGGCCCGGTCCCCCCGCTCCCTACGACCCCGCTCTCACTGGCGGCGGTCTCACAGGCCCGCGGTGCCGCTCCTCGCCGCAGCTGCTCCAGTGCCAGGCGCCCCAGCTCGCCGATGGCTGTAAAGATAGAGAGAGAAGAGACCCCGCTGCAGCCCCGGCCCGGCTCGGTTCCCTCCCGCCCGCGGAGCCCTCGCGGCCCCGACCTCCGCCGCCGGCCCGCGGCAAACAGCCCAGGTGCGCCCGGTGCTCCGCCGACAGCACCAGCAGCATCACCGCAGCTCGGCCACCACCGCCGGAAGGGGCGGTGCCCCGCAGGCGCCTGCGCGGGGCCGGGGCCTGCGGGGACGCGGCTGCGGCCGCCCTGGGGGCGCGGCAGCCCCGGCAGTCGGGAGTGTCCTGGGGCAGCGAGGCTGTGACTTGCCCGGGAAGCTGTGGGAGAGCGAGCAAGGGTTGTACCGGGGACGGACCGAGTGACGGCTCTCCCCAAGTGCGTGTTGCTGCAGCGAAACCATTCTTCTGTCTTACAGAGCTGTGCTGAAGCGAGGTAACAGATTTTGTGTTTCCTTTCCTTCCTGATTATTCTGTTATTCCACCTTCACGCAGCAGTTCAAGCCCACTTCCATATACAGCCCCGGTAACGCGGAGATCTGGCTGTGTAATCCAGACGCTGACGCTGCTGCTCTGGTGTGCTGAAACTACAGCAAAATGCGTGTCCCTTGTTAAATAAAGCCAACAACAACCAACCAACACCCCCCTAAGTTATTAAAGTTATGTATAACAACGTCTCATAACTGTTTTGCCTATAAGAGACAGTTCATTTTGTTAAACACAAAGGCTGAACAACTTTTGAAGGTTTTTTTAGAACAGAATGTTTGGAAAATGTGAGTGGAAAAAAAACATCACTGCATTTTGTTAACACCTGGAAGCACTAGCTTTTGCTCAGACAATGCTGCAGTTTTCTGCAAGACTGGCAGTCACAGACACAGGCTATCCCAGTGACTGAAGCAAGCTTCTTTATATGGAGTAAATTACACTATTAAAACGTTGTCAAGTTTTAGCTTCAAACTCTGAATACAAATTGCAGAATCATACATGCAGATGCAGTTTCAATAAGACTCCTAGGTGAAATGCTGTGTGTTCCAGCATAAGTTTTTTCAATTTACAAACTTAAAAATTGTCATAGATATATCTACATGGAAATATTTGTAATGTTATGGCTGGGAAATAGGCACAAGTTCCTGTGAAGCTGGTGGGAGTCCTTACACTCAGGTTAGTTGTCTTCTCCTCTCTCGGCCGAGAGTTTGGCTTTAGGATTTAAGACAAGACATCCTCCAGCCATAGGAACTCCACATACACATCCCTACGCCCGTGCTGCTGCGTGCTGAGGGCTCCGCCTTGGCCCCGCGCGCCCCCTGGCGGCAGGGCGGGAGCCAATGCGGAGCCACGCCCCCAACGGAGTTAGGCCCGCCCCGCCGCAGTTGAGCGACAGCCCTTGTGGCCAATGGGTTGTCCCGAGCCGCCGCCCGCGGCGGCGGGCGGGACTTCCGGCGCGGGCGCCGATCGCACGGAAGGCGCCATGGCGTCGGCCTAGGCCGCCCAGGGACCGCGGGGCTGCGGGCCGCAGGTGAGCGCGGGGTGGGTCCCCCGGGCAGCAGGTGAGTACTGGGGCGCGGCCGCTAGGCACCCTGGGCGCTTAGGCTGTGCGGCGGCTGAACACTTACGGGCCTGGTGCTCCATTGCGCAGCGCTTATTCGCCTCCACCCTTGGAGTGGTGAGGCGGGGCCCGGTTCCGCGGGCGGCTTAGGCCCAGCCAGGTCCGAGCCCAGCTGGAGCGGCCACGGTCCCGGCACTGCCCGGGACCGCGGAAGGGAGATGAGCAAAGCGGAGCGGAGGCCTCTGGAGAGCTCCCCGAGCGTCACTCCTGGCCCGGTGGAAGCTCGACCCCTGCTCGCGCGTTTCGTCTTTGCCGGGTGTATGATTGTTGAGACTGGCTGCGCTCCGAGGTGCTGGTTAGGTTTGCAGGATAACGAGCAGTGTGGAGTCTGACTGGCTGAAAGCCCAGTTCTTAGTAAAAACGGTAAAATTAAGGGAGAAGAATTGTTCCTGCATCTTAACAGGTGTCAATGCTGATCTTTCCGTGCGTCACTGTCCAGTTTTGTGATAGGTCTGAGGTGGAGATTTGTGTCAGTAATGATATGATGGCATCAAAATGGAAGAATTCAGATATGGGGGGATTAGAGAATGTGAGTGAGACTTACTGTTATTAGCTATCTAGTTTTTGTTCCTCTTCTGCTTATGAAATTTTGGAAGGTGCAGCCCAATCTACCAAAATATTTGGAATTTGTCACAAAGTTTCTGTATGTTCATATGGTTTTTTGTGATTGCTGTCAGGATTATAATATTATTTGGCTTTTAAATAATAGAGTTTAAGTTTGTTTCATACAGATGTACAAGTTGTTGGTTTTTTTCAGAAGTGGGAGGGAAAAGCTGTTTTACTGAGAGAGCTGAAACATGAACAGGGAATTGCTTTGTGTTGTATTCTGCTCTGAAACACATTTTAAGTTGATTGAGATACAAATGTCTGAAAAATTCATTTTTATGTGTGGTTTGTGAAGCCTGATTTGTGAATATTTGCCAAAAGCTGTGAAAGTTCTTGTCTATGTCTCAAGCTGTGTAACATCTTTGTGACCTCTATCTTAAATGTGCTTAGTGTGTTTACTTCAGGGGTGTCTTACTGCTCATAACTATGCTGGTCCAGCACACTCCACATTTTCTCCTCCTCATTTCTGTCCTGTTCAGTCCTGTGACAGAGGGGTGCAGCACCTCAGGCTCAGTTTGGTTTGTGAGTTCGAGCATGGAGAGTGGGAAGAAATGCTCAAAGTTAAGGACAACTTTGTCTTTACACACTGACAAATCAGGTGCAAAGTGCGGAAGGTTACTGCAGTCAGGTTTAACTTATTTTATGTGATTTACAGTATAGTCCTTTTCCACACATCTGCATTTCTGTGTGCTTTGAGCTTCCTCCCTCAGCTGAGAGGGGGCATGCTTTCCAAAGAGCCATGGAATTTCAGGAATTGTGAGGCTTTTTGGCTTGCATTTGAGGCAGCAGATCCTGAGCATAGAAGAATTTGTGTGTATGTAACTTTGACCGGGAAGACTACACTGTATATGCATGTTGTTTGCAAGCACCACTTTAATTCTGGTATTTCCTAACCTTGCTTAATGCTCTCTTAGTGCTATTCTCTGTGCTGAATTTACTTTGTTGGTTAAAGTGCTGTGATAGCTTCAAGTGTATTGTTGCTTCTGTCATAGTAAAAATGGCTGTATTTTTGCAACAATGGTTCTTTTATCCTTCCAGTTTCACCGATGTCCTCTTTTTTAGGGCAGGCTGATGAGAGAAGGTGATAAATGTTAATTTAGTAATAAAAGTTCATTAATTTTGTAACTCACTACCATTTCTTTCCCGTGAGTGTAACTTCATTTCTGTGAACCAGTTGAAAATTTCACAAAGCATTATATGTCTGATTCTGACCAAGTTAGAATCATGAGAACTGTTTGTGAAAGTATCAGCTGTTTTCTCTAAATAGTAATAATGAATTCCAATTATCTTCATGTTAGCTTAAATCAAATCTTTCTCTCTGGTGTTTGCTTTAATGTTGAGAACTTCACATCATGCGACAATGCTTTTTGCTTGCAAAACCCATGAAGGATAGGTCAGGACCGGAATTCTTAGGTGTTTCTTGATTCTGAAGAAGAAAGTAGTAGTGTTGGCTATGATTTCCCAGTTAAGTCAACAGACTGTTTTCAGAAGAAGTATCTACAGTCAAATGAAAACAAGTTCACATGGAACTATTTATACAAGAAGCCACGATTTGGAGGTTTTTGACAAAAAATTGCTTCATCAAACGTTTTGGATGACCTAATTGAGTTGTTTGTGAAGTACTTTTAATTACTCTAGTAAAAGAAGTTAGAGGAGTTTGGATAATTATATTATTAAGCGCATACTGTCCACTTTTAAAACTTGTCTGTTAATTATTTTAATTCTTACATCTATCTTGAAATCAGAAATTGATCCATTTCTGTTGTTTTGTGTTGCAACTATTTTGTGTAATTTCCAGTAATATCTTACTTTGAGACTGGAAGAATCTCTAGAGAGACTTAGTCATCCATCTGTGGACCATACAATTCTCTTACATTCAGTAGTGAAAGGGGTTAGATTTCCTGCTGAATGTAACACTTCATTGGTGCTTGTTTTGTACCCTTGAGTATGAGGTGTACTTGATCGTGTATATTTAAATTCTGAATGTTGGGTTTTCTAGCTTGATCATGTTTAGGTGTGAGCTTTTATAAAGGGAATAAGATACTTTGTGCTTTCTGTGTTCTTAAAGAGGTTGCTTGTCCACAGTCATGTTGTAGCTCAGCAGGAGAGAAATCTGAAGTTCCTCTGTGGACAGCTGATTGTTGTGCGTCTCCAGACTGCATTGTGCCCATAGCAGCAGTACAGACAGGGATGGTCAGTAGTGACACCTGGGTGCAGAGGCCCTGCTCTGTGGTGCTGGGTTGTGGCTTTTAGAAGCGAGCACTCAGCTGGAGGTTCTTCCTGGCTGCTGGGCACTCACAGTGACTGCCACCATTCTCATGGGGCTGTTCTTGATGGCAGGGACTTTCTAGGAATTAATAATGGTTAGGTTATATGCACCTCTCTTACTCTGTGCCAAAGCAGTAAGCAAGAGGCTAGTTGGGGGAGGCTGCAATAGACCATGGAATAGAAATGGAAAATTGTCCTAAGGAGTTTTTGTTGTTTAGGTAGTCCTTGTCAAAGAAAACCAAAAAAGTAGTAGTTCAAGCACTAAAATGCATTACCTCCATTAGAAGTTCTGTTAAATGATAAACTTTAAATAGAATAAACTTTCTATATGAAAAAGTTCTCTGTCATTCTCTTTTAAGACTGTGTCCAGCAGACAAAGGCTGTTGTCCATCCAGGTGGATCACAGCACAGAATCCCACCAAGTCTTTTTCTCTTTGAGCTTGTGTTGCTTAATCTGTCCAGCTGAACTCGGTAGGATGGGCAGATTGTAGGAGCATGATAGAGAGATGAACAGTAATTGTTGTCTCTAGAGTGCTGTAGATGGAAAGGCTGTTAATAAATGATCCAAAATATCTTAAACTGGCACTTTGGTGAAGCTGCATTGGTGGGAATTCTGCTTTAATGAAATAAAGATGATAGAATATAACATCTGGGGAAAAGAAAGTGAAAGGGTAAAGTCAGTAAAGATGTAAGAGAGAACAAATGCTAGTTTAATTTTTTTAGGGGAAGAGAGGCATGGAAGTAATCCATCCTGTATTTTGGGAACATCCAATAGGATAGAAGCCTCTACATGTAGCTCATGGGAAATGGAGGAAAAATTTGGGCATCTTGCCAGGATTCTTTCCCACCTCCCAAGTCTTTGCTCTCTGAAAGTCTCTATCCCTTTGTCAGCTAACCATTCCTCCAGTTCAGATTGCATTTCTCGACAGCACAAATGGAGGCTAAATCTCACCTTCTCACCCGTTGCTGCAACTGGTTTTGGATGCTTGACTTTACAATTTTGCTAGTGGAATTTTTACCTCTGAGTGCAGACTATGAAATTACCTTGTGTTTGTGTTATGAACTGAAAGCTCCGCATTGGATGAAATGCCTATGGACACATGGTATTGAACATTTGAGATAAAAGTTTGCAGAAACACCATTTCTTACTACATTAAACATGATACTGAGTGGATGTTGCAAATTTGCGCCATGTTGTTCATGAATTGTGAGAGCACAGGTTTGCAGGTCCTATAGTAAGTGTGGAGGAAATTGGTCTTTCACAGACTTAATCAGTCACAGAAATTACATTTCACCATGAATCATGTTTGTGATCTAGATCAGGACTCTCATTGAAGCCAGAAGAATAATTGTTTGGAAGAGACGAGTGGAAAGTAATCTGTAATTCATTTCAGAGAGCACCGAGTCTCTGAACAGCAGTACTGGGGTGTATTATGTTGTGTTAGATTTTTCTGTGCAAGAAAGAATAGAAATGTTTAGAATTCAAACATTCTGTCTTTATAATATTTGTGTTGTATTTGATGGGACAAATTCTGTGGTTTCAAACACAAGTATGACCCTAAGCCTAATGGAATGAAATCTATTAACCATTGTAGCTAATGCACGTATTGAATTTGAGGGGGAGTTCAAAGTTCTGTTCATGCAAATGTTTGGTGTCCTTTTGTTTTGTTCTTGTTTTGTTTGTTTCTTGGGATTTTGTTTTGAGGGTATTTTGTTACTCCCAATGACTTAAGTAAGAGTGCAATGTCATTGCTCATACAAGGAAGGCATTCAAGTCCTTTGTTTATTTTTGTTTATTTAATACATTTTAAAAAAATCTTTGGCAAAGGAAAAGTATTAAAATGTTTGGTTTTGTTCTTGTAACCCGTCTCCCCGCTTTTTTTTTTTTTTTTTTTTTTTAAACTGACGAATGATAAATGAGCAATCTAAAAGCACAATCTAATCTGTTAGGAAGCAAGCCCCCTCCATTTTCCGACACAAGCTGTTGGGGTTTGCTCCTGGTTTTGTTGTACATTTATTAGCAAAGCAGAATTTACTTCCTTTTCAAGTCATGAGCTTGGGAAGTGCACCTAAGCAAATTTTACATAATAGTTGTGTCACTTGTTTTTAAAGTTCTCAAAAATGCACATGCTTTCCAGGAGATCAGAGCTGCTGCCCAAGGCATGTGTCACATTGGAGCGTCTCTGAGTTTCTCGGAGGTTGATAGAACTGGTTTTTCTTAAACTTGGTATCACATTGCTTTTGCAAGTGTATATTTGGAATACGTACTTTTAGTGGAATTATTCCAGGTACATCAGGAATTTTGCTGATTTGGATTTATGCTAGAAGAAGGGAAGTTTAAAATGTGTCTAAGGATGATTAGTATAATGTAGAATGTTCATCCCTTTGTACCCCTTGCATTGGTTTGTGGTGCCTAAAGCCTTTTGAAGTCTTGCTCTTAAAATTTTTGTAGTTTATGCATGCAGTCCCTCCCATGGAGGTTACATGCTTCTAGCAAAAGGAACTTCTAAAGTAATCATAATAACTAAGATTATTTGTTTCTCGAGGTATACGTTGAATAACATTTTGCACACTTCTTTAGCAGAAAAGTTTTAAGTGTTCAAGAGTCCCGTAAAATGACACAGGAAAGTATTTGCTGTGTGCTTTGACTCTGATTCTTTTTTTGCAGGTATTGAATAAAATATGCTGTTGTCAATAGGAATGCTGATGTTGTCTGCCACTCAGATATACACTATTGTGACTGTGCAGTTATTTGCTTTCCTGAATCTTTTACCTGTGGAGGCAGATATTTTAGCAGTAAGTATAATAATATTTTTCTAAATGGATGAAATCTCTATAAAATTGAATCATCTCTTCAACTATTCTATTAATGAATCAGTTAATAGAATAAATGCTGTATCAGGTTGCTTGGAATGGAATTGCCTTAACAGTTTACTTCAATAAACAATAAGTTGTACATTTTCAAATGGGTTTACAGATGGTTTGTCAGGTACCATGACAGTGAAAGCACCTAATTCCCATAGTCATTTACAAAGGTCCACTCTGACCAGATGTCCTGTAGACTGTTATAACCCTGTTAAAAGAATTCCATGCTTTGATTTAGACAGCAGTTTAAGTTTTGGTGATGGGTGCTATTTTCTAGGGTTACTGAAAATACATAAATTATCTTCTATGGCTAGTGTAATTTATTTGTGTGTGCTGGAGGCCTTGTCAGTAAGAGTTTTTGTGTATATTACACCTAGATGTAATTTTTAAGTAGCTGAAGATACCTGCTGTCATTAAGGAAAGTAATTTTTGGGTGTGTAGAATTTGAAATGATCAGGTTAATAAACAGTATAATGAACACAGATCAGTGGTAAAAGCTGTTGCTGTGCTGTTTATTACCAATTCAATATATTGTGGCATTTTAAGGAGAAAGTTATAAATGTCTTTGTAGGATAGAGCTTAAGCTACTGAAATAATTAAACCTAATTACTGTAGGCTGCTTGTTCCAGTGATATGGAGAAGAGTTGTTAATGTCATACCAGTTTTGGAGAACAGAGTGACAAACTCTAGGAGACAAATATTAAAATAAAAATACTTAAAAGTTTGCGGTAAAGTGGGGTTGATGAAAACTAAAGCGTGTTATTTGGATTCTCAGGTTGTTACTATTGTATAAATGCTTCTTGTAGAAACAATATAAAGAAACAATGCAAATAGATAATTGCTTTATTATGGCACTGACACCACCATTTTATTGTGAAATTTTAAACTGTCTTCCTACGGTAAACACAATTTCCCTTTCCTCCCTTTTCTCTGTCACCAAGCCTGTGCTTCCTCTTTTCATAAGAGCTTAACTTTTGTTCTTGCTTCTTCCTCTCTTAGAAAAGTTATTTAAAGCAAAAGAAACAACCCACCCCAACATCAAAAAAGAAAAATAGGGCATTTTGGAAGTTTAGTTTGATTTTTTTTTTCTACTTAAGCTTTTGCGTGTAGTATTCTAAAATAATTCCATGTAAAAACAAAGTGTCTTTTCTTCTTGGATATTTGGAAGTTGCAGATTTATTGTGAGAATATCTTGAAGGCAGAAATGAAGAGATGAACTAGACACTAAACTTCTATACAAAGAAGCCAGTGGAATGCTTAGGAGATGCGCAGAAGAGGGAATGTTTGCACTGTGTCACATGGAATTGCTGGTGTACAGATCACTTACAGTCTTGAGAGATTTCACGGTTTAATGATTATCCCTTTGTTAGCAAAACTCTTTCCAGAGTTTTGGGTTTGCCAAGGAAAGAAGTTCTTTTCCCTTTTAATTTGGGAGCGGTTTTATGCTTCTGTGTTCTCGTGTAGTTGCAGCCTCAAAGGGTCATGTCTGTGTAAAGTGCTGTTATGTGCATGTGAGACAGGATTGGTTATTTTGTAGAAAAGGGGTAAAAAGAAATAGGTTTGTGATGAACTCCTGGCTTAAGCGGGGGCTTGCCAAGTGGTTCAAGGGAAAACTGACAGTAGCACGAGCTCAGGACATTTTGAAGAAGGTGGATGGAAGAAGGTGGTGCACTGGTGCTCTCTGTGGTGGAAGGTCAAGAGGAGAGGTTGTGTGGAGCACATTGGTTACACAGAACAAAGAAGCTTCCTTGAAATTTGGCTCCATTCCTACCTCTTTCCCCTCAAAGTTTGTGGGAAGAAGGCTCCTTCAAAATGTTGCTCCTTTGGAAGACTTCAGATAAATCATGGCACTGTTTTTCTCTGAACTATAATTTGAGCTCCCTTGTCTAAGCCTGGCTTGTAGGAAACATCCCTCTGGAGCAAACACGATCCTTACGTGGCTGTTCTGTGTGACAGCTGGATGATATGATGAATAGACAAACACTTCTGACTCGCTAAACTGTTTAATTAAACAGCTGATGCACGTTCAAGTCAGTTAACTGTAGAGTTCACAACTTTTGCAGGAAACGCTTTTTTTTAATGAAAAAATACACCATACATACGCTTAGCACTTTTTTTTGTGTGAATTCTGCGTTGGTCAGGCATGTTATACAGCCAGAGAAGATGAACAAAGAAAGGGGGAACAAAGCTTCCACAGATTTGAGGTCTTTTACAGTATTTTTCTGTTTTAAAATGAAAGCTCATAGTTATTATAAAACAAAACCGAAGAGATACTTTTCAGCTACTAATCCGAATGTATAGCAGGGAATTGAGAAGGGATGGCATAGGGAGGCTATTCTTTGTCTACAGTGAAGCACCTCTTAAAAGCTGTTCTTTCCTGTACACCAATGAATTCAGGGCAAAACACCCACCACCACCATCCAATGAAAACTCCACATCCAAATGTCCCAGCTCTTCAGATTTTTGCTCGCTTGGTTTGTTAGTAGTTTCTGTTCTGCTGATATGATGGTATTTGAATTTTAGGCAGTAGAAAGAAAAATTTACCATATAAATAATTCAACAAAATATCTGTTACTTACTTTCTTGTTTTGACAGCTAGATAAGAAAAGAATGATGTTACCATGTGAGTAGAAATAGGTGGAATAAACAATTTTGTGATTTCATTGACGTGGTCACAGGATGTCCTATGTCTGATAAATGTTTTAATCTAAAAAAATACACAGTGTTGTTTGGTTTTGTTTATACTTGTTAACTATTTCTGTCTTGCTGGAAACCTAATTTTTTTGAAAAATTTTTTCTCTTAGTATAACCTTGAAAATGGAACCCAGACTTTTGATGATCTACCTGCTAGATTTGGCTACAGACTGCCAGCAGAAGGCTTGAAGGTAAACATATATATCTATATATATCTATATATATCTATATATATCTATATATATCTTGTGCTGGTATAAGCTGGGCTAGAGTTTATTTTCTTCTCAGTGTCTGGTATGGAGCTGTGTTTTGGGTTTGTGCTGAACACAGGTGATAATATAGAGATGATTTTGTTGTTGCTGATTATACAGAGCCAAGGTCTTTTCTGTTCCTCCTACTGCCACACTGGTGAGGAAGTTGGGAGTGCATGGGAGTCTGGGAGAAGACACAGCCAGGACAGAGGACCCAAAAGGATCAAAGGGATATTCCAGACCGTATGACATCATGCTCAGTATATAAAGTGGGGAGAAGAGAAAGGAGGGGACTTTTGAGTATGGTGTTTGTCTTCCCAAGTCACTGTTGTGTGTGATGGGGCCCTGCTCTCCTGGAGGTGGCTGAACACCTGCCTGCTTGTGAGAAGCAGTGAATGAATTCTTTGTTTTCCTTTGCTTGTGTGTGTGGCTTTTGCTTTTCCTATTAAACTGTCTTTATCTCAACCCACAAGTTCTTTAGCTTCTACCCTTCCCACTCTCTCCCTGATCCTGCTGGTGGGGGAGTGAGTGAGCAGCTGCACGGGGCTTGAGGACTGGATGGGGTAAAACCCCCACAATCCTTTTTGGCACCCAGTGTGGGGCACAAAGGGTTCAGGATAATGACAGATTTGATTGGGAAGTGCTAGATTGAATTTGAGTGTTGAATATATACAGAGAGAACTGTATCTGCTGAACGTTTCCTCCATAAGCTAGAAAAGATAAAAATTAAAGGAATGTAGGTCAAGGAAAAATAAGGACAGAAATTATTAATCAACTGCTCAAACAAAACAAATGTGCAAACAGATGTTGCCTGTGAATAGGCAGATTCTTTTCCTAAGAAGAGGATTGTGGTAGTCTTTGTCTACTTAAGGAGAATTTGTTGAAAATTTTTAACGAATTAATTAAAAATAGGTAAATAATGGAAATCTAAGGTAAGTTTGGTAGACTGCTGTTGTTTCTGTTTTGATGGCAATACTGATACATGGTGTCAGTTGCCTTGCACTGGAATCAGCAGATGCCAGACTTAATGTTGTTCTGATACAATTTTTTGAAAAATGTATTTGGAAGATTCATTGTCTCCATACAGTCATATTTTGGCAAGCCCTTTCATGTTGTGAAGGGTGGCAAGGCAAGAGAGATTTCCTTGCGTGTGGCCCACATTTTGTGCTGTGTAAAGCAATTGTAGCTCTGTTTTTTGGGAAGTTACAACTGTTGTCAGTTCGCTCCTCTTGTTGCATTTCTCAAGCTGCTGAATAGAGACAGTCAGGGGCTGCAGCTCTGCCATGGTGCCTGTGCGTTGTGCCCAGCACTGGGGCCAGGGGCAGGGGTTGTAATTGGTCCTGCACCCTCTCCTTACGTGGTTTCATTTCAATTGCAGTCCATACCCCATAGCAGGTGAGAAGGTCCGGCCATTCTTCCAGTGCCCCTTCAAGGATGGGTTGCACTAGTGCTCTTTTATTTTACTCTGTATCAATAAGTGGGGAAAATGCAGATACACATATATGTTTTTGTTACTTTTCTGTTAGAGTGTCTTCTTGAAATAGCATCATGTTGGGCTAGGGATGCTGGGCTGTGACTTGAGAAGCGATCATAATACTGTCAAGAGAAGGCATTTAGAAAGTGCTCACCTAGTGCTCATCTATTGAGTTAGCAAAAAAATTTTTTTTAAGTTTTCTTAATCCCATTTTCATTGACATGGAAAAACATGTAAGTATTTATACTATATGAAATTGTAAAATGCACCTAGGATTAGAGAAGACAGAAGTAAGATGTAAAGGTTTGCAGATGTTAATGGAACTGGAAAGGGAAAAACTATATTGACTTCATGCAAGATGATTAATGTGCAAAAACTGTCCAAGATGGATATGGCCATGGGAATACAGGTTAGGCTGTATCATTATTTTGCGCTGGATTAGAAATTCTGAAGACCCAATGTCTTCTGAAATGCAGCAGCAAGAATGTTTTGTGCAGCAGGATAATTACTTTTCGTGTCTGTAGTGTCGTCAGTACCTTCACTTTGAACACAGGAAGATGTGTAGGTGGACTGAGTGAAATTAACAGGAGAGAGATTAAGTTGAAAGGAAAATGGGAAGGAACTGTGAGAGGTTAAATAAATGTATCTTCCTTAGATAGTGATGATAAGGCACATTCTGCTCTTTCTGGGTTCTGCTAAGGTAGTAGCTGTCCAGACATACTGGTGGCACTAGTAACTGGTGTGAAGGCTTTTATTCCTTTTATCTCTGTAATGTAAGATAGAGGAGGTAGAAACTAAATTGTTTAAAAATAAACTACATATGGTGATGTTAACACTGTGAACTGGTGTCGTAGTCCTGTTGCTTAGAAAAGTACTTAAAAGCCAGATGAATATCCAGTTCAGTTGTAGTCTTCACATTCTCTGAGGCTGTTTGTTGCTGAGATTACGCAGCTGATGCTTTTTGGTGTGTTGTGCCGAGTTCAGCACCAAGGGGCATGCTCCTTCTTTCTGGCTGCCTGACCTGAGGTGCTCTGCAGTGACAGGAACGATTTGTTTCCTTTAGAGTCACATTTGTACAGTCAGTGTTAGTAAGTTTGTTCATTTTGGATAAAATGTATTTTCTCTTCCACTCCGGCAATTGAAACACTTGTCTGTGAGAAAGGTGGTTGTGTCTGGCCATCCAGGCAGTTTAGGGCTTGTGGGAAGTTCAGGCTTCCTTGCTTTTTTTTGCTGTGGAAGTGGCTACATGGAATCAGTCATGTGGCTGTGATTTATTTGTCTTGCTGTCCCTTTGAACATTGTATGAGGGTTTATGACTGAGATCTATATGCTTTTACAGCTTAGAATTCGTATACAAAAATTTAGGCAGACCACCTTGCAAATTCTGGAGAAGGGGAGTTTGTATATACACCCCTATGGAGACCATTAATAGCCCGTGAGGGCAGGGAGTTGCTTTTGTGTTACGTCTGTCTGTAGCCGTATGGCCCCAAAACTGCCTCTGCAGCATTATTAATGTTGCAGTGTTGAGAGTAACCACTATGCAAAAAAAAGAAGCTGGTGTTAAGGTAAAAGGGTGGATCACTCTTTATTTTTATGTTGCCCTTTTAATCCCAAAGGGTAATGAAGTACTGTGAGAATTCCTGTAACTCAGGAATTTCTCTGCAGTTCCCCTCAAGAAGGCTTCGTTTCCATGTCCCGTGGCTGTTATCATGGGGAGAAGGTGTGTTAAAGCTGTGTAGTTGTTTACTGACTATATGGAGAATCAGGGGGTGATTAAGTGATTTACCCAAGTAGTGAGTCAATTTAATACACCAAAAATAGATGTAAGGAGCTTTGATTCTGACCTTTTTAACTGTTAGAGAGATCTGTGTCTTAATTAAGGTAGATGTCATCACATGTGTAGAAATGATGGAGTTTTAGACCTGAATATTATACTAAAACTTTTTCTTTGCATTAAGGTTTTAATTACTTTTAAAAATTGCTATGATATTTGTTACAATAGGATGCAAATGGTATACTCTTTCAATGCTTGTGATGAAGATTTATTAGTATGCAAGTTGTAAAACACAATCTGTCAGATTCTATGGTAACTGGTACCAAAGCATAAATGTAAGTACTCCTCAGTTAAATAGTTCCTCGATTATAGACAGTTAAGAATGTATGGTAGCATTAAGGACAAGATGGTCCAATCATAGCTGGCCTTTGGCTTCTGTAGATGCATTTCTTGATCCGTAACACGGTGTTGTGTGATTAGTGTAAGACCTCTCCATAGAATGCAGTTGGTTCCCCAAGGGCCAGCCTAGTTAAAGTCGAGAAAAGACTTTGCATGGAGCCATGTGCAGTGAGTCCAGCAGTGTGTGCTGTATGAATTGGGGAGCCTTAGCAACCTACATTTGGCTGTCAGCAACTCAGTTTAAAATTTTCAGTGGTTATTGCTTTAGATTGTTACAGACTTTGTAGTGTTGTGCCTGTCACCATGAACTTGGCAAAGAACAAGATTGCTGGTGCAGCCTCTCTGCCAAAAATGATATTATTGCAAAACTAAATTCCTCAAAACAAAATTTCTTCTCTATGTTTTAATTAAACTTTATGAATAACATATTTTTAAAGTATAAGATTATATATAAAGAATTAAAAGTACGTTTAAACTGATGGTTCATATAAATATACACTGTGTATATATAGACTATCATACATATTTGTGTACGTGTATTATGTTTGTGTATATAAACTGTATATAAAAACTTACACATATTCTATATATTTAAACTGACAGTTAACTTGTACATTGATATGCAATTATGTATTTATTATATATATTTCTAAACAACTGATGACATCTCTATCTAAAGCTGTCGGTGAAAACTGAAAGCTTAGGATATATCTAGACATGTAGCAGTAATTTCTTCAGCCCACAGCAGTGCAAGTTCTCATGATCTTTATTTGCATGAAACACACTACTTTTTTTTTTTTTTTTTTTTTTTTTTTGCAATTTACCTCTCTTTAGCTATATGATAATTTGCAAGTCTGGTAGGAATATTCCTCTGTAAAATGCTGTTCTGCTGCATTAGTGTTAGAGAGGGTATTTCATGTGAAGGGTAGGCAAAACTTCTCTGGGTGTCCAGTCTGGATTTTTCTGTAGTTTGGTATCACAATATGTTGTGAAGAGACTTAACAAAGGGGAGACTAGTTAATAGCAACCTAATAGTTAATTAACTAACATTAAGCTAGCTAATCAAGAAGCTCCTTCTCAGGTGATCTAGAGAGCTGACCAAGGAAGCAAGCCCATTCTACCAAGGGGAAAAGGGCCAGCCCACTCCCTTCAGAGTTTGGACAGGCAGTGCTGTACAATGTGCCTCGTGTGCTACTGGCGCTGTTGTGTGTGGCAGTACGGAGTAGTTCTGGCACTGGGGAGGAGGGCTGAAGGGAGTAGTCAGCCTTGAAGTTGCAGCATTGGGGAGTGGAACTCATGCCGGCACATCCCATATTCAGGTGAGCGTGCTTCCTGTGAGAGAAGCTGTAGAAGTTTTCAGCAGATGTAAAGTGTGAGGTTATGAGAGTTTCAACTTCGACATTTTCAGTGGTGGAGAGCTCAGCCACCTAAAAACAACTGAAAGATTGCTTCAAAGTCGATATTGCCAGAATTTCCTACTTCTGTGAAGCTTTCAGCTGTAGTTTATTGGGTGATCTTTTCTTATCACAGCAAGCCAACTATTTTGTATGCTAGGTCGGTGCTGGGGTCATACATGGAACTTTGCTTGTGTTCTGTTGTTAATTGGTGAGTTCTGAGTTTGTGTTGGTGCTTCTTAGGCCATTGTACTTCTGATTTCTTGATTAGTCTCCATATGTCTTAGAATAATAGTTACACTATATTAATGTAGTATATGCCATCTTATTGTATCTTGCGTTACACTGCAAAGTCTGAGTATGATGGGATTAGAAAAACTGTATTTTCTTTCAAACTTTCTAATTCTTTACAGACATAAAGATTCTGATGAATCAAAATACATAATCAGGGAAGTAGCAGAAATCTTGCTATGGTATAGGACTGAGCTGATAATAAGAATTTGTTTAGCTATTGTATGAAAATGTGCAGTTTTCTTTCCATATACTTGCGTATCAACCCCTTTTGTTAAAGAGAAATGAAGCTTCTGTTTCTGCTCCTGTTTTCTAGGGATTTCTAATAAATTCCAAACCAGAGAATGCATGTGAGCCTATAGCGCCACCTCCTCTGAGAGACAACTCCTCTGGTGCTTTTATTGTGTTAATCCGAAGGCTGGAGTGCAACTTTGATGTCAAGGTAAGATTTGATTTCCCCTCACCCTCTGTTTCAGAGGTGCTTCAGAAAAATATCTGTCACTAACAGTGGAATAGATACTGATACGAAGGGGAGGGAGAATTTTATTGTCTCCAGACAGATAAAGCAGAGCTCACCAAGTCCAGCCAATAACCTACCTGTGACTAAACCCCATTATGTCAACTACACCCGAGCACTGAGTGCCGTGTCCAGTCTTTCATTAAACATCTTCAGGGATGGAGACTATCACCTCCCTGGGCAACCCCTTCCAATGTTTTACCACCCTTTCTGTGAAGAAATTCTTCCTCATGTCCTCTGGCACAGCTTAAGACTGTGTCCCCTGGTATTGCTGATGGTTGCCTGGGACAAGAGCCCTACTCCCACCTGGCTGTACCCTCCTGTCAGAGTTGTAGAGAGTGAGAAGGTCACCTGTGAACCTCCTTTTCTCCAGGCTGAGCCCCCAAGCTCCCTCAGCCACTCCTTGTGCTTCAGACCCTTCCCCAGTTCCATTCCCTTCTCTGGACATGCTCCAGCCACTTGATCTTTAAGGTCCCTTCCAACCCTTAACATTCTATGATTTTAAAAATGCAAAATTAGAATGACTTGTGTTTGACTGTGGTTTTCTTGGAAATTAACCTGATACAATGGGGCAGCTAAGGATGTCTTAAGAAAAGCAGGGCTCTTCAATTTGTTGTTCACTTTCGTGAACTAAAAAGAGATTCAGCTGGATTTGCTTTTGCTGCTGTGTGGTAAGTTCAGTTATGTGGTAATTGAAACATATAAATTCTACGTAGACTGTAGATTGCACCTGCAGAGGCAGGTTCACTGCATGTAATCTGCCTTCACATCAGACTTGGGAATGGCACATAGCCTGTCCTGGGGATCCTGCCACCGCGTGTGCATATGGCTCAGTGGGAAAAGAAAGGGGGACAAATGGCTACTTGCCTTTTGTTCCATGTCCTCTTTGTCTGTCTAATTGTTGTCCATACACTGACGGGACAGTATTGCTTCTGGAGACATGGTTAAAGGAACAGGTCTGAATTTGGAAGACTTCTACATTGCCGTTGAGAGGTCTCCATAGTCAGTCCTTTATGGATCATGTCACAGGAGCTCTGTATGTAAGAATTTTTGGTTACGTTTTATATTCCGTATGTTGATAGGAAAGGGGGTTCCCACTCATTTCTTGTTAGACAAAGAGCAAAGTAGCAAGTGGATCAGCATTTCCAAGGTGAGCATGGGTATCTGCATACTTTGTGCCCAGCGAATCCACATCTTTAGTATATTGTTAATACTCCTGCAGTATTGCATTGTATAATTGCATGCATAGTACAGCATTTTCCCTTAAAGTTTCTGCCAGAAAGTGGCATGTGTGCTGAGATGTGAGCTGGATTACCCATCAACTACTTGACCGACAGAATGCATATTTTAACAAAAATTGAAAGTTGTCTCTCTCTTTCTGTTTTATGTTGAAAATGACAAGTGCAGGTACATAGTTTTTTCTTGATTTCTTTATGTATGCACTATGGATATTTTCTGTGGTAATGCAATATTGGCCAAACTCCCAACCATGCATGTATGTTAACATCTTAAATGGATTTACTTTTTTTTTTTTTTTTTGTTTTTTGTAATATTGCGATTTCTCAAGGTGTCTGTTCTGCATTTTCCAGTAACATTGTTCTGATGTTTGAAATATAGTCATTAGCAATATGGGAAGAGAATCAATGTTGTTGGGATGAAACCTAAAAGTTTCTCAAGGTGCTCTAAGTGCTTTTTGCAGCTTGCAATGAGTTTTTTATACTGTGGCGGATGCAGTAAAAGCAATATCCAAGATGAACAGTTGTAATTTAGCTAAGTTTATGTTGCTAATAGTCACTGCAGTAAATGCCATTTACATGGACCTTGGATTTTCATTGTATTGATGAAAAGGGAAGTCTATATTAGTAATGTAACTGGTACACAGGATGTTAATAATTTTGTACCTGTAGTTATAATTTTGCACTTCTCCATGAGAAAGCTTCTTATACCCAGGCTTTCAGGTGAGATATTCCCCATCTCTAAAGCACAGAAAAGATACTGCTCATCTGACTTCATGAACTATCAAGTGGTAATTTCTAGATTACCAAAGTAAGTTAGTGCCTTTATTTTCAATTGCAATCAAATGTTTTTAACTACCCATAGAAAGTTTTAAATTCTAATTTTAATATATATAGATAGTCTGTCTGCAGACAATATTAAAATGGCTTTCTAAAAAAATAACTACATGAGTATAAGAATAATGATACAGTTTTGCTTTGAAAGGTGACACTTGGTTTATAAGTGCAAATTATGTTCATATTAATCACTTTGTCAAAGTGTACCTTATCTCAGAAAGCAGACTTTCACAGTCACTGTATTTGGAAGCAATATTCTTTCCAGTAAGTATTTTGTGTGGCTTACAGGTCTTAAATGCCCAGAGAGCTGGATACAAGGCAGCTATAGTTCACAATGTTGATTCTGATGACCTCATAAGCATGGGATCCAACGACAGTAAGTACAGGTATCACTTCTTCTCTCCTGTTTGAATATCATTTCACCGACTGGAAACAGCAGCACCACCAAAACCCCCTCAAAACCTCAACCACAAAACCACCACCACAAAAACAAAAACCACAACCAAACTAAACAAAAAACCCAGAGAAATCCTCCTGCTTTTGACATTTAGTAACAGGAGATGTTTGCATAGGAACAAATACATTGACTTGTGCCTTCTCTGAATGTTTCTTTTAATTTTCCTTCAAATTTTAGTTCAGGTGTTCTGGGCTAGATTTATATTACTGATGTGGAAAATAGCTGGTGTGTTGTTAATTAAGTAGAAATATAGGAAAAGTAGAAAACTCACATTTGGAAGGAAAAACTTTATAATAGGATATTTTAGTATTTAGAATCATGGAACCCTTTATAATATGACATTTTAGTATTTAGAATCATAGAACCCTTTAGGGTGGAAAAAACTTTTAAGATCATGAAGTTCATCCATGATAGTCATTCCAGTTTGTTGTTGCACTGTTAGGTACATCTTCCTGTTCTCTGGACAAATGGATTCTAGTATATCATGTGCACTTACTTGCAGTTTTTCAGTTGGAAAAAGAGTATTTAAAGACCGGTGCACCATTTACTATTTGGTTCTTGTGTTAGCTGTTCCAGTTTTGACCTTCATGGAGTGAATATGTTCAGAACATCTTGAAATCTAGTCAGAATGTTGGGTTTGTTCTGTGGTATGAGCTTTGTGTTTCTAGTGCTGTTACTGCTTTCTTTGTGGCATTTCTTTATTTTGTCCAGTTTTTCAACTTGTTCAATATGGAATAGGAAAATAAGAGGAAAATAAATTTTTTTCCAGTGGAAATGCCATTGGGTAAAGTAGGAATGAACTTTGACAAACTAAATGGGAGCTGAGTAGCTCAGGCAGTTACGTGAAAGGGGGTTTAATGAATTCTCAACCCATGTGAATCTTATTTTCAGATTTCACTGAGTAACCAAAATGTAGAACAAGTCCGCAACAAACACAGACCTCATAGTGTGAGGTACTGTTCAGCCATGTGTGCTTTTGCCTTGGGGAACCTGACTGCTTTGAGATGGACTAAACTCAGGTTACTTTGAGCCTTAAATGCGAAGCATTAGGGGGAGAATCAGTATAAAGTGAAGCTGAGGAGAAGGTTTTCTAGAATATGGGATTTATCTTTCAATAAGTTTTCATTTATTACTACCTTCACTGGTAAACAGAGAAGACAACAGTTCATCCAGTTTCTTGGGACTGAAATAAAGATGTGGGACTTGTTAATTTTCTTCTTTCTTCTTTTTGACCTTATCTAGCCACAGTTGTTTCCAGTATGTTTATTTATATTTGGGGTGAAAAGGAGGGAAGACAGATTAATTAAAACTTACAGAATCAGATCACAAAATCATGTAAGTTTCCAGAAATTCTGGAAATCAATGGAACTGTGTGATTTGCTTGAATATGAGTAAAGAATGGTGTTCTGGTTAAAATTATGATCCTCTTCTGTCAACATATTTTGGTTTTATGCTCCCTTTAACTATTCCATTAGGAATTTTGATTTTTCTACCTGCAATAAATTCCCTAGAAATTGTGTAGGAAAAATAATAGTACTTACATGAAGTAAAGCTGTAACATGCATGTCCATTGGTCTCTATGTCACTATATGTCTTCCTGTTGTGATAGCCTCATAATGTTCAGGTTGTATATATTGAGTACCCATAGACTGTCCATGTAATAAGTTTTATTTTCCTGCTTTTTTTTATACAGTTGAGATTTTAAAGAAGATTGACATTCCTTCTGTCTTTATTGGTGAGACGTCAGCTAATTCTCTTAAAGAGGAGTTTACTTACGAAAAAGGGTAGGTTAACTCACATGCAGCTGTGTTACTCTTTGCATTAGATCATTGTCTCTTTTGAATATTTGTGGCCTTAAAATAGGATGTTATGATGACAGAGGTTATAGGTGTTCCAGGTGAAATCTTGTGCCTGAGAGCAACCTGCCATGCTTTAGTAAATAAGAATGATTTCACTGTATCTTTTGATAGTCATGTTATATTTTTTTCATTCTGCTGTCAAAGCAGCCATGAGGTGGTTTTCCTAGTTTCTCTAGATTTGATTGAGGTCAGTAAATAGTTTTAACTCAAAAAACAGTTTTATCCTTTTACTTAATTGGCTTTATATTGTGTGGGTATGGACTGTATTTTCTATGTTGTTGTGCACAGGTAGGATTCCTGTAGTGTGTCTAATGACAATCTTTTGGGTTTTTTTATTGTATTTGTTCTTCAACTTGTTCATTAAATTCTCATTAATTTAGAAAGTGTTATCTCTTCCTCCCCACAGTGGCCATGTTGTGTTAATCCCAGAGTTCAGTCTTCCTTTGGAGTACTACTTAATCCCTTTCCTAATAATAGTAGGGATCTGTCTTATCCTCATTGTCATATTTATGGTAAGTTTCTTCTTCTAATAATATTTTTTTCTTTCAAATCATCAGGGAACTGTCACACACTGAAGTTAAAGGAAAGTATACAGTAAAGGAAGAGTGAAGCTGTGTGTACTGCACATATCTGTACCATGCTTACCTGTAATCATTTAGTTCCTCAATAAAACAAACAGGTGCAGAATTTTGTCAAAGGAATATCAGGAGCCTTTTGGATGTTCTCCGTAGCATGTAACTGCTTATAGGAATTGTCCTCACTGTCAATCTTACACTCCATGAGTGCTTGCTTTTTGGCCCCATACAGAGTGACCTGTCCTTGTACTCTTGTACACCGAGGGGATATCCCGATTTACCAAACGTAATAATCATTAGTCCCCACTGTTCCACAGTGCAGGGCTCACTGCTTTGTGCTGCAGATGTAGTTACAAGTGTGTGAGCACAGAGCCTCACAGCACAGCGCGTAGATCTCAGCACATGCATTGCCTGTAGAGGTTCTCAGTTGGGACATCTTTTCTTGAAATGGTAAGATAGCATAGCTACATATTATTTCAGGATACTTAGCATCCCATTTTTTGTGATCTGTGCCCAATTTATTATTTTACCTTTTAATAAAAAGAAAATAATGCATCAACTGTTCTATAAACAATTACTTAAAATATTTTTCTGCATTAGTATTTTTTGCACTGCAAGTTACATATTTCATTGACAATCCTGGGCATGTTTGGGCCGATTGCAATTGCAGCAGCTCTCTGAAAACAAAGCAGAATGATCACCTAGAGATGAATTTTTTTTTAGCAAAGCTTTTACTGTCTTTTTCAGTGTTCTGCTGGACAAAACCACCCCATTAAAGCTAATTGTGTACACAGGACGATGGGTGAGCTGTCGAAAGGGTCAGGCTCAGGGAGCTGCAGTGAAGGGGGTAACACCTGGCTGGTGGTTGGGCGTCACTGGTGCTCATCAGGGTTCAGCTTTACAGCGAGTTCTCTGCAGTGTTGCTGTCAGCAACCTGGACAGAGGAGTTGAGTACACACTGAGTAAATTTGCCAAGGATACTAAACTAGGAGATGCTGATTCCCTGGCGTATAGAGAGGCCTTCACAGAGACATCTCAATAGACTAGAGCACTGGACAATTAATTAGTGCAGCGAAATTGATCCCAGGGAGGTTCCAGGCTGGATTTGGTCCTCATTCGTTACTAATTCTGTCCCTGCCTCTTTGAGACAATCTTGTTTTTAACTAGGAGATTCATGTGAGACTCTGATTGTTACTAAGGATCTGGATTACACGAGAAAAACTGCAGTTTGTGCATACAGTTTATTGTTCAACTGTGGTGAAAGAGTCTGAACGAACAGTTTAGATTCAAGTATCCTTTGTTTGTTTGCTTGTCATCATATTTAAAAAAGAATGTCATATCACAGGTGCTAGATTTAGAAATTGAACAGAAATAGCATTAGGGACTGCTAAGAAAATGGAAATAGAATCTTTGTTATAGTTATTTAGAGAGCTTGGTATTACTAGTTATTTAGTTATTTTAGTTATTTAGTTATCTCGGTATGGGATAATATAACATGTAACAATGACTCAAAGCAAACCTTTTACTCATCCCCAACCTACTATTTTAGATAATATGAAAACAGTTCTGATGAATGTGGGAATAATTCTCTAAAACAGCTGTAATTATCTAAATCTGTAAGGAAAACTATTCAAACTTACTGAATTGTGTTTTGCTGTGTAATATGCTTCCTGCTTTTCACAGGCCTCAGTAGAGGATTACAGCAATGGCCATTATTTTATGGAGTATGGACATACCTTTTTCTTTCTCTTTCCTCCAAAAAAACCCCCTTGTGTATTCTCAGTTCCAAGTGCCATGTTTGTGGAGAACATCCTTTAGGCTTGTTTGGCTTCATCCTTACGTTCAGGCAATGGAAGAGGTTATTCTATGCTAGCTGGGGTTCCCTTTTGACCAACTTACTGCATAGCTTCATAAATCAAAACTTCTATTGTATTTTTTATTGGTTTAACATACTGTTCATGTTATCTTATGTCTGTTTCCAGATAACAAAATTTGTTCAGGACAGACACAGAGCAAGAAGGAATCGACTTAGGAAGGATCAACTTAAGAAACTTCCCGTACATAAGTTTAAGAAAGGCAAGTGGATCATTCATTGTCTAACTAATTGGACCCTATTGTTTTTAACACCAAAGACCCTCTAAATCAAAGGCATATTAAGTTTCAGAGGTAATTTTGAGTACACTTTAAATAGATAGTAGAGTTTGGAGTGAAAGCATACAAAACATTTGGCTTGACCCTGTTCTTGCTGAAATAGAGGAGTTCTAATACTTCTTTAATAGGAGCAGTGCAGACTGTGGCTGAGCATAAAAACATTGCTTAAAAAAAAATCAGTGCAGAAATTGCATTAAATTTCCTTGTACTCCCATTACCAGTGACCACAGCAGCCCCTCTGTTGCAGTATTTCCTTTATTTGGAACTGCCACTTCCAGTGCTGCATCCAGCTCTGGAATCATCAGCACAGGACAGATGTGGATCTGCTGGAGGGGATCCAGAGAAAGCCACGAATATGCTCTGAAAGCTGGAGCCCCCTCTGCTCTGGAGCCAGGCTGGAAGAGCTGGGGGTGTTCACCTGGAGAAGAGAAGGCTCCAGGGAGTCCTTAGACCCCTTCCAGTGCCTGAAAAGATCTGTCTGATAAGAAAGGTGGAGACAGACCTTTTTACAGGGCTTGTTGCAGTAAGACAAGGGGTGATGGTTTTAAACTGAAAGAGGGTGGATTCAGGCTAGATAAAAGGAAGTAATTTTTTTACAGTGGGGGTGGTGACACACTGGTACAGGTTGCCCAGAGAGCTTATGGCTGCCTTATCACTGACACGTTCCAAGGGCAGGCTGAATGAGGCTTGGAGCAACATAACCTAGCAAAAGATGTCCCTGCTCACTGCAGGGTAGTGGAATAGATGATGTTCCAACTCAGTCTATTTAATGATTCTATAATTATTCATCTGGAAACTGGTAAATACTAGTGACATATAAGTTGCCTGATATTGTAGAGTATAGAAACAAAGCTATCTTGAGGGTGTAATTTCTTTACCTTCCTAGAGGAGCGATCCTTTCAGTCAATCACAATACTTTTGTGAGGGCAAGAGCAATTCAAATTTAATACCAAGATACTCGCTGTTGCGAACATCTCTGTGGCAAGTAGGGAATGCGGTAACAAAAATATATGCAGTTGGCTTTCTGCAAAGTTCCAGTCAACAGGCCTCATTTTGAGTAATTCCACAGAATGGAACATAGACTGTATAAAAATCTGTTTTCTACACTAAAAGGGTTTTGGGGCAGTTCCTGTATTGTGGTTCTTTATAAAATGGTTTGTTTTGGTCACACAAAAGTCAGTGGGAGTTGAGAACTCATATATGATGTCTTTATAACAAAGTGAACACAGCAGAAAAGAGTCATTTACTGTGCCTGTAATATGATCGGTAGCAAGTCTGAATGTTCTGAAGAAAATAGCTCAGATGTGAACTGGTATTACAGAATTTATCCTCATAAACATATATATTATTTCCAAGCTGTCTTAACTTTCACCTAAATGGAATCTAGGCCAGGACTGAAATGATTTTTAGATCTGAAATGCAATGAAATTAAAGAGTGTAGCCTTTCACTCTTGAAAGAAAATGTCATAAATTCAGGGAAAATTTAGGGAAAAATAAATGGAGGAGTTTTTTTCTACATTGTAACTTTTGACACTCAATCGTAATGAGTGGTGAGGTATCTGATAAAGAATCCAGAATTTGGGTGTTGTTACAACCACAAGATTTTAAAAAACGGAAGTGGTTTTGTTAGGTGTCAGTGTGAAAGAGGAGCTCAACTTCATACAGTTGTCTTTGAACTACTTAGTGTACACATGGGTAAAAAGCCCAAACCTATGACAAATAGTAAGCTGCAAGAGGGCATGTCATTTTACGTAAATGCATATTTTCAGGTATCATGTGTGTTGGCTTTCTGTGTACGTATATGCAGATACATGTGATTGAGCAATAGTGGGTGACAGGTGTGTCTCAATGACTTTTAAAGAGCTTTGTCTCAGTAAGTGGAGTTCTGCAGTTTATTATGTATGCCTAAATTGATTATTTTTTTCCCTGAAAATGGGATTATAAGTGGTCTAATTACTGTTCATTACTGACCCGTCTGCGTGACTGCACAATTCGTTATGGTTTAATAGAGAAAACATAACAGAAACTCTGCCAAAGTCTCAGATGTAGTTTTGCATTTTGCATTGCTCAAACCACACATACGTGTGTGGGTAGGTAATTCTGTATTTCTGAAAATATTCTTTTTTATTTATATGTGCCAAGTAGTTAGAAGGTAATTTTGCTTACTAAATACTCTCCATACACAGTTTATTTAGCTAAGATACTTTATTTTGCAGCTATGTCCATACTTCATTTTTTCATGATTCTTTTGGTGGTTCTGAGTTAGCTTCTAAATTAGAGTAATGGGAGTTTGAGAAAAAGATATCTGAAAAGTGTCTGTTTTAGAAATTAAATTAGATCTTGAGGGGCATGTGGTCATGGAGCTGAAACAGCTTGGGAACTAGTCCAGGAGAAAGAAATCCTGGGTGCCAGTGAGGGCCCGTGTCCCTGATCTCAGCTGCTGTGTGAATCTGCCTCCCTTCCCCAAGCCACAGGGAGAGAAGGGACCTGGAAATAGCACCAGTTAATTGCAAGTGTGATGACCTGTGGGAGGTGAGGAGTAGGTGGACTGCAGCGGATGGACACTGTGGCCGCTGCTGGAGCAGCAGGGACAAGGGTTTGTCGGACATTGCTTTATGGCGAGGGCCTGGACTGCAGTGTTGGCGGGAGTGGGAGAAATACCTGTGGTGGCAGGAGTAGGAGGAATATCTGTGGTGGCAGGAAACTTTACCTGTACCTACCTGTCATAGACACGAGTGTGAAGTTCCACTGCTGTGTCATTTTCTTTTGAGGGTGCTGCTGTTCTTGGCCAGGGGATGCCCTGGGGAGATGAGCCTGCTTGAGAATAGCTGTCACTTTCCGGCACTGTTCTTTGGATTCCCCCAGAGTACTGCAGGATGTATCTGGGGTGTCCAACCTTAGGCAAGGTGGGCCACACCCCCTTTTTTCCCCTGAGGCGCTGTCCTTGGTGCCTTCCCTTGCTGCACAGTGTGTAACCAAGGCACAGGCACCCAGCACCACGTGTTGGGCAGATAACTGCCCATGTGATGAGATGGACTAACATGAAGTGGAGCACTTGAACCTGTGAATGTCCAGTCCTTCAACCAGACCTGTCCATAAAGTGATGGGAAAGCTGCTGCCACATGTGCTTACGGCCATGTGATGGGTACAGACGGGCTGGGCCAGGCTGGTTGTTCTCGGGGTTTGCACATCTAAAGAACACTTCATGGTCAGGGGAGCATGCAGCAAGAGCAAGTGGCTGCCTCAGGGGAGACATCACTGTCCAGCACTGCACTAGGACAATCAGGATCAGCTGTGTGAATACAATGCTCATGGTGTAATGGGAGAAGTACCATCAGGAGAAAGTAGCAGCACCAGATGGGTCTGAATTCAAGAGGTATATGAAAGAAGAGTTCACCAACTTTTGCAGACGTTAAGGAAACTTTCCTGTCTGACCATTCACTTGCAACTCTGGGAGCCCATTTCCATCTCCTTCCAGATGCTGTTCTCTTAGGAATTTGTGTCACACATCTAAAGCCTTGATGTAAAACCAGATTTAGGGAAAGGGGGAGGTTTGTCCCATTACCAGAATTTCTAGCTGAGTGTCCTGAAAGGCTGATTCAGAGTATCACTGTTGTAGTGGTCAAGTTTTATTTTCACCTCCAACCTGATGATTCCTGATCAGATGATGGTCTTCCCCCCACTCCCCCCACACCTTCAGCTTCTCTCTGACCATGGGATTCTTTCTCTGTGGTGTTTATAGAGAAGGCTGAATCCTCTTTCAGCCCTCAGATGGCTAGGTTTAAATTATCAGGCTCTTAAAAATTATTTTCCTTGCATAGTAGTTTCTCTGCTATGTGATCATAATCTTTCTTTGTTTCTTTTTAAATTAATCTTTGAGGGATGTGGAGGGCCATGTTGAGGACTGAACAGTACTTAGACCTCTGGGAGGACTGCTCTAAATGTGTCCTACTGCAGCAGTTTTCTTTTTCCCGTTTGTATTATCACATTAGGAATACTAGTGATCAATCACTGCACCCTGTTTCTTCTCAAATGTTTATAACTGATGAAATCCCAGCTAAAAATTCCCAAGGATGTAACTTGCCTCTTATAGTACTAAATTTAATTCATGTGCCATTATTCCAGATTTACAGATTTCTCTCTACTATCCCAGATGCCCTCTGGATAATGGCTAGTTAATCGTGTCTTGTATATCTGTAACTGATATGCGCCTTGGGTGTGTATCAATACTGCTCCAAAGCAGTTTTGTAACAGGACAGTACCAGTAAGTTTTCTCCAGCCTAATGAGCTTCCAACACTACCAGGAACAGCTTCCACTTACCAGCTCTCTCTGCTAATCCTCGCTGCCTTTACTTGACCAGGAGTAGTCATGTCACATACAGAACTTTCCTGGCTATTGTGGCAATGTCCAAGGAGAGAAGATGTGCCATATTTTTTTAATTCTGGAAATGGCCTACCTTCCTTGTGACCCTGCTAGGTTTGATCCTGTTTTCTCATTACTTATGTATCTTATAAAGGGCACTCATGAAGTGCCCTAACCTGTGTTATGGGCTGCTCTGGATAGGGCACTCTTGTCCCTTTCCACAGAGCTCATATGTACTTCCCAGAAGAGAATCCTGGGTGCAGAGAGGTAAGGAAGGCACCAAAAGGTTCAGGACTTTGCCTGGAGAGAGACAATCCACGTGTTTTGAGGAAGAGGGTTTAAGAACCAAACCATGGAATTTTATTTGTTCTCTCACTGCGTTGTTCTGCTTGCTGCTGTTTGGTCTCAAAACTTTGATAGGAAGCAATGAATGAATTCCTTATTTTTCTCTGCTTGTGTGCAGCTTTTGCTTTACCCATTGAACTATCTTTTTCTCAAAAGTTATCTCACTTTTCTCCTTCTGCCCCTTTTTTCTGTCCCTTGGGGGAAGCGAGTAGCTGGGCTGAAGCCACTGCAGGACTGGAGCAGGTCTGGAGGCCATTGTCTTCAGGAAAAGGGAAAGAGCCATGGGAACTGATGGAAGGAGCATGTTGTAAAACCCTTGACAAAAAAAAATGAAATGGGAATGCATTAACCTCTAGAAATTGTCTCTCCTTTGGTCATATAACATACCACACGAACCTACACTGTGTCAGTACTGTAGGTGCTGTGTATCCCATTTGTGAAGTTTGAGTTACAAAACACTGAACTTCCTCCTGCAGCCAGAGTGTCATTCTTGATTATTATTCTTATTTTTTATCCAGTTTTCTTTGTTGCTATTTTTCTGCCTTAAGTTTTGTCAATAATGTATTAAAACCTGTATAGTAAAGTGAATGCTATATTTTAAATCCTTTTACCTTATTTTCAATAAGCATGAAAAAATGTTGTAGAGATAGCACTTCACACAGTTTAAAATATTTTTATTAACCTTAAGTGAATGAGCTCTGGTTCCAGAGATGTGAAAAGTTCAGCAGTAGCTCTGCAGCTGGCAGGAACTGCCCTGCGTGGGCAGGGGGAAGTGGTGGTTCCTTCAGCCTGAGGAACAAGGCGGGAGAGCCCATGTGCGTGTCAGAAGGGTCTGCTGCCAGTCCTTTAAAGTCAAACTAATTCTCAGTTATGTGCTGTAGGAGATGAATATGATGTGTGTGCCATCTGTCTGGATGAATATGAGGATGGAGACAAGCTCAGGATCCTTCCATGCTCTCATGGTAAGCAGCTGTATTTTAGGTTTGAATTTAGATTAAAACAGCTTTCCAAAACATTGTCCAAAACCCACAGAGAATGTTTAGTGAGTGATTTATAAAATTTCTTTTTGCTAATATTCAAGAATGAATGTACAAAGTGGGAAAAGTGAAAGCTTGCTATCTCTTTTTAAAAGCTAAAATGCTAGTATTCCCACTTTGCATTTTTCCTTGGATGTACTCATGAAAGAAAATCTGGGCTTGATGCTGTCCCCTAAATACCCATATTCATTGTAATACTTCCTCCATTTAAAATATAGGCTTTCACTTTCCCCAATACAAATAAACCACAAAATTGAGTTCTTTGTGACCTGGAGGTGCAGCTGAAGGGATGGGTCTGTCCTGGAGTCTGCAGCCATGCACACCACTGCCTGACTGCACTTGGAAGTCAGTTAGCGAAATATTTTCCTGTGTCAGTCTTTCTCAAGTCCAGCCCACTGCAGAGATGTTACAGCCTTCTATACACAGCCAGCACAGCAGGTGACAGGTGGAGCTTTTTAGAACCTCAGTCATAAAACCAATTTCAAACTAGGCTGACAAACAAGGAATTCTCAGAAGAGAAAGAACAGGTCCATGGTGCCTCTCTCAGTGGGGGACTGCAGAGGTAACTTAACTTGAACACCACCAACCACCACCATCAGTTCGTGTGGAGAACATGTTGCCAGTGTGCTTGACCAGATACTAAACATAACATTGCTAGGCTGTGTAAATATGAGCTCTTTGCCAAGTAGAAGTCTCTCTTAGAAAGAAGAGATGAGTTTTTAATACCATAAGTGAGACACTTAAATACTTTTTTTTTTAAACACGGCCAGTCTAGTTGCAGGGCCGATTGCAGACCTAATTTAAGATCCACAAAATCATGCGGTAATGTCATTTAATAATGAGGTGCTTTGATACGTGTTGGTGTGGAGGTAAGAGGCAATGTGAGGATGATGATGGTGGGCATGCCTGCTGCAAAGGGATGGAATGGCTCAAAAAGCTTTAAAATTTGTTGTCAGATGTGGCCTGTTCTACTACTGCTCTCATTCACTCAGTAGAGAGCACAGGTACTCATTGCATATACCTATGTGACTGAGATCCTAATCATCAGGTGTTTTGCTACAGGTTATGTGCCAACAAACTTCGGACTAAAATTCTCCCGTGTCACTGAAGAGAAGCACGGGTTAGCAGGTTTCCCTGTCCTTTTCACTGTGATAATGATGTCCTTGTATTTTGTTTTCTAACAGCATATCACTGCAAGTGTGTGGACCCATGGTTGACAAAAACAAAAAAAACCTGTCCTGTGTGTAAGCAGAAAGTGGTCCCTTCCCAGGGGGACTCTGACTCGGAGACAGACAGCAGCCAAGAGGAGAATGAAGTGTCTGAGAACACTCCTCTGCTCAGACCTTTGGCCTCGGTCAGCACACAGTCCTTTGGGGCTCTGTCAGAGTCCCACTCCCATCAGAACATGACTGAGTCCTCGGAGTATGAGGAGGATGACAATGACAATGTTGATAGCAGTGATGCAGAAAATGGGATGAATGAAGAAAGTGTAGTGGTTCAGCTGCAGCCCAGTGAGGACAGGGAGTACAGAGTGGCAAACACTGTCTGAGACTACTAATGACCTATAGGTGTATGAACAAAAGGGTTCTTAAGGCTATTTACAAACCTTTGCATAGGGAATCTCTTTAATCTGTAATCCATTTGGTTTCTTTGATAGGAGCAGCAGTTCATGTAGTAGTACTCTGGTTAAATCATTACAGGTAGATTTATTTTTGATTCACGTATTCAGTCACACATTCTGTCTTCTCAAAACCAACAGTTAAACGGGACTTCACAATGCTAACGAATAATGTTAATAGTTTATATCAATAGAAATATCACAGAGACTCTAAATGTCTCTTGTTGAAATGGGATTTCTCTGGAAGTACTTTTATTTCTACTTCATAGCTACAACTGGGTCGTCCTGACAGCAATATTTATTACATGTAGATATGTGTTACCCCTTAGGCCCAACAAAAACTGTATTTGCATGTTTGTATAGTTTTCCTAAAAATTGTCACCACTGCTGAAAGGAAAACGTAGAACAGATCAATATTCTGTGTGCTGGTATGTCAAAACAAAACAAAGCAGAAGAAATTCCACTTTTATCTCAAAGCAATGATTCCAAATAATCCTTTGGAGTTTGCCATAGTAGCTGAGTTTAAGCAGTTACGTTGAGCAATTCCCAGGATGCGGAAGCCTAGAATCTATGTTTAGTTTTGAGCAATTCACAAGGTCAGGTCCACCATAAGCACATTAATTGTCCCTCCTTGCTACTACTTCATTGTCTGGTTTCCAGTGAGGAGGTGGCAGTTGGGAAACAACTGAGACAGAGGTTTTGTTCCATATAGAAAAAGAAGTTTAGGTAAGTATTATATTGATCCTTGGCTCATATACCTCTTACTAAGAGCATTTTATGCTGCATTAGTCTGCTAAATTGTATATAAAAAATTGTTTTCAAGTACCTAATTTGAAAACAAGTGCTTACACCTGTCTCACAGAACTCAGTACTTACCAGTGTATCACAAAAAAGGTAGATTCTATATAATACCTCTGTAACTATGTAGAAAGTAAAACCATGCATATACTCAAATGGAGATTTTTTTTATATGGCCTTGACTAAGGAAAGCTTGAAAGAATGTTAATAAACATGTTTTCCACTTTAAATATCAAAAGCAGTTTATTGAACTTTTGCATCACTTGAGACCTTGAGTACTCGGCCTACATTACTGAGGTTGAAGTGCTTTTGAAGATGAAGAACATGGAACTGTTGGGATCTCTGAGCAGATGTTTCCTGCGTCATACTGTGAATCACAGTACAAGGAGTTGCACTGACCAGTGCTGTGTGAAGAGGGTCTGAGTTATGCAGAAAACCTTCATTTTTGTTCATTTCTAGCTTGAGGAGGAGTTTGGACTGGCCAGAGTCTGTACATGTAGTTTGCCTGGGGGAGCATGAAGGAGGACCAGGGTACTCTGAACAATTCCTACCCAGCTGGCAGCGCCTGCAGAGCCACAGCCCCAGTGCTGGAACCCTGGACAGGCGATGGCAGGTGAGGTGGTCCCAGATGCGACTTCTGACTTAACACTCCATGCAGCCACACACGGTGCAATGCAGATCTGTTTTCTGGGCCTGGCTGAGAGGAGGGAGAGTTTATTTTGCACAATGAGTAAAAGGATCATAATGAAAGGATGATTCATCTCCAAACCACTGCTGCCAGCAGCCGTGGGGTAATGACAATCAGTGTAGTGGTGTATTTTCATCAGGCAAAATTCCCCTTCATCATGCATATGTCTAGGTAAGTCCAAATGGGAAAATGGTTTCTGAAAATTAATTACTAAGCTGAAAGATACTTCTTAAACTAGGTCCCTGCAGTTGCTGCGCGTATGTTTATTCATTGTTGTAATCCAGGCACCCCAAAATCTGGAGTTCCAGAACCATGAACTGACCTAAACTTTGTAATATACGCTCTTACGTAATTCTAATGCCTGCAATCATTTATGCTAGGAAAATTCACCAAAAATGCATTTGAAAAACTCATTTGAACAACACCTAATTGTTAACCAAGCAGAAGTGTCCAGGTGACATACACCCACTCAAGAGAGGGGAATTGGTCAGAAAGGAACAATGTCACACTAAGGAATGTGATGACAAGTACCTGGTGTGTGCTGCCAGCAGCTGCTCTGCCTCTGAGGTGGTGCTACAGTCAATTCCATCCACTCTGGCCTTACCACAGAAGCAGCTTTGGGAACATGCTACCGTCAGCCTCCTAACCAGGGAGAATCAAAGTTCTGCAGTCAAACGGTGAGTGCAACTTTGTGTTAAGACACTGAGCACAGCTTCACATGTGTTTTATGGGGGAAGCAGATTAGCATCCTCTGTACCAGTTACTGCTGAACAGGCATTTGCTCTGTGCTGTGGGTGTGTTGGTCCGTTCTAACTTTGGCACTGGGAGATCCAGTTCAGACACAGAGCCACTTGGCAATGGGAGAATATGAACACTATATATAGGAAGGTTTTAGTTAGACCCAGCTCTCATGCCAAGCAGAGGAGCCAGGTGCAGCTGACACTGAAGATGAAGGTGTGGGGGAAGGAGGGGAGAACAAAGGCATTTCCAGGTCCTATCCAGAAGCACCTGACTAGTTTGAGGGCCTAAGACGGCAGAGCCTTTCTACAGATTCGTGTCCCATGATCTGGGCTTGACTGTCCTCCCATCCCACAAGCTCCAGGGTTCACCATCACATCCCATTGGGCCTGTGTTTTTAGGAGTTCTCAGCCAAAGTAGCAAATACAGGTGCAATCCTGTAAGGTAATGGAGACTTTAAATCGGCCCCTTCTCTGGGTGAGGGGAGCACATTCCCACGCTAGGTGTATTGACCTGGGCAGGCCACCACAGACTCCTTTGCCAGGTCCTATGCGAAGTCTCTTTCACCTTGTTTCAGGAATGGTGTATTGGGCATTCAGAGGGCAGGGGAAACCCACACCAGAGAGCTGGATAAATGTGGTATTAAAGAGATGAGAAATCATCTCTTAAATTAAGATCTACCTCAAAGACTGCCTGGCTTTTCACTGACGTCATATTATCTCACTAATTATCATATTATTATACTACTGCTGTCCTGCAAAACTTAAATCTGCACTTAGACCTGAAGGTCTCAGAGGATTTCTGGGTGGGGGGGGGAAAAATTACCAACAGTCTGGTTTTGTTTGGTTGGAATAAATTTATTTCATCTGTCTGTAAACAAGGTGTTTTTAATAGTTATGGCATTTTTTGAAATGCATATTAAATCAGATGAGTTAGACTGTATCCCAGATGTAACAAAGTGCAGGGAAAGAAATGGACAAATCAGCAACAAGAATTTGTTTAAATCTGTACATTATCCACAAGGCCCAACAATAGAAGCAAATACTAGAATGTCCCTAAGGTAGTGCCAGTCAAAAGAAACCCTCAGAGTCAGTTAAAATCCATCTCACAATAGCAACAGTTCATTTTTTTTTTTTTTAAACAATAGTATGGCACAGAATACATATTAAAAAATTCATCACAAGACAGCCAAGTCAGTTATTCCAACCACTACCATCTCCCATTTATTCTTTAGTATACAGAGTTCTGCAGTTCTTGCAATGGACATACAAGTCAGAACCGTGCCTGAACTGAGTTTGGTTACAGACATTTCAGATGACTCGTGCACAAGGCAGCTCACTCCATCATTTCGGCAGCAAGGGTGTGACAGGTCAGATAAAGATTTTTAAATTTGAAATGGTATTTTGACAGTTTAGCTTACAAACTACCAACCTTCATCCAAACAGTGGCTTCAGAGCAGCCAAACTCTGCACCACTGAGTGAACTGGCAGAAAGATTGAAGCCAGTCAGAGCTCCCAGGGTAGCTGAAGGTGGCAGTTTTCCACAATGACATTGCAGTTTCATATTAAAAAACAAAAACAACACCCCCCCCCCCCCCCAACCCCCAAGCTGCAAATTAAAATTGGTCCTATGAGAAACTGAAACCAGACACACTCCAGCTGGTTATGCCAGGCTAGCTAGTGGCCACAGTGGCAGCCTTGCACAAGTCAACTACAGAACAGGAGCTGGCAAAAAAAAAAAAAGTGCCTGAGCTATTGTAATGATGGAATGTCTGGGGAATCCCTAGGATGGTGGCTTAAGGTCATGGGAGGAAGTGCATCTGTACCCTTTCATAGTTTTGTGATTGCACTTGTTAAGCAGTACAACCTTCAGACATCATCAAGAAAACGTAAGAGACTTAAGCCTGCAGTGAAGTGCAATGACAAAACTAATGTGACATTAATAGCTTTTGAGTGGCAAATTGGTTAAACAAACCAGGCACTATAAAAATGGGTGTAAGCAAACACATGGGTTTAAAAAACAGAAACAAAGAGAGGGACAGAAGTGAAGATATGCACGCACTTTTTTCCTCCCAACCATGCTCTGTGAAAGGAAGACTAGTGAGCTGTGACTTGCTCAAAGTGCTGAAGAGGCATTGATCAAATTAGATTGTACAATCGGCACCTTGTTTAGTATCTTGGTTTAGTTGTCAATATCACACTAATTGCTAAGACAAAGCAGAGCCTACACTTGGCATGTTCCCCTCCCAAGTTTCAAGTTATCATGCATATCATCATCGTGGTGGTGCCAGACGGGCTCGGTTACCTACAGTGGTTACAGAGATGAACGAGGGGGAACTGGAGTTATGACAGTAGGAAATGGGTAAATAAAAAACCACAAACTACCATCTACGGTCTGGTAGCACTGAGCACAAGCGGGTGGTGGTGCAGACAGCTGCTAGGTGGATGGGGAGAGGCTGCTCAGACATCAGACCTCCTCAGGTATAAAGCCAGTTCATATGCTTTCTTGTTGAGTGTCCCTCCATGGACACCTTCCTTTCCCATGACTATAACCAATGCTGGAGTACACAAGGAAACAAAACAGAAATGAAAAGAATTAAAGGGGGAAAAAAAAAAGAACACCTTTCCCCACCAACAAAGGGATACAAAGGAGACACAGGTTCATACCCCATCACCCTGCATTGCTAGTAAAGTTTCCAGAATGTAAGGTTTAAAGCTCACCGCCAGGAAAGTTTAATAGCAATCTTCCCCTAATACTTAACAGTCTGCCTAACAACTAGAACCCAGAGTCTCTCAAGTATTTTGCCATTGAGTATGCCTTCTTATTCAATCCGCCTCCATGGACCCCTTCTTTGCCCATTACAAAGACCAAGACTGAAAGAGAAAAGAAAAAAAGTTTTAAAAAGTGTGTTAGACATGGAAATAATGCAAGTTTTAGGCAGTGCAGTAAACACCCTCAAATTCAAGATTTAGTATTTGAGTATTAGGCTGGTTTAACAGTTTTGTTAAAACACAGATGTAGACAGGGCTACAAGCTATCCTCAGGGATTTTATCCAACTATGGAAGTTGTAAGAGTTCACTACTAAGAAAAATGCCACCAGCTATCAGAAAAGCATTACAGTGTCTCTCACCATCAGTCATCACCCAGCAAGGAAATCCTTGCTGTAGTTTAAACGCCTGTGGGGGCAGGGGTGCAGTGTGTGCACAAGTGTGACTGGAGAGTGGCAAAAGGAAATTCCCATGATCTGTGTTGCAGCAGTCACTGCTGGTATAGGAACCAGAGTAACTGCTTTGATGCTGGTAAAAAACCCCAAAGGTTGAGTTGGGCTGAAATCTTCCATGCAATAACACAACTATAAACCACACATTTTACATGAGACAAAACGCAGGAACAGTTGTCATGCTGAGGGCTCTCCCCACTCCCCCAGTTCCAGCAAGATGTCCCAGATTGTCTGGTAAAAGGAATACTGGAGGCTCCTCACCAGCAACTGCCACTGTGAGCTGCCATCAGATGTCCCCCAGCAGGGAGAGGGACACAGTGAGCACTGGGCTGCCGCAGGCCAGGGACTGTTCACCAAGCCGGGAATGCTGCAGCCAGTCTACCTACATGTGATCATACATCGGAGCCTCAAGTTGTGCCAGGGAAGGTTTAGGTTGGAAATCATGAAAATTTCTTCACCAAAAGGGTTATCCAGCCCTGGCACAAGCTACCCTGAGGAGTGGTTGAGTCCCCATCCCTGGAGGGATTTAAAAGCCATGTGGTTGTGGCACTTGAGGCCATGGGTCAGTGGTGGCCTTGGCAGCACTGGGAGAATGGTTGGACTCTATGATCTTGGAGGGCTTTTCCAACTTTAATGACTCTATGATACTATTTCCATAGCAATTTGCTCATAAAAGCTTAAGACAGTTCTCACTGCTATTTCACAAGTCAGAACTCTGCTTGTTTCACTTCAGTGCTGCCAACCCTCTTCCTGCATCCCTGCCCTGGGCTTTAGCCTACAGACACCTGCTCTGCCTTTGGTTTTACATCTATAAGCAGAAGTCTTGTCACTCATGAACCTGTTCAACAGCCAGCCCAAAAACGCTAGCCCAGGTGTTCCCAACATAAGGCACACCACTCCCAGCCAGTATTTTATATCCCAGATGAGTAGCTGCCCCATAATAGGTTTTACTGGAAGTTAAATGAAGAGCACAAGGAGCAGGTGTATGAGCATGAAGCACACTTCTCAGTGGTACCAAACTGGATGGGGTTTTTTTGCCCAGACAGACTTCAGCAGGCTCAATAGGAAATGCAAAAAGAGTTAGTGTAGAACTCTATAAGTAGGAGCAGCTCATACATGAGAGTCACATTTTTGCAGAATAAACTTTCCATCAAGCAATTTACAAAAAGAAAGCTGCAGTCACAGCCTGTCATTAACAGACCCATCCTGAGCTTCAGGTATCAAGTGATGGAATACCAGCTAAGCCTACTTGGAGCTGTAGCCTGCTTTTTCCTGCTTGTCAGGGACTTGTTAACCATTGCACAGCCTGGTGCTGGGCTGGGGTGCAGCTGGGAACGGGGATGAGTGTAATTCCCAGTCAGAACTCAGCTAGAGCACTGCCATCCACCCCCTTGCATCACTTCCCAAAATTAGCCATTAAATACAGGAATTTGGTTTTCTTAATAGTTAACATCTATACTTAGGGTCACATTTCGTAATTTAGCGATCTGAAGGTAAAGAAAAGGGTGCTTACCTCGTCCAGCTCTGCCTACAGCAACATTATATGTCGGCTCACCACCTTGACTCTTTGTCCTGATGTCCATTGTGCAGTCACCATCGACATACAGGCTATCTCTGATCACAGAGCACTTCTTTGCACCAAGGGTCAGACCATTGGTGAAGAAACCCTCTCGGTCTTTTCCTACAATCATATCTATTTCTCCTGGCTGCCAAAGGAAAGAGCTCAGAGTTAGCACGGCTGGGTTTTATTGCTGTAATTTCTATTTAGAAACGGTCCTGTCTCGTGTGGAGAGGCCAAGGCCGTGATTTCCCCTCGCTCCCCGCAGGAAGTGCTCCAGAACACAGGGCTTTGTTAGGCGCAGTCTGCGCTGCTCCGCAGTCGCTGCGCGCGGGGGAGCCTCTGCCTCGGCGATTCCGGGCCCGAGCCCGTTAAACGGCGCAGGGCATTTGTCAGAGACTAACCCCGGGCTGGCGCGGACTCTGTCTGCACCTGTCCCGGGAGATCAGCCCGGGGCCTGCCCGCACCCTCGGCATCAGACCGGCTCTGGCCCGCCCGCGGGGCCCAGGCGGCTCCCGCCGCCGCGGCCCCTCCAGCTCGCCCTCGGGAAGGGCCCCGGTCTGGAGGCTGGGGGGGGAAGGGGGGTGCGGCGCGGGCCCGGCCGCACCGCGGCGGCCGCAAAGTGCAGCGTCACGGCGGGCCCGGCCCCCCGCCCGCGGCCCAGGCGGCCCCGCTCTGCCTCGGCCGGGACCGGGCCCGCCGCGCCCGGGGCGGGGCCGCGTGGGGCCGGGGGAGCCGCGCCGGCGGTGCCGCACGGGCCTTATCTTCGGGTGGCGGGGCCGCGGAGCCGGGCGGGCCGGGGGCGCGGGCGGGCAGGGCGGGGGAGCATCAATGGCAGAGCGCCATCTTGGCGGAGAAAACATGGAGCCGGCGGCGCGGCAGCGTTCGAGCCGCCTTCCTCCGCCGCCCGCCCGCTCGGCACCGGGCCCGCCGCCCGCACCCCCCGCTCTGGGCCGGCCGCCGACCCCGCCCGCGGGACCGGCCCCGTGCCGCTCCCGACGCGCACAAAAAGGCGGCGCGGGCGGGCGGCTGGGCCCGCGCCCCCCGCCCACAAGGTGCCCCCGTCCCCCGGCCGCGGCTCGTCGCCACCGCTCTCGGCCGCGCTCCCACCGGCCCCGCTCACCGTGATGCTCTGGAAGATGCCGCCGGCCGTGGCTGCCCAGACGTACTTGGCGTCGCAGTAGCCCACAATGGCGGCCTCCTGGCAGCAGCCATCGCACATCAGGTTGTCCACGTAGCTCTGCCAGCCGGCCATGATCGCGGGGCGGCGGGCGAGGGCGAGCGGGCAGCGGGCGGGCCGGGGGCGCGGCGCGGGCGACGGTCCCGGCGGTGCGGCGGCGGAGCGGACCGAGCGCTGCGGCGGCGGCGGCGCGGCCCAGCCCAGCCCTGCGCTGCCGCGCCGGGGGCGGGGGGAGGAGGGGCGCGGCCGGCACCGCCCCCGAGGCCGGGGGGAGCGGGACCGGGGCGGGGCTGGGAGCAGGATCGGGACCAATGCCGGGTGCTCGATGCCCGGGGCCGGGGCCGTGGCCGCTCGGCCGTTGGAGGTCGGTACGGCCAGTCCCGGGACTGCTGCGGGGGCCGGCCCAGCCCGGGTCGGCCCGGTGGAATTGCGGGGCGGGCGCTGCGGGACCCTTCCCGCGCCCTGCTCGGACCGCACAGGGCAGAGGCGCGGCGGGGCCGGACATCCGTGCGGCCGCCCCGATGCCCCCACCGGAGGCCGGGAGCGGCCGGGATCGGTGAGTACCGGCGGTGGCGCCTTCCCGCCCGCCGCGAACCGGGCTGGCCGGACGCGGCTCCCGGAGCTCAGGGAACGGCGCTGCGCTGCCTACACGGAGGGCGGTCCCCGGGGGAACCCAGGGCGATCACGGCTGTGCTGCTGGGGCAGGGCGGTGCCTACTCCTGCGGATGCACAGAGGGTCCGGCGCCCCATCCTTCCCGTGGCCCCGCTCCGCTGTGCCGTTACGGCCCCTGTGCAGTCGCTGCACTTGTGTTGTTTCTATAATCTCACGTGTGCCTTTGCGCCCCTCGGAGAGTGGGCGCCTGCCTGCCTCGCCCCTGCCCTCCATCCTCCCGGACCTCACCGGTGCGTCCCTGTCTCACACACCAGCATCTGTTACATTTTATTTCTGCGACGGGTTGTAACTGGCGATTTTGGGGTTTATTGTTCCAGGTTCCACCAAGTCTCTATTGCAATAGTTTAGTTCCACATTCCTTTACAACACCCGAGACTGGTGCCATTGGTTTGCTGCACTGAAACTGGGCCCTGGGCAGGATGGCTTGGCTGCTCCAAGGCTGTCCTGGGTCGCAGGAATGTTCACCATCATCTTTAAGGGCACATTTCAAGGCAATTGCTCTGTTTTCCTCAACATTGAAATTGGTGGGGGGATCATCTTGCTTTTGATCAGGGTGGGTTTGCTTTACTGGGTGACTGTTGTGATTCTTGGAGCAGTGGACACTGGTGGGATGTGGTGTGGCTGTCCATGTCAATAACTTTGTGGCTATAATTCAAGAAGTTAGATCTCCTACCTGAATATGCCAAGGCATAGTATACAATAAATTAATCTGCCTTTTCCTGACCTTTCTTTTACCTTTCCCTTTACCTTTCTTTTCCCTTGCCTTAAGTCCCCAGGTATTTATAATGGATACCCCTACAGCACACTTCAGGGTTTCTTAGTCCTTTAACAACCTAGTTCCGTTATCATGGGATTGAGTGTTGTTTAAAACTAATTGCTTGGATTACAAGGTAATTGGAAAGGAGCTCATTTGCATCTTTTACCTTAATTCCATAAGGGGTTTTTTTTTTTCTTTATTTTATTTTGCAGTGCCTTTACCCCTCTGAATTTGGACAGCATCATCCATGTATCCCAGATATCTTCTCATGTCACTGTATCTACCAATGAGTTACAGTCTTTAAAGTTGCTTTCAGCTTTTAAAATAGCTAAAACTTTTGGTGAAGTTTGGCTTGCCTTCATCATCCTGCCTCCAGAGATTCCTTCCATGGCAAGGAGAAAAGGTTCTTTTCTGTCTGAAAGTGCTATTGGGGGTCGCTTCTCTATTTAATGCTGGCCTGTAGGAGGTCCCAGTTAAACATTCTTACTGGCACAAAATGGAATGCATCCATCTGAAATGAATGGGAGGCTGATGGGCCCATTAGTTTTAGAGTTCAACCAAGATGTGTTTGATTTTTTATTGATTGTCTTCAAGTTGCAATAAGGATTCCAAATTGTGTTACTTTAATAAGTGGATTTAATGGATATAGAGACAGACATCTCATGACCCAGGGCCAAGCCTTGAGGATTTTGGAGCTGCTTATTTTCTATGCTTAGCATCATTATCCCTTGATTAATGAGAGGTGGGCTTCTCTTGGACAGCAGGCTGCTTGGTACCAGCATGCAGGTATCTCACACAAGAACCTGTGGGTTTCCAGGACTTTAGCCAAAGGCTATGGCCCTCTTGCCAGGAAGGATCTCACCTCCTCACATGTGCCCACCCTCTAACACATTTGTCCATCCCTTCTGCCCAAGGAGGATCTGTGCCTTCCTGAGCCCTTGCAGCCCAGCATCTAGTCCTGCTTCATGGGAGGCAGAGACCCCATGGTTACTGCCAGCCCAGAGCTGGGCCAGGGTGGGAAGCTGCTGCTTTCCCAGAATCCAGAGCCATGCTAGGTTGTTGTGTGGTGGTTCATTGCTTTGCCTCTTTGATAAGTGTTTCACCTGTGTGTCAGAGTGCAGAGCAGGTCGGGTAATTTTGTTGCTGCCTCATGGGGAATGTTACCTTTTGTAATAGCTGCACAGACGAGGTGATCAGTGGTGTGAGGGCAGTTTTGGTGCGCAGATTGTGTTAGCGATACAGGGAATACAGACATCTGCTTTTAATGATACAAATTGGAAATAACTGCGTGGAAGTCTGGGATCTGCTTAACATAAATGGTTGGATCAGAGTAGAGGATTTTGCACCTGCTTGGTAGCTTAGCTTCTAGTCATGTTATTTGTGAACCAGCTCTAGTAATACATTTAGGAAGTGAAGTCTAAATTGGGTTGCTGTTATTTAATGTTACAAAGCTACCAGCTAACTTGTATAATTTGCAGATTCAGCAGTCACCAGTGGTATTTCTGAAAATCATGATCCTTTAATTTTATTTTCACTCTTAGGTGCCTCATTTGGTTGTGTGCTATGTTATACAATCGTTATAATACTGTTTGTGTAGGCAGCAACACCTTTGAGACTGTTGGATTTAAGAAAATGAGGGTGTGCCCTGTATGTCAAAGATGTAAGAGTGGGGACCTCCAGGGTTGTTGGGGGTTTTTTTGCTATGAGAGTTAATTGGAATTTGAGACATTTCTGAAATGAAATATTAACATATGTATGAAAATATCCTTGTTAAAATTGATAGATGTAGTGGGTCATTTTAACATCAGTGCCTAGACTCACATATGAAATGGGCTGATTGTAAGCTATACCCATATAGTAAATAGTTGTGAAATCGTGATTTCTTGCATTTTAGTCTCTTCCTACATTTCACCTGGTAGTTGTTCTTTCTGGAATTCAATTCTACACTACAGCCACAGTTTGGTAGGATTTTGTGCATCTTGTAACAATTACTGGTCTTTTGCTTCAGTTCAGAACTTTGTCTAAAATTGATGTTGGATCACATCTAAGGAAAATAATCATTTGGAAGATAATCATTTTAAAGTACCAGCTGCGCTTAACCAGAGTGTACTCACTATTTACAGCTTTGTGAGAAACTTGACTGCTTTTATATTAACAGAAAAATTGAAATTGGCCAAAGACTTGAAGGAGGATTATGTTTTGTGAGTAGTGTAACTTGGGTCTTTCTATCAGGCCTTGTGGCTACCAGAACTGCTGCTGTGCTTGGAATGATGAGGCAGCCAAAGGCAGGACTTCTTACAATAGGATTGTTTAGGTTGGGAAAGATCTCTGAGATCATTTAGTCCAACCATTATGATGTCACAAGTTCTAACTGTTTTTCACCAAATTGGTGTTTTTCACCAGTTGGAGATTACTGTAACCATCACTTACGTACAGACAGGAGGGCAGTCAACCACCAGCAGAATGCAGCTGGGCTTCTTTGTGGAGATAAACTTCAAAGAGCCAGGGCTCATGGGCTGCAGTGCTCAGCTCTGGTAGCTGGTGGCCACGTGGGCACTGGTCTGGTGACTTCCCCTCCTGACCATACTGGGTTCCTGCTGGGTTCCTGTGGCGGTCTGTCACTTTACCACAAGTGCTTTCAGAAGTGCAGAGGGAAACACCAGTTTACGAGTGCTGCAAGTCAGCAGATTCACTTTTCCTGGTGACAGCCGGGAGCAGTCTGTGTCAGCCTGGCGAGGGTCAGCCTGGGCAGGGTCCTTCCATAGCTACCCAAGGGACTTGGCTGAAATCCCAGGAAGCCACCAGGGACTGGGATGAGTGTTAGCTAGAAACAGATTATGAAAATTACATATTAATGTGTGGAAAACTTGAAACTAGGTTTAAAAAATAAGGTAATTAAAAATGCAGCAATCATTAAGACCACAGTGCAGAGTTTTATTGCACAGCTACTACACCTGTGGATGAAGAAGTTCCTGTCCCATGCCAGCATAGCTGTGGCTGCGCTGCAGAGAGCCTTGTACAATGGCTCTTAAACAATCCAGAAAGTTCTGAAAAAAGGTGCTCTTCTGGTGTATCTTGCATTGTTTGGAACAATGATTTAACTCATGTTTACTCTCCATGGTGAAAGTTTCATGTCCTGAGAGGATTTTGGCCTGGTATGATTTTGCCAATAAGACAGCTCAGCAAAACCTTTGTCTTCCTAATGATCAGTTACGTAAGCAGTTCTGAAGGGTTTCCCTTGCTTATTCTTTATTTAACCATCAAATTCAAACGGAACAAACCTAAAACGTAACTCTGAAAATCAGATGCAAGCGTAGGGATATGGCTATGTCAGATAAGAGTTTGAAATTGCTTCCATTTCAGTGGCTTCCAGAAGTACTTAAAATAGGAGGAAGGCCTGTTCTTTGTGGATGTGATTTACAGAATGGCCAAAGCACTAGAAGAGATATCTAAAGTCATGGAACTTTGCTCAGCTTTAGGATTTTTAAGGTGAATTCTTGATCCCACTGATGGCCAACAGAAAATAACCTTCATCCTAGAAATTAAAGTACATTGTATGTAAATTCTTACTTAGAGAGGTAGTCTCTGGTTCATAATGGTGTCTTTGATGAGAGTCTCTATAGGAGTAAACAAGTACAGAGTTAGGCCCTTATGACACAGCTTTCTATGCCTCACAGTTACCAAGCAGTTGGAGTCCTGGGTGTGCTTAGATCCTGCAGTATTTTGTTTTGCTTTAAGTCAAGCAAACAGAACCCAAATAGGTAACTGTTAACTTTTCAGTTATGAAATAAGGGTATGAAACTGTGAAATTCATTAAGTTTGTAGATAGCTTGACACAGTGTAGGGAAGGTGGGAACATACTCAGTCTAAGGTCTTTATGTTATTTTGCCCAAACTCGTGGTGACTCATCACATGCCTCTGGCAACTGGCTGTTGCAGTGGGTGAAAGGTTGTGTGGAAGTTAATCTTAAAAGCCAAAACTATGGCTAAGAAATGCAGTAAGAGCGTTGGAGAAGCACAGAGTTAGAGGGAGAGAAAGCAGAAAAGTGGAAAATGAAGCACAAGCAGCACAGGCTCTTGACACAGTCATTTTTTTAATGGATGTTTGTGCAGTGTGGTTTAACAGGGACAGTTAACAATCTTACTGTGGTGTAAAGTCTGAACCTCTGACATCTCTGCACACTTCACTGACTGCAAGGAGAAGTGATAGGAGATGAAAGAGAACATTTAACTTCTCACAGGCGTCATCTGCTTGGTTTTTTCTCTGTCACAGTTGACTGGTAGAACAAATTCAGCTTTTTAATAGCTGATCTGCATTTTTTCACTGTGCTAGCATGCATTAAGAAGAAAACCCAGACTTTTCCTCCTGTTGTGTTGTGTTATGGTGCATGGCAGGAACATGGGGACCCTTTTCCACGGGACACCATCCTGGGCAGCAGCATTCTCCCGGCTGTGTCTTGGTGACAGGCCTGACAGACGGTTCTGTTTTTCTAGTTCACAGTTTCTGTAGGTGATTGTTTCTGCACCGCTTTCTGCTGCACGCTCAGTAACCCACATGGTGCAGCTGGGGAGCTCTGGAGCTTTGTTCAAGGTGTTATTTTCTTCATTCAACTTGCTTTCACTGGTAGGATCTGTAAATATGTTTGTCTGAGTGCTATTTCCACCTCTGATCACAAATATTTTTGCTGTTAATGCTTGTTAATTGTTAAAAATCCAAAGGATTTTTGGATCACAAATACATAAATTTATCTGTGATACACAATTTCTACCCAAAAACATTCACTGTCTGCAAAAGAATTTGATAATAATTATGAAGTCTAAGAAGCCATATTTTCCCAGGAAAATGATACACTTCTAACCTTATAATATACCATATTTTTCTTTAGCCACAAAAAACTTGACTAGCTATAAGCAGCAGTCAACTTGCCTGCTGTTAGCTTGTCGGAGAAGAGCCAGTGTATATTTAATATTTAGAATATTTTGGTGTGAATTTTTGGTAGTTGAAGTACTACTTAGTTTCATCATGGAGAGAATGATTTCTGCCATAGGTGTAGTGCTTTTCTCTCAATTGCATCCACTCAAATAAATATCACATTTTTGATGAACAGAGTATATGAAAATTGTTCTGCTCAGAATTGTCTATGTAATCCTAGAAGAGGTGTATTCAGTCTGAAAGTCTAATACTGTGCAACTGTAGAACAGCCACTCTGGTACAAGTGAAAGGAAACATTAAGAATATAAAAATGGGAGGAACAGGGAAAAGCAGAAATGAGTAAAGGGGAAAGTAGCCTAGAAATGATGTGGTTTCATTTAGAATGTTTTCTCTTCTTTCAAAGTACCTCTCTAAAGACAAGAAATCATTCTGTCTCTCAACCAAACTGTTCATTGTGGAAGGTGAGCATGTAGCAGGCTTGGCGACCAGAGTCACTGCCAAGGCTGGTAAAGCTGGGACAGCTCCTTCAGCACTGCACTCACCTGGCATCCCCAGAGACCTGGTGGTGCTTCAAGAGGTTGTGGTCTTGCTTTTACCCACGCCATGAATGGGCTGTCCCCCAGCACCACTGCTGTGACCACACAGTAAGTGCCTGTGGAGGAAGTGTCAGATCTCAGGCAGGGTGCTGTTTCGGAGCAGATGCTGAGTTTTTGCTATCAGCCTTTACGCAACTGGGAGCAGAGTCATGATGGTGATACTATGAAGAAGAAGAGTCAAGTCATCTGCTGTGTAACTCTCCATCCTCACCTGTCTGTATTGCTGACATCCTCATGCATCAGTGGTGCTTGCACTGCATCACCAGTTGGTACCTGGAGTGCCTACAGCTGCTCACACGTGCAGTTTGGTCCCATGTGTTTTGAATGGTAGAGTTCCCAGCAGGTGCTCAGGTTATGTGAAGACAAACATGGGACAGATGCATCTAACACAGTTTGTCTGTACTCTGTGTCCAGTTGGCATAGTGCTTTTTAAAGCTTTGTGACTCGGGTGGGTTACATTTAACTAGGACAGTGGAAGGATTCCTCCCATTTCAGTTGTCTTTGAAACTCAAATCTAAAATGCACAATGAGGACCAATTTTCTTAAATGAAAAAAAAAAAGACTTCTGCATGTAAAAAAATCTTCCAACATGTTAGTACTGTGGCTGAACAATCTGAACTACTGTCCTCTGCTACACAAACCTCCTCCTTGTTCTGGGTTAGAATAGTGTGTGCTTACAGGAGTTGGGACAGGCAGCATGGCTTTGTTACAGAGCTAGAAACAGGTGTCATTCTAGCACTTGGCATTGCAAAAAAAAACCACAGAAAAAGAGAGGAAGGGAACATTAGTACCAGCTAGACTATTTTGTGTGTTGGTAATAGACACCCATTTTCTGTGTTACCATTAGTAGGTGTTTGTGGAGGAGATAGTGGTGACTTGCTAGCAAGTGCTCAAGCCATGTATTAAACAGCGAGGGCATTTCTGAGCCACTGATGGCCTGGTTTTGGATAGAGGTTAGCAGGGTGAATTGGGATGCACTGGGAGCATCCCGGTTCCCTGGATCCAAAGAGAGGAGCTGTGCAGAACGTGTTGGTGATGGTGATGGAGTACAGTGGGGAGTGAGGTGCTGGGCGCAGGGACCCCTCTCACCATGCTGGGCACGTTTCGGGTGCTGTGTCCCTCTCCAGGCAGTGCTGGGGTCGCTGCTTGGCCTAAGGTACTGCAGCTTTAAAATGAAGCCTTTATACACTGTAAGAGCAATTCCACAGTGTTGTCACCTGCGTGCGACAGCTCTGGGATGCCAGGCTGGCTGCTGCTCCTCCATAGTTTTCTGAGTATGTTTGCTGGTTTTGGAGTGAAATTTTCTCAGTAGCTTCCCGGCCCCTGGCACTAGATGGAGCTTCAATCTACTTGCACTTGGAAGTCTGTTAAGTTTAACCAGAAGTTAAAAACAGAGAAGAATACATGAAGATATGCATGCCTGCTGCTATGCTTACAGCATGTCTTTCCCTGTTTTTTAGCAGAGTGGTGTAAATTATAATTTAAATTTAATCTAAATGAAAATTAAAATATTGCAGCAGAATCTCCTTGATCTAGTACATGCATTATAATCACTAGCACCCTTTAATGTACTCTCAGGTTCGTGGCAAAAGTTGCTGTAAGTTAAATATATTGGAAATGTGCTGCATACTTAGGCTAATGCCTCGGGTGAGCTGAATAAAGATAATGCCATTTCTGAACAAAGTACCTTGTTATATTTCAGGGTGCAGTGGAGATGACCACCCGTTCTGTTTGTTGTGCTCATGCAAGAATACATTTGTATTTTCACTTTGTGCTACCAAAGCTAACATTTCAGAATCATATTATAAGTCACTTCATTTTTCCTCCATGTTACCCTTAAAAATATTGAACAAATAGAAACAAATAAAAATGAGCTTTGAAAAAGTAGTGTTCACACTTTTCATTTAGCAAGGACCATGTCTCACAGGCCACACACACATATCAGAAATTTATGACCATCTTTTTCTTCCGCATAAGTCACTGGAAGTAGATTTAGTTTTGTTCTTGGGTGCCCATGGTCTTATCAGCAAGAGACTGGTTTAGTCAAAACTCTTGTCCAAGCACTGAAGTAGTGATAAAAGAAACTGAAGTTGGGAACCAAAATGGTGACACTCAGAACAGATTTTGTCATTAAAGCACTGAATATTGTTTTGTTGCTTCACTACAAAATCTGACTTTGAGTGTCAGTCTTCTTCAGAGGCTTTGTGCTGACCAGCAAGAGGATAGGGACAGGTGGGGTGCCCCGAAGGCCTCAGCAGGACAGGAGGCATTTGGGGGGTGTCCTTAGACGTGACGGGCAGAGATTGCACAGAAATTGTCATTGTATTCTCTTCTTACCTGCTTTTTGATAGATAAAGAAAGCTTTGCTTGTTTTTTTAAATAAATCTGTTATTTGCCTCAGGAATGCCTGTTATGCTTGGTCTGGGACATTAGAGGAAGGTCTTTTGAAATCTCACACCTAAACTTCACAGACCTATTCCATCATTTGCCATTGCACTACATCTGTCACTCTGTAACCTTCCAGGGAAGTTGAGTTTCAATATTTATTAATTTACAAAATGTTCAATCATTTTTGTTCATTTTGATTTCTCTTCAGTGAGCAAATGAGGGTGTGAGCCAAAATCTTTTGTCTCTATCACAGCTGCATATTAATAGGTGAGCAGGCATTTTGTCACGTTGCACCCCTCTGGCAGAGACAAAACCACTCCTTGAATATGAGAGGCTGAGGCAGAACATGGGCACTGGACTGCCCTGCAGCAGCAGGACAGATGTGCTTCCCATGGTGTTCAGAAGATCTTTTCCTGGATCTCTGGAGACTGTAGTTGCAGAAACACAGCCACTTGGGAATTCAGGCAGCTGGTAAACAAGGAATGCTGGAGCTCCAAGTCCCTGAAGTGACCGGACCCTTCTGAAGGCTGTTGTGAGGAAGAGGACATTTGCCGGAGCAGGAATTGGACTCCAGTGAGCCTGGTTCTGCCACCTCTGATGGCTCTTCTCTTTGTCTTCCCAGGTCATAAAACACTTGTGCTTGAGCTAGTTCCAGCATGACTGGCATGAGAATACCTGCCAGGAGGATGGAAGGCCTGTGCTGTGCATAACTTCCAACCCAGCCTTTTGCAGGGAACCAGCTCTCAGTTGGTGAAGGTCACTGGATCAGGGCTTCCTCTCCTTAGCAGAAGAATGTGGCTGCTTTTCCTGTTTTCCTGGCCAAATTAGGTGTGTTTGGCTGTGTACTGAGTGGCAGTAGCAATCATCTCATCAGGCTTCAGACACTTGCTGGGGGGTCCCGTTTAGGTTTTCTTGGCTGAGTAGTGTGGGACAGGAGCTGGTGAATTCTGTCTCCACTGGCCTCCTGAGGGTCCTGGTGCCTCTGGCTGGTTTTACCTGCTCCCACATGAATATTGCCAAATTCAGGGCAGAGGCACAGGAGAGCAGCAGCAATTTTATTCCTTAAGGGCCGCTTGTAAAGATAACAAGCTAAAAACTGGTTTACTCAGGCAGGCTTTTGTTCTGCTGGTATCAAAACAAACCCATTTTAATAATTACAACATTTTCCCTATATTGCTTTCCGTGCGATTTTTCACAGACCACACAGCAGAACCACCTGCCTGCTATTGCAATATATTCCAAATACAGCAGAGCATCTGAGTCGTACATAACAATGCTGATGCTGAGCAGCTGTTCTGTTTCCACCTAGAAGAGCTCCATGTTGCTGTGGTTACCTTGACTGTAGGACATGGGTTCTTTTACTTGTTGCAAGTGAAAAAGTAGTGATTCATAGAGTAACATTATTGCCACGGAAGTGTTACCTGTCCTGAAGGAGCAACAGGCTGTCTATGTGGACACGTGTGTCAGCACACTGGAACTACAGTCCAAGCACCTGGCACTGTACAGGTACAAGTCCTTGTAACAGAGAAGATCCTTTGTCCTTCAGGCCATTAGTGAGGAATTCGTTTCTGCTTTCAAATCTGATACTGGTGACTAACAATTGCTCCAGCAACTGATCCAGTTAAGGGAGCAGTTGTTCAGTGTGTTTAGAGGAGGCTAATGCAGTGCTACTGATAAATCTTTACTGCTCTGTTATGTTAATGCCAAAAGAAAGAGTGTTTGGTTTTCTTAAAACAAAAACTAACCAACCACTTGCTTTTGGGGTAAGCCCCTCAAAAGTGCCCTGTACTCTTTTCAGTTCTTTCTACTGAATAATTTCAGCATAAGGCCCTTGTAAAATTTTCTCTTAAATGGATTTAATCCAAACCTCTTGTTAGTAAAGAACAAGTTTTAGACAGAAGATCTTTCTTTCTTTTTTTAATATGGATAAGGTCCTTTTACAAGCTCTAGCCAAAGAGCATCTTGTTAGTTGAAGCCACTGCTTGTATGGGAAGTGAAACTGCTTCTGGGAGAGTGCAAGCAGTTCTCTGTGTTCTGTCCCCACCATACAGCCCAGCCAAGACCTGCCTGTTCCCCTGTCACCTAGGGGACACCCTCTCTGTGTCCGAGTCTCGGACCGGGGAGGAATAACTGGCATCAGGCAAACCACACCCAGGAACGAAACAGAGCAGCGCAAGCAGAGCATTTGGGCAGCTGCCAGGGCAAGGGATGCCAAGCTAATGTCTTTGATTTCCTACCTGGTCATTTCTTCCCACACCAGAACGGAGCTGGGCAGAGGCAGAGGTGGTGCTGCTGGCTCTCAAATATATTCAAATAAGTACTATAGGCTGGTGGCGATCCAGACCTCTGTTTCAGGGTAGCTGCCAGCTGATGAGCAGCCTTCCTGTTTCCAGCAGAGCCTGGCTGTGCCCAGGAGGGCTGCACACAGCCTTTCTGTCTGTTCCCCCCAGCCAGAAGAGCAGCAGTCACACCATGTGCTTTCATGACAGCTCTCGGAGCCAGGGGTCCTGGTGCCCTTCCTCGGGGCACCCAGGAAGGGGTCTGCTGGGGAGCCCAAACCTTGTCAGCAAGCAGAGGACTGAGCTCAGGGATGTTGTGGGCCACAGGGGCTTCTGTCCTTCTGATGGTCCTGCTCCTGCTCCCCTGCAGCAGACCAGGAACTTCCATTCCACAAGAGCATTCTAAGGACTCCTCAGCCTCCCCTCATCCCATGCCACTAGGTGTGGGGATTGGAGCAGCGTATTTCTTTCTGCCCACAAGCCACAGACGCAGCCTCCCATTGCTGCCCAGGCTGGCACTGCTTGGCATCCCAGCACCATGGTGATCTGCAGACACACAGGTTACCCACCGACATGACTCGCATGCTGTGGGCACACAAGGTGGGAACTGCTATTCTTCGTGTGCCACATCAGTGTACAAAGCAGCAGCTCAGGTTTAATCCCCCTGGGGAGCTGCCATAGGAGCTGCCTGTTGGGACCATGGCATTGCTATTAGACCCAGGTGATTAGGGAGCACAGCAGGTCTGCTCCAGTATTCAGGGAGCATGTGTTCCCTTGGGAAGCGAGTGGTGCTGGGCCTGGGTGTGAGCCATGGTTTGGGTAGAGGCTGAAGCCAGAAGTCTGGCTCTGGGAACTGCTGGCTCCTGGTCCTGTCCTGAGCAGAGCATGGGTTAGTGACCAGGGCAGGAGCCTGAGGAGACACCATGCAGCAGTGTGGGAGCAGGACAGGACTCTGTGTGCTGTGTCCTGCAGCTGCTGTCCTTTCCCTCCTCTTGGAGAGGCTCCGTCGTGGTGCTCCCACCTGGTGAGTACACAGCACAGAGCCACGGCAGCAGCAGCAGCAGCGAAGTGCTGTGGTAGTACCCTTGGAGTGCAGCAGCTCTCCTCAGAATGGCAGGGACAGCCACCGCTCCATGAATAGCAAACCAAGTGACCTAATTCAGCGTGTGCAGTTCTCATGGGCAGCCCTCAGCCGCTCCATGGCCACCACGCTGTGGCTGACTCATCACTTCCAGAGTGGCAGAGATTGGAGCTCTCAGACCCTAGGGATTTTGCTGGTCTGTTATTAATTTTAAATTGATTAAAATGAATTTTTTAAATACCAGGAGACACTTGCCCAAAGAAATGGTTATTAAAAAAAAAGAAGGAAATAGTTGGTCTGTGGGAGTTAACTGTGTGCTTAACAACTGCTGGCTCCTGCAGCTGGGAACACCCGTTGCAGCTTGGAGGAGTCCTATGTCAGCTGTTCTGTCCTGGCAGATTAGCAAGAACAGGATTAATCCGTCATTATTATAAAAAAGTGAGAACTAGAAGCTGTCCTTGCTTATACCCAATGCAACCCCCTGGTGTCCTTTTCCATGGCAGGGTGGTATTACAATCTCAGCTACATGATTTTGTCCAGAACTCAAGATCTCCTGGGGAAATGCTTCCCTGCAGGAGCATCCCATTCTCTCCAGCATCTCCCAGTGCCTGACAAAGCTCCTCACATGGTCCCGAGACTCCCTGGGGTGGCCTGTGGGCTGTCTGTACCAGGAACAAGTTGTGGGTCCCCTGCTCAGCCTCCCAGGGAGGGTGCCATAGCCGGGGTGGGCAGGACAGATGGGTGGAGGATCCTTTTTACTACTGTCAGAGGGCAGTTCTAAATAAGCTTCTCCCCTGGGCTATTCTCACTGCTGTGCCTGCCCCTGCCGTGCCAGGAGGAACTACCTTACCCTGTGGAGCAGGGGGATTGTTGTCTCCAAAGACTTCCATCTGCTGCAATGTAACTGCACAAGTCAGGCTTATGTGGAGAGATGAAGCTTTTCCCTTCTGCGTCTCCCCTTTCCCACTGGTGGGGCAATGGGTGCAGCAGCTAGCCAGCAGCCCAGGACTGCCCAGAGACCCGCCCAAGCCACTGCCACTAAGGATCCTTCTGTACCGTGGTGGGCTTCAGAGTTGTAGGAACCCCTTTCTTGGAGGCTACAGAAACAAGGTCAGAGCTCTATCCACATAGGGATTTCTCCCTGAGAGTTCATCCTGGGGCCATCACCCCTCAGCATTCTTCACACCGCTCTGGAGGGGTATGGGGCTGCATGGTCAGGATGCCACACAAGGTCTGGCCCCAGCATGTTGGTAGGGATGGTTCCATCTGTTCCAATGAAAGTCAGGGCAAGCTCAGGCAGCATAAACAGATAATTGATATAGCTTTTTGTCCAGTAAATAAACACCAACAAATTAAAAATTAAAAAAAATAGGCAGGTGGAAGGCTCTGTGGTACTTCAGAGAAGACAGAGCAGAAAGCTGAGAGGAGTAAAGGAACAGAATATGAAATCCACCTGGAGACAATGAAGCAGCAGACGTTGTCTGTCATCCTCTTTTATGTCTGTCTAAAGAAAAAGACTTGTTATTGCAGTGAAACCGGAAAATGAAAATTAAAAAGCAAAACAATACTGAACAATAGAAAACTTCTGCAAAAACAATTTGACACTTCCTATTGATTGAAGTGTTGAAGTAATGGAGCAGCAAGTTCTACCAACTTGCATAAAAGCACCTTTGGTCTGCTTTAAAAATCCTTGTAAAAGATACAGTGATGTCACTCCTGTGCTGTTCACCTGTCTCTTCTCACCTGTAGATGTCAAAAGCTGAAGTGCTCTAACTTCATGTGCCAAAGCAGAACCTATTTCTCCTGCCTCTGCCCTGCACGCAGCAGTCATCCTTGCCCATGGTGCTGTACAGCAGGTGTTGCTGTGGGAGAGCTTAGCTGCTGGAAGACAAGAGAGTTCCTGCTCACCTCCTCAAGCATCAAGTTGTGTCAGCTGGGGTGACTGGAGAAGCCCATCTCCTTCCCATATCCTCTGAGACCAGGTAGGATGCATTCCTTCTTAGGGCTTGATGTCCCACCATTGGCAGCAGAGCTTTGTCCTGGGTGGTTCTCACTTGCTGTGATGTGCTCCCTTTGGTTTTACCTCGGGACCTGGGAAGGATGACAAAGGAGCAGTTTGTGTTGTGTGGCATGTAGATAGATGTTCTATCACAGAATGGCTTATGTGGAGGTTTTAACATGTTTCAATTTCTTTCCAACCAAGAACTAATTTTTCAAATTAGTAAATGATACGAACAAAATCCTTTTTGTGCTCAGACAGAAGCAGATTTAGTGTTTTACTCAAATTAGAAAATTATGAAGTCAGGTAGGAGGAACACTGGGTTACAGAATGTTCTTGCTTCATTCATTTTGCCAGTTATAGTTTTAGTTTTAATTATTTATGACACTCCATAATGTACTAGTTAATTTACAGTAGCATATTTTGGTACAGTAATAAAATTAGTGACATGAGGGTTACTTCAACACTCGCTGTTTACCATTTGCTGAGTAATATACACATTACTTATGCATATATTAGAATGGCTTTAAAGTATATGTAGCCTCAGCTGGAGGGTTAAGGTGTTTTAGACATGCTTGTTCTTCATATAGTTAAAAATAGTGTTGTCTAAGACCTGATCCTAGTACACGAAATCAGTGCCTATTCATGGAAGGAAGGTTCTGGCAATGTGAAATTCTTTCAGTTTTTGTAGGGCCAGGCCTCATCCAGCAGACATTAAAGAGCATTTTAGTCTTTTAAGGGCAATATTCTTATATAAGGTTATTTTATTCCTATTTTTTTTAGATGAAAGTGTCCAACAAGCCTGCCTTCTCAATCCTGTACAAGCTGCTGCAGAATCTGTTTAAGCACTACTGCTGTTTATGAGAACACAGGTGTAGGGGGAGAAAAAGTGCTGTAAAGTGAAAAGTTTCATGTTCTTGTGCACGATAGATGACTTTGAGAAAACAAAATGCTGTCAAGTTCACAAGGCAAGCAGACTTGAAAATAAAGCAAATATTTTTTCACACTTTTTAAAGTTTTATCACTCAGCTGTGCTATTTCTAGTAGTTGTAGACATAACATTTTGCAGAAAGAAATTTGACAGATCTATTCAGCTGGCAGTACTGAGTTTCCCTGTACTGATACCACATCTTGCCAACAATCCTATCCTCGGGTGGGAATTGTGTTCGGTTACCTACAAGACAACTGGCTGCCTTCATTATGCATTTCCATTTTTTTGAGCCAGAGATAAGACATGCCCAACTATACCAGGAATTAAAACAACCCAACACGTCTATTCTTGTTGGGTGAAAATGCTGCTCATGGTCTTAGGGCAAAGCAATTGTATTCTCAGTATTGTCACAGGTTCTGCTTTTTAGTGGTAATAGCTGTCAAGCATCAAAAAACCCACAACAAACAAACCAAACCAAACAAAACCCAACTAAGGATGCTCTGCCTAGCAAGTGTCTTACCTTACTCCCTATTTTGCTTGTTTTAGCCCCAGGCTAAGGGTACTGCTTCTGAAACAGGAGTGATTCACACCCTCAAGCCCTACCCACAGCCAAACTGAGGGTTTCCTTTTCCTGCTCACCCATAATCTGTGCCTCCTTTCTGTCCCTGGAACAGAACCTGAGGTGCCCTGCCCTAGGAATCAAGCCCCTCACCCCTGAAAGCGCAGTGCCCATCATGGGCATGGCGCTTCCTCAAGAAAACTTGAGAGAGACCCAATATGCATTTGCTTAACTTTCCACAGAATCGATGTCCAAGGTAACATTTGGCCCATGGTGTTATATGACACCAGCTTGCAAATAATTCTGCTTCTAAGCATAAAGGCTCAGGGAAATAAAAAATTTTCCTGTTAAGGAGAAATCTGCAACACTTATTTGAGTAAACCCTTCAACATAAACTTAGGCAGGACTTGGTCAATCCAAGTTGGGAGATGCAGAGTCTTTCAGTGGCTGTTGTTTTCTACATTTCTTGTGTGTGTATATTGCAGAAGGGCAGAAAAATCACTGAAGGAATTACTCTTTTCTTTTTCTTTTCCTTTTTTTTTTTTTTCTTTTTTTTTTTTTTTTTTTGCTTTTAGTTTGCTTGTAAGGAGATTGAAAGTAAGGAAATCTCACCAGGAGGAGCACCCACATGCAGGTACCAAATGCCTGCACGCACCTACATTCAATTGATGCAAAGAAGCTGAATTTAAAATGTGCTACAGAACAAAGCAGGGCCAGCTGGAGGATTTCCTGCTGGAGAAAGGAAAAGCCTGCGGAGGCAGTGGGTCGGAATGCTGAGCAGTGACACATTCCTGATGGCTGTAAATAGTGCATCTGGGAGGAGGGGAATGGGAATATCTTGATTTGGTTATTTGGTTTAGTGAACTTTTCCAGTTAATGCTTTTTTCATCTAGCATTCAAAATGTTTGTGGGTTTTATATTTCTTTATGTCTATTAAAAATATGTACATATACATATATATATATATATATATATATATATATATATTTATATATTTGGGGTGAGGTTCAGTAATTATTCATTATAAGAGGCTCCAGAACTACTGTGTGTCTGTCTCTTGAGCACAACAGAGCAACAGAAGATACAGAAAACGGTGTCTGGGTGGTTCTGAGCAAGGTGCCTCATGGCTGTGCAAGCGGTGTCAGTGTTTGACTTGAGCAAGGCTTTGGTTGTCGAGCGCTGGTGCCGCGCCGTGGCTGCTGCTGCCAGGAGCGGGACATGGGGCCATGGCTGCCCACGGCCTCTCTCTGCTAAGCTGGGAGTGGGTGCTGGGGCTGTGGCCGCTTCCTGGTGCCTGGGAGGGAGAGGGGGCCTTGGGGAAACCACCATGGCCATTCCAGTAAACGGGCTGGCACAGGCAGAGGCAGCTGCAAAGGCAGCTCCAAAGGCAGGAGCCCCAGGTGCCACTGCCAGCAGGCACGTGTGTGGCACAGTGCTGCCACTTCTCTTTTTATCCCGGCCTTGCCTTGTCCTCCCATGCCGGCACTAGAGGCAGGGGATGACTGACCGGAGCGTCACGGGGAGCCAGACCCCTGGCATCTGCCCCATGCAGCTCCCATGTTCTGTCGCTGCTGGCTTTCCTGCAGTGGTGACGATGGCAGGTGACACTTGCTCCATGAAACACCTTGCGGATTTGACTGTTTCACAGACTTTTAAAGTTGCTAGTATTTCATTTACCAGGGACTAATAAAAAAAAGCTTGTTTGAGTCAAGTAAAAATGCATTTAATTCAGTACTTCTCTTACAGTTTCAATCTCACCATACCTCTAATTTTAACTGTAGGCTGAATCATTTCCATCCTACTGCTTTAAAATCAGGCTAGTTCTGCTATGTTTGGGAAGTACAATGCTTTTTCTCTCTCTCAGTCAGATCTGTCCTGCCAAGCTTCTATCACTCAGTGCTCTTGGATGTAAAAATAACATACAGCCAAGGATGATTTGCAGTTAGTTTTATTACTGTAAGCAAAATTGAAACATAAAGGATGCCAGCATACATTATGCATATTGATTGATAAAAATAAATTAAATGGGAAGTATTAGTTTCAGTGAAATATTTAACCTTGTTCTGACATAATTCTTCAAGGCAGAGTTTGCATTGTGTGTGCAGTACAGTCATTCCACAGGACTTCTCTCTGGGTTTTGTTCCTCTGTGGCTTGCTGGTTCCTCATCTGCCAAACCCTCTGCTGAGGCTGCAGTGGTTAATGTTTGTCTAATTAAAGCACTGTCTTATTCCCTGTTCTTAAAACTACCTGATTTGTTTTTCACAAGTCCAAATGCTTCCATTTGAGATGGACTCTTGGCATGACAAATACAGGTGGAATAGTTGTAGCCTGGCAGTGCTATAAACCATGGAGACAGCTGTGAGGTGAAGCCCTGAAGCAGGTCCAAACACTGTATCTGTAACACCCTTGTACTTGTGGGGAGAGAGAGCAGAAATACAAGGGAAACACCACGGTATGCGTGTGATCGTAGCACATCAGATATATTGCACCCCTGGGTCCATGGCTTAGGATAAGCATGGCAAGACTAAAAATACGCTTAACGTGGCACGAATCCAAGATTGAGCAAACTTGGTCTGTTTATGTACAAGATCTAGTTGTGAATCTGGGTTGATCTAATTTTGCATTCAGAGTTTGGCTTCTTCACATGAATTTGAATTGTAAAGTAGTGGCTGATATTTATTTTTACTTTGAGTTAATTTGAATCTGCATCTTGGCAACAACTTTGGTCTTTGGACAGTACAGGCTGTAATAGAAGTGTATAGAAATGCATTACACCAACTGATGTAGAGTTGTTTCACCTCTCAATATGGAGAAAGTCCCAGTGCTGCCATTCCACCTGGAAGCAGAGCCATCCTGCCCTGCCACAAAACCGTCTTGTCCTGCCATGGGGCCATGCTGACAGAGAGAGGGTGTTGGAAGCAGTGAGAGGAGCCCTGGGTCTCCACTGTGCAACGGCAATGTTCCTCCCAGGCTGGCACATGTTCCACTTGCTAATGTTATGTGTGGATTGTGGCCCATAACATCCTTCCTTGTGAAGCTTTGCTTTATTTCCACTATCAAAAAGGCAGGACAGATCTCTGCTCGCTCTCAAGTGTGACTCAATTTGCACAACCCCTCCAGTTTGCCAGGCTAGTGCTGGAGAGACTCAGCAATAGTCCCTGCTTATGGAGACAGGCCAGCAGATGTCAGCCATGTTAGTGGGAACAACTGATGTTTAACATAAGATAACTTGGTTTTAGTTGGCTTTGCCTATCTATTTTCTGCCTTTGAGTAATTTCAACCCCAGTTTACCGGTCTGCTAGGTCAAAGTAAAGCACCTTTCAGTCAGCTGTTTGCCCTGATGCTCAGCCTGACATCAGCAGGACCAACGGCAGTGATCTGTGGTGATTATTTGTGCTTCCAGAGGCTGTGGGATCTGCCCAAAGATCAGCCCCGTGGGACTGAGCACTGGACAAATGCATAGCAGGCAAGTGGGCAGCAGGAGATGTCTGTGCATGGGTGGTTTGTTCACTGACTGAGTGCAAGGCTGCGCTGATCTGACTTGTCCTGCAGCAGCTGCATCATCTGGTTGTGCCTTTCCGTCATGAACAAGTAGGTGTTGGCCACCAAAACAGGCTGTGCTTCATTGCCAGCTCCCTAAAAGCTGCCACCTGAAAAGCTGGTTTTGTATCTGTAGCCATAGACTTATCTGCTGTTTAAAAAAAAATGTGTACAAATGGATCCCCACCCAGCTAGGCAGACACAAGTGTCCATGTTCATTTGTCTCCTGTCCTAGTGACTGCTGCCCTATTGCATCCCATATTGTGCACGGAGCTTTCCAGCTCTTGCAAACAGATGGTGATGGAACACAGAGCAGCACTGACTAATGTCACTTGTCAGGTGCTTCTAAAGGACAAGGTGGGGCTGAGTGTTTGGAATATACTTAAGATTATATATTCACCTGATTTCCTCCATGACTTCAGCTCAAAAGTAGAAATGGTCTTAGTAGAAGACCCTCTTCCTGTATTGAAGATAAATTTGTTAAGAAAAATGTAGACTAAAATAAAGGAACACTTAAAAATATCAAAAAGCAAACAAAGGTGGATTCAGTGAATAGTGTATGTCAGAGCAGGGCTTCAAGTAGGTGGTCCATTTGTGCACTACTTACTTACCCAAATTTGGCTTCTAGGTAATTAAACTGACTATTTTTGCTAGTGTACTTTAGAGTTTGAAAGCTGTAAGCTTTTGAAAGCAAATTCACCATTTGCAATGTAACTAAAAATGCAGGCATTGGTTGGAATGAAGGTAATATTTGGTTGAGGAAACATTTTCTGTTCTCAGGCTGATTTAGGGTGTTTTTAGGGTATTTGATTGCTGCTTAGATGTGCAGTATGCACATTTCTAACAAGTTACTAACAAGTTAAATTCATCAGAGTCCTGAGACCAGATTTCTTTTCTTACCAGTCTCTTCCAGTGTCTAGTTCAGCAGAGAATGGGGCCCAACCTCTTGCTTCAATAAAGAAATTGCTGGTACTTAAGGTTTTTGGTAGTTAGTACTTTCACTTCTCTTATCATGTGAAACCGAGGCCAAGACCCAAATCTTTGGAGTCAGAACATTAGTGTTTGGTGTCTCAAATGAAAGGATGAGAGAGCAGAACCAGACAGGAAGATGTCTCAGTGCCCACGGGAGAGAGGCTCAGAGGTGGGTTTAGGTGGCCACAGCTTAACCAGGCTTGTAATGAACCAAAGGTATTTGAACAGCATGTAACACTTCTGTTGATTTTAGCTTTACCTAAATGAACTGAAAAATAATTTTTGAAAACTTCAAGCAGTTTTTGAGGAATTCATAGACTGGATTAACTTGTGTCTTTATTGAACATAGAGTATAATTGGGAAAATGTGCATTTCCAGCTTTCAGAAGGTTGTGGCTTTCACTTTTTTTAAATCAGCTTTTCTAGCTCTGAAATAATGAAAACTACCACTGCATCTGGAATAGTACTTCTAAAAAGATGCATTGTTCTTCTGAGCCTTTACAAAGGCATTTCAGTGCCTTTCACATGCTACAGATACAAAAAAAAAGTTGGAGCATGGCAGTTTTGGGGTTGTGGGGGAGCAGGAGATTGGGGGGCAGGGAGTAGCTCTCTTTTAAATTAGTGAAATGTGGTGCTAAGTCAGGTTCCCTCTGAAGCAGGATACCTTGGCTATCCTGATGGCTCTTAACCTTTTTTCTTCTTTGATTGGCTGCTGATGTCAATCCATTGTCTGCTCCAGCACTACCTGTAGAAATTTAGCCTACATTCCCCAAAATGAGCCTGTTTCTTCTTGATCTGTATGGGAAAGAAGAAATCTGGATCTCTGTTTGCCAAAGGATCTGTTATGCCCACTCAACTTTCTCCTTCTAGACTAAACAAATCACATTCTCCCTATTTCTCACAGAACTGAAGGACAGCTGAGGCTGGGACCTACAGGGATCATTTAGTCCAGCTCTTCTCTTCAAAGCATTCTCCCAGCTCTCTCAGCCTCTCCCTGTATGTCAGGTGTTTCTACACCCTCATCATCCTCATGCCTCTTCATTACACTCTCCAGCATGTCCAAGTCTCTCTGGTATTTAGTGATGTTTAGTATTGCCAAATCTTGAGATCACACCTGTCCCAACTGCTGTCCTGTTCCCCAGCAGAGCACTGTACACAAATCCTGTTCCTTCCCAGTTTCTGCAGGGTGTTCTTCTTTTAGTGAAATGCTCTGTAAGTCACTTCAATCTCTGCATTAACTCTTATGTAAGCCTTTCCCTGGCTGGCAATGGTAAAATGAGATGCCATAAAGTGCAGCTGAAGAATGAAAAATAGGATTTCTTCTGTCCCTGGTACCATCAGTTTGGTCACTTCAATCTCCTTTCATGAATATGGACTTTAAAAAGTAGAATTACAGATTCCAGGGGTAGAAGATTAAAAGATTTAGTAAATCCTAGGAAAAAAAAATCCTTCTTCTGGCTGTGATGAAGAGGTTAGAATCCATGTGTAGATAGAGAACTAACAGGTAAAGTTACTGTGGAATTGCAGGAACCACAGCATGAGCTTGTCATGGAGGCTGCTCTGAATGGGAGAGGTAGCAAAACTAAAACTGGGTTTGTGTGTGGTGGCTAGAATTGGGTCCTATGGACCAGAAGTCTCACTATGAACCACTGTCTCAGCCTCTCCCTTGCTCACTGATCTTCACAAGGAGTTCCCTGAAATTAAGTCTTCGGGTGGAGAGTGTCTGGCAGTGGGGAGAACTGCCTTGCACCCAGTGACGAGGACAGCAGTGCAGAGAATTCCTGTGCTGTAGGTTCATGCTGTAGCTGACTTTGCTGGCTGCTTCAAGACAGGCTGGTTCCAAGCCCCACACTGAATCCCTGACCTGTGCCAGGAGCAGGATCCCGTCAGACATGGCAGTCCAGTGGCACACATGATTTTGTGTACATTAAGTTTTGTGTAATCTGTGCAGCTTTGGGGCTTTATAAACAGTTTTTTTGGCAACGAAGAGAGACTGCAGTGATGGAACCAATGGGCCTTTGTGAGGCACACAAAACCCTCTGGAGAAGCAGGAGGGGACTTCAGTCTGGGTGAGGTACAGAGTTTATTCAAATTGAGTTAATCATGTAACTGATTTGCCAGAGAGGTTGTCCAATAACAGGGTGTTTGGTGACTGATCAAGGGGTGAGATGAGAAGATCTGTGGCTGTTCAGGGGCAGAAGGAAGAGCAAGTCACTGATGCGTGGTCTCCTGGGATTAATGTGGTAAATGGAGAGCAATCACAAGTGATTACTGGCATTCAAAAGCAGCTAATCTGGTCACTTGGAAAGTGCCAGTTTGCATCCTTGCCTTCAGAAAGGGTTTATTCTCCTATCTGTAAAATGGTAATGACAGTCCCTGCTCAGCAGCCTTGCTGTGCCATGTGTTAGCAGTCATGGCTACTGTCACTGTTTGAAGTGACTTGTCACTGTTACTTTCCTTCGAATTGCAGTATTTCTGCTCAGCAAAGGTACAGCTAACCTAGAAGGAAAGGAGTGAAAACAGCAAGTGTGAGATTATGTGGTGCACAGGAAGAGGAGGCAGCTCATTCCAATAAAGCATGTGGTGGCATGTTGAGGTGGAGCTGTGAATCCAGGCTGCAGGATGCAATCTAGGATCTGCCTGGGCTTTGAAACTGGATGTGGTAATTGGATGGCAGTTTTGTTCTCTGCTGCTGTGGCTAGCAGTATTTTGGAAAACAGCTTTGACACAGACATACATAACTGATGACAGTGGTTTTGTGAATGTAGATATGAAACAACCAATCCCTGCCCCAGAACACAGCAAGTGGTGACTGGTTTGTCCTCCGTGGAAACTCCCATTTATTGCAGCGGCAGCCAGGGCCTTCTTACAGAGCAGTCTTACAGACCCATAGAATTGTTTAGGTTGGAAAAGACCTTTAGGATTAAATAGGCACTTTCCAGGTGTGATCTGCGGTGTGTTGTGATCCTGAAGTGAGGACATGGGGGTAAGATGTCCAAGTTGGACCCTTCTGTTACAGAGGAATGAAATCCTGCTGCGATGCAGCAGCAGAGCTAATGGCTTCCTGAAGTCACCTAGAGCTGGATCTTGGCTTTGGGCAGCAGCCAAAGCAATCTTGTGCAACTGGACAGAAACTGAGAGAAATGGGACTGTAGGTGACTGTTGTTAGATTGGGATGGAGAGGGATTGGCTGTTGTAGCAGCCCCCTCTGCTCTGTCAGCAGAGCGAAGGAACCCTCAGCTGCACTTACGCACTGAATACTGCATGGACCAAGAACCTGTTGGGTTCCAGCATCCATGGGGTGCTTCCTTCCAGAGACTGTTGCATGCCTATGGCAGAGATGATTGCAGGCGATACAGGGTGCGCCGGATCAGTGACTTGCTGTCTGGCACAGCTGAGATAGTTTCAGTGAAACTCCTGGTGACTAGGCAGCCCAGCTGACACCCCGCTGTGCCTTGGGCTGGCTGGAGGGCCCGTGGTCAGGGATTGTCGGCACCACAGTGCTCTCTGAGCCGCTGCCCAGGCTGAGCTCACAGCAGTTATGAGTGGGGATTTCTCTTGCCACTGGTGGGCTGTATCCTGTGCTGTTACCAGGCAGAGCTGCAGTAAAACATCACTGGTGCACATCACACATACTGCGACAGGGGCTGTCCTTAACTGTGGGAGTGTTCTTCTGTACACCAGCTCCAGACCAAATAGGGCTTGGCCTCCTCCTCCCCTCATGCAGGGACGTTGGGAGGATGAATCTCATCCGGTATAGCAGCATCCAGACACCTCACAGGTGTTCAGTTACAGTAATATCTGCCTCTTCCAATGCCCAGAGGGATAAAATAACTAAGGGGGTGGGGATGCTGCTCATTTTTTTAACACTTTATTTCTCTTTTATTACGTGGGTTAGAGCCTTTGTTCCAAACACAGTCCAAGCTGCCTTTGAAATCAGCAATATGACTGCATCCTCATGCACTTCATTATTTCCTTTCTTTTTCATATAGTCTCATTCTGTTTCTCCTTTCCCTAAAGCAAGCAGCCTCCAGGGTGTTTGCAGCACTGCAGTTTGACACAGAGAGGCTGGGAAGCTGATCCATGCAGTGATTAAGTCACTCTCACAAGGTCATGCGGTCACTCGCTGGTGCCGCCAAGAATAGCACCCCGAGTCTCTTGGCTCTCGCAAGCCCACCCTCAACACTCCAGCCTCCTTTCCTTGATGAGCATGATGTGATTCATAATGCAGCAGCTCTGCTGTGAGGCTGGCTACCTCTGCGATCCTGCTGCAGCTAGAGAGGAAAGCAGTCAGGCTCAGGCAGCAAGAGAGACTGCATATGCCTGTAGCAGAAAGTCTAAACCCCAGAAATGGTATTTAGCAGCTTATCTTATCTACAGATAAGCTCGTAAAATGTACTGACTGGTTAAAAATAGGTTTTAAAGTTCTTGGCAAACATCTCGACCTTTTTATTCTTTGTTTTTTGCTGCAGTAAAAAATTACTGTTTCAATTATTCTTATTGGCTTTTCTTGGTCTTTTTGGAAAAGGACCAAATTATTGATTGGTGTTTTTAGCTTTTAATTGTGCCTCAAGTGCTAAACTTATTCCTACTATTTGTTTGCAATATGTTTAGGCTATGTTTAGGCAAATGCAAATGTAAGTGGTTATTCAGTGCCTTTGGCACTCTGAACAGAATGTACTGAACTCCTGGGGCTTGGTACAAAGCCTCAGCCTCCAGCACTAACAAAGCCTGTGCAGGCAGCAGCTGAAATTGGAGAACTACCTAGGCTTGACAGAGGGGTTCAGAAGATCTGGGAAGACCATGAATCATGTGCCTAGCTTTTGTCTTATGGACTGGATAAATGGAATAAGGGCTTTTTGCCTATGTCCTGTTAGCTGAGGGTACTCTTGAGGTCTGGGCATGCTCAGCCTGTAGTGCTGGGGCCTGTGGAGCCTTTGCAATGTAAAGTTTACCAGCAAGGTTCCTCTGGATGTATTGACAGTCAGTGTGTTCCTGAAGCATAATGGAGGCTTTCCTTGGACAAACGCCACAGTGCTGGAAGTGAAGCAAGCCAGCACGGTGCCGCTGCCTGCTGCGTGTTCATTGGCAGCAGCTCGGGATTTTTACAGTTGTTTGCCTGTTACCCAATCTATTTCAAGCTGTGATGGAATAAGGATGGCATTCGATCACAGTACTGCCCACAACTGTTTGGCTTTTATAACCCGTGTTTTAAATGGGAGGTTTTTCTGTGTGTGCTTTTGTCTTCAAATAACTTCAGACTCATAGGTTTAGGCTTGGTGCTCTCTGCTGGCCTTTTCTGTGGCCTGATGAGAGAACTCACAACTCTCGCTCCAGAGGGTGCTGGGTTACTGAGGTGAGAATCCCTTTAAAGGAAGAGGGTAGTGATGACTGTGGGGCACATAGAACAGAGCCTTCATCCTCGGTCTAGGTCTCATGACAGAAATTAAAGATGTCTTTGTAACTCTGTCTTTTTATTGGGCTTTATTTATCCTCTCTACAGGTGTCTGTGTCTCCTGATCTTGGGTTTGTTGAGCAGGTTGCATACTATGTAAAGGCTTTAATATCTGGTGCTACAGGATAAATCTCTCCCATCATGGCAATGATCAGCCGCTAATGCTGGGTCTAACACTGTTTTTCTGTGTTCATGTGCCTCTTAACAGTGGAATGAGCGGCCTCCATCTACCACATAACATACACCTAAAACTGGTGCTCTGTTTTACCCCCAAGTCAGACTTCTGCAAGCAGCATGTCATGCAAGCTTGGCCCCACACTTTTCAGTGGATTAGGTACATTTTTGGTTACAGTGAAGTTTAGTCTCATGTCACTTGTTTCAGTGCTGTGGGGAGTGAGGCAGCAGGTTTGCTGCTTCCTGCAAGTGAGTGCAGCCAGGAGATGGATGTTTGCCATCTGGGAGGAAAACCAGGACTGGCATAGCAGGTAGTCAGTTAGTCATGAGAAAAGGTAAAAAAAACACTTAGTGGAGAGAGGGATGAAGTAGAGAGAGGCAGAGAGGCAGGGTTCAGTCATAGATGTCTTTTGTCTCCTTACATCATAACCTGAGAAACTCTGGAAAGCAAATCACCAAAGCTGCTGCTTTAGGCTGTCTTTGAGTGAAAAGGAAAACCATGGGACATCCCTGCTTTATTCTGAGTGTTTTTCACAGCCTACGTAGATAATTGATATCCATAAAACAAACATGCATTGGTTGTCATTTGAAGTTAGATTTTTGCCCATATATTCTCTTGCTTTCCTGTTTTGATAGCCAAGTTTTTATAAAATATCTGCCTTTTCGTTTTATATTTCCAAGCTGCACTTACAAATACCAGATTTGGGTCAACTGTGTACCTCATCCATACACACAAATATCTGATACCTATGACACCTTGGGACTGGAGCCCTCTCTCAGCCTTGAAAGCCAGAGCCCAGGGGCTGCTGAGCCATTGTGCAGGCTTATGCTGCATGCGTGAGAGACAGTCACCTTCTGCATGAAGTGAAATTACAGCTGATGAAACCCCACCTGTGCATAATGTAGGTTAGAAGGAAATCTGGAGTAGCTGGTATGTTAGAGTGAGCTACAGTTTGTGCTGTTGGGGCCCCAGGGATGGCTCGTTACTGCAACAGCTATTTCCCCAGGAAACCTTCACTTGAAGTAGAGAGGCAAATTGTAGCAATTTGGCCCGATGCGAGTACATGATGCCCCAAAATCTAACTGTACAGTCACTAAAGAGAAGGCTGTTTGAGTCAGCTTTCAGTGAGAAGCATACAAAGAATTTGATCCTTAAAAAATCTAGCTAATTCATTGTCTAATTTTAGAGTTCAGCTCCTCTACTACAGATTTTGTCTGAGGGACAGCTCAGAACCATTGAAGCCAAGGCTAACATCCTATCTTATCCTGGTTTTACTAAATCAGAGTTAGGGCCAATAAGACCCAATGGGTCTTATTCTTACATGTACTTCATTGATGTGTCCTTTCTGTTGATTTCAGGGTTATGAACCTTTCTGCAGCAATATCTGAAGCAGCCAGATTCCAGCTTAGATCAAAGTCTTTAAGATTCACTTGTGATTTCCAGTAAGGCTTCTTTGTGGTATTTCTGATTAACATTATGAAGTCATAAGGTTTTATTGTGTCTGAAATGCCATAGGAATTTTCTGCTGACCTTTCAAAACTTGTTATAGTTCAGTGCCCTTTGTTTGTGATTTCCAAAACAACCTGTGTCCTGTAAAAGCAATTCTTCACAAAGCTTTGAATGTGTTTTCCAGCTCTTCCTGGGGGTGTCCCTGATCCAAGCTCTGCTTTGGTGTGAATGCATGAGAAGCTGAAAGAGAGACTGATTACTTTCTGCAGCTCACCTCCATTTTTCCTCTTGTGTTAGGGGCCATAAAGCAGAAAAATAATTGAAAAATGGGAGCTGAAGACAGTGCTGTGTATGTGCTTGTGAGAGCTGGTTGCCCTTTTTCTTCCTTGCCTCTTTACTCAGTTGTTGATGTATTTGGATCAAAAATGGAGGATTTTTGTCTGGCTGAGGCAGGCTGGCTGACAGCTGGTAGCCTGGACGGGCTACTTGTCCTGTGGTCCTTGCAGCAGCTGGCTCTGGGTGACCAGCGTCCTTTACTTAGAGGGCTGATACATCCGTGGGCTGTGACACAGTAAACTGAGCAGCTGAATGCTTTGGGGCCTGCAAAAAACAACAGAGGGTTGAGTTTTGTTGCATTTTGAGCTTGTTCTGTGGAAGGGAAAAGTAACACTCTGGCATTCTTTATTCACGTCACCCCAACATGGAGTATGGCGAGTTGCAAAGCATGATAGGTGTAGACAATGTTTGTGCTGATAACAGGGGTTGAAATGTTTCCTGTCATGGAAAAGATGAACAAGCCAGTTCCACATCACCTTTCTTTTCTGAGACTTGTGACTACTGTCAATGTTCCTGCTATTTCAATTCATGAGCTGCTGCCCTGTGTGGTATTAACACCATTGCTATGGTCCAGTGTCACCTTCCCAGAAATGGATGAAGGGAATAAGAGGGCATGAGCCTCCCAGTGCTTCTTCCTCCTGTCTCCTGCCCTTCACAATTTACTGTGTTATGAACTGCTTGAGATAAAGCAGGGGCAGGAGAGCACAGAGACAATGGTGGCAGCAGAAGAGAGCATAAAGGGACCAAAGAGAGAGGAAATGCACGAGCCATGGGTAGAGAAGGCCAGGATGCCATCCTTGGTGCTAAAAATCTTTATTTTGGCCATCGTTAGCACCCTATGCTGACGAAAGAGCAGGCCTCCAAAAGTGTTCCCTGTTATGCCTGGCCACAGTAATCCATACCTTGAGCATGGAAAAAGCCATCCCTTCCTCCTGACACGTGGAGGAGCTTGGCCAGTCCTGAAGAAATCCATCCCAGATGTGTCCCCTGTAGTCAGTGCTGCAGGATTCAAACTCGTGCTCTGGCAAGCTCAAAGGAACATTATCAAAAGACCAACAACAAGCTCACCGGATGCAGCTCTGGGCTTTTGGAAGCTCATGTTCCCAATCAGACATGATGTAAAAGCCTCATTCTACAGGCAGATGATGCAGTACCAATAAGTGAAGTCTCTGTAGGCATGAAATTGTCATCTAAATTCTACTTCTGGAGGCCTTGCACACATGGAACACAGCAGCTATATTTGCTGGGAAGACTAATAGGTGCAGGACCATCCCTCTGACCGGGAAGCACTGAAACATTAAATAGAAGAACCTGCAGGTTCTTTCTGCAGTTTTATTTTCTTGCTACAATTGCAGGCAAAGAGGACTAGATTTTTCTGGAGCATACACCTACAGTGGAGAGCCCTGTGTCCATTTGTCTTTGCTATGAGCAATCAGTATCAGGGTTGACTGAACAGCAGCTTGTGTGGATGCACCAGGTGTTTTATGCATGAACTTGGAGAACCAGATACTGATTGATCCTAAGACTATTTTTTTTCACAGATGTTCTGAAAGGGGCAGTTGGACAGAAATCTACCTTGGTGAATCTGAGACACCTGGGTCTCTTTTATTGTCAAAAAGGGAAGGTAGCCTAATTAACCATGCTGTAGTTGTTGCCAACACCAATGGTACATCTCTTAAGCCAACAAATACCCCTTGCAGTGGGTGTCAGTGGGTACAGAACTAGACTGCCAAGAAACTTCTTGGAATTTCCTTTCCTTTTGCTTCCTTGGGAGCAGGATCTTCTCCCAGCCACCCTTAGCCAGCATGAACTGCTCCTCTATAGACTGATGCATCCTTAACGAGCATGGTTTGCCCTGTGCTATCCAGCTTGCTCAGTAGTGATAACAACTTGGTACCTTGAAAGTCTTTTCAAGTACATGGGGCAGATACTTCAGGAAGAGAAGAGTGATTCAGTGCTAAAGCTGCCCATTCTTTATACTTGAGCTTGTTCCTGTGTGTGTTTGGGCACTCATGCATATCTCCTCTCCACCATTTTATGTCCCTCTTCTCTTTAGTGCTTTATCTCCCTTCTGCTCTTTAGTGCTCGTTATCTCTTGTCAGCTCTCTGTGCTACAGAAAGGACGACACTGAGGGGAGTGCTGTGAATCAGCCTCATCTGGCATCTCCAGGAGAGCTGCGCATGTGGTGATGGATGTTTCATGTGAGTGTCCTTCTCCTCCTACAGCTGTATCATACATCTAAGCTCTTGCTGCTGGCTCCTGTAGCACATTCCATGCTTTGGTTTTCCGATCCCTGCCTGGGTTCTCTTTTGCAGGCAGCTGCTGGTGAGTAGCCTGTCTGCTGTCTGGCTGCAGCCACTGTCCCAGTTTAGTTTCCTCTGTCATTCATTAATAGGTGAACACCTTGTGCAAGCTCCATACCCACCTGTCTGGAAATCATTCTCTGTCTCTGGTTGTGAGTGATACCTGCATGTTTGGTTCATCTTCCACTTCCTGGCTCCGAGTCTCCTCCCATTCCTAAGCAGTGTGTCTCTGCTGCACACAAGAAAATTGTGCTGGGGTCAGGCTGGAGTGAGCCAGGAACGGTCATCCCCCAGCGGCTTTACACTCCTCACAGATACCTGAAGGAACCAGTGAAAGTGGCTGGTGTCCAGAATATGCAAATGCAGGTGTGTGACAGATGAACCAGTTGCCCATTTTTTGTGACTTGAATAAAGCAGGTGTATGCAGACAGGCAGGGTTCTACTGAGGCACCCTCCTTTGTGCATGTGGCTGCTCCAGTTTGTCCCCAGTGCCACATTACTGCCTGTGGGCCTCTGCCCTTGGCCTGTGGTGAGAGAAGATGAGCAGCTGGCAGGAAGGTAGCAAGAATGTGCTACTTAAACACAGGTTGCTAATGGCTGTGTTCCCAGTCTCCAGATGTGTGGCTGCTCTGTGATGCCTGGACCTCCCTCTGTGCTGTGGTAGACAATTCCATTATTAGCTTAGTGGCAGCTTTCCATATGCCAACACTCATGACTGCAGGACTGTTTAATTTTCACTACTTTGAAGTATTTAATTTGTCACCTGTTAGCTTCTGCTTTGTAAAGATCAAATGCCAAAGTCCTTACCTAGACTTTTACTCAGTTAGGGCTGGGGCATGGATCCTGTCTGAACAGACCATTATATCTGGTCAGGATCAGGGGCAGGATCAGAGGCAGCATAAGGTCTTGAATTCAGAAAGTCAGTCACTTCTAGGCTAATCAGCAGAAAACCCCCATCTTCAGGGATGGGTATCTAATCTCGCTTCTGCTGTTAATTTCTGTTTGGAGAAATGAAAAATCAGTACTGCTAAAAACACTGCCCACTCACATTTCGAAGCTGGACTGTGCAGATGAGGTGTGCAGTTGTGAGTGCCTGACTGCAGGTTCTGGCACCTCACTAGTGTGGAGAGCTGCTGCTGTGAGCAAATCATCCTGCAATTCACTGCTGGGGGCCTCTCTTTAATTATTGAGTGCCAGAATAGATGTATATTGAGTTACTTTACTGGCAAATATCATCTCCAGCATCTCATATAACTCTGCGATGATCTCAGTTTTCTTACGAGCATAACATGGTCTTCTTCAAAGAATCTAAAACAAGACAAAATGTGGTTTTATATATTTCTTGTCTAGCAGTACATGTTTCCAGAGAACAACAGGTTGTACACTGGCTTTGAGGGTAGCCTTCCCCGGCAGCATGGATTGCTCTTATTCACAGTCAAGCCTGCACTTGGATGTGCAGCAGAATGAAGCAGGATGTGCATGGTGCATTTTTAAACCATCCAACCAAAACAAAAAACCAACCCCTCAAAAATTTGGCAAAAAGAGAGAGCAGTATAAGCCAGCACAGCTTTATGGGAGGAAAGTCCTGCTTGTCAAACCTGATTTCCTTTTATGACAGAGTAACACACCTAGCTGATCAAAGGGAGCCAGTTGATGTAATCTTTTGAGATTTCAGTAAAGCTTTGGGTACTGTCTCTCATAATATCGTTCTGGACAAACTGTCCATCTCACAGCTGGATAAACATGTCATGTGATGGGTGAGCAACTGGCTCACGGGTCAGGTGCAAAGGGTGACAGTGGCTGGCTGACATGAGACTGGCACTGGTCCTTTAGTGGGGTTCTGCAGGGCTCCCCCCTTGGCCCTGTGCTCTTCAACATCTTCATAAATTACTTGGATGCAGGACTTGAAGGGATACTGAGCAAGTTCACAGATGATGCAAAACTGAGAGGATCTGTTGACTCCCTTGAAGGCAGGAAGACCCTGCAGAGACACCTCAACAAATCAGAGGACTGGGCAATCACCAACTGTATAAAGTTCAATAAGGGAAAGTGACAGATTCTGCACCTGGGATGGGGCAACCCTGGATCTACAGACTGACTGGGGAATGAGATGCTGGAAAGCAGCACCTGGAAAGGGACCTGGAGGTCCTGGTTGACAGAAAGTTGAGTATGAGTCAGCAGAGCCTGGCAGTCAGGAGGGCCAACTGTGTCTGGGGGGGCATCAGGCCCAGCATCGTCAGCTGGGCAAGGGAGGGGATTGTACCGCTCTGCTCTGTGCTGGGGTGCCCTCACCTGGCCACCACACCAATATAAGAAAGGCATTAAGCTATTAGAGAGTGTCAAAAGGAGGGCAACAAAGATGGTGAAGGGCCTTGAGGGGAAGCCATAAAAGGAACAGCTGAGGGTTCAGCCTGGAGAAGAGGAGACTGAAGGCAGACCTCATCACAGTCTACAGCTTTCTCTTGAGGAGAAGAAGAGGGGCAGACAGTGATCTCTCCTCTATGGTGACCAGTGACAGGACCGGAAGGAATGGCCTGAAGTTGTCAGAGAAAGTTTAGGTTACATATTAGAAGAAAGTTCTTCATCCAGAGTGTGGTCGGGCACTGGAACAGGCTTCCCAGAGAAGTGGTCATAGCATCAAGCCTGACAGAGTTCAAGGAGCATTTGAACAATACCTTCAGGAACATGGTGTGACTCTGCAAGACCAGGAGTTGGACTCCATGATCCTTGTGGGTCTCTTCCAACTCAGTATATTCTGTGGTTCTGTGGATTTTGCTCTCACTGCTCTGAAATACTCCATTTGTCAGCTGTTGCTGTAGAAGACCTGGCTGACATGTCTTGAGGGAACTGCAGTAGTAGTTCTGGCCAAGTGGTGCATGACTCCAGAGGCTGCCTGCATCCATGCAGGCTGTACCAGTGTCACTTGCAGGAGCACTTGGAGATGGGGAGGGAGAGAAAATCAACATCCACATTTATATAATTTTTCTCAGCTTGCAGAGATGCACATGGCTGCCAGTGTTCCCTCATCCCTTTCTGTCCTGCTGTCACACACAGGCTGCAGGCATTAGAGCTGCAAGCAGTGGTGGAGAAAGTGGCCATGGATCCCTTGACCTTTAGTTCCTGTAAAATCGTCTGGATAATGTAGTCTCCAGTGCTCACGACCGTGATACAACTATTATATATGTTCTTTCTAAATATGGCAAGCAAAACTTGTCATTCCATATTTTGCAAAAGAAATAAAACTGGTGAATTCCTTGTAATCCTGATGACAGTTTACAAAAGAAAGAAACATTACCCAATGCCTAAATGGAAGAAAAGGCAATACTGTGGTTAGTCGAATACTTTTGTTATTCTCAAGTTTCAGCAAATTTCATGAGTCAGGCAGGAGCTGTGAGCCCGAGGTCCCTCCTGTGTAACCCCTCAGGTTTGTCCCCTGCAGCAGTGCTGGCAGGTCCTACAGCTGGGATCTCTGGTATTGCTGTATCCCCGGGCTGGCGAGAGCAGGGAAGCAGGGCTCCATCTACCGCTGTGTGGGGAGAAGGCAAAAATAATCAGGATGGCATTTCTCCACATGAGAAAGCTACTGGACACGGTGAAGTACGTGCGCTTTTCTTTTTTTTTCTTCTTTTCTCTCTTTTCTCTTTTTTCTTGTTTTTTCCTTTCCCCTGTGGCTTCCAGAACCCTTCACTTCCAATCCAGTTCGCTGATTGGGACATTGTGCAGGTCTGTAGCTGGGGACAGTCCCCACTTGTACATCATGTCATGTGAGTCTGGAGAAAACAGCAGGGAAACAAAGTGACTTGTACACACACACAGAGAACTGGAAGCAGAATCAGAAAGGAACCCTGATTTCCAGTCTGTTTCTCTGACAGGATGGGGTTCATGCTCCAAAACATATTGAATACAGAGAGCTCTTGGAGGGCTGCAAGAGCAGGGACAGGGTTAGGATCGTGCACAGCTCTGCAGCGTTTTGTTTGATTTGCCACTGCTCTGTTTCTGAACTTCCGGTACTTGTATAGCCAGAGATGTGTTCCTTCTATACGTACATACACACAGGCATTTCTATGAGAACTGAGCTCTGCATGGGCCGTAGGTCCTCTTCTGCCAAGCTTGGGGATGCAGCGAGGAGTGTGAGCCCTGAACCCAGGGCTGTGTGCAAGCTCTGCAAGCAAATTCGGTCCTCAATACTTTCAGCTAAAATCCTACTCTCTGCCTTGCAGATTGTACCTTAATAGTGGACTAGGTTGTCCATGGAAGTTGTGGCTGCCCATCCCTGGAAGTGTTCAAGTCCAGGCTGGGCAACCCAGTCTAATGAAAGGTGACCCTGCTGATGGTGGGGTTGGTGGACAAGATGGTTTTTAGAGGTCTCTTCCAACACAAACCAGTCTGTGGTTCTATATTGAAAATGGAATATTTTCCCCTGCCCTTTATCTTTGCAATCACCTGAATTAACCCTGCTGTGCTGGGTGAGATACTTCTTTTATATACCTGGTACTGCCCAATTTGAATAACTCCTGAAGGATAATGTGTACAGTGTCATTCTAGAAAAAACAGATTTTAGGATTTAGAATCCTTGAAGAGATGCTAATTTTTCTTTGCAAGTGATTTGCTGGTAGTGAGAACCCATTGTTATTCAGTGCTTGCAGGGAACATGAGAAGTGTCTGGATTCTTAGGCTTCCACAAAAAACTTAACTGGTAGTTCTTCACTGATGGCAGGAAGAGTCTGAGCTTACACTGGGAGAGATTGTCTCAAGTTATGTGAACAGATGTTTCAGATTTGAGTTCAGCCTGGCAGAAAAGGGAGAACAATCTAGTCCGCAGCATTTCCCATCTTTTGCCTGGGGAAAAAAAATCAGAAGTGAGTTTCTTTTTTCCTTTTTAACTGTGTTTTTCTTTACCATGAAACTGAAATGTAAGGTCCTGGAAAGGAGGAGAGATTCACTTTTATCCAACCCAGTACTTAAAGCTTTTCACCTGTTTGCTCAGCTGCCTTTTACTGGTCAGCATTTTCACGTCTGGAACTGCAATTATCTCTGAAAAACATCACAGACAGTTAAACCCCCCCAAACCCCCTCCTCAGAAGACATGGTCTGCTTTCCACATTATGGTGTATTACACAGCCAGGCTACCCTTTGTGTAGTAGCTCATGTGCTGCAGCAAGAGGAACATAAAATACTTCTCCTGACACAGCTGTCAACAATTAAACTGTGTGAGGCTTTACTCACAGAGGTCAGGGAGAAGCCCAGGGAAATCTGAAACAGCTTTTGAGAGAAAGCACTGAAAATACATGCCAGAAACCAAGGAATAGATTGCAGATGACAAATACACATGTCCACAGACTATCAGGGAAGAATTTAGTTTGACAATGGCTGTGGAGCCATGGAGCTGTGCTGGATCAGGCTGAATGTGGCAGTGAACGGAAATAATTAAGCCAGATAAGCATGCCCAATACTGACTTTTATGGGAGAATTCACCCATGTATTCGATGGGCAGATCCCACAGACTGCTGGAAGGTGGAGGACCCCTCCACTCCTGCTGATACTGCTGTGCAGCTTTTATACCATGCCTGTTGTCTGTAAACCCTGAGGACCTGTTTTAAGGCAGAAGATGGTGTTGTCACCCCCAGTCTGGGACAGGGCAGAAAAATGGTCTGTTGGGGTTGGAGAGCAGCAGGTGGTAACAGTGGAATGACATGTTGTAATGTGCCAGTCCTTGGCATATCCTTGTAGGCCTGGAGAAGATCAGGTCTGTCATGAGCAGTGGATAAAGAGATAAAAAGTGAGGGGAGCACTTGTACACATCACCCTGGGAGCCATGCAGGGGGGCCATGCTGCCAGGTACTGTGGGCACAGGCTGCCCCACCTCATCTCTTGGGCAGAATGAACTCCCGTGTTTGGGGTGACCCCAGTGGTTCAGCTGCTGGCTAGAAGTGGCCTCAACAGCATCTCAGAGACCATGAAATCTTTGGGACTGGAGGAAGCAGAGCTGAACACCTGTATGTGCTCCTTGGAGCTACCACAGCCAGTGCAGCAGCGCTGTCTCCACACTCAGGACAGCCTGGCCTCGGGTGGGAGCTCTCATGGCAGCACAGGAGCACAGAAGGAGTTGGTTGATTATAGTCCCTTGTTTATGTGGTAGCAGAGTCAGGCTGTAGGCACAGTGCAGTCCCTGGAAGCTTGCTGCTGCTGCAGCAGTGTTTGTAGCTTAGGCCCTCAGCTTCCCAGGGCTTTCAATGCTGTGTGATGTGGGGAGTAGCTCGCCCTTTCCTTGGTCACCCCTTTTTCTCACAAAGTGTCTGCTGAATTCTGCCAAATTAAATTTATTCAACTCTCTCACACTGCAGCCCGTGGTGATGCATCCCATTAACAACAGCAGGTTTGAGTAAGGCTGGAAGTTCCCCAGGTCCCAAGAGAAGACTGGAATTGTCCCGGTTGCTGTGCCTGGGGAGAGCATGAGGGTGGTGGGAGATGGGGATCTGCGGGGCGCAGTGAGCGGTCTGAAGTTGGATCTAAAATAGCTGAACTGTGACATATTCTCTTGACAGAAGTGGTGAAAGGCCACAGACGCTTCCTTTCTGTGACTCAGAAACTTGCAAATCTTCTTTGATTCACACCTTATAAGTAAAATTAGCCTGTGCCTCACTGCTGCCAAACTCTTTCAAAGCAAAGATACTTGTACAAAGGAATTCAGCAACAGAAATGCAATTCTCTTGTGGATCAGATTACTGCTATTTCTGACTGGAAGCAGCACCAGAAATACTTGCAGGGATTTCCACTTTGCCTTTGAAAAGATGTGCATATTGTTGGTAGAAAAATAGCTATTTGGGAGGATAATTCACATATGTTAGGGGACAGGGAAGAGAATGAGCCCCATGAGGCTGCTGCAGTGATGAGTACAAGAGTTCAGCTTTGCACTGAAATGTTCAGTCACTTTGAAACAGGGACCTTCAGCTGTTGTTATCTGGAATGTTGTGATGTGAGCTGCAATTACTGCTGCTCAGGAGGACATTTCCAGCCCCAGGTTTGAGCTTTCACCCAGCACATGGATCTTTATGCTGCTTATGCCTTGGTATCCCAGAGAGCTGTCAGACATATTCCTGCATGTGGGGACTCTTCAGGTGAGACTTAACGAAGGGAAGGATTTTGTTGATTCTTAAGGCAGCAATTGTTTGTGACACTGATGAGCTTGATGTTACCTTGAAATATGAACTTACCACCAGCTGGGAGAATCAGTCAAGAAAAAATCTGGCACTTAAACTCCATGCTGTTCATGGTCTATATTTTGCAACCAACTGTAAGTGAAGCCTCAGTTCCCGTGATGATGCTCTTGGGGATGGAGCCCGATGGCTTCTGCAGAGTTGGGCATGGAGGCTGATGAACCCACGCAGCCCACAGAGGGGGGGTTCCAGGCCCCTGCACGCATCTGCCAGCTGGCGGCGACAGCAAAACATCATGGTCCCCTCCAAATGCCAGCACGGAGCAAACGTCTCCAGCAGGGTTAGCTGCCTGGGACAGCCAAGGAGAGCCGTGAGCTGTGGACTTCTAATGCAGAAACTTGTTTGCTCGTAATCTATGGGGGTGAGTTTTAGAATAAAGCCAAGAGTGCTCTGATTGTAGCCTGAAATACTGAAATAAGTGGTGGAAGGAATGGATGTCTGTAGTATAATGCAGAGGTATATAATATCTGTAGTATAATATATATAATACACATGCAGACATTTTTCTTCTGGGCACACCAAGAGTTTTAAACCAAATGAGTACAAAAGTGATTTACTTAAGAAAAAGTTGGGCATGTTGCATTGGAAATAGAACTGGTTCTATTACTTTACCCCAAAATAATATATTTGTTATCTTTGGGTGTCAAGTGAAGCCTTGCTAAACAATGACATGTTTTTGTGGCCATCTTGGCCAGGTTTATTCTTTCTGCTTGATGGACGGTGCACAGAGAAGTGTATCTTCAAGGAGTGCATTTTTTTGCCCTTTGGAAATGTGTGTGAAAGGGACAGCAGCATATGGACTTGGCATGCCCCAGGCATGGCTGTGGGAGCCTGGGACATTTTGTGCCTGCAGCAAGTGTAGGAAGAAGGGAGGAGGAGAGTGGAGCAAGCGACTGCAATGAGCTGTGTGGTGATGGCAATGAGTTACATGTCTGTGAGCAGGAGCAGCAGGAGGGGCCCAGCCATGGCCTAGTCTTCATCACAGCTGAGGTGAGGAACAGGCCTCATACCATGCCCCTTCCTTGCCTCATGGGTCACAGCAGAATTGGGAAATTCTCATGAAGAGCCACAGGCAACATCTGGACCAGAGAATGCAGATAAAATTGCCAGCTAGAGCAAAATCAAGCCAGATGCTGAAGGAAGGGACAGAAGAGGGACAAAGCTCAGCTCTGTCAGCAGTCAGAGACTTCAGTTGTGAGTAGAGGCAGAAGCATGCCATGGCTTTTCCAAATGTACCACCATAAGATGCTTTTATGGATCAGAAACTCCAAATGTTGTACAGAACAATGAACTAAAAATGAAACCGTAGATATCTTGCACAAATTGCAGGTGAGCACAGGGCAGGTGAGCACACCACAGGCAGATGGGCACACGCCACACATGCACAGAAAGCCTGAAAGAGGCTGCACGTGGCCATATCCTGCACAGCAAGTCTGCAGCACATTGTCTGAGGGAGATGCAGAGCAATTGCTGCTTGCAGCTGTAATAGCAGTGCATTTGATCTCTCACTCTGGATCTTGGAGAACAACCCCCTCAACTTGTAAATAACATGTACAGTTAAATATGGTGTGTTTTGCTCTGCCCCAAATGTGCGATGCAGCCCAGGGAGGTCAAGTGAAAGGTTCAGTAGGTGTTGTTGCCCACCTTAACAGAAGATGTTCTGATTCACTTACAAGACGTGCTGACAGAGGCTGGGCCTGTGTCCCACTCCAACACTCTGAGCTGGTGTTGACAACCTGAGCAGGAGATGCTTTTATTCCCTCACTTCTTAATGTTGGTATCACCCTCTTTTGCTTGGAGCAGCAGCAGCACCAGTCTGGCATCACTGCCAGACTTACCTGCACCAAGGACCAGGGGACACCATGCCATTGCCCCTCACGGTTTCTGTTGGACCGTGTCTTGTATGTGTTCATGCACTGGTGATGGTTAGTGATGGTTCCCATGACCTGGCATTGAATATCACATCCCATTTTTGTGAAATGATGCTGATTTGCAGATGCACAATCTCTTCCCAGACCTATGCCTGCCCCAGTAACTGCTGGGAACAGCACAAGCCCTGGCAGAGGTGCTAGAACTCCCCTGTGTGCAAAGCGTGCCAGACTACCACAGCATTTGCTTATGGAGCAGGGAGAAGCATGAATGGGAACAGATTTTAGGGTTATTTTAGTCAAGAAAATTCAGGGATGTTAATTGCTGAGCTGTCATCAATTTCAGTGACTGCAGAACCCAATTAGCCTCTAATTTTAGTTTCATGCTAATGCTATTGTCAGCTCTTTCTGTACAGCAGGTGAGGCAGTTTTAGACGTGGCTCCACAGCTGCTTTGTGCGGGTGGCTGGTTCCTAGAACCTCACACCCAACAGGGAAATTGGGGCAATATTTAGAAATGCTTTGAAAGGCCCTGGGGTTTTTATGCAATTTTTTTATTGCTGTTCCACTGCTGCCACACACACATGGCTCACACAGGCATCAGCCTTCATCAGGCACAATTTTCCCTTGGCTGACACCCCACCTGGCAAAAGATGAGGCTTAACACAGTCCTGCTGGGGCTCACTCACTCACAGATCTGAAGGGGGGAGGCTGCTAATTGCAGGATGCCAAAGACATGCACCACTCTGGCCCTGTACCCGTGAGCAGCAAGGAAGGACTGGAGTGTTCTTCAAGCAGTGGCCACCTGTGGCTCTCTGGGACACTCTAGGAAGGATAGTCAGCTCTGTCCCACTGCTGCTGGCATGGTCTGAGTGCAGCCAGGTGCTCTCCTGGACATGTGTGCTGTGCTCTGTGCACCCCTGTTCTGGGTTGCAGCGTGGCTGCAGCAGCACCGAGGTCAGCCTGCTCAGGATTCCTCAGCACTGTCAAGGGTGGGAATTCCAAATGTGACTGCACTTGTGGCATTCTTCTGCTTGCAGGTATTTCTGCACAGCTCTGATCTCCCCATGTTATCCCTCGTGGATCTTAAACTGGTGTAAAAGTGGTGCCTGATAGAGTATCCTGGGCTGTCTGGAAACACCTGGGCACAGTTGGGTTTGGAGCACAGCTGGGAGGTTGGTTCTTTCTGGAAAATACCAAACACATAGATGGGAACAAATGGGAGATGAGTGCCAACATCCGTACCAGGAGCCCAGCACTTTTATCCATTCGAGCCATGGGATGGAAAGAATGTCCATAGGATGTAGAAATTTATTTAAACATGTATTTAATATTAATGAGTGGACTCACAGCACAGGCTTTCTGACTTGGAAGCCAGTTACTGACATAGAGGAGCTGAGCTTTATTTTCAGAGAATTGTTGTTCTCCAGTGGATTTGTAGGTGCAACACAGTGACATGTTAACTGTTTGGGCTTCCCTGTTGTGCTCTCAGCCATTCCGGAGGATATACAAAGGCTGGAGGATGACTGAAACGCCGTAACGAGTTTTCCACAAAAAAACTCAGTGAAGCTTCAGAAATCTCTACTGGCTCATGCTGGTTCTGAGACATGTCCAAGCTGATGGTCACGTAAGAGTCCTTATGGCTCCTTTTGAAGGTCCGAAGGCTTTGTCTTCCAGCGGAAGAGCTTTTCTGGGCATTATTTGTGCTGGACTGACCTTGAAATAAAACTGTTGCTAAGAACTGACAACAGAGTAGGTATGACAGCTCTGTCAAGGAATGGATAATCTCCCATCTTTAAATACACTTTCTATTTATGTTGGCAGTGTACGGACTTCTCAGGATTTTACCTACTATCCCAGACTAATACTTCATAAGTGCCACCAAGGAAACTTCTCAACTTCTCTGCATATCTCTTTCTATTTCAAAACTTCCTAACTGAATAATGGGAGTTGGCGGATACATCGCTGCCTGTTGAAGCTCACAGCTGAAGAATGTTCAAAAGGAAATGAAAATATGTGGAAAGTATTTTTTTACTATCAAACAGACCTGGAAATTGTATCAACTGAGGGGATATACCAATTGCTCCTGCAGCTTAATTTTTCATGGTGAGTTTATTTTTCATGTTTATCAGAATATTTCAGTTCATACCTCAGACACCTCAATCTCTGCAAGCCCTGGAGGGGCCAACAGCTCTGTGTGCCCCCGGATCAGCTGGCTGATATCTCCCTTGTGATAGGAGAAACATGATCTTCCCACTGGCTTGGACCTGCAGGTGGGGGCGGGAGCACTATGAAACTGCAACTTAACCCAACACATAACCCAGCATTTCAGAATAAGTAAGCAAAATATACAATGAAATAAGTTGCCTGCATTTTCTCAGAAAAAAAGATGAGCATTTTTGGGAAAGAATTATGGTTTTCCACACACTTTTGTAGAAGCTGCTGTGGATTCCAGGTCGGTTGCTACCCATGGGATTGGCTGCTGGGGCTGGGCTACAGAGGGATGGTGGAGACTGACTTGGTTTTACCGTCTGACTCCAGAACTGGCTTCTGGCATTCTGACTGACACTACCAGTGCAATCACCAGGGCCTGGCTGGAGTTAATTGAATTAAATGGGACACTTGCCAGGGACATCAGTTATCTCCTGCAGTCATTAGCACAAGAGCAGTGTAAGGATTAGCTCTTGTTTGCTGTCTCAGGTGTTAGTGGTGATACCAGCCAACATGTTAAGGTCTTGTCAGCAGCAGCGTGTTCTAGAAGAGACAGTAGCCTCTTTAGCTGGTAATACTCATACCATTTTTTTTAAATGCAAGTGTTCCTTGTTGGAGTCATTTTATTTTAGTCCTCACTTTGAATAGTTCAATGAGTTTCATTTCTTCTCTTTTCAGGGAGTCAGCAAACATATAAAACAGATACACTCACCCTTCTAACTGACAACACTTCCCAAAGATTCACTCTCCAGCCCTTGGAGCCTGCTTCACCAGCCCCGGGAGCATGGCCATGGTGTGGGGTGAGTGATGCAGAGGAGTCACTGTTTCTGGGTGTTGCTGGTATCACATGAACTCTGCAGTAGGGGAGGAAGGACCTGGGCTTTTGATTTATGAAGGATATTGCTCTGATAAATAAAGAAAAGATGAAACTACTGGAGGAAAGGGTGGGGATTCTGGATGAGAACTTCTGGTCCTGAAGGTCTGTACAATTACTGAAGAAGCAATGGGCACGTGCCCATATCTCACCTGCAGTGGTGCCCACATCCCATGTGCCCACGTCCCGGCTGAAGCAGTGCCTGTGTCCCACCCATGGCAGTGCCTGCTTCCCATGTGCCCATGTCCCCTCTGCAGCAGTGCCCACATTCCACACGCCTGTGTCCCACCCAGGGTGGTGCATGCTCTCGGTGGCTCGCCTGGAAGTGAAGTGCTGCTGCTTTCTGGGGCTGGGGAGCACTAATAAACAAGCAAAACTGATGATGAAGTGCTTCAAGACCTGCTGAGCTCAGACATCTCCCCCGTCCACAGTGTATGGGGGGTGGGATTGCAGCCTCTGTACAGGGGGTTTGGGAAGTGCCTCGGCAGCAGAGCAGCCATCCCTGCAACCAGACAGTCTCCAGTCCCACTGGATGTTGGCACATGAAGCCTCTGGGTGAGTCTTGCCCTGTACATGGCTGATGGGGAGGTTCTGCCAGAGCCACAGGAGCTGTGGCTGAACCATGCTGGGCTGGGCCCTCAGTGGGTGGGAACAGCCAGCACAGCAAACCTCGACCTTGGCTTATTCATGGATTCATCCTCCCATAACAGGAGGATGTTACAGGCAGGATCTGTGGTGACACTGCCAGTCCATGCTCCACACAGCCCCTCTGCACACTCTGGCTGCTGGGAAAGGTCCCTTGCTTTGGGGAGTCATTTTAAGCTCTCTTTGAGGAGTCTTAAAAATTGCTGAACTTTCTAACTAAGTTCTTGTGATTGCATATTTATTGTTGAAATCAGCATGAAATGTAAAACAAAGCCTAAAATCAGGGATGCTTTTGATTTTAGTGTAAATGCTGACAGCATTTTTAATATATACAGTATTTTAGTAGTGAATGCTTAAAATTATTCTGGTGTTTGTGTCCTCAGCTATTTTTCTCTCTACTGTGGTTAGCCCTAGAGTCTGCGTTGGAATGAGTAACATGCAGAGATCTGAGACTTACGACAAGCTCAGCCTAGACTGCTTCAATACATGTTAGTGTAGGGATTTTCTGGCAGAGCCATGGGGTCAGAGCCGCATTATGGCCCTGTTACACGTCAGAAGAACGGCTGATGCGTTCCTTTGTGCTCGCAAGACTGTAACAGCGTCAACTTTCACCTGGTTGAAGTCTGCCAAGATCACCAGTTTGAGGCCATTCTGCCACTGGAAAATTGTTCATTTTCATGGATAAGTCAGAATTAATGTTGTGTGGCGGTGAGCGTGCGGTTCAGTGCAGGTCAGTGAGGCGCTGATGGGCAGTCTGGGGCTACTGGCCATGACCTTGGCACAGACTGCCAGGGCCAGTGCTGGTGCCAAGGCACAGCTGTTAATATCTCCTGTACTCTGCAGTAGTATCAAGAAATATAAGTATACAGGACTTGGGCAAATCCAAAAATCCACAAAATGCCTTTTGCTTTCTTTAACAGAGTCACATCAATGTTTCTTTCATGTAAAATGTCCATGGGCCTTTGCTGTTTCCAAAGTGAAGTGCATTCCAAGCAGTAACTGCAATAACTAGTAAATAGAATTGAAAGTGCTACTGACAGAAAAAATGCAGTAATCATGTAAGAGCAGAGCTGGTACAAAAAGTAGCCTTCATTAATGTCAAAATGAGGCACATGTGAAACATTATCCTCAAGGGTACCACTTAAGTAGTTCTTTGCTTACAGAAAGGTATCATGGAAGGTTTGGATCAGAGTAGTGGTCAGCCTGAGCTATTTTTTAAGAGATAACTATCTTTTTGGAATTTCATGGGTAGGCTTGTCAGAGATGAGAAATACAGGTACAGAGTAACAAGAGACTTCAAAAGGTGCTCTTTGTCCCCGGCCCTTCTGTGGAGGACACAGTGTCTTGAGGGAATGCTGATACACAGCTGTCCGTACTAAGGGAAAAGCAGGAATGCTCACTTGGGGGTGTTAGAGGAGGAGCGCAGCTCCTCGGGGCACCCTGCCATCCCCACAGTATGGTGGGTATGGACCAGAGGCCGGAGGCTTCAGGTTTTGGGATGCTGGAGGGCATAAAGGCTCTTCCCATACTGTGCAGAAGTTTCCCATAAAAGAGCTCCATTCCCAGCCACAGAGCCTGGCTTGCCCAGGGAGTGCAGCTCAGGGATGGTTCTATATCCTGTAACACCAAGCTGCTCATGTTGGCAGATTCTTTTTTAAGTGGAGGTGTCAGATTGTCCAGTCTGCTGAAGGAATCCAATTGGCAGGAGAGTGACTTGATTCAATAAGCAGAATTTTAAAATCACCATGGTTCTGTGTTTAACAGCCAGATTCTACAAAAATAGCTCCAGCTCTAAACAATTTCCCTCCCCACCCTCCATGTACTATCCCTCTTGGTCCTGCATGTCCCTATCTCCCCAAACTGCCTTGTTTTGTCTGGTACCAGTTGGCACTGGGGCTGCTCTACCTGTTCCCTGCAGGAATCAGCTGAGTCACACCAAGGCACCTGTGCACTGATGGGAGCCCAAGGCTGGGTAGCCAAGGAGGACACAGCATCTCGGTGCCTGGTGCTCCTGCCCACTTTTGTGTGCCCCCTCAGGGACTCCAGGGAGGGAGACTCCAGGAATGTGCAGAGAGATGGCAGAGGTCGATCTAAATCTCTCTATGGGAACGGCCAGGCAGGGAGGACCCACATCCCCCAAAGTGACCTGTGGACCTTGCCCAGGGGAGTTTTGGAAAGGGTCAAATTCAGTCACCATGAACAAGGAACTTTGTCCACTTGTTGCTGTCACACTCTGAGCCCTGAGAACCTGTAAGTCCAATGGGAGTTTAAAACACTCCCTTTAAAATGGGACCTGCAAATACTTTTGCAAGGCAAGAGAAATTCCCTGTGCTGTAGCCCTAAGCCTGCTCCAGTGCAGCTCCTCACTGTCGGCAAAGTTCCATGACTTTCTTTGGTCTCTTTTTTTTCCCCCTTATTCTCTCTGTTGAGGGGGATGAGGACACAAGTCACCTGCCTGCACTGCTAGCTGTTCCTGGCAGAGATAGGGCAGCTCTGCCACTGCTCAGAGGTGTGGCTGAGTCTTTTCTCCTTGTATTTGCAGAGTTCTGTTTCCTTGTGCACTGACTTGGGCTGAGTTTGGGCATTTCACATTCCTACTGGCTTGGAAGCTTTTTTCCAAAGGTATTTCTTCCCTTCTCCTCACCTGTGCTCTTCTTCATACTTTTCCTGCTTTGAGCAAAGCATCACTGATGGTTAGGGGATCCCTCCTCAGTGGGGAACATCACTTTGATTTGTGTTATGTGACACTACGCGGTTTGTTCCCAGCATGTTCTGCAAGGAAAGAGCTTGGAGGCGGCCGATCGCAGTTGTCCAGGCCCAAGTCTCCTGGTGATCTCCCTCCACGTGCTCTGCCGGCTTTCCTTTCTGCGGCGAGTGTCCAGCAGCAGCTGGGAAGACAGGAGATAATGGGAGAAGGTAGTGTGAAAACACCATTCTTTGTGGGACTCTCAGCATGGCCAGCAGCTCCCAAGGGCAGCAACTCCCAAGATCCTCAGTGCCAACCTGCCCACAAGGTGTTGTTGGAGGAGTGTCCCAGAGCAGTGCTGGGGAAGGTGGGGAACCCCACAGACCCCCTGTGCTCCCTGGGAGGGGAGATGGCTCCATGGTCCCAACTATCTCTGCACACGGCAGCAAGCCTGGCGGAGAGAGGACAGAGGCATGCAGTGAGGGCTGCTAGGTATGAATCTGGTAACTGCTGTGATTTGGGTCTGCCGTCTACAAACCTGTTGCTTTCTTTTTCAAATGTACCCTCATCACCTCAAACCAGCACAGATGTGACTGAAGTTTCAGGCAAAACTGCACTACAAATGTTGCCCCTTTCCTTCTTTTCTACATTCTGCCATTGGATTTATCATTTCCTTTCCATTGCAGGTCTGCCGTCTTCTGGCTGGAGTGTTTTTTATACCCTGTATTATAAGGAAACCCACACACGGGGAAAGCAAGAAAGAAGTAAATGGAAAACAAACCACAGACCCAGCCATTAGTCCTTCTGGGGAAAGCATGGCCTGGGCTGCATTCTTCAGCATCTAGACCCATTGTGGGATACACCAGGTGAAAATGGACAGCAGAGTACTAAAGCAAAGAGGGAGCAAAGATTAACATGGGGACTTGGTGGGCTAAGTATAGGCAATTCTTCCCTTCTCCAGTGACTTCTAGAAATGGTGGGGGGAATTCTGCAGCCAATATGATTTGGTTGATACGCAAAATATAACGTAGAGATCTGACAGTAGGGATTGCAGGTAGAAGATTAGGAATTCTCTGGCACAGCTGTCATATTATACTAAGCCTGTTACTTCTCTGTAATCCTAATTGATGCTCTCTCTATTCTGAGCCAGGTTCTCTGGTCGGCCATCATTCCGGGGAGTCTGCTGCTGCTCTCACACTGGAGCCTGTTCTTTTGTGCCTTTCCATGAGGAGCAGCTGAAATCATGAGTTAAATGTTGCTGATATTAGAGAGGACTCCTGGCATCTGCCCCAGACAGAGAAATCAACATGTAATTCATTAAAGATACCCATACCTATACTGCAAACACGTGTGTCCCAGATGGTGCCAGTTCCCATCAGATTCCCATAAGAGGGAGCAGGAAGGGTCCATCCCTACTGAATGCAGACCCCTGCCCTGATGGAACCACCCTGGCTCATCTCCCTGCAGCCTGGCAGAGATGCTCACAGACCTCTCCCAACTTGGTCTACATTTTGACCCCAAACTGCCAAGGAAGGTACCAAATCAATGTATTTTTTGGAAGGGAAGGATGTGGCCTGAGATCTGGTGTCTCAAGACTATGCTCCTTGGACAGTGCTGATCTAGACATTGTCTTACTCGCAGCATTTTTCAAATTGTGTGATTTCCTACAGTTTGCAACTACACACAGTAGCTAGAAGTTATGACATGTACCTGACTTTAAAGGACACTGTCATTTAGAAATGCTATGTACATGTTCTGCAAATGTTGTCATAACCTATGTTTTATAGTCTTAGACTGCAATTAATGGGGACAAAAATGGTTCGTAATGGTTTGTAGTCTGAGAATACTAGAATAGTTTAGGTCTGTATTTTTTTTCTAAATATAGAATTTTATATTTACTCAAAATAGATCTGTTTGCAGGTTGTGAAGTATTTAATACAGAACACAAGATAAATGCAGTGAGTAGATCTTGACTTGCATCAGGTAATCAAAGCAGGCAGAAAGGGAGGCAAGTGCAGTATGTCGGACAGTGGGTCTTTAACCATGCAGAAAGGTGCAACAGATCAGAAAGTGTCATTATTGTTTCTATTCCTCTGTGGTCTGCAAAGTGCTGGGAGCAGCACCTTGAAGCAGGGAGTGGGGCTGTGTGGGGCCAGGCTTTCCTCCCTATAGGCCATGGACCTCCGAGGCAGCTCAGCGGACCAGTGCAAGGCTTCCATGCCACCTTGCTGGAGGAGCGGGACAATCCCGTGTCCCCCAGAGCCCCCACAGGGATGGAGTCTGCAGGGGCTTGTGCCCAGCTGGGGCCCAGCGTGCAGCAGGGGGGGGTGCTGAGCTCTCAGCGGGTGGTGCTGGCACTGGGGGCAGAGCTGGGCTCCCGCTCTCCTGCAGCAAAGGCACTGCTGGGTGCAGCTCTGGAGACTGGCACTGATGCACTTGCATTGCACGGCCATCACTTTCTCAAATAGATATGTCACTTATGTTTTCCTTAATTAAAATTTCTATTTTAAATTTCTAAAGGCTAGTCCTGCCTCTTCACATGCCTCCCTGAACATATGTCTGACCATGGAGCTGTGTGGTGGCTGTTGTCAGAACCCAGGAATGCAGCCTCAGGAACAAAGCCCTGTGCAGGCAAATTTGGCAGAACCTGGGCAGTGTCTGGAGCAGCAGTTAGGAATCTGGGATTGGGAGCTGGCCACGCTGTTATTGACTGGTCTTGCATTCCCAAGAGGACAAATCAGGGCCTTGATTGCCAGGTTTGCTGTTTTAAAAAGCCTTTGCTTTAATTAATGTACAGCCTAAGTGTCATTGTTCTCTTCTCCATTCTGGATTGTTTTTCAGAAAACAAGACCAGTTTAGGAAATTTAAATTTCTCCTAAAATAAAAATTTTATCTAGAGAAGTCCCTCTGTGCTTCCATTCTTAGTATAAACCAAATTTATTTACTTCTGTAGTTGAAATTGCATTACTAAAGAACATAAAGTTTCTTTAATGTTGTTTGATGTTCTTTGTCTGGTTTTGAATGGAAGTTGGGATTATGTGACCATCTTGTGGCTGTAACACTTGTCAGTTCATTTAAATTAATATTTTAGTTTCTTATTTATTATCGCAAGGTTTATTGGTTTGTTAGAAGTAATACCCAAATTTGTGATGCTGAGAAGGAAAAGCTGCAGCATGAGCCCACCTGGAATTCTTGGCATAGGAGAAATGCATTGGGACCAACCATGGATGGGCAGGTTCCAGCGCTCCAGTGGTCTGTCTGTCTGTGTGTCTATTTGTGTGTCTCATGATTTTCAGGTTGCTTTTCATATCCTGATGCAACTGAAAAGTCAGCCTTTTTTTAGAAAAGTGTAGAATCTAATGAGCAGTGTGTCTGAAAACCTCAGCTGTTCCCAAGACACAGGTGAGTGATACAAACCTGGCACAAGCAGGTGACATGTGGAGATGGGTGTCTTGGAAATAAAACATGAAAGGAATCACACAGTGATCTAGGGTGGGCAGTTCACAGGGCCAGAGAGTTGGAGACTTTTACAAAACCACCTTGTTCTTCACCTGGTGCCACTGGGCTTCAGTTCACAAAGAAAGTAGCTGGAAAAATTAGCCAGAAATAGTTGACCTTTCAAAAGGCCTCTAAAATACAATTACCTGATGTTCACCGAAGTGGTTGATGTGCTTCCCACTCTAAATGATTTTTTAGATTCACCCATGTGTGAATAGCAGTCTGATTTTATGGAAGAGGGAAATGGAGGAAAGAAACTTCAGAAAGGAGAGCAATACGCCAGGGAATTTTACTGGTTGTTTGCTTCAGGGGAAGAAAAGGGCAAATAGATGCAGCCACCTCAAAGTAGCCTTTTGACTTTGAACTTTAAAGGAACATGGGAGAGCTCTGAGGTATTGACAGCACTCGACAGAAGCTGTTCCATGGCGATAGGTAGGAAATTTAGGATCCAGCGGAATTTGCTTTCTTAGCCAGATGACAAATTCTTTTTTTCCCCCCCAGTACAGCAAAATTATTACAGCCCCCATTTTCCTTACTGCCTTTTCTTTCCTTCTGCCCTGGGTTGTCTGGTGCAGGAGATCCCATGCCTGTGTGGCCACAGTGCTCATGCTGGGAGCTGGCCATGCCCCCTCTGCAGAGTTTCAGCTCTGACCCTGCACCAAAGCAAGAGAGTTATCTGGGGCTGCAATCTCTAGTGGGCTTTAGGCAAAATACTTTTCTAAGGAAATTATTTCTATGGTTGGCACAAAAGTGCCTCTACCGTGCACCTTTCCAGTGGCGGCTGTGCCCAGGTGCACACAGCAGTCTGGCTTCAATAGTTCACCCTTCTCTTCACTGCCCCCCTGCTCTGATCCCCCCAGAAATGAGGGGCAAAGTGGGGGCAGAGACCACTCCCCATTGTGGGAAAGCAGCAGCATTCAAAAGCCCAAAGACTTTTTGAAACCAGGGAATGGGATTTCCACATATGATGAGAGAGCATATTGTGCAATAGAAACTACATTTGTATGGAAGAAAATTATTTTCAATACCTTGGAACTTGAAGACTTCCATGAACAAAAGCAAGTGACAATTCCCTTCCCCATCTGCATTATCTGACAAAACAAACAAGGTCCCTGAGACAGGTCAGACAAGAGCATCAATGTGGCAGTTGTAGCGCTGAAGCACTTTTCATTTGGTCAAGTATCTAAGTATCTTTGTGGGGAAAAATCCCCGAAGTTTTAACTTTGGATCCAAAGCATTAGACTTGCGATTCCACAGAATTTTGTGACTTTGGAAATGTTCTATTGTTTTTCAGTATAAGCTCATGAACCTGGAATGAAGTTGTCCCTTGGGGACAAAACAAAACAGATGAAAAATAAATGCTCGTGTCAGGTCTGGAGACCAAGGGGGTCCTGAGCCATGGTCTTTAATGTGTTTCTTTTCCATCAAGTTCAGGAGCAACTTTGAGCAGGATTTGCTGCAGTTGAGGGAGACAGAAAAAAAAGCTCATATCAAAAATAAAAGAAGAACCCTGAATAAGATTTTTCAAAAAGCAGTTTATTTTCCTATATAAGACATCCAGATCCAAAAGTGAATGGTGAGTCAGGAGTGCACTCAGGTACATGGTTCCAACAGCAGCTCCCAGGCTCCTCTGACTGGGGCTCTGCTGGAAGGCAAGTCAACTCGAGCTCACAGCAGCATAAACATGGGATGATGCGGAGCTCCTCAGGCTTCTGCCTCCTCCTTTTGGAGGCCACACAATGTGCACGTCGTGTTCCTGAATTCATGCCTCTTCTGGCAATTTGTTTGCCTGATTCTTAAATGTCTGTGTTCATCTTGGTCTACACCAGTGCCCAGAGCTCTGCCAAGCTGCCAGCAGCTTGCTGAGACCATGGACAGATGCCTCAGCTTCCCACTGAGACTGCGCCCATGTCTCTGCCTCCCTGCCTGTTGCCAGCTGATCCCAAAGGAGCTGAGGAGCTGCCAGGAGGATATCAAGAGTGCAGCCACACAGAAATGCACTCCCCATGTTCTAAGTGCGGTGTGCTTAGGAGCTAACCCTAGCAGAGAGACTGAAAGATGAGAGTTTCTCCCGGGGCCTGCTTTTAACTCTCCATGGCCCTGTTTGGGAACAGGCTGTAGTCACTACATGCCTTTAGCTTGAACTTGCACTTCATCAGTCTGGGAGGAAGAATGGAAGAAATGTTCTGAGAGAAAATTCCATTTATGTCTTCTGCCACCTGCTAATGGCATATGTGAGCTGCTGCGTGCCAGTAGCCGATGGCAAAGATAACATCACTGTGGAGAAAATTGTGCAGTGCTGAAAATGAGACTCATGTTCCAGATGACCCGATAGTTCAGCTCCTGCTGGGGCCGGGTGTGGGGCCAAGCTTTGCTCACCAACACTCACACAGACACATTCAGTGTGATGGCCTTGTTGGAATCCCAGAAATTAAATTTTTTAGGGCAGGCAAAAGGATAAAAGCTGAAGAGCTTCTGTTCACATCCAGCCCCAAATCAGGCTTTTCTGCATATACCTCCAGCCTAATTACTATGAGCCAGAGCAAGGGAGGCTGACAGGTGGGAACAGCTGTCAAAGTGCCGGGTAAAGCTACTGGTCTGAAAACTGACATAATGGCAGAGTAGACATGGTGGGCAGCTCTTTAGAAGTAAACATCCATTTACAATGGGATTGTAGAAATATTTGAAGCACTTAACAGCAAGATCCTTGTTGCTTTTCACATTCCTGCTGCCTGCAGTTTTTGCTCAGTGAGGGAATTCATAGTGTTTTGTGTGAACCAAGAAGTAATTGTGAGCAACTACTTAAATAGCCCTAATTATGTTTGGAGAAGGCTGGTCCCTGAAAGCAGCTAGGATCTGTGAATAAACATATTGTCACAGGTGACCACCTGCTCTATGCATATGGATCTAAAAAAAAGCCACTTTGCTAAGTTTAAATACCTCAAAGAAAAGCTGAGCAGACCCCAGACACCAGCAGCCATGCCTGCCAAAGCAGCATTGCATGGGGCTCAGCACGGGGAGCATGGCTCGGGGCCTTGCGACCACAGCACATTCCACCAGCCCGAGGTGTCCTCTTGGGGGGCCAGGGCCTTTAAATACCCTATGGACAGAGAAAGGTAAAGAGACTGGGTCCCCTGAATGGGGGATGGACAAGCCTAGAGGCTTACCTTGCTTAATCCTTGGGCAAACACAGTCAGTGTCTGCTGAGTCCAGCAGCTGCTCCCACCTGCACCAGCACCAACCCCACCTGTGCCAGCACTGCCCGGCACAGCCGGCCCAGAGCTCCCAGGGGACAGAGGGCACCTGCTCACAGCCTGGAACCTCCTGGGAGTGGAGAGCACCTGTTCTTCCAGCTTGGCTGTGGCCCTTAGCAGAATTTTTGAAAGAGAAAGTCTGTGACAGAGCAAATGTGAAGCTATTGAACATGTTCAGCCCTTCAGCATAGGGGTTGAAGAGTTCACAGTGACGGCTGAGATAAGGCCAAGCCTGGTGGTGGGCCCCAAGCTGCCCCTGCTCCACCGGCCTCCTCCTCCTCCTGCAGTGAGCACCCAGCTGCCTCACCCCACCATTAACCACATCTAGCTTCAGCACAACTTAACAGCATAGAATTATAATATCTTATGACACGGAAATGGGTCAGAAACAAACTCTGTGCCTTTCTGTATTAACCTGGTGGTTCTTTTAACAGCTAGAAAAAATTTCTTAGTATTTGTGGTAATCAGTCACATTTCTTTCCTTTTTGTTCTGTTTTGATCACTGACTGCTTTCAGCACTCCTCGTGCATGGCTTTGCTCAGGGCTTGTGCATTTCTTCACAACCAGCTCCTGTTACTGCAATACATTGAAGTCAGTGCTAGTGATGGTCACTGTGCAGGGCTGTGCTGAGTCAGCAGCTGCTGGAAGCCCTGTTCAGCATTTTCCCTCCAGGGCTAGCAATGTCCCAAAGAGCCACGGCAGGAAACAAGATGGCTACAGCATCACTCATCTCAGTTTAATTTACTGTCAGATTAAATAAATTTTTTAATCCCCTGTGATAAAAATCTTTGTGATCTCTGTAGTGGATAAAGATATTTGGTCCGGCCAAGTAGCCAGTTTTAAACCAGGCAGTATAAACTCCTTTTTCACAAAGGCAGGTGATTTTGTAATCACTGTATATGCTATATCCCACCAGGAAATTGTTATTCTATAACATCAGCTGCAACACTAAATTTGCTTAGGATTTCGTTGGAATAGTTCGAGCTTTTGGTTTGCTTCATTACCACATCAGAAAGCTGAGTTTCTCTACTATGTGAACAAAAGAGATGAGAGCAGCATATTTTACAAGAATGATGAGCAAGCATCTTCAGTTAGATGAAGATGGGAAGTCTTGTGGTCAGACACCCACTTAAGAGACATAAAACTTAGATTGTTTCCACTACTGAACAGATTTTTTAATATTATCTTTAAGCCCCATCTTCCCCATTTAGGACTTTGTGAGGTTCAAGCAATTCATATTTCCTAAATTGATTTCTCACTGCCTCCTATAATCATTCTGGCTGGGTAGGTTTGTTCTTTTGCAACAACCAGATTTAAATATGAGCCAACCTGGAAGAAATAAGTAGCACAGGATGTATAAGCTCTCACTGAGAGAATACCCTCTAGTGCACCTATTTAAAGAATTTATGTTTAATTATGGTGTTACGAGCACTGGCCACGTGCAAGGAAAGCATCGCTTTCCTCAGCTGACACAGATCTGTTCAGCTCAGAAAAGCCAGGATACAGCAGAAAATGTTGTGATGATATCCATTCTCCTCTTGGGCTGGGATATGCAAAGCTCCTCTCAGGAACGACTAAGTGCTTTCCTCCTGGTGTGTTACAGCAGCTTTCCAAGGACCAACCCATGGGTACACAAGAACTCATAAGACAAACACCTTGAGCTTCTAGACTCCTAACTTATTCCCAGGAAACTTCATTACTGACATACACAGTGATGAGAACCTCCTTTGCATTCCCCCATGCACATCTTCTGAAGGATGTACTACAGAGAGGGACAGGATGGCATTTCCTAGCTTTCATCAACATAGATCACTGTACCAGAGCAGCCCTTTGTTTTGTAATAGCAATGATAACATTGGGCATATACCTCCTGTTTCCAATAAAGAGTCCTCGTTGCATGGCCCAGAACCGAGCACAGCTGAGGCACAGGCTTCGCCTGACATTCCCATTTTGCATCACTCTGGACAGGGCAGGGAAAGCACTTACAGTGACCCTGGCTACTGCAGGGGAGATACATTCCCCAAAGGCTGTTGGCACCATATATTCAATCCCTCAGCACCAGCAGACACAGGTCAGTGACAAGACAGGTGAAAGAATAAGGCCTGAGGTCAGTAGATGTCCAGTACAGCCACTGAAGCTGCCTGCTTCCAGGAGCTGAGGCTGCCGCTCTTAAGGAAACAAAACTCCTGCCTGGTAGTATACATCTTCAGTTATCACACAAAAAATTTTAAAGCCAAACAACAATCACCTAGCCAAGTGTTTAGGGTGGAAAAATATCAAAAATCAAGATGAGACGGACATGGTATGTCTCCTGCCTTGAATTCCTGGGAATGTTTGTTGGTGGCATGCCTGGTTATGGCGTGCTGGTTGGACACAGGGCCAGGACCGTGCTGTTCATCTACCAGCCTGATCCCCATCCTTCCTTTGGCTGAAGGAGATGCAGGTTAAGCCTGGGTGGGACAACTGTCAGGTATTAGGAAAGATCACTTACGCCCACAGGTCACTTCCCCACCAAGGCGTACCTTGTTCCAGGGGTGTTACAGCCCTCCCCAGTTGTGTGGGACCTCAAGGGGGTTGAGAAAGCCCATGGAGCAAATAAGGTGAATGGCACCAAACTTTCCAGGGGAATCAATTTTGGTGAATGTTGCCCACCTATAATTCAGAGGCACTCTTTGCAGTGAGGCAGTGCAGGCAGGCAGAGCAGTGTTCATGTCAGAATGGTGCAGGTCCTTTTGCTGTGCTACAGCTGAAGCCCATAACGTGGAGAAAGAGAACCTCAGTCACAGGGCTGAGCAGGCAGGGTCAGATCCTGCCACAGTTTTGTCTCATAACTAGACAGACCCCATACTTTTCAAGTTGCAGAACTTAAGCTTTTTGCATATCAGCTTTACAAATGCTAGTTAGTGGTTTTGCCACTTTTCATCTATTAAACTTCTTGGGTTTATCCATGTTCCATCCGGAGTTCAATCCATTAAACCCTAATTTTTCTGCCCTTCCTCACTTGTAAGTGGAAGAGGTCACCTTCACAGAGGCTGGTTCAGGGGAGAGTGGTAGTAGCCATGGAGTGCCCTGTCCAGTGACGTCTCAAATGAAAGATAGGATGGCTCTGAAAAGCATGATAAGTCTTTGAAAATTAAGATAATACCAATGCAGGCCCGTACCTGCTGCTAGCGTGTGAGATTCAGAAGTGCTGCTGCTGAACAGCATTTCCATGCCAGGAACCGGCACCAGCTGCTATGGATGCAAATCAGTCCTGCAGCTGATCCTACAGCATGGGTTCTGGACTCCTCCAGTTCTTGGACTCTTTCACCTCTGCATCACCAGGATTTCTTCAGCACGGTCATTAACAGCTCACACATACCTGCCACACCTTCCAGCACACGCCTCTGCATTCCTCGTCCTGCTCCAAGATCTGCTTTGTTCATGGACTCAGCTCTTGGAGCTCACACTCACTGTGTGATTCACATGGGATCAAGTTATATGAAGTGCTGGCAAGTTGTGGTCATGATGGATTTAGCCCTGTCCTTGAAAGAACAGATCCTGTCACATAAGCAGTTGGGATGTATTTTACAACTTGCATAGAGAAAAAATGTACTGGAAATACCTTATCTGTAGTGACAATCTCTGGACCTCAGTACACATAGAAATCCAGTGATGTCCATCGTTTGACATGCATTTGTCTGTTCTGTAACCTGTGACCAGAGTTCACAAGCTTTCTCCCAGCCTCTGCTCAGCTTATAAAGCTTTTCCTGCCATCTGTCACATTTGCCAAGTCTCCAATCCCTGAGTGCTGCCAGTATTTACAGCTCTCAGAGCTGCTGGGGCAGACAGGTCTGTGTGCAGGGATGCAGTACCTGGGAGCTCTGATGGAATAAGCTGAGGGCCCCAGCACCTGACCCTAGAGGGTGCCTGGACTGAAAATGGCACAGGCCAGATGGAAAATGATCCCACCTTCTGCCTTTCTCATCATTGTTCTTACACGGCACAGCAAACCAGAACCTTAGACCAGCACAACTCCTGTTGTTGCTTGCTCTGCAGTCTAGGAAAAAAAACAACCCAGCTCCTCATTTCCACACAAGTGGGAACCAGTAGTGGTTGGCAAATTTCTAGACTTGGCCAAGGGAAAGATCTGAGTCCTTGCTTAATATTAAAAAACTCTGCTTAGGCTGGTTTCATTTTCCATCTTTTTATTCTACTCTCCAATTTTATGTCTTTATTTTTAAGGTTTACATAGCATCAACTGCTTCTCAAATAGCTCTGTCCTTTAACTAGACTTACGAGCTGTTTACCTAACATGTTACCTGATAATAATTAAAATTATAATGTGGTCTGGAGAAAAAAAAAACAAGAAGTGCTATCTCGGAAGTGTTTGTGAATTTTTACAGTAGACGAGGTGTCCCCAGGCTCTGGGTGGGAAAGATGCCTCACAGATTTCCCTCAGTTTCCCCAGCCCCCTTTCTGAACATGCAGGTTGGTGTATAGATAGAGAACTTGTTCATTGTAAAAAGGATGTTGCCGACAGCTTCACTTCAGGCGCTGTGCAAAAGAGCTTCATTTGGGAGAGCTGCCCAGGAGCGGGGATGGAAACACAGTAGTCAGGGGCTCTGGGAAGAGAAGCCTCTGTTGACATCAGCCTGAGGGTGTGCTGGTCAGGGGCTCTGCCAGCGTTCTCAAGGGCAGGATGGCCTGGTGGTAGGAAAGGGCTGTTCTCTGGGACTGATCCCAGCTCGCACCTGCTTTGAGGCTGTGGATTCCTTTTGTTGGCTCCCTGCAATACTGTTTTCATTTAGTAAATGACACACCTGGAGAGGTGATATTGCTCCTGACTGCCGCAGAAACTCTTCTGACCACACACCAGCACAAGGCTTTCCCACTCTCTGTTTTGTTTTCTACTCTGAGCTCTGCAGTCTCACACCCATGCTATGCTGGCATACACAAAACTGCACTTTAAAAGTGACCACTCTGTGACCATCACAAAAATCCCTCCTTCTGGTATTTTTGCTAGCATCAGTCCCCAGAACACAGGCCTTAACAAAGGGAACATATTCCCTACTGATGTGCCAGACAAAAGTTCATGGTTTTGTCTTGCTGAAAAAGAAGTCTTGATTATTCATGCAGTTCCCAATGAGTCACTCCACACCCTTGAATTATTTCTGACAGATGTGAAATGCCTACTGCTGAATTCCTACTCCAAGGAACCTTTTGCATGACTGGTTTATCAGTGAATGTGAGCAGACTCATGATTTAGAGTGCTTCATCATCATGGCATGTGTAAGACTGAACACAATGACTAGGGAAACCAGACCCACCTATTTTTGGTCATAGGTTCAGAGCCTCCAAAATCTGCCAGCAGCCACACAAGAGGTGCTCACAGAGGGCTGGGTGTGTGCACAGGGAAACCCAGTGTACCCTGAAACTCTCAAAAATGGGTTGGCTGAGCGCATATGAATTCACTCTCAGGGATGATATGGAGACTGAGGTGCTAACCTGAAGGCCAATTTCTGTCACTTTGCACCTTCTTGCTTTCTCTTTGTTGCCAGGAGTGTTTTTCCCACTGGCTACATACTCAGCTGTGGTGCAAGTCACATGTGGTCCCTGTCCCTGTGCAAGCCAAGGAGATCAGACCTCCCCAGCAGTGAGGGTATGCCCAGCTTGCTGCCCTTAGCCTGCTGGGCTACCCCAACATCCTGCAAGCTGGAAGTGCTCTCTGCTGTGTTTCCCTACAAGGGTGTTAGTGCACATCTCTCTGTATACTGTCAGAGGCACATGCAAACTTTCATCCACAGCCTGCAGAAGATAGGTGAAAGCCATTTCCCAAAGGCTCTAAGGCCTCTCCCAAAATGAGGGGTAACCAGGCTGGCCTGAGTACATTTCATTTCTCCTACAAAAAAAAAAGGTCTTTCAGGGAACCTTCTCTGAACAAAAACCTCCTCCAAAGCGAGAAGGCAGCTGCAGTAAGGATGCCATGGGGGTACAGACAGCTCAGAGCTGCTGCTCTCAGCTGCACCCACTGTGCACCACGGACAGGAACACAGCCAGGGCAGCTCACCTGCTAACTCTGGGACAGCCTAACACCACGAGACTTAGTCTGGTCAGACAGAATCGTTCCCCTGTACATGCCATGCATGTATCTCACAGGAAACAGAGAGGTTCCTTACCAAAGGGAGCTCTGAGCTCCCTCTCAGAAAGCCCCAGCAGCAATCCCTGTTGGCACACCTGCAGTGAAAGGGCTGACTTGCTCTCACTGATGGCTGCGTTTCAGCAGCATTCCTGAGGAGGTGGCCAGGCCTGGCTCCATATGAGGTTAAGACATTATGTCTGCAATGGGAGATTTTAGGCTGAGATTCCACATTTTTCTCCTGCGGAAGTCTTGTCACTGCAAAACAAAACAACAGCACCCAGAGCCATGTTAAGTCACTGTAGTGATTCCAAAACCCATTATTCCTCTGGCTAATTAAAAAAGCTCCAAACTTGCTCCAAACTGCAAATTTTGTATTTGCATTGGTGAAACTCCCCTCTTCTTTTTATCCACAGATGATCATGATACGTTTTTGTTCAACAATTAATCATTTTTATGTCAGGTTTGACCTGGTTTAGGGATTTAAATTGCATGTCTCACTGAAGGGAATCTCTAATTGAGATACAAATCTGAGCACCTGTGAAAGACTTCAAGTTTTGTGCACATGCCTAAGTACACGTTTTTAAATGTATGTTTTACTACTTTAAAGGCATCTACACAGAATGTCAGTGGAGGTTGATCTGTCGTCACTGTCTTGTCAGCAGACCCACTGGATTCTGACAGCTGAATAGAGGCCATTAATTAAAACTGCCAGGTTTTGTCAGACCTTTGTCAGGCTCCCTAGATACTTCAGTCTTATGCATTTCAAGCATTCGCAGCAGGAACAAGACTAAATCCTTCCATTTCCCTGGTAAATTCTATGCCTCTCTTTCTAAGAAAGAGAATTTATTCCTGCAGCAATAACCCTTTGCATTTTGAAGCAGGGGTGTCAGTGCAACCTGGTTCTGCATTGAGAAGTGCCAGGGTTAGTGACAACTCCTCAGAGGGAAGCTGTGCAAAAGTTCTGGCATTGACTCCCCACCCTCAGGAAGGTTACAGGGGATAATGCCACAAGTTTTGCAGGAATAAAGAGCTTTTTTCTTACTTTTCTAAGAAGGCTCTATGCTAGAATAATCAAACAAAAATTGGACCTGAGTTCAGGTCCCTCTGCTCCCACAGCTATCCTCACTGGAGTCGGTAACTGCTGCTGGGAAGATATGGCTCTCAGATAGTCATCCTTAAAGGAGAAGTGTTAGTTTTGCATGTAACTATGACCTATTTTTAAAATTTTGGTATATATACAAATTTACTCTTTATAGCACATCCATGGACCCTTTGGAATGTATGCGATGCAGAGCCAACGGTCAACCCTTAGACTCATGTTTAGAAAACACCAGATTTGTTTGTTTTACATGTTTGTAATCGTCTCTGGCTATATTATCATTTATGAATTTCCGCAGTAGCTTTCAAAGTAATGTTGGTTTGTCTGGATATTAATATTGCTAAAAAGCACTTAAAATGTCAACTACAAGAACAGTTGTTTGCTCCTTCTCACTACTACAGCCTAACACAGATGTGAATCATGAGCCATATTGCTAATTGCTACAGCTTCTGAAATCAAAGTAAAGCCAAATAATGTATAGCCCAGCATAGATATATTCCCTAAAGACACAGAAGTGTGGTGCTGCAGCCCCCTATTTTTTAGGAGAAAAGGAGGATATATGGTAAGAGGCTAGTGTCAAATTCTCCCTTCCTAGGTGGTGACTGTGTTTTTGTATGGATAATCTGTTCTTTCCATGCATTGCTCAGAGGTGGATCCTATTCAGAAACCCCTTCCCTGCCCCGCTGGATCAGAGGGTTATTTCACCTTCATGTAGAGCCCTGTTCAGCTAGAATATCACAGATTTGCCTCTGGGACCAACCTGAGCTGCAACAGAGCACATACAAGACAGGTTTTAGTTCAGACGGCACATGCAGTTTGCACACTTGTGAGGTTTGCTGACAGCAGACTTCCATGTGGAAATCACACCAGTAATGAATATATTCCAAAGGGAATTAATGAAGCACTTTCCATGTGGGTTCCCATGCCTGCAGGGAGGCAGCTATGGAGGTAGGTATCTGGTGTCTCGGATGTTCAAGAGGATTTTTCCACAGCTCACCTGTGGACTCTGGTGGTGGGTTTAGAGACTCCATTGCCCACCACACTGTATCCTCTGAGGCATTGTCTGCAGAAACTAACACAGTAGCCAGGTCCCTTCTCATGGGCCTGCCCATGGAATGAGGGACTCTGGGCCACCTCTGGGCCATCTCTCACATCAGAGTCAGCCTACCTGAGGAGTTCACTTTTCTTCTTCATGGAATGGTGGCATCTCATAAGACCACTTGTTGTTAGCTTATGCACAGCACGGTGCAGGTGTAAGGAATAACCATAATGCTGAATTACAAAGTGGTATGAGTAAGAGCATCTGCTAATGTCTGCAGATATATGAGGTCAGCAAGTTTACATTCCTTCAGGTCAGAGAACAGAACAAGTGTGATCTTATCCCCATGCCAGTTTCTCCACATTGCAAAGTCACCGCAAGGCATGACGACACACCATTCCTGCTCTGGGAGCAAGGGACCGAGGGCTTGTCTGCACCGCCTGGGAGAACAAACTGTAAGGAACAAACAGGCACAAGCAATCTCTAGGTAAGAATGCAAAGGAGAACAAGCTCACTGGTTTTCCCACAGCATGAAGCAGGCAGGCTCACAGTATGTACTGCCAAAAACATATAAATGTTCCCTAGTGAAATCTGACTGTATTTATGAGGGACTGCAAGATCTTAGTGCCCATCCTCACTTGGTGTCTGCTCACCTGGGGAGAAGAAGACGTATTCTATTTAAAGTAATGGATCCAATCTGGTGTCCAGCCCTGCCGAGCCATGAGGGAGATGACAGCATGACAGAGGAAGTGCATTTTCCTTCTCCTCACTTGTTATTCTGTGTGGTCATGTATTAATTCTTAAACTTAACTCTTTTAATTATTTTTATGAACCTTACTGATGTCACTCTGAATATTACTGTTATCTTTATAAATACACAACACCCTTTCTCTAGAAATTTTAGCCATCCAGCCAACATGCCCTATGACTTTGAAATCAGTACAGAAAATTTATCAACAGAATTGAAAATAAAACTAAATTTAGGATGAAAGCTATACCTTATACCCTCAAGGCTTATAAATTTAGTCTTGTCCAATGTATGAGTGCATGTCCCCAAAATTAATATAATTCTGAAAGTTTCATATGTTTGTCAGACAGAACCAGACAATTTTAGAGGCATATGTATGTGTGCAAAACAAAGTTATGGTTACAAAGGCACATCCTGGATTACAGAAAATGTCATATCATACAGAGATTTCCATAAGGATAGGAATTGCTCAGGATTGGCATGGGTCAAGCATAACTTTAAATGCTATTCATTGGGCAATACCCGAAGGATCAGACTCCATCTTGAACACCTTTGCTCACTGTAAACTACACAGTACCTAGATAAGAGCTGAATACATAATAACCAGATTTTTAAATTGATGGCCAAACCCAAACACCTACAAGTGACTGCAGCTATTGAGTAACAAAGAAAGAAGTCAATTTCTGAAGACCTACTTGGATAACACAATTATTCTTTTTGATGCATAAAACTTGAATAGGGCTCTGGGAATTAGAAATATAAAAATAATGTCGATGATGAATTTAAAATGTTCCCCAAACAAGGAATTAAGGAAGTCTTGGGAGAGGTCTTGTGGTGAACTTGAATCTTTTCACAGTTTTTAATTCTAAGTTTTTTTCATCATCTCCAGTGGTTACTTCGCAACTGCTGTGGGCTATTGGATAACCCATCTGGGCAGCACACAGCTCCTGCCACAGGCCAGGATCCCAAAACTGCATGTGCAGCATCTGTCATCCTGGCCCTGCCTATGCTGCTCCTATTTTATAACTGCAGACCTCAAACAATGAACAATGCTTGATAGTCATCAACCTGATTTCAAAAATGGAGTAACTGTGATGTAATGAGATGAAGAAACTCACTCGATACCATTGAATCAATTGATGTCCATACAAGGATTAGACACATTTCCTCATTCCTGGTGCTGTTTGTAACCTACCACAAAAGAACACTAAACCCACTTCTTATGGCCATTCTCCATGCTTCAACAGACCATGGCATCAAAGGACTAGGCAATAAATCTTCACTTCTCACAGTTTGTTTTTTTTTTAAAGAACGTCTGTTATGAGAGAAAACAGGGCTTCAGCAGCTGCAGGAAAGAGCCCTCACTGTGCATTCTTTCACCGTGTAGTTCCTCTCACATTCTGCCTTTCTGTTCTCTCACTGTGCTCCTGAAGAACCCTGAGTCCAATCAAGTGTTAAGGCCTGCAGTACCATTGCTATAGATCAGATTCTGATCACTTTATTCATTAACAAAAGGGTTTCCTTTTGTTAGTGTGTGAACCAGCATTCTGTCTAGTGAGGTTCCTTATAGACCAGAACGTCACTGTGCTATACAGTACCCAGCTTTGTCTGCTCTGGATTTGCAGATCCCCAAATGTCTTAATTTACCATGTACTACTCCCTATAAACATAGCTGCAAAAATAAGGGATTGTCCTGAAGTCACGATCCTACCAGAAGCATCCTGTTATAAAGCTTTTTCTTTCACAGCCGAGTGGGCCAGTGCCAGTAACCCCTGCAGCAGTGTGCCCAGGTAGAACAAGGGCCAGCAGACACTACCAGGGTGTGGGTTTCATTTCAGCAAGAGGAGCCTGAAAAATGTTAAGTCTAATTATTTACAAAGTGAAAACAGGGTTACAGGGATCCTACCTGCATGCAACTGTCTATGAGTCATGGGAGGAAGTAATCCATGGTCCACATTCTACAGGGAAAAGCCATATGGACTTGTCACTTGGGGTTCTTTGTACAGAATGCAGGTCCCTGTCAGGTTCCTGTCACTGGCTCTATTTCACATCCCACAGCTTGTCTTTGGGAGCAAAATTCCATATCTACCCAGTTCTACCTAAACTGGTTTTGGTTATGCTGATGTGACTTAAATGCACACTCTGATGTCAAACCCCTTCCAATGTGTGGCAGACAGCAGGCTCTGGCTTGCAGTCCTCCAATTGCTGTGCTCGAGAGCTTTGATGACCACCAGCTCTGGGGAGCCACTGCAGCTCCATGGCAGCCAGCAGCACTGACTGTCCACAGAATATCTTACACTGTGAAGCCAGCACACTCCTTCCTGCCAACACATGTGCAAAGGGGGAAGCAGAAACGAGAAAGCAAATGCAATAGGGAAAGATATAAACTGAAAATGTGGGAGGGAACTGAAAGCATCTCTCTTCTCCTTGCACAACTTCAGCTCCAGCTTTCCAAGCTTCTGCTGTGCATCACCTCTTCTACATGCAGAACAGAACCTTGCTTCCCTTGTCTGAGAACACATGAAGAAGTACAGGTTCAAAAGTCCTTCAGTCATTTAACACTCAAAATCACTGTTCACCCCATATCCTACATGGTACCAATTCATCTGCAAAAACAGAGATGCAGAAACAACAGACTAGTGCAACATGCATCATACACTCCAAAATATGCTCAAGAGAGCTTACACAGTGCACTGCTCAGTGTTCACAGGAGTAAGCAGAAGATCAAGAAACCCTAGATTTTACTTTGGGCACTGACTTGGTCTGAAACTTTAAGTGAATAATTTCCAGTTTAGGTTTCAGTTTTACTGCCTGAAAAAAAATTGGAGATATTATTTATAAAGCTTGGAGAACTTCCACAAAATTTGCCTAAAATCCACCCGTTAATTACATTTCAACAGAAGCTGAGATGTGTCTGTGTACCCTTCACAGAAGCAGCACTCCAGAAACAGTTCATGGTACAGAAGAGCTGGCATATTTCTTTTAACAATGGGATGAATAATGGTGTTGAAGGCCTGGTTCTGGGAAGTACACTGGAAGAAAACGGGTATTTCTTTAGGCATCATGCTATGGGAAAAGATATTTATATATGTCAGAGTTCTTGAAAAGAGCAATTTCAAATAATTTCAAATTCTGTGTGTACTGCCATGCTAGTCTGAACATCATGCCTGCATGCACAGATTTAACTTTAAGAAAAAAACCTACCCCCTTCCTGCTACTTGTGTGTACATTGGTATTGCTTAACCTTCACATTCTTAAAAAGCTCGCCGTGAGCCTTCTCACATGCTAAATCTATCCTACTAGGTATTTACTTACCATTATAAAAGTCTTTTACCACATGAGTAAACACAGAAATATTTACACAGGTTAACTGTGATATTGGTCTACATAGAATAAATAAATAATACACTGTTCTGTATTTCAGCACCCTGTTTCCACATCATTTTTCTTCCTCTGACTTGTTCTGACCTATGTGTACTCCCAAAGACCTCACTGATGTGATCCCCTGCCAGCCAGAGTGGGCTGTGACTGGGCAGGCTCACCCTGAGTATCACCTCTGACTTAGTGAGGCACAGTATCACCATCAGACCGCAAATTAGGCCCTGGCTGTCTTGTTGCAGGAGCTGCTTGCCACAGTCCCCCTCAGCCAGGTAGAGAAGAATAGGAACATGCCCACCACCCCAGTCTCCACCTCTGAGAGTGATATTTTCTCAGAGCCTACATCCTTTCCTTCAGCAAACTTCCACTTACAGCTCACACCTTGTGCCCAGCTGGTTTTGCATCAGTTCACACACGCCAGCAATCAGCTCGCTAGCAATGAGGGCTATTGGGGATGGGCCACACAACTCACAAGCAAACATCCCCACCACAGAATCTGACACCTGGGGGGACTGCAGCAGACCTGCTTTCAGAATTGTGTTCCATCCCCTGTAGAGCACCGTGCCACCTGCCAGCCGGTTACAGGACAATGTTGACCTCAGCTATTGACTATGGCCTTTGTTATGGGCACCAGATGAGACGGAAAAAAGTCAGCTCCGAGTTAATTTGATAGAGAAATGTCCTGAAACTTAAAAAACACAGCACATCTTTGATCTAGACAGTGCTCAATTCATAGTAAGATCTGTAATCTTCTGAGTACCTCACTGAGGGGAGAAGGTGAGGTGGCTTTTTTATGGGCAGCATAACGCAACCAAAAGACCAGGAAAATCACAAAAAACCTTCTTCCGTTCTCCTTCAGCTGATCTTTTTTTTGTATGACTGCATCATTTAAAACTGTTTTATGACTTAAAACTGAATAAACACCAAAACCTCCTAGAGTGGAGAGACCACAACAAAACTGCTTACCAGCTGAATTAGTCATAATGCCCACTGCTACGTGGTGCTGGAGTGAGTTATCTACGGAGTGAGTATCAGCTAGGACAAGCACGATTGTCCATGGAGGGAAATCTACACCACTTGTGGTGTTCTATAATCAAACCTTGTCTGACTAATACTTTAGTAGAGCAGATGACTTTTTTTTTCCATTTTCTAACATTATGTAAAAACTGAAAAAGAAAACAAGTGAAGAATAGAGGTCAAATTTGTGCTGACCTGGAACAGGGTTATTCAAGAGGTAGAACAAGACCAAAAGCACTTTAGAGGCAATCTGATGGGGGCCATGCTTATTTATGTGACTTGAAATTGTTATTTTCCTAAAGAACACGGAAGAAAAGGTGAACACAAAAAGGTGAATAGACAAGTGTAAAATTTACTACTTCCGAGAAAAATAATTCATATACTTTCACAGAGTAAATCTCCTTACAGATATTTGATAATATACTCCATAATAAATGCCAAGTATCTCATTTTGTTGGCGTGGCCCAGTCTTAAATGGATGCAGATTTTCTTCACAGGTTTGTCACCACAGTGTAGAAGTGACAGGTACTCTTGCAGTTCACTGCACTTAGAGAGGGATTCACCTCTGGATTTTCTACTATTTTTCTGAACCATGTTTGGTTTTAGTATAAACATATCTGACATATTTTCCTAGTATGTGTCTGAATACTAAAAGAACCAGTCACAACAACCTGATGCCTGCAGCTCCAGGCAGATTCAGAGTGATTTTTAATCCCTGTGCCATCCCCTGCCAGAATCAAACCATAGCACATGCCACAGCACGGCAACAGTGAGAATACATGATCGCCACTTCAGCTCCAGCAACAGTTACTGCATGTGTAATGTTTGAATGCTCTGGTTGTTTGTCCACCTTAATTTCAGATACAATTAGAAACTGCTTGAGAATTCCAAAGGCTCTGCTCCTAGTCTAGGCTTAAGTTAAATCATTGGCAATGCCTGCACTTGACTGGTATTTTAATGGATCTATGGGTAGAAAGTGGTTAGAAACCGCTTCCTCATGGTAAGAGACATCGCTCAAACTTGGTAAGTGCTTGCTGACGCCTGTTTCCAAACTGGATTTTGATGGGAATTCTGCTTAAACAATGATTTCAAACTCAATTCCTGTATCTCATGTATGCCTGACACTACTAATTTCAGTTACCCAATTCCATACATTTTTAAGAGACAGCAATACAACATCAAGACTGAATTCCACATGATATTTGCACTTCTCAGTAAATTTATCCACAAATATAGAAGTCACAGTGTGCTTCTAATTTTAGAATTAATACAGACTAAAAAACCATGTGAGAATTGAACTTTTTGATGTTGCAGAACTACTTTTTTTTGTAGCATCGATTAAAGTTTTTCCTAGCAGAAACTTGTTTCCTTTTTATGGCTTGGTATGTCATGCTACAGCAAAAGAGCAACTTCCTTTCTGGAAAAGGAAGGGCAGCAAATAATTTTGTTATGCATCAATATAGAAATGTTACTAATAAAATGGCTTAGCCCTTAACTTTGTCTACTACAGAATGGTGACCACTAAGGAAAAATATTTTCAGTGATAGAGGTTTGGGAAGCCAGAAACCCAGTTTTGTTTTCCATGTTCTTAGCACATTGCTATTTGCTTTTTGCAACCATTAATGTAAGGTAAATTCCATTGATATAAATAGGATATAGAATTAGCAGGTGTACCTGAGACTCACTGCATGGTTAAATATAACCCTGTCAAGCAGAAGGGGAAACAACAGTTGCTTGTTAGAATCAACTGAAAGAAGATGCCTGCCTTTGTCCAGTGGAACAGTTTGGTCTGACACTAATGAGCTCTGAAGGTGACTCCACACTTTTCTTACTGGGAGGACTCTCATGAGCTGGGAAGAGATAGTTCTTTCTGACAAATATTTTCTCCATTCTCTCATGTAATGTACTTGCTGACGATCACAAGAGCCAGTGTCAAATGGACTCACATGCACTATCTTGTGACATCAGTTACAAAAAAAAAAACCAGTTACCACTTCTCCAAACAGCATCTTAAATATAAATCTTGTTTTAGAACAACTACAAGTGTTAATGGGTGGGGGAACTGCTAGACAACTAACTTAGGATCCAGTTCTGGTAGTGTAAAGGTGAAATACTGGGGGTTTATGGGATAAACCCATAAATGCTGTGCCAGACAGTGCTTTTGTGCTCACCTTTTGATTGGGCTCTGGATAAAAGCCTGTTAGGAGTTCTCCAACAGGAGACCATCTGAGATGCTCTGAGATCCATTGCTGCTGTTCTGGGAATGGCAGTAGCTAACAAAAATAGGCTTTTTACTGCATCAGAGACAAAAGGAACAGCAGCAGTGGCAGTAACAGCAGGGCAGGTACGTCAAGAAAGGGCAGACTCCCCCAGGTGCAAGCTACCTGGACCTGGGTGCTCAAGAAGCCTTGATGTTGCCTGAGCAGTGCACACCTTGTGCCAAAGCCAGTGCAGTCACACTGACCTCCTGATTCTGATACCACTGCCCATCTGTACTTCCAGGCCTCTCTACTGATGTCACAAGGACATTTGGTCAGCTGCAGCCCCGGGAGACAGGAGACATGTGTCTGGGTGGCCAGCTGTGCACTGCCCAGGTCAGTGACACTAATGGTAACACCACCACAAGATTTCTCCTGAGATAGAGCCAAAGCCCAACTCTACTGTTCCTGTGTCTGGTTTGTATGTACTGCATTTTGTGCAGATCCTTCCCCATCCCAACCTGGCAGCTGCCACGCCACACTTGCTGCAGAGCAATGCTGGTGCTGAACATCCACGAGTTCCCGTCAGGTGCTGTCAGGTTCATTCAAACAACAGCAAGTGGGACTGTGGTTGGAAAAAACAGCCAAAAATCCTCCTCTCCTTCTTTTGGAGGGAGTCTCTATGTCCTGGCTAGTCCCCACAGAGACCACAGCTCCTCTTCCTGGAGACAACTCCATGTCGAGAGCCTCTAATGACTTTCAGACATCTTAACAGAATCCAAGCCCTTGAAGAGAAAATTCCTAGTCTTAACTTGCAGAATTTACAAGCTACTTTTTATCCATATGGAATTATTTATAGTTTGAGGAAAAAATCCTCCTCCCAAATGACAATGCTGAGTATACCACCTCTTTGCAATGCATTACTAAAGAGTTCCCACACCATTTTACACCCACAGGACAATTCCATTGATCAAACTTCTCATGGAGAATCTGCTAGGGCTTGCCAGGAAACAGGTAATTACTATGGGAATCCTAGTAGTGTATTTTAAGTATTGTGGTATTTTTCATTTAACCCAGTAGTTTGTATCACTTCCATCAGTTTACTCTGACAAATGTCAGAATATTCACTTCCCCAAATGTTCTGTTTTCCCATTTTTCTCAGGCTCCAAAAGCAGACCCCTGAAAGTGGTTTGAATTTGCAAACCCAGATACACACTGAGATCACTTCTTCAGCATTAATGAAGGACAACAAGACAAGTTGTGCCTGTTCTTTTAATCATGCTTATAATGGAAGTGCTCAATTATAAAATAATAATAATAATAATAATAATACAAAATGCAGATCCTCATAAACAACTATTGCTTGTTTACTCCCAACACTTTTAGTTTTGCTCAGGAAGCTCTCCATTTCACTGATGATTCTATTTCAATGGATTTCAGAACTACTTGTATAAGTTTTAACACAAATTAACAGCAGAAAAGCAGAGACTTATGTGAACAGACTTTAGGTTTATATTCAACACATCATTTTAGTGTCTGATAGCATGAGTGTTTCAGTAGATGCAGTTACAGATGTTGATAGCAGCTGTACAGCTGGATGAAAAAAGCAAGAATTAGCCACAGAAGTGTTATTTTTTGGATATATATTTTGCATACAGATTCCATGTGAAGACAGGGAATCCATTAGTCCACTACCTGCTACAAATCCCACATTTGTGCTTTTGTAGAAAAGTTACAGCTAGTCCAGACTGTAAGTTTTATGTAGCATGTTTATGGAAAAAAGGCCAGAGAACCAGTTTTGGCTGATCACTGTCTCATGTCCCACCTGATGTGGCAGCAATAGATCTGTCAAAAATTACTCAGAACCTAAATACGTAGACGTTTCCCCACACCTTTATTTATCTAGCTCCAACCTCTGGTTTTGAATTCCTGCTTCACCAGCAAAAGGGGAAGAAAGGGCATTGCACTTCTGGCAGTGAAATGTGAGGGGTGCAGGTACGCATTCACCTTTGAACCTCAGGATCTCACATACTTGAACCAAGTGGATGTTGTCTCAGCTAGTTAACACAGATACTACCGCTCCAAACAATCAGGACTCCTTGGAAAGCCTATTTAAATAGGCCATCTAAACATTATTATTATGGAGTTGCAATGGCTTTAATGTCTACTCTGTAACTGCTCTCTCATCTTAAAAACAGACCATCTTTCCTCTCCACACTTCCTCTTAGTCTTCTACCCCAAGTATTACATAAGTCCGTACACTTCAGGAACTCAGTCCTGAAAATGGATCTGTGACTGCAGATCAAGCCGTGCCACATAGTACTTATTTAAAGTATCTGACAAGCTCTCTGAAGTTTGTCTATGTTTCCTTTTTGCTTAGACAACATATTAAAAACAAATGTGCTGCCATTATTCATGCTTTTAACACTGAGAGGTAATTGATAAAGCTGGTAAAAAGTCTGAAGAATGGTTTATACACAGAGCAAAGTGGTTACTTACTGTTCAAAGAGAGGTTTTCAAGAAAATTAGCAACCTAGATTCTAGGAAATCCAGCAATGAATTATTGAAATATCCATTAAAATAAAACCATGCCAAACAGAAAGATTTCAGACACACCAAGTATATCAAAGAGATGTGGATTTTCTCCAATATTGATACCAGTCAATATGATACCATATTGAGTATGGTGTTGATACCATACTCAATATGAATTTGAAATATATGAGAGAGTATGCTGCTGAACTCCACATGAGCTATCTGAAACTGTTCACATTTCTCTCTTTACTAGGTTAAATGAAACCTGATCTGGATTCCACTTGATCATAAGACTGGAATGCTGAAAATGCTGTAATCTATTTATACATCGAATTGAAGAAACATTGCATGTCTTTGAATTTCACTGCATTCCAGTGTATTAACTAAATAGCAACAGCTTACAAACTGTTTCACGTTCAGACTGAGAAAGAAAAGACAGACCAACCTGACTTATTTATCCTAAAGCCAGGATTGATTTCCTGGTTTTAAAACTATGGCCCAAACCCAAGCCTGCTCTGTGCCTTCCATAAAAGCTGTGTTCTTGCAGCAGTAATTCATCACTAGTGCCAAAACATGGTAGTTGCCTTATGAAGATTTCCAAATCCACAGTTCTTTTTCAGCATCAAGAACATACTACAACCCCAAACTAGATTTGCAGCTCAGATTTTGTTCATACTTCTCTTCCCTCTGCCTCTAAACCACTAATGGTTCAAAATACAGCAGACAGCAAGGCTGAGAACAACTGTGTTAATAAGAGCAGCCAAATCACACAGATGAAAACCATAAAGGGGCTTATATAGCCCAGAAGGTATGGGCAGTAACTCATCTACCAACAGACCACCTCAGACCCCCCTAGTGAAACAGCAGTCTCCAGCTCCACAGAACGCTGTCATTTCCCTCAATTGTTTACAGAATCCTTCAGGTGTGCACAGTGGTGTTTCACACATTATTTTGACGAGAGGAACTACTCCTATTCAAACACCACAACTGGGAGCAGCAGCACAAGATCTACAGAAAAAGCAAAGGTGCTCATCATGAAGAAGAGCATAATATGCTAAAGGCCTGTCTGTTGATCTGTACAAATGTACGTGCTAGATTTTAACATCTCTCAGTGAAGTAAAACACAGCTGCCATTGACATTTGATGGGTTTTGCCATTGACTTGAAAGGGGTCAGGATCAGGCTAACAACAGCTGATGGTATTTCATAACATTTATTCATTTCTGCTCACACTTTCAATGTGTTTCAATGTGTGAAACAGTGTCCATTTGTTCTCAGTTGTCATTCCTATAATTTTTTTCATTACTTGTTGGATTTAGTGCCTATTATTTTCCATGTAGAATACTATGAACACTACAAAGGCAAAAAGAGCAATTTTTTTAGAGTCAGGGGAGAGGAAAATTCTGTGCTCTTTGTCACATGAAACTATAAGAAGAGCCTGAAGCTAAATACTGCAAATACTATTCATGGTTCTCTGGATAGTTAGTGGCCCTTATAAATGCAAAAATCCCAGTTACACATTCAAATAACTGCCACTGAAACCTGCATGGGGATCCTCCTAGTGAAGTGTGTAATGGAGAAGGTGACAGAGAGAGTGGGGAAGAATTACCCAAACCTCTGTCAAGCAACACAGGAGCACTAAGAAGGAGCCTGCTGCTCTTCCACTGCCTGGTCCATCTGTCCTGTCCAGATCTTAAAAACCAGGCACATGGACACCAGAGGGTCCCACAGTGCTGGTGCTCACACACACACAAACAGGAGGCACGTGGGAATTCCTTTTAACTAACTGTGGCAAATGTTTTTCTTGAAGGAAAAAAGGGAATATGTACATGCTTGACACTTAATAAAAATATCAGTATGTTTGTGCCCAACATAGTGGAATATTGTTCAGCACTAATTCAACATTGCAAAACTATTATCAGTGTAACACTGACAAGGCCATTGTGTGGTTTACTGTGTGGATCTTGGCTAACCTGGCCATGGACTGTAGCAATTTTTATACTTGACTTTTCAGAAACCTGTCTGATTTGTTAGTGAATCAGCTCACCTTGTTCATTCTTGTTCCTTATCCTTTCACTATTTTAGCTTTTATTAATTTCCCTTTCTTCTTTGCTAGACCACACTAAATGTCACAACAACCCATTCCTCATTACACTCATTACAGTGTCATCCTGGCCTGCGTCAGGAGTAGTGTGGCAGCAGGACCCGGGCAGTGATTGTCCCCCTGTGCTGGGCACTGCTGAGGCACCTCAAGTGATGTGTCCAGTTCTGGCCCTCCGTTGAGGAAGGACCTTGGGGCGCTGGAGTGGGTCCAGGGAAGGGAATGGAGCTGGGGAAGGGGCTCAGCCTGGAGCAAAGGAGGCTCAGGGGGGACCTTGTGGCTCTGCACAAGTCCCTGACAGGAGGGGGCAGCCGGGGGGGTCGGGCTCTGCTCGCAGGGAACAGGGACAGGAGGAGAGGGAACGGCCTCAGGCTGGGCCAGGGCAGGCTCAGGGTGGACATCAGCAGGAATTTCCACATGGAAAGGGTGCTCAGGCCTTGGCAGGGGCTGCCCAGGGAGGTGTGGAGTGCCCATCCCTGGAGGTGTCCAAGGAAGGGCTGGACGTGGCACTCAGAGCTCTGGGCTGAGTGACAAGGTGGGCTTTGCTCACAGTTCGGTCTCAGAGGTCTTTTCCAGCCCAAACACCTCTATGGTTCTGTGATTCTGTGCCCCTGTGCTGCTCCCGGCTTTAGCGTTGGTTCAACCGCACCGAGAGCCGCCGGCGCAGCCCGGCCCCGCCGGATGGGGGCGCTCTCTCGCGTTCGCTCGCGCTGCGGCGGGGCCGCGTACTCGCCTCCGGCCGGGTCTGCGCGCGGCTGGGCGCGACCAACCGCCCAGGGAGGAGGGGGGAACTCGGCGTGGGCCGCCATATCCCAACTGTCCCCCGCAGGACGGGCTCCCCCGCCACCCCCGCGCCGCGCTGCTTTGCGCCGGGCCGTGACGTCACCCGTCGGGGGGCGTGGCCACGGCGCTCCCAGGGTGCAGCGCACAAGTTGAGCCATCTTGGGCGAGAGGAGCTGCGGCCCTACCGCGCTCCGGGAGCTCCGGGGCCGGCGCAGCGCAGCGGGTCTGCCCGCCCGCGGCCGCTGAGCGCCGCTCCCCGGGCCGCCGCGCCTCCGGCACCCCGCCCGCGGCGGGGGTTTGCCCGTGGGGCGAGCCCGCGGGCCGGTTGCGAGCAGGATGCGCCTGGCGCTGGTCTCCAGGTAGAGCGCGGAGACAGCGGGGGGCGGGGGGGGGGGACACGGGGCCGCCTGGGCCTCGCCCGGCCAGCGCGGGGCCCCTCGCGCGGGGCGGGCCGCGGGCCCGCTGCTGCGGCCCGCAGGAAGCCGCGGGGCGCTCGGAGCGGCGGCAAGGAGAAGGAGGCCTGGCCGCGGGAAGAGAGCTGCGGACAGGGAGGAAGAGGAGGAGCCCCCCCGCCCGCTGCAGGAAGCCGCCGGAGGATGTACGGTAGCGCCGGGGGCCCGGCCGGCACACTGTGACAGCCCGCCCGAGCACCCCGCTCGCCTCGCCACGGCCGGCCGAACCCCTTCCTGCGGAGGAAATATGTCCAAGATGCCGGCCAAGAAGAAGAGCTGCTTCCAGATCACCAGCGTGACCACGGCGCAGGTGGCTAGCAGCATCACCGAGGACACCGAGAGCCTGGATGACCCGGATGAGTCCCGCACCGAGGACGTGTCTTCTGAAATCTTTGATGTTTCCCGAGCCACGGACTATGGCCCCGAGGATGTCTGCGAGCGGAGCTCCTCCGAAGAGACTCTCAACAACGTGGGCGAGGCCGAAACTCCCAGCAGCGTCTCTCCCAATCTTCTTTTGGACGGGCAGCTGGCTGTGGCTGCTGCTGGAGTGGCTGCAGCCCCCAACGGGGGGGCTGTGCCTAAAAGTTCGGCTGTGCCCCTGCCAGCTGCTGCCCCTGGCACTGCTGTGGGGGGAGGCAGCAGTGCTCAGGCTACCCTGCCTTCCACAGGGCCTTCTGCACCCAGTGCCCCCGGGGCCATGTCTCAGACGGCAGCTGCCACGTGCAGCTCACGCTTCAGGGTGATCAAGCTGGACCACGGTACTGGGGAACCCTACAGGCGAGGCCGATGGACGTGTATGGAGTACTATGACCGGGACTCAGATGGTGGTGGTGTTCTGGGCAGGACTGGAGATTGCATTAGGCACAGCAGCACCTTCGAACAGGCTGCTCAAGAGAGGGACAGTGGCCTCGGTGCCACAGGAGGTTCTGTTGTGATTTCGGCTGTGCCAGCATCAACCCATGGCCCCGATTCCATAGCTGACAGCTCCCTGGCTGCTGTGTCACAGCTACTTCAGACAGAAAAAATGAACCAGTCCTCTCTACAGCAACCTAATTTTGTCATTGGGCAACAACAGCAGCCGCAACAGCCCGTAGGTGGGGCCGTGCCTCAGAGTACTGCTCAGCCTGTGTTTTCTGGGGCTTCGGGAGCAAGTCAGCAAATGATAGTGCCGCAGCAACCACAGCCACAGGTAAATCCACAGGGTATTTCACAGGCTGGACCCAACGGGAAAGGCATGGCACCTCCAAATGTGACAGTAGGGCAGTCGAGCATTCCTGTGGCCCAGCAGCAGGTGCAGCAGGCAAACATACCAGTGACTCAGCCTCAACAATTTGCTTATTCTCAGTCCCAGATTCCACCAGTGCACCTACTGCCGACGCAGCCTCCTGGGCAGGCTGAATACATGCAGCATATGACAATTATGCAGTCTCAAGGAGCTCTTCAGCAGGCTACTACAAGCTCTGCTTCAAGTACTGTGGCCTCCAGCCTTCCTGTGGGGCAGGTCACAGGCCAAAACCCCTCACCTGTGGGAGCACCAGTGATGGGGGTGTCAGCGCAGCCCAGCGAAGCAGTCGGACAGGGATCGGGGTTGTTGCAAAGTGGCCAGGCACAAGCCAGTCAACCTGCCATCCCACAGCCGGGAGGTGTGGTGCAGCCAGGCCTTGGACATACCGGGGTTGTGCAACAGAAATCTGTGACTCAGCATCCAGTGGGGGGAAGCAGTCAAGTGTCGGGAATGCCTGGTGCTCCCCATGCTGTGGTCCCTGGAGTTCAGAGCGTGCCTGCGGTTGTGCCCGGTACAAGTGTGCCTAGTGTGTCCACCACCGCTTCTGTTACTATGCCAAACGTCCCTGTTACGCTGGTCCAGTCCCAGCTGACGAGCCACCCTTCTGTCAGCAGAAGCACTGGCGCAGTCCAGTCCCAGCACGTTGGACACTCGATGATGCAAGGTGCGCCCAGTGCATCCGCCAGTCTGCCTCAGACAAACCTTGGACAGTTTCAGACCCAGGCCCAGTCCTTAGTAGGCCAGATTGATGATACTAGAAGAAAATCGGAACCCCTACCTCAGCCACCACTTTCTCTTATAGCTGAAAATAAACCTCTTGTGAAGCCTCCCATTCCAGACACTCTAGCAAATCCTCTTCAGTTACCTGCAAGTACTCCAATGAACAGTCTTGCTAGCTCTGTTTTTGGCATATCCATTCCTGTTGATGGTGATGAAGACAGGTATGAATTATTTTATAATGCCATAAAAAAGAACTGTATTTTTAGGGGGAAAGAAGTCAACTTTCAAGTTACTGTCAAGTGTTTTTTGTAAATTCATATTTTCAGAAAGTTGCACTGAGGTTCACCTCGACTATATTTTTATTTTAGGAACGCAAACCATAGCAGTATTTAGGCAAGTAGTGAATTGTACTTGTTCTTTCCGGAGTGTGTGTGATTACTTTTCTCACAAAATGGGGTACAAAGTAGTCTGAAAGCTGCTTAATGCACAAATAATATGACCTCTTCCAAAACCAAAGGCTGAAATCTGTCTTTCTGTAGCCAGTGGCTCAGAATGTGAGAGGGCCTATTCTTTTTCCTAAATGCTTTATAAAACACTTAAGTGATAGCTGGGCTAAAATGACGCTCTCTTGACGGTGTTAAATCTGTGGTGATATCTCAGGGCCATCAGGTGGGGCATCTTGGGAAGCTTAAGGCTTTTAACACAGATTCTTGATTTTTATCCTGCTGTGGAGTTAACACTTTATAGTGTCAGTAAGGAAAGTACTTGCACTTGGATGTGGATTTGTGTGCAAATCCGTATGCAGGGAAAGCTCTACAGAGAATGGTCCTTTGTATTGAGAAGACAGATACTACTTTGGCAAAGATGTGGACGTGGTGGGAAGTACAACCTTACAGTGAGGAAGTACAACCTTTTTTATTGGAACATAATTTGGAACTATGAGTTGTAACAGAGGGGTGTGGTGTGAGCAGACTCCTAAGAGGGCCTGAGATAGGGAGTGGGTGTGTGAATGCTGTTCCCATAGACATGTCAGACTGCTCTGAAGGCCAAAACTATTTGATTGACTTCTTTTAGGGAAAGAAGAATCAAGCAGTGTTTGAGCACTGAATTTAAGTCCCAACATTTACTGTCAGGATTGCAGCAGTTTGGAGGGAGGGAATGCATGTATGTTATTTGTTTTTAAAAACAGGCATTAGGCCATTATGAGCAGATCTTGTGGTGAGTTTCTCTGTTAAGTCTTCCCTCACCTTGGGACAGCATCAGACGTTAAGCTAATACAGTCAGTGTTGCTTGGAGCATGTTTTAGTAAAGCAGCTGTGTCTGTGGGGCTGGGAGGCAGTGGATGGAGAGCACCTCAAAGTGGATGTTTGGAGAGTTCAGGCTGCAGATTTAATGCAGGCCTGTGCTTGCTGGGTCATTGGCTGATGCTGTGTCTGAGAAAGTAACTGCTGCGGTTTTCTGCTAGAAAAAGCCGTGGTTTGGAAAGCTGTGCTGGTTCTGATTAAAGTGGTAAAGGACTGACAAGAAAAAGTTAAACAGTTAAAATTTTCTTGTAGTTTGCCTACCTTAAGAAGATTGCTAACCCGGCTGACAAACTGCCTTGTGCAAATAAGGTTAGATTTCAAGCTGGTGGGTTCTTTTCATAGCTCAGTGTTATATGAGAAGATGATTTGTCTGGTGTTTAATCATTCTGTTGATTCAGGAATCAGAAAAAAAGGAATGCATTTCGCATTTGTTTTTCATAGTTTCTAGTACTTAATATAAGTTGTGGTAATGACCATGATTATCTGTGACAAGTGAATCACTTCTGTGTAAAGATAGGGAAAAACTTGTCCTGGTTATTCAGACTAGGGGCTTCTAACTTTGTGTGATACTCCAGTGAGTCAGTTCTTGGTGCTCTTACCCAGAACAGTGATTTTTAAAGTTGTTTTTTAGTTTAGTCTTTGAACTTGCCACCTTGCAGTGGTGCTTTACATGCTGTTGATGTCTAAAGAGATTCTTTCAGACACTTGGCCATGAGAACTATGAGTAAGAAATGGAAATGGGGTCTGAATGCAGTGTGCTCTTTTTGACAGGCCCTGCTGTGGTGTTCAGTAGAGAAACGAATGTCTGGTTATCAGTGAAGGAGTGCATGTGTCTCGTTTGTCAGCTTCTGCCCTGGGTGATAAAACTGTGCCGTGTACTGGGTGGTCAGAAAGCCAGGAGCACTCAAATGGTGTGAGCTGGGAAGGTCATCCTGGTAAGCTGTGAAAGCTCACCTTAAACGGGCCTAGACCTCAATGCAACGTAGGAGATAGATACAGAGACAGTAGATCAAAGTTTATTCTTTGCTCCCCTCAAGCAATAGCCTGACTTCCACTGGCTTCAGACAGAGGTGAGAATGAAAACCCAGCAGCTTGTTAAGGCTGTTTTACCACTTGGTTTTTATTTGTTTTACTCTCTGAAAAGACTTTATTGTAAAACTGTCTCCTGCTTTTTTCCTCTTTCCAGCCACTTAAATTGTGCCACTACTCCCATGGGCTTTGCCTAGCTGCCTTATCTACTGGAATCAGTGCTGAAATAGTTAATGAAGACCTTCAAGTGTTGTTAATGGGCTGGGGGTTGACAGTGATTAAGGTGCAAAAGGAGCTGATACATCATGAGTCATGGTTTGTGCTGGCAGGTCCAGGAAGTTAACACATAGCTGAGTTTGGAGAGGTTACTTGGTGGTCATAGAAGCTATAAATCTGTGGAAAGCATTTTTCTCTTTTGTCTTTCTTACTATTAACGTGTAACATCCCCGGAAATGGGGCTCAGTGTGTAGGCAGGTATCTACATTTCTTCTGGCACCTTCATTTATACTTCAATATTTGCATGTGCTTGAAGCTTCACAGACTTGTGTAGATTATTCTCCTATAGTCATCTTCTAAAACAGTGACTCATCAAGGAGTAGTGTATAGCTCTCAATACCCTGGATTTATCTGGAAAGTCACTCACCATTCCGAATATGAATTGTTTTAAAGGTAAAATAGTTAAGATGGAAATTCTTTGAAAACAGCATGTCAGGAACACAGTAAACATGATGTAAAAAGTTGGTTGGTTCATGTATTTCTGAAAAAAAAGTTTTTTGTATTACTCCTATCTTACAATCTGCTGTTTTAAATCAAACAACATCTAAGGTTATTAGGGGTGGAGGTGTAAGGTTATCTAGCCTGATATGTAGAGAGAACTTTGTTTATAGATTACTTTCTTCCAAGCCATTGCCCGAAGACTTTTAATTTCCTGTTCCCATAGCCCAGTACATTTTGACAGCAGTCTATAAAAAACTGTGGTTTCTTGCATTGACCTGATGAATAGGGAAGAATCAATTAATTGGAAAATCTTGTCTGGGGGAGAAGAAAGGGTGGATAGGTAGTCCAAAAGAATAAAAAAGAAAAGGAAGAAAGCCTTTGGGATGTCACAGCTTCCTTGAAAAGCAAAGCCGAGTTTTCAGTTGATGTGTCCAAATTGCTAAGCTCTTGAAAAGGAAAAACTGTTGTGTGAAAGTTATGAAATATTTACAGCATAACATAGTATTATTTTCTTTTCCTCTTTAAATGTGGCTGCAAGTGAAATAAACTGCAGCAGTGTTAAAGGATGGAGGAACTAGTACTGTTACTGAGGCAGATGTGGGTATTGCTTCCTCAAACAGGGAGTCTGAAAAATATTGCAAGAACACAGTTAGAACTGGGTCTCAAAATTGCTCTGATTCTTCTTTTGTGGGACTTCAGCACTAGTACTAGTTATTTTGAAGGGAGGGCAAGTTAGAGCACCTGAGAGGATTTTGGTATCAATGTCTGTCAGGTTCTCTGCTCACCCTTATGCCCATGTAGACACCAATTTGTACTTGACAAGCAGAATATTTCATCTGGCTTAATAACTTTATTTTGGCTCTTGGGGGAAAAGAAATATGTTGCTTCTGTTAAAAGAATGTTACTGTGAAAGCTTGTTCAAACCTCCTACATGTTTGGCAGACTTTTGGGGCAAAATATTACTCAGGCTGTTGGAAAAGGAGCAGAGTATAGATCATTTTCCAGAGATAACTGACCAGCTTGAACTGTTCCGGCTGTATTCCAGGAACACTAATGAATGGCTGCAATTGTGAACTGTCAGCTACGGCAGCTGGGCTGTTGAGAACCCGATTGTGCAGGGCTCTCCGCAGCGTGTCTCCGAGCTCAGCTAAATTGCATATTTGTATGGAGGACAAACTGCTGGTAGAACTGTGCTCTTGAGACCGTGTTCGTCATATAAGGACAAAGCTGGGCATAGGATCATTTAGGTATTGCTCTGGATGCATATTTTGTTGTGCTCCTAAATAAAAAAGTAAGTGTTCTACAAATACATGATACTTGAATTGCCATAGTACTCAGTATTATCCCTTTCTTCACCTTGCTCATAAACATTTTAGAGGTTTGAGCTCTCATGCAGCTGCAGACTTGTTCTCAGCTCTCTTCCTGAAGGCCTGTGTTTGCGAGTGTGTGTGAAAGCACGTGAGAACGAAACCTGGACAGACACACTCCAGAGCCTGGAGAGCCTTCAGTTTGACAGTTTGAAAACTAAGCTGGAACTTCTGGGGTGACCTTCGCAGTTGGTGGCAGCAAACGTTGGTTAAGGCAAACAAACTCTAGTTGGTTGTGTTCAATCCTTGCTGTACTTTCTATAACAAAAATTACCAAAGGTAACTGTAGCACTTCATGAGTTTCTGGGTGGTAGAAAGCCTATCATGCTCTGCAGTCAGTTTTGGAGTGGTGCAAGATAGCTAAACAAAACTGGTTACTTGTTTGACAGTGCTGTTTCCCAGTTTAAACATTCAAATGCCTTTGTTAAGGACAAGTCAGTACATTCTTAGAATCAATGAGGTACAAGTGTTTTAGATGAGAGAGTTATTAAAAGGAGGAAATGGGGAAAGTAGTTGAAAGAAATTCACAGTGATACTGTTCAGTTTGTTTGAAAGGCTCTGGTGACCAGCCCTGACAGGGGAGGTTCCCTGTACCTCAGACTCTCGAGTGTTCTGCTCAGCTGCTGGGGGTTAATTTTTTCCTGCTCTCCTATAGAAGAGTGCAAATGTTCCATAACTGATTCCTGTATGGCAGAAATAACAGCATGTGTTTTATGGAAGCTATTTTAAAGTTCTTGTTAAAAGCTGAATATTCAAGTATTTGGATGCTTTGAGAAGGCAGGACTACCAAACTGCTCTCAGACTCCAGAAGGGCTGTAAGTTCTCCAAGGCTGCATTTTTACAGGAAGTGCTGATAATTTTTTATGACTTCAGGTGACACTATAGTAAAGAGGAGTTGCTCCCTGTTACTGTACTGGATATTTGAGTTATTAGCCTGTTGCGTGTTGAGGCTGTATATTAATTTTCCCGCTTTAAAGCTGGTGATAAGCAGTTTCTATTGCTCAGGAGAAGTGCAAACCTTGTTTGTGCTTTATGTGTCAGCAACGATTCCTCAAGAAACTTCTGTGAGACTCCTCCTGCTAAAGTACATCTGGATGGTTGTGTTCAGTAAATCTAGATTGTCAAGCACAGGTGTCTGCTTTTATTCCTGTGTTTGACAAAGTGTAAAGAGAGAAGTATTTATAGTAACTACTAAAGCCACTGTCTCCTGAGAAGATTCTCCAGATGTAAGAGGTCACTTGAAGTGCAGAGTAAGGTTGTACTTTCATTCCTCTTGAAAATTATTCTATCTTTAAACTTCACACTTCATAAATACAAATGTGTCTTGAGTGCCAGGAAGTCTTTGCCTTATGAGGTAATCTATTTTTACTCAGGCAGGGCAGGTGAGTTACCTGGCCACATGAGGGACAGCTGGATGCTTGTCTTAATTTTCTTTGTCAAATAAAGCAAAATTAGTCCAAGAGAGTGTTTATCTGTTCTCCCTTTGAAACTATGAAGGATGCATTTGGATTGTGACAGCTCGCATGAGTGCTTTTGTCAGTGCAGAGAGAAGGTGGAAATATTAATTAGTGCCCTGGAGAGGTATCAGCTGTTTGCCGCACTGACAGCTGGTGGGTTTATCTGGTATGCACTAAAGATTACAAACTGCAGTAGGGATCTGGGTACAGCCCTGCAGGTGTGGCCTCAGCACTGCTGAGTCCCTCCACCTGCTGGACTTTGCCTTGTGCAGCCCAAGATACCATTCACCCCTCTGCAGTGAGGGCAGAGTCCTGACCCATTTATGTCTGGGAGGGGATGAGTGTGGCAGGTGTGTGAGCTTGCAGTGAGGAAGTGTCGATTGGATAGAAAATGAGAACTGCTGTCAGTGAAGTATCTGAAGCTTTTGTATCCATCTCAAGCAGGTTTAACATCCAATAGAGGATGGGGTGGTCAGAAATGAGGGTTAAAAACCCTGCTTGCTTCTCTGTCAAGTTACTTCAGCTGTTTTTGTAGGGGCGTAGATGAGAACTCCTGGGAATGTCTCTTATGTAGAACACTCTTTGGTGGGTGCAAAGCCTGTAAATACCTTGACCAACCCTACAAATGCTTTTTTAAAAATACGGTTTCTGTAAACCAAGTGGCAAGCACTCACTGACAGCACAGGCTGGCCTGAAACTTGAGTGGTAGAGACTTTTTAAATGGCGTGGGAAGGCAGACAGATTTATAATATACTGTGTAAATAACCGTGCCATACATGGCCTAGGGTCTAATATCTTTTTTAAAAGCTAAGTGTGTCGTTTGGAACGTTTGCTCATAGATGAGTTCCTGACCATTATCACATAAGTAGGACAGGTGGGATTTGTCTTGAGTCTGCTTGAAGCTGTTTTATCCACTCTTTTTTTTTTTTTTCCCCCACTGATGCTGAAATACTTCGTTGTCAAAAAAACAGGAGCCATTTGTATTTATATATGACTGAAATAGCTAAAAGTGTTGTCACTATAACTTAGTGGGAGGAAAAAAAATCTCATTTTAGTGCAGTTTTATTCAAGGATGAATATGTTCCACTGTGCAGGGCCACTTTCACCAGAAATCACAGGCAGCTTTCCCTTCATCGCTTTGTTTGAGAAGATCGAGTTTTGTGGGCATCACAGGCAGCAGGAGCCTGATCATCTTCAATAACATGTTCATACATACAAATACATGCCTTTTCTTTACCAGTCAAGTTGTATAAAAGTCAGTACTTTTGAGGAGTTTTGCAGATTTTTGGATCTATAATGCAATACTAGAAAATGTGGATCTTTTTATTTCAGAAATGCTGAATTTATTATTTTGCTCCCTCCTTTATAACAGTGTATCAGGGTCTGCTGGGTAGGAGCACTCAGAGCTTGCTCTCGTGAATGGGATCATTTGCAGGAGAGTATCATGGCATAGTGATATTCTTTGGCAAATCTCAATAGATGCTGAAGGGCTCCATCCCATGTGGAGTTCAAGGTGTTGAGACCATGGTTTTCAATAAGGCTTTGTTTGCTTTTGCTTTTGGTTTGTTTTTTTGGTTTTTTTTTTTAACTTGTCTCAGTTCATTCAAACTTGGATAACATTGGTGAGCTTTTCTGTGGCTTTTCATGAAAGCTGCTTGATAGAGGCAAGAATCCCTGACTAGGTCAGGCAGACTTTCTGCTTTACTGTTACCAGCTTGTAATCTCTAAGTTTCTCTCTGAAAATGTGATCTGCTGTAGTTTCTTTTTGCCTTGAAGGCAAGCTGTGCATCATGTGAGCTACTTTGTCCTGTATCCTCCCTCCAAGAACTGAAGGTTGACTATATCCAGTGAGAAGACAAGTCATTAGTATGAGAAACCTTACATGTGTTACATGTTTTGATTTGAGAACAGAAGCTCTCAGATTAGTCCTCACACAGTTTGTAAGATGATGTAATTAACGTTCATCCTGACTGACAGCCTTCACAGAACAGCCATGCTTCATTAGCAGGTGGTGTGTTAATCAAGGCATCTGTGGCAAGTGCTGTCTGGGAGAGGAGGAGCATGAGAGTGTTGGGTACCTGGCTGGGACAGGAGTGCATTGATCCTGGCTTCAGCAAGTGGGAAGACAGCATGTTGAGGATGGAAAGGGTCATCGCTGAATCCTGAAAACCTTAAAGGTGTTACGATTATAGGTTGTGCACAGCACTCCTGCGGCTTGGGGACCAATCTTTGGGACCCAAGAGAGCTGGGCTCCAGGGTTTTGAGCTGCAGCTGTTGAAATCAGGAATAAGAAGATACTTAGAAGATTGTTGTATTCTTCCTATGATTAGTATTAAATAGTCATACTGGAATTCACTATTTGAGCTCTTCAGCAAAGCTCCTTCAGAAATAGTGTATGGTTACTACCCAGTACAGGTAATAACGAAAACTTTTTTTTTAATTATTTATTTTTATTAAAATCACATAATTACGTAAAGCAAATAATAGCATTGGTAGGGGTTGAAAAATATTCCTGGTGTTGTTTTTAAATACCCAAGCTCACCCAGAGCAGGGGAAGGCTGATCCCAACATTTCAACAGAGCAGGCAAGTGATCAGTGAAACGCCTCTGCCAGACTTCATACCCTGTGCATTTGAGACAGCTGTCTGCATTTCCTTCTCCTTAGAGACTTCTAGTCGCTGCAGGAAAATATTTGCTAAAATCTTCTTTTGAGAGCAAGGTGAAGAAGTATGGGGTACTGCTTTTGATTTTTCCACTGAAGATCAGTTCCGTGCAGTGTGCTTTCTCTATGCTGTTATGATATTTTTATTTTGTAGTAGCCTGTGAAACCCCTTTAAATCCATCCTGGTGTTTGAGAGCTACTGTCCCAAAAACTGTCATGTGGGCTGGTCGTTGAGTCAGCCCTTCCTCTCATTTGTACCTACAACGTACCTAAAACTGAGTGTTAAAGCTTCGAATTCTTGCTGGTTTTTTAGGGTATGTATAGCAAGTATAACGGCTTTAAGGAACTGCGTGAACAGAATATGCAATTAAACACATCACTTCAGAGCTTGAGATGTTTTTTACCTGAATTTTGCATTGACTCCCCCACATTTAGTCCCTGTCAGTTTTCTTCTGCAAAGCTTTGTGCTCCAGTTACTGGTTTGTAGCTTGAGTCTTATTAAAGAAAGCTGATTCGAAGTTGCAGCTGCTTTAAATAGAAGGTGCTAAAAGTAAAGTGAAACATCTTTTAAAAGGAGAAGGATGGAGAAGGAATTCTGTTACTATTGTAAACATCATCTCAAAATGCCATAAACTGTGCTGCGAGTTCCCTGATAAGCTGTGATCAAGGGATCGTCAAATCCCTCGTCGAGATCCCAGATGAACCCTGCCAAGTGCTGTAATTTTGAGACCAGCTGTAATCAGTCCCTATTGCAGGTCATAGTCAGTACCCCAGTAAACAGCCTTTTTTTGGGGGAGCACTGAGACACAACTGAAACCTACCTTGGGTTTGAAATACTTCTGGATAAAAGTACATCCAGTCTTTTATAAACTTTAGACACTAAGGAGGGATTCATTTGTTCTTTAGTACACAAATGCATCCGTGTATGGTGACAGTTCTCTTTGAGCTCAGACTGAGTGCTTACCTATTCAGTAGTAATTCTGATGTTAAAAAAGGTTGAATATGGTTTTTTTGCTGATTTCCTCTTCAAGGCATCTTTGAATCACTTCTTTCTCAAAGTGCTTGGTTCACTTCTGGCTCTGTAGCAGTAACACAGATGCACAAAGTTCCACCCTGGTGTGCTTCCTTTGAGAAATGTGACCGAATAGCACTTTGGACAAAATGCCCCGCTCCTATATCTCTGTGCGCAGGATGGGAGCTGGAAGATTGCTATTGACTTCCCAATCCTACTGATGCGTTAGTGCATGATTAATGGCCTTATTTCTAGGATCAGGGTTATGAGAATAAGTAGGCATATATCCTTCTGGAGAGCTGGTATCCAAACCTGGCCATGAAATTGAAGCTAAGGGCTCAGGCCGAATAAAGCAAGATTTCAGTTACTCTGTGTATGTTCTGTGTAGAGGTTTGACACCTTTGCAAGGCTTTTATTTTTTAAATTCTGTTTAGATTCTTTTCTGTGGAATTGCAGTAAACTACTCATGTTTTGTACTTGTGCAACTGATTATTGCTACCAGAGCTTACTGCTGCCCCCTTATCCTTATTGAATTGCATCCTTTTTATTTCAGACCATTGTTCCAATTGGGCAAGATCTTCCTGAATTCTATTCCTGCTGTCCAGAGTCCTTGCAGATCATCTGCAGGTATAGAGATAGTCTGTACTCCATTGCCCAAGTAATGGAATAAAGTATCCCATAACACACTTGGAGGAGACCCTGGGAGAGCACTGATGAATGATCCTTCCACTGAACCCTTAGAGAGCCACATGCACAGAGTAGTTGCCAATGGTGGACTTGCTTTGTATGAGCCGAGCTCTTACTAACAAAAATGTCATGCAAGGTGATGTTAAAAGCTCAACTCATTTTATGGCATGGTCACATCTCCTGTGGCTTTCTATATGAGACCTGTTAATTGTTCTCAGAAGGAATTTTGGCTGAAGTGAGCTTTTGTAAAGGTCGTCCATGTGTACTTGCTACTGTCTGGGTAAGAAATAGGTGCTTCTACCCTTCTTTGGTTTTCCTTAGAGGTATTGAGCATGGATTGTCTGACTTGTTGTTTTCATGTTCTTCAAAGACAGGTGCTTAGGCCTTTTGAATGTTCTGCATCATTCCTGTTCTCAAACCTGAAGAAAATAAGTCAGTGATATTGAGAGAGAACTGCCTTAGATGGTATGAATTTTTTATTTGGGGAAAAAAGTGCTATTTTTCATGTGTTCTTCTTGTTGTTACCCTCAGTTGCTGACCTTCTTCAGTAGTTTGAAGATTTTCATGAGCAATGATGTTACTATTTCTTTCAAAGGAAGTAGCTGGGAAAAAGGCATCTGTGCAGCAGCCACTGTGTGTTGGGCTGATACCCAGTCCAAAGCCAGTAACATTACTTGAACCAAAAGGCATTTATCTGTATACTTGATGATCTGCCAGCTTTCACAGGCATGGTTTCTAGCAAACAGAGCTCTCAAGGATGAAGTTTTTATTTGACATATTGTCGTGATGAATGTCAGTGGGAGGATACATTTCCAACTGTGACGTGAGACTTGGGATGAGGTCTAGGCTTCCCTTTTAAAGGGAGACAACTTGACATGCTGGGCATTCAGAGAACTAAGTTCTTCTTTAAATTTGGATCAAATTTTCTGTTACATGAAAACTGTTCTTAGAAACCAGAGCATGGCAGTAAGTTGTAAATATTGGCATTCATGAGCTTTTAAAGGGCATAAATGCAATATGTATTGTAGGACTTGTTTATAGAGACATTTAGGCATTTTTGGCCACTTGCGATACACTTTGAATGTTGAAGTGTACTAAGCTAGTTGTCTGTCATAGTCTGGGACTGAAATCCAGCCCGTGTACCCTTGGGGATACCTGGTCTCTCCTAACAGAGATGGAAGAAGTTCTGGGGTACCTTCTGTGGAAGGGTAGGTGGTTGCTTTTTCTCTGGGTCAGCATCTGGGACATTCCTGTCCTGTCTGGCTCTTGGTTCCACTCTGTCAATCTGCCAGGGACTGGGACTGAGTCTTGACCTCAGACCTGGCAGTCTGCCGGGGAAAAGACCTGGGCAATCTGCTTATCTGGTCCAGACTGTCCCTGCATTCACTTAGGACAGTGTCAGGAGGAATTGTGGTGCTCCAGCTGTGGCACAGTAGCAGCAGACCAGGTTTTACTGCTCCTGTAAGCTGTTTTCTCAGTTGTTTCTGCAAACAGAAAGGCATTTTTAGGCACTCTGTAGCCTTTCACTGTTTCTTCTGGTTAACACTAGATGCCTCAGCAGTCTGAAACTCTCACATTAGTTCAGATCTGCATGTGAGGCATCATTCATGCTGCCTCTGTGGATTTGCTTTTCCTGTTTAGGTACACACACCCCCATTAATTATTTTTAAAATATATAGCTGGGGAGTAGAAAAGGTTCTCTTATTTGTCCGAAGTAATGCAAAAGCAGTTTCAGCAGTAGGGGTTACACATGAGAATCTAATAAGGAAAATTTTTCCATATCTTTTCAGATGCTTGCTTAAGAATAGTACAAAAATATAGAGCATATAGTGTATCGGTATAAAAATAGACTATGTGGAATACATGCTGTGTGGTTATAAACCACTTTTTATACCTAACAATAGCAACAGGGCTTTATATGCTACAAGCAAATTTGTCTTGGATGTTGAATGACTTTCTATTTACAGCCTCATTCTGAGGAAGGGGCTTTGCACACTCCTGACAGACAGCTGCATTAGAAAGAAGGGCCTGGGCCTTCCTTTCGGCAAAGGAATGCTCTCTTGATCTGCAGATGCCAATTGTCTTCCACATGTGAAATCCTATTAGACAAATGTCCTCCAGCTATGGTGTTGCTCTTTTTATAGTTACTTGTTGAATTGCGTGCAGTGCTTCTTAGAAAAATGTGAATATTACCAACATAAGAGGATGGTGTTTATCAGTTTTGATCAAGCAACTTCTTTAACAGGTTTTAAGCTAAATTCCAGACTCACATGAATTTTTTTTTTTGAAGGGTACAGTGCTGAAGGTGGGAAAAGGAGTGACAGACACTTTAAACTCAGACACTTCCTGATCATTGCTGATGCACAAATACCATTATCCTTGCAAGATTTTTGTTATACACCTGCCATGAGAATCAAATTACTTCTGATAGTGTTTTGTTGTGGTGCTGCTTCTGTGATGTTTTTGTTTTATTTTATGTGTTTTTTGCTATGCAGTAATTGTAGTTATATTGAAATAATTAAGTAATTTGAAGAAAGTTGTTTTAAGAAATATTCTTGCCGTAAACTTAGAAAAGGGATTGATACCTGTGCTTCCAGTGTTGATATAAACTTCTTGTTTTAAAACTGATTTTGAAAGGAATTTGAACTCATGCTTGCATTTATGAAGATTATTCACCAAGGTCGTTGCATTTGTCTCTAGGGCTGGCATAGCTCTGCCCACATGAGGATGAGCAGTTTGAGGAAAGGAGTTTCTAAGTCTCAGTATAACACTGCTGCAGCCACTGGCAGCAGAGAACTGCATGCTTCATCCAGTATCTAGTTTGCAACAAACGTTCAGATGAGACTTTGGAGAAGTAAGATTTTCTAATTACACTGTCAGTACAGTTGCCATGGTGGGGCTGAGGCTGGAGGGTCAGGCTGCCAGGGCTTTGGCACTGGTGATGTAATGTGGCCATAGTGAGTGGTTTTCAGCAAGGTTACTGTGCTCTGGCCTTGTGGTTGTGAGAGCTTTCTGATGAGTGCGTGGCCAAGGGCTTTCATCAGCTGTTGCCCTGTTGCACCTTGGGAAGGGAAAGTGGAAACGTGATTGAGAGGTGCTTACAAAGAGTTTATATTCCATTTTTCATTTCTAACTGGATCTGTTTTTGAGTTATAACTTGATCTGTTGTAGTTTGAATGTGACATATTAAGCTCTGACTTCCAGGTCCCCTTGGAGGACTCATCTGTTTTGAGTGTAAAGCAGGGAGTTAAGTAGGATGGAAACACTGGGTACTGTGTGCAGAGGTAGTTTGGGACATACTAAAGATGTGAAAGGTGTCTCTTGGGTTTTGGTATGTTTGGCATTGGGGTGGTGTACAGCTAAACTATACAGCGTTGCCAGCAGGACGGGAGATGTCTCACTGTTGGCCTTACAGTCATCTTTGTACAGGAGCAACTTGATGTAACCTGAAAATCCACAGGGCTTGAGAATTACTATTTTGTTTTGGGTCCTTGTGTCCTTAATGCAAACCCATAGAAACAGTAGGGCCTTTCAGACATTAGTTTAAACTGTCTGGACAGCTATTCACTTTGTAATATGGGTTGAATTAAGAGGGTTGATGTTTTTGTTACGTACCCATTTTCAATATGTCTGTCTGATTCTTGGATCTCATAGGAATCCGTCAACTGCATTCTACCAAGCGTTCCATTTCAACAAGTTACACGAGTCAAAGACCACCTGGGATAGGTATGGATGCTTGAGTATGGAATGCATACATGCTGAGGTATGCATGAACTGCTTTGCTCTCTGCAAGTTTCTCATTGTTTTTGTTTGCACAGAACTGCTGCCTGTGTTCAGAACTCCATATTGGGCTTCTGCAGTTTGAAGAGGTGAAAGCAGTCATGGAAGTGAAGTATTTGTTCTGAAACATGGAAATAAACTCTAAAATATGACATGACTTTTTTTTTTCTCCTTCCATTATGCATGTATCATACGTGATGTGTAAGCTCAGAGTTTAATGCTAGTCAGCTCCTAGCTGACCTTTGCCAAAATATTTACTGTTTCCTTTTCCAGAAGAGGAAACTTTTTGGCATTAAGTCCTGTATCAAAAAACACATTGTGAAAATTTGTTTAAGCACAATTTTGGTGAAGTTAAGATATTTCTATCTTAAAACCAGGAAAGGAAGCTTTCTGGCTTACTTTCGTTCTGCTGAAGTAAAGCTGGATGGGGAACACAGGTGAACTGTGACAAGGACAAAGTAAATCTCCAAAGTTAGCATTGAACTCATTGTGAGAAACTGCAGTGAAGTGCAACAGAGTCTTATCTGGCACAGATAGGACTTGAGAGAAGTGCATTACTAATTCATCAGTAGCTGCAAACCGTTTCTTTCCTGTGCTTTAATGATTTTGGGGGATTTTTTTTTGTCAGCATTAAGTTGAAGTCCTAGTGATTACGTGATTTAATGCCTTGTGCTGCCCTGGCTTGTCAAAACTTCTGCTTAACAAGCTGTGTAGAATGTAAATTTTGTTTGGCTGTTGAAGTATTGATAACCATTTCGTCACTGGACTGGCTGTATTTGACTTGAAAGGCTTCTCAACTTGCACAGCTCAACTGAATCCTTTAAAGTTTGCTTGTCAACAGTTTATATACTGCACAATGATGAAGGTTGTAAGTAATGCTAAGTGTCCTGCTCTTCTTAAAAAAAATTTTTTGTATTGATGGGGTGCTGGCATTAAGCTCAGTTTCAAAGCACATCTTCCTTTTTCAGCAGAAAGTTGGACAAATTTACGGTTTTGCTTTAAGCTCTGGATGATGCCACTTCCCTGTATTTATGGAACAGAGCTGGTATTTAGGTTTCAAGGACTCATTATTTCACTGGAACAAACTTCAGGGCTTAGAATACACATGTGGTTTGTAGACCAAAAAGTCACTTTGTGGTCTAGCTTTTAGCTGTTTTCTTTATTTTCATGCCTCAAAATAAGTCTTAAGATGAGGAAGCTAATTTAAAAAAACCCTAAAATCAAGTAATGAATGATTAAGATGGAGGCTTCACAAATCTGAGGTTTGTGTACAACGCCTGAAGCAAATGCTGGAAATGTGGGATATAGAAGAGCATTAAATTCAGGTAGAAGAAAATGGCTGCCTTTAAAATAACCTTGCATCTTTCCTGATGAATACTTTGTGGTAAAAACAAGTGTTTGTGTGAACATAAAATGAAATTCATCAGGATTGATGCATGTTTTAAACTTACAATCCATTCAAATTCCAAAGTCTTTGACAGGATTTTGCAGGTTTTGCATTTATACCCCAGTCATTGGATTTTAAGGTCATGTTAGGCAGCTTTCCTTCACGGAGTGACTGAAACTGAGAAGCTTTCAGCTATAAACTTCCAGTAAAAGCTAGTGGAGGGAATGTCAGGGGCATCAATGAGCAGTGCAGCTGGTTGTGGGAACCCTCGCAGGATGGAGGTGGGGAGGTCCGTGTGGGCAAGACACAGCAGGGGCTGTAACAAGAACATGGTGTGGGGCTTCTTTTTGTCATCTCTGGTTTGGGAAAGAAAAATCCCTGCTGTGAAAACAATAAGCTCGTGTGACTTCCTCAGAATCCCTTTGTTTCCCATCACAAAATGTGGGGGTTGACACACTGCAGAGCACCAGGACCATGAGTCTGCTGGCAGTGAACTCTTAATTACGTTTTGCAGCACTTCAAGAAGTAGTTTGTGAACCTGAGGGGCTTGATTTAGGAGACTTTGGTGTAAACAGAAAATCTTTGTGTTACTCTAGTACTTTTTTCTAACAAATATGGATTATTTTCCTATGAGTAGCTGTCTCTGGGGACCTGTTGAAGTCAGCAGAGCTAGCCACACGATACTGCAATAGAGAACAAGAGATTGCTGAACTGCTCCAGTGAATAGAAACTATTTGATTTTTCACCAGCACGCCATGGCAGGAAGAGTGCTGGTGACACTCAAACCAGTAAGTGTTAGAGAGATACTGGTTGTTGCTGACACATTAGCAGGGATGTTTTCTTGCACAGTGCTCACATAGGTGTTGCTGAAGGCACAAGTCTCACGCGTTGGTCTTCTCAACTGATGTGGTTTAAGAAGGGGAATAGTGGCTGCTTGGCATATTCACGTGAGTCGGGGTGACTGCTCTTCTGGGCCTGGGTTGTCTTTGCACAGTAAAGGTGCCGTAGCAGCTTTAGGTGGGTCTGCCTAAAGCACATTATTGGTAACTTGAATTTAAAGCAGTAGGATTTATGTTTCCGTTGCATTTATGTGTGAAGCATTAAACCTTCACAGTATAAATTAACTCATGAAATGTGTGTGGGAACTCCTGAGGTGGTGAATTCACTGCCTCAGCTTGTCACACATTCTCACATGTCTTTGACAAAGAAAAATAATGGAAGTCTGCAGTACTCACACAGATCCTGTTTCCAGGCTGGATAGGTGATTGCATTGGGATACTATCATTATAAAATCTCTTCATGGGATGGAGGCTAATAAAATAGGCCTTAACTCTTTCAAGAATAGAAAAGATTTCTCTGGATAGACTGAATAGCTCAACCAGTGGTAAGACAGTAGCTCATAAATGAGTAAACAATGAGGGGAAAGAATAAATGACCACAGGGCTTTAGTTTGTAGTTTGCTTGTAAGCAAAATAAGTGGGAACACTCCAGGGTGCCTTATTGGTGTTTACAGGAAGGTTGTTTGATAATTTGATTCAATGTAGTGACAGCAAAAGGGAGAGAAGAGCTGGGGGTGGTCACTTGGCTTGGGGATGTTCGTCAGACCACTGGTAACACCTTTCCCACTTAAAGTGAAGCACATCTGGTGCTTTCAAGGATTTGTCTTGCAGAGGCTGTTGGATGGAGCATTGGTGTCCCATGTGCTCTGCTCTGCAGCATCGGCTGTGAGATGTGATACATTTTATGCATCTAAAAAAGCAAGAAAATGGCATTCTAGGAGTATTTGGGAGGGTAACTTGGTGTCAAGAAATTCCTCAGGATAGTAGTATACAGATAATTATTAATACAATGGAACACAGAATATGGTTTTTTCACTGACTGAAAAGCTTCAGAATTAGCTTAGATCATCCTCATCCAGTCAGTAGGATTTCAGTCTCATTTCAGTGTGAAACACTATTACCTAGTCTAGTGCTTGACTGTGCCAAAGTAGGCTCTGTATAACTCGGTCCTAATGTATCCAGCATTGGCATAAAATACACATATTACTGAGCTCTGTGGAATATCTAAAGACAAACTATTGTGCTTTTTTAAGCATACAGAATGAATTAAGCCACAAATACCTTTGAAGTTTGATTCTTAGTCTTTTTACCTAGATTTTGAGGTGAATTTTGAAGTTCAGAACACGTGTCTTGGAAGGATGATAGTTGTATCTAAAGACATTAATGGTGAAAACATCAAACTGAGTACAGTAGCACTTGTTGGATCAATAATTGAAATGGATCTTGGTGCCCATGAATATGAGGTGATGTTGAAGGTTAAATTTTCCTGTGGCCATTAGCAAGTTAACATTAAGACATTAACCTTTTTTGTATGAGAAGCAGAAAAGGCCTTGGTGTTGTGCAAGCAAGTGCTTCTCAGCAATAACAAAAACACTTGTATTATTGACACCATTTTCAGTGCAAATCCAAAGCACAGCCCCATACCACCTACTATGGAGAAAATTAACTCTACCCCAGTCCAAACCAGCACATTATTCCCTTTATTCCATACTGTTTACATCATGCTCAGGTTGCACACTATCCAGTACAGCATCCTTAACCACCACCACCCCTTCCCATCTTTTGCTCTAATATGTAGGTATCATTCGTGTAGTATGCACCAGGCCTGCAAATTGTCCACAGATGTGCACTCAGATTGTTTAGTCTACAATTTTAGGCTTTGTCTCTCATGCTGGTCACTCAGGACAGGAGAGCTAGTGTGGTGCTTGGAATTACTGGACACCAAAGCTGAGTCAGGTTGGGTCCTGCTGCTTTCCCCACTGTTGTCTTCACCACACACTGCAGGGCAGTCTCACACTTTCCCCTGCTCTAGCATAGGATCCTGCCTACAGGGGACAGTCCTCCTTGAACTTCTCCAGTGTGGGTCCTTCCCATGGGCTGCAGCTCTGCACGAACTGCTGCACCATTGGGTTCTTTCCACAGGGTCAGTCCTTCAGGAACGGGCTGCTTCAGATTCTTCCAACAAACCTGCTCCAGTGTGGACTCCTCTTTCCATTGGGCCACAGGTTCTGCCAGGAGCCTGTTCCAGCGTAGACTTCCCAGGGCATCATGGCCTCCTTTGGGCTCCTGCTCCAGTGTTGGGGTTCTCCATGGGCTGCAGCTTGGCCTCTGCTGCCCCATCATCTCATCTACAGGTCACAATCCTTTTGGCTGGAGCTCCAGCCTGCCCAGTGTGGCAGCGCTGCCCTGGGCACTTGCCAGCCCAGGCACATGGTAGTGGCTGTTATCAAGTGTTCCAGGCCATGGCAGTGAGGTGATAAGAGCAGTGTGGCAGCAGTGAAAGCGAAAAATGGCCACTAGCAAGCACTGGCCTCTAACAGAGGCAGGCAGGCAAGCCCATGGCGAGCACAGGAGCTTCCAGGCAATAGGTGCACAGAAGGAACAGCTATTCATTCAATCTAGAACATCCCAGTCAAATCTGTCCTTACCTCAAACCCTTCCAGCCCCACATTGGGTGGCAAAAAGGTCTGTCATGGTTTAATCCTGCCAGCACTAAGCTCCATGCAGCTACTCACTCAACTCCCCCTCCTCCCAGAAGAGGAAAAGTGAGAGAACTTGTCAGTTAAGATAAAGACAATTTAATAGGTAAAGCAAAAGCCACTGAGATTTTTTTGAACCATCAAAATGAGGATTTCTCTGACAAAATAGGGTTTTGGCTACCTGGTGTTTAAGGTAGGAAAACATTGGGTTTACCATCCATCTCTGGGAATGACAAACTGTGCTTGCGGGGTCTTTGATGTTTTTGCTGACTGTAAATCTTGCTGTGTGCCTTGTGGGCTTCAGTGTGAACTTGGTGTAGCAATATAACCTATTTTTGGGTAGAGCCTTCATTGACATGACCTTCCTTAACTGGGAGGTCCAAGTCAAAATGAAGTGTGCCCTGTTCAGTGTATCCGTTTTATACTTGATGGGCTGCAAGAAGCTCAGTGTGGGGTGGGGGTTTTGCTGTTAAAAAGAAATGTTACATGCCCAATGCACCCCTTCATCTGCCCTGTTGTACTTGATGTGGATTTTTTTGCAGTTTTGACAGAAATTGTCAGACTTCTGTAGCTCTTGGAACAATCAGTAATTGGTCTTTTTGTACAAGAGCTAAAGGGTGTCTTTCCTCTTCTAACTCCAGGATTTGCAAGTTGAGGCATTGGCTCTACAGTGGATGGTGCACTCACAGAATGTGTCAGACTCTCTCCATTCAGTCATCCAAAAAGATTTATTTAAGAGATATTTTTGGGTTTCTTTCTGGCCTTTTCATAAGGACTGGATTGTATTCATATATGTCATTCTGAAGCCATGGGATAAAATATTTTTATGCAAACTGGAATTTGTTGTCAAGAGTTTGGGATTTGAGAAAAGTACAAAATTTTAAGATTTGGCAGCACATTCGGAGTTTCCCATGAGAGTAGCTGTCACCGGAGGGTCTGCTCATTAATGTCCCGCAGGAGCTGCTCAGTGTGGGGAGCACTGTGAGATGAGCAAAGAACAAAATCATGTGGGAATTGCGCTACGGTAACATCTAATTCTCATCTGCTTTTAGAAAGTGACATGAAGTATAGTCAGATGGTTTTATCCTGATGGCAAACTGGGGCACCCTCTGTCAGTGTGGAGCTTCTCCTGGGGGGGTGGATGGGTGAGTGGGGGTCTGTGTGGTCCCAGCCTCTGCCTGCTGAAGTTGGGGTGGCTGCCGGGATGTGTACAGGGAGCAGGGCTGGAATCCAGAGGGCAGCAAGAATATTACAAAGTAGCGTATAAAGCTGCTTACAGCTTTCAGCACTATTGGTGTCACGTTAAGTGTGGGGTATGTATGTGTGGTAAAGCAGTGGTTTCCCTGGCTCATTCCAGTCACACTTCAGGGAAGAACAATTCCTACACTCACATGGTGAGCACTGCACCCACCCAGCAGGCAGAGGGGAGCTCAGAACAGAAGGTACAGCACAGGAAAGGTGCCTCTGCAGTGTGCCACGCAGGTACAGCTCTTTTGGGAGGCTGAGGGAAGGCTGTCTGTTTTCCTCATGGAACTGCTTGAATGCCTTAATGTGGAGTGATGTAGTGGGGTTTATTTTTTAAATAATCACACTGCAAAATAGCTGAAACAGGGATAGAAGAACAAAGTTCCGGTCTCGAGTTTGACTAGACACCTATTGACAAAAGGTGTATGATTGTGCTGCAAAGATGGAGAAGTAGATCCCACTGTCAAGTGTGGTGTTTGCTTTAATTGTCCTCCTCTTCTTGTTACGTCTTCAGAACTGCTTCATCTGACCTGGAGAGTGGTGTCCATGAAGGGCTGTGAGAGAACATGGAGTCTTGGGGATTTTGTGGTTCATGAACGTAGATACTTCTGACAGTGCCAGATGAGTCTGATGCATGTTAATTCAACATGGAAAGGAATACTTCCCTTGGCATGAGTTATAAATAGTTTTTATTCTGAGGAGGTTTACCATAGATAGGGTTTGAAAGAGGCCTAGAAGACAGTAAGAAACTTGGAAGAGTTTTCTTCTGAAATGGGTGTTCAGCACTTTTGGTTTGGGTTTCAAGCTTGGTTCAGTAGAAATAGAGGCTGTTACTCCTTCAGTCTGCAAACCTGCTTGTAAATGCCCAGTGCTGGTACTGATGGTTCTGTGGGACCTCTTAAAATTAACTTCTCTGACCAGTATCACTTTTCAGGAGCTGCGCCGTGTTTCACGTCTGTGGCTAGTACTGCTGAGCACATTGCCATAATCTTTGTAAAAAGCCTTGAGTGTTTTTTTTCTTAACACTTGGTTTTGGTGAGCTGCATAATTCCAGAGAGGCAAGTTTTCCAGCATGACTGCAACCCTTGCATTTTCCCCATGTTAACTCTACTAAATGTGGCTGCACACTGCTGATAGCCATGTCCATGGCTGGGAGTGTTATCAGCAGCTCTCACTGCTGGGGCTGTCACAGCCCAGGAACTACCGTCTGTGTCAGACCGGAGCTGGGCGGAAAATGGGACCACTGAGACCCGGGATGGGAGGGTACTGTGGAGGGTATGGGGCCAGGGTGGGTGGAGAGGTGGCTGCGACAGGGTGCAGCCCTGTGTGCCCTGGGGAGAGCTACAGCTCCTCTCGGAACAGAGAGACCAGAGTCTGTGAGAGAACAGGGTCACCCCCTGCTCCGAAATCCCGGCTCCAGAGCTGCGAGTTGAGGGACTGGCTTGTGTGCTTGTGGTGTGACTTGGAAACAGACCCTATAGGCTATAAAAGGCTGGATTTCCGTCACATAGGATTCAGAGATGCAGTTTGGGATCTTGTTGGCACAGTAAATGCACATCCTCACAGTGTACTGAGGTGTGCTGGTGGACGTTCTACACCAGCGTGTCTATGGAACAAGCCTGACCCTAGCTGTGACCCATGGCCATGTTTGTTAGCTGTCAGACAGGATCTAGAGAGAATTCACTGGGAGCAAGGAAGTGGCCGCAGGGCTCAGAGCTCTGGTCATGTCTCGCCCTCCTGCTGGTTGCTGCCACAGGCTACACAGGCAGTGCTGAGCCAGGAGCTCCTTACCTGGAAGTGGACTCAAGTGAATCCAGAGAACAAGTATTATAGCAGGGTTGTTTTGTTTTTTTTTCATTGCTTTGTGAAAACACTTTGGAAGAAGTAATACTAGTGGTAAGAATCCCATGAATATCCCTTGAATTCTTGTTTTCTCCAGTGCAGAAAGCTGGAAAATGAGGCCAGGAATCAAAGCAGTTGATTTAGTGTTCATTCTAATGCATTTTTATGGTTATGGGTATCATAAGACCAGTATGAGAAGGTATAAACTGAAGGAGCAGTGTCTCTTGAGAATTCCAGCTGTACTGGGCAACTGGGTGGGGGTGGAGGGTGGGAGAGACATGGGACACCACCCTATGAGTGTATACTGAATCTTGACTCTGAGCTTCAGCCTTCCAATGACAGCATGAGCCAGGAGTCCTGCAGGTGCATAGTTTTACCTGAGTGATACAATAACACTCATGGAGTTTTCTCATTGTATTTACAGTGCTTCTGGTGCAAGTGTTGTTGCCATTGACAACAAAATAGAACAGGCAATGGTAAGTAAAATATAAGTTATTTCTAATGGATTAATGTGGTTCATCACTGAGCATAAGTTTCTTGCTGTATTGTGTTTCTGTGAGGCTGTGATATCCCTCCTGGTTGGTCAGACTGAAAACATCAATTGACAAAAGGATTTTCTGTATCAACTATGAACGACCACAAACCACATTGCTTTTACTGTTGGCCCAGGAATGTTTTTCAGTTAATTTTCTTACAAATTACTGTGAACAAGTTGATTGAATTTGAAGGAGTGCTGAAAATATAGTGCTTATTTCAGTCTGTTACTTTAGCCAAGTTCATTACTAGTTCTTCTGAAGAAGGGTCAGGTGTGGCATCCTTAACATGCTGCTCAGCTTCAGTACAGCTGTTGGATTTTTGCTTCTGATGATGTAAAATCTTTCTTATGTTTTGGTTCTCATACACCTCAGTGACTGGGCCTGCATACCACAGACCCGTACCCCCAGGTCACAGCGTCAGAGCTGGTGCTTTCCTTCTGGGGAGCTGGGAGATCATTCTCATCCTTGGCTTCCAAGTAACCGAAGTGACTGGAGTGCTGGAGACAAAGCTTTTGCTGTCAGGCCCACTTCATAAAAGGGCTGGGTTGTTTGTGCTCAAAGGCTGGTTTATTCATAAATTTTTAGTGATTAGTATTTTTTTCTCCAGGCTTACTGCAGTGAAAGCAGTGAGTTGTGGGGCTGGGGTGAAGGAAACTATTCTTTCCTGTGGTGTAACTCTCCCTCCACTTGTTCTTTGCAGGATCTAGTGAAAAGCCATTTGATGTATGCAGTGAGAGAAGAAGTGGAAGTCCTGAAGGAACAAATAAAAGAATTAGTTGAAAGAAACTCTTTACTTGAACGAGAAAATGCACTGTTAAAATCCCTTTCCAACAATGATCAGTTATCCCAGCTCTCAACCCAACAGGCCGCCCCCAGTAGCACCTCGCAGGCACAGCCCCCACCCACGCAGCCGCCGAACGTCTCCTCCGCGTGAGGCCGAGCCTGGCTCAGTCCCTGTGTGCTCCCACCGAGAGTGAGCAGCTGCGCTTCTGTGTGTGTTTGGCCTTTTCAGTATTAGACAATCATCCTCCCAGAGCTGTCCCCCGCCACTGTGGCTGCAGTGTGGGAGGTGTAAATCCTCGGTGCACACGGGAGCTCGCAGAGGGAGTCCCTGGGCCTGGGATCATTTCCCTGGGCTTCAGGAGGGAGGTCTGTCAGAGCTTGGGTGGCTCTCTGAGGTTCCCATTGCTCATGGGTTGCTTTGAGCCTTGCTATCTGGTAAGGAGCAACAATTCCTCTTCAGAGCCACTGTTCTTTTCATATAAGTAACATTTGCCTATGTTAGTTTCATTTATTTGTTTTATTTATTACAGGGCTGCTATTTTCATAATGTACATGAACAATGTCACAGAACTTTTGAATTTTTTTTAATAAATGTCTGTATGGGTAAAATGATAGATGGGATTGCGTTAATAGATACAATGTCTAGGCAATAATTGAACAAAGAATCCTGGCGTATTTCTAACACTAACGGCAATTGACCTTTGGTATTTATTTACGGTAGTAAAGATCCAGCTTGAATGTAAATTTTGTATAGAGTGTAAGTATGAAGACCATAGTGCATCTGTACAGGTAGTCACCAGTCCTTGTGATATAATAAATAAGTGATGGGCTATTTTGATGAAGAAAACTTTGCTCATTTCTGTTTCTACTTTCTAATAGAGAGAAAGGGGCCATGATTCCTCTGCTTTTTGACATTTCGTTTTTGGTTTGGTTTTTTGGGTGGGAATAAAAAGCTGTGAAATTGTTCAACCTACTTTGTAACCAAAGAAGCAAAGCTGTGTAATTGAGTTGGTTGTTGGATTTTTGTTTGTTTTTTTTTTTAATTTTATAATGCACATTCTTTATGTATTTTTTATTTAGTGTTTTCTCATTCACAACTTTCTTTGCTGTCTCGCATGATCTGCATGACCTGTAATCTTTGAACCACTTCCGTACCTCATGTTTTTATCCAGCACTCTTAGTGTAATATGTACTAGTCTGTGAACAATGTCAATAAAGAGAAAGAACAGCTGGTGTTGGTGGAGCTAAGCTAGTGTGCTAGGCACTAGTTGTTAAAACAAATAAATGAAGTGAGCCATCTTTTGTTCATTTAAAATGGTGTTTTGAATTTCGTATGCAGAAAACATTTTGTTACATTGCAGATTTAATGTATTTAATAAATGCAACATGCAGATTAAATGCAGTGTATACTGAGTATTTAAATTAAAAATGTACATTTCATAAATACAGTTTCAAGAAAGACCATCATTTGTGTAAACTAATGCAGTGTGTCAAATTGATGTACAAATATATATATATTTTAACACATTTTCTGAAATTAAACCAGTTTTGTTGAATTTTTTTGGCTGTAGATGTTGTTGCAGTATAATTAAGTTCAGTAGCCCTTTTCTGAACAAAAGGGCGAAATGCAGTGTCAGTGAGGCAGTAACAGACCGATGCCAGGGTTGCCACTTCTTCTCATGCAACAGACTGGTTTCTTCTCTTCTAGGAGAAGCATCTTCTGATGCTGTCAGTGGCCCTCTTAGGGGTTTGGGTTTGCACTGATAGCTCTGAATTAACGCCTGGGCCTGCTGAGTCACTACTGTGAATGTCTGCTTCAGTACCTGAGCCCTGAGCATCTCTTAACTCTCTACCAGGTTTATGTCTAAGGTGAAATAGAAGAAACACTGAAAACTGCAAATTTTGGTGTCTTCCGATCTCAAAGAAGTGTCCGTGTCCCGGAAACTGAGAAGCATCTCCTCGTCCTGGTAAGCATCAGCTCAGCACAGTTCAAACAAACTGTGTGTTGTGTGCTTATTAAAAAGCTCTTGCTGAAGTAGCACCAAGATGATCTCCCCATTAGCTGTGGGTTGGTGTTTTCTGCCTGCTGCACTCCTGTGCTGTGAGCACTGCTGGGAGACCTCAGTGCAATGAGGGCTTTGCACACAATTAGAAAACAAAATATTCCAGTAGTTGTGTGTTTCCTCTCCAGTGTGATCAGTGGCTCACTCCAGCTGTACAGTGAGGATGGTAAAGTAAGAAAAAAGGGACAAATCGGGGCCTTCCGGGAACAAGAGTCCCTCAGGTGAGTTGTTGATTAAAACTTTTATGGAGGGTACATTGTATCTGTCAGTTCACTTTTGAGTGAAGCAGAACAGAGACATCTGAACCATGATTCAGGTGGTCACTTTTTCTGCTGGGAACAGAAGGGGACTGAGCCCATGAGGAGAGTCCTGGGCAGCTCTGCTCCCCTCAGAATGCCTGCTCCCCTGTGAGTGGGGTGTCTGTGCAAGCTGGGCCGCAGAGTGACAGATCCCTCACACCAGGGTGCTGCAGAGGTGCTTTCTCCAAAAGTAAAAAGCATTTAGTAAATCTGAAAAAGAGGGAATGAAACAAATATTGAACTGATACTGTTAGAAAGCCTTTGCTCTGCTCTTGTCAGGTTTGCTCTGGGGCTTTGTGTTTAGTTTTCTCCTAGAGGCGAGTTGTATTCAGCTCTGGACAGCAGCTCGGCTTACGAGAGCACTGTGAAATGGCAGGAACGCTGCGGGCTCTTCTCCAGAGGAAGCCCGAGAGGGAACAGCAGTTCTCACAGTGAGATCACCTTGGTGTTAGTAGATGTGTGACTGCAGATGGCAGAGAGCCTCGGTGGCAAACGACTGCTGCTGTCAGACCGCCTCGGTGCTGCCCCGTGCGCTGCTGTGACCCCTCCTTGTCCTGCGTGTGGCGGCTCCTGCCGCTGTTCCTGGCACATGGGGCTGCAATGAGATCCCCACGCTTGGGGTCTGGCCGGGTGGGGGAGCTGGCTGTGGGAGCTGGCTCTCCAGACCAGATGCTGGTGCTGTAGCACGTGTCTTTGACATTATTCCATAGCTTTGATATAATGAGAAGGGATTCAGTTGCTGCGTTCACGGCAGCGTGTGCTTTAGCACAGGTTGGGAGCGGGCTGCAGTCGTGGTGTCACAGAATGGTCTGAATGTAGTGAAGCTGGGCAGTGGTGGCTCTGAGTTAGGCCCGGCATCTCAGAGAGGATGTGACAGAAGGTGTGGGGAAAAGCTACGGAAACAGTGGAGGATGAGAAGGAAATGCTTGCTGAGGAGAGCTTCAAGGTCGCGGCCCTGGGTCGGAGGAGAGAGCGTGTGCAGGAGGCTCGCCCAGTAGTGAGGCGGCTCTGGAGCAGGTGACGGCTCAGGTGAGCACAGAGTGGCCCTTCCCCAGCTGCGGCCGGCGGCTCCGTGCCTGGAGCAGAGACTCTTCCCCAGCTGCGGCCGGCGCGGGGCCGGGCCTGGAGCAGAGACCCTTCCCCAGCTGCGGCCGGCGGCTCCGTGCCTGGAGCAGAGACCCTCCCTCAGCTGCGGCCGGCGGCTCCGTGCCTGGAGCAGAGACCCGTCCCCAGCTGCGGCCGGCGGGCCCGGGCGTGGCGCAGCGGGGTCTGCGGGAGCCGCGGCGGCCGCGGGGCGGCGCTGTGGGGCGGCGCTGTGGGGCGGCGCTGTGGGGCGGCGCTGTGGGGCGGCGCTGTGGGGCGGCGCTGTGGGGCGGCGCTGTGGGGCGGCGCTGTGGGGCGGCGCTGTGGGGCGGCGCTGTGGGGCGGCGCTGTGGGGCGGCGCTGTGGGGCGGCGCTGTGGGGCGGCGCTGTGGGGCGGCGCTGTGGGGCGGCGCTGTGGGGCGGCGCTGTGGGGCGGCGCTGTGGGGCGGGGCGGGGCTGTCCCGCCGCCCCTGCCCGCTGCAGTTCCCGCCGCCGCCGCCGCCGCCGCCGCCGCCGCCGCCGCCCGGGGCTGGTTCTCTCTCGCTCGGGCCCTCGCGCCCTCCCTGCCAGCGCCGCCGCCGCCGCCACCTGTCCCGGGCTCTCGCCTGGGCTGAGGGGGTTGTTCCCTCTCCACGAGGTTGTTGATCCCTGTTCTTGGAGAACGTGCGGCTCCTGTCGCTGCCGGGTCCCCTCGTGTGCCGAGTGTGCGCAGATGGGCGCGACACGGGCTCAGCGCGGGGGACGTGGCTGCAGCCCTTTGTGCGGTTCCAGCAGCTGTGAAAGGCCTGGCAGGAGAGCAGGGACCTTTCGACTTGGGAAGCAAGCCATGTGCCCCTCCTGATGTGTTACTGAAGCGCAGTCCTAAAGCCAGCCTTGAGAAGGCTTCACAGGAGGAAGGAAAAAAAAAAAAAAAGATTTGAGATACAACTGTGTTGCAGGTGGTTAATGACGTCACCTCAACAAGCTCAGCTCCGCTGAAGAACCCGACCAACCGCAATTGTGGCACGGGGTCACAGCCAGCACGTCAGAACATGTCAGCTGTCAGTGCCTGGAGAGAAGAAGCTGAATCTCACGAGGGGAAATAAACCTGGGTATTGCTCTGCTAGGGTTTTGAAAAGAAACAAGTGTGGTGTTTTGCAGCTTTTGTACTTGGATGTGTGGAGCCAGAGAACAGCTGGGGCCAGAAGGCCCCTCCAGAGATGCCCCCACCCAGGCCCAGCTCTGACACTGCAGCTGCCCATGACCCCTTACACAAGAGCCACTGCAGGGCACAGCGCTGCACACATCTCTGTGGCCAGCTTGCACCAAAGCAAGAATTTACTGAACTTTGAAGAACCAACTTGTACAAACCACCCTGAACGTTCCAGTGCCCACAGCCCTAGAGCAGCTGCTGTGCTGTCACAGCCAGTGACTCCTGCAGCAACAGCAGGAACTGGTCAGACCCCTGGGGCCTCTGCGGCACCGCCAGGGGCCAGAGAGACAAGAGGTGAGGAGAAGGCACCTGCTGAACGCCTGTGGGGGGATGGTTGGTCCCCAGAGGGAAGGGGAGCGGTGGCTGGGTGTGTCCAGAGCCTTGGCAGCCCCAGCTCAGGCCCCGTGGCCCCAACCTGGCCCAGCACCCAGACAGCTGACCATGGGGCTGCCCCATGGCATGGTGGCTCCTCTCAAGGAAAAGCTGATCAATCCATGCTTGGTGTGAATGGCTGAGTTTCGACACCCAGCAGAGCCCTGCTTTACCCACGTCAGAGTGAACACAGCTTGTGTTTGAAAAGAACTTTATTTAAAATCAGCGATTATACAGACTTCCCCCGCCACCACTCACAGCACACGAGTGTCCCAGCACAAGGTCCCCGTGCCCTCGGGCAGCTCCACGCTGGGTGCGCTCAGGGCTGTGCTGGCTTACACCAGTCCCAATGATTCCATATGGAAATACAACGCGTACAAAAGATCTGTTCCTTCACAGCTAACAGGCATTTCATTAACCTCAACCGATTTAGTTTTCTATTATTTCTAATGTAACCAGACTTAAAATTTGTCTTCTACTAAGAAACCTGGAAAAAAGAAATCTTCCTTTAACAACTGTGTGCACCAGCAGAGCAATTCCCACCACCTTTGTCACCACGCAGACAGCGAGAGCCAGCAGGAATCAGGGCCATCAGCAGGGAAATATGATCAATAGCAGCATTTTCCATGTGATCTCAAGTTACAGTCATCTACAGAAGAAGGAACTGTGATCACCAGTAGGGAAGCAGTTAAGTACTGGATCCACTGTTAAAAAGAAATCGAGTTGAAAGCAGGTTTTACCTTAAATAGGATTAAATATATATTGCAAGACACACCACACTCTGCAGGGGCTGCACATATAGAAGCAGAACTGTGGGCAGGGGGGCAGCATGTGTCCCCCCTCCCCCAATATTCCCACACAACATCATCAAATTTAAAACTGTCACCACTTGTTGAAAGTTGAAAGTTGTCCAAGAAGTATTTACAGCCCAGGCACGGCCAGGAGAGGCACGGGGAGCCGCAGGTCTGGCCGCGGTGCTCCCACAGTCCATGAAGCTCCAGCACTGGGTCCTGCCAGGAGCAGCGGCTGCCCGGCCATGCCAGTTCCTCACTACCCCACTACCCCTACACAGACAAGCATTTTGCGTGGATTACGACAAAGCTACAGGCGGTGCCGTGGTGTGAGGATGGGTGCGGCCATGCTGCAGTGGGACTAGCCTACGCACACACGGAGGATGCACGGCGGGGACTGCGGAGAGACTCCTCGGGAACATGCTGCACAGTCGGGCTCCAGCCACTACAAGAATCCTGGCTTCCAGCGTCAAATAAAACCATTTCCAGCTATACAGCAGAGGGTGACACTGATCTGGGACCGGTGTTTACAACAGATGTCAGTTCCTACGGACCTACGTCGCGTATAGCTCCACGTATTACAGAGACCAGGCTGGATCTTCAGCGAATAAGTAGGTCCACGATTGTAGATCAACAATAGACTTTTATTGCTTTATACATGTGGTGCTGTTCAAGGCACTGTGGCACGGGCTAGAAAACTCGGAATGACTCGTGAAGGGACCTGGAATGCGACACGGCCGGTGCCGCGCGCCGCTCCTCGGCATCTGCCGCGGCGGCCGGGGCCGGCGGGCCATGGCCCGGCAGCGGCCCCTCACATGCCCATCCGGATGCTCTGGATGATCTGGAAGATGGCTGCAAGAAAGCGGAGAGGGGAGCGCTCGCCGGGCAGCGCCCGCAGCGAGCTCAGGGGACCCGAGCGCCGCCGGGGCCCGGAGGAGCAGTGCCGGGGCCCGCAGCCGCCACCGGGGCCCGGAGGGGCAGTGCCGGGGCCCGCAGCCGCCACCGGGGCCCGGAGGGGCAGTGCCGGGGCCCGCAGCCGCCACCGGGGCCGAGCCGCCCGCGCGCGGCCGCTCACCTGATCCGCAGACCACGAAGATGAACAGCGCCAACAGCCAGGGCCCGACCGACGCCTTCTCCTCCGGGGCCGTTCTCTGCGAGCACAGCACCGCCGTCAGCTCAGCACAGCACGGCACGGCACGGCCCGGCCCCGCCACCCCCGCCCGAGCCCGTGCCCGCCCGGCCCAGCCCGGCCCCGCGCACCGAGGTCTTGGCGACGTTCCCTCGCTGGGTGATGTTCTTGCTGTGCTTCTCGTTGGCCATGCGGATGCGCTGCTTGGCCACCATGTCCGCGCTCGGCCCGGTCCGGCCCGGCCGCCGCTGCCGCGTCAGCACCGCGCGCTCCGCACGCCGGGAGCGCGCCGGGGGCGGAGCCCGCGCGCGCCAACCCGCGCACGCGCCCCCGGGCCCCGCCCCGCCCGCTAACGTGGCGCGCGCTGCGGCCGCTGCGCCGCCGCTGACCCGGAACCGGAAGCAGCGCCCCACCGGCCGCCCCAAGATGGCGCCGCCCACGCCGCTGCTCGCAGGTGCGTCGGACCCGGGCGGCGCGGAGGTCGGGGCTGGTGCGCGGGGGGCGAGTGCGGAGGTGGGCTGGGCTGCGCCTCCGGTGCCCCTCCGGTGCTCGCCGCCGTCCGCCCCGCGTCCCCTCCCCAGCGTGCGCTGCCGCGGCGTGCCCGAGTCCGGCCCCGGTCCGGGAGTTCTTGACGATACCACTCCCAGCACTGGTCAGGGCTCTCCGGGCTCTGTGCTGGCTCGGCCCGGGGCTGGGGCGCGGCCAGGCCCTCCTTTGGGGTGCCGCTGCTCACCCCGGCCCCCCGCCCGCGCAGCCTCCCGGCTGCCGGCCTCCCCCGCGCCCCGCGGGAGCTCTCGAGGCTGCGTGTCGGGACTTCGTTCTTCAGCCGCGGACGATTTAGTCGCGGGGTGCCCGGGAGCGTTCGCAGGGGCGGGTCGGTGCTTGAAACGCGGCGGCCCTGCCCCGCTGCCCCGGGCGCTGAGCCCCCGCGGCGGCCCCGGCACCGCAGCACGCGGGGGCCGATCCAAGGGGCAGGGAGCGGCTCCCGGGAGCTCGGAGCCCACTGGCGTGTCCGCTGCCGTTCGTGGGCTTTGCACTGCAGTTTGTGAAGCTCCTTTCAAAAGTCGTATTCCTTTTCAGTATTTCACTGTTTAAACTGTCCCTAACATAAGGAATGTGTATTTTCCTTTTCTGGATCTGTAAGCTTTAAACACCAGCCTATTTCCCCTCCCTCGGGTCTGTGGGGGCTGCAGTTGTTCAGGGTAGATTTTGGGCTGCTCACTAGTGTCTGTTGTAAATTTGGATCTTAATGGGGAGCCTGACGGAAGAGCCGGGGAACACGTTCCAGACAGGGCTGCACAGCTCGTGGGTCGCATTTAAGGTGTGTTAAAAGGTTGCCTTCGGGTCTCTCGGGGCTGTGGCGTACACGAGCCCTGGGAAGTTGCATTTAGTCATGATAAAAACTGTTTTACTTTGAGACTAGGTCCAGAGGCTCTGGATCCCCATCCTGGGGGTTCCTTGCCCCCTGGCCGGGCACAATCCTACAGAGGGTGTTGCTGAAGGAGGAGTGGGATGGGAGCTCCAGGGGCGTGTCTAGGTTATGTCTTGGAATTCCCTTACAGCAAGCATGGGAAAGTGTGTGCACGTCTCAGGGCTCACAAATTAGAAAAACGTCTGCTTTGGACAATTTTCTGCATCTGAAATGAGTTATTTGTTTCTTCTTGCAGTGAGAGGGTCCGAAGGGCTGTATATGGTGAATGGGCCCCCCAGTTTCACAGAGAGCGCAGCATTCCAAAGGTACTGGTGTCAGTGGCACAAAAGAAATAGTTTTCTGAAAAGAAAGGTAGACTCTGGACTTGAAAAATGTGTGAATATAAGCGAATTCAGAAAATTGATGGTTTGGAAGGCTTTGTGCCTGCCTGAGCACTGCCAGGTGCAGGTGGTAGTCCCTGAGCAGGGGGAGCAGGGACTGTACTATGACACAGAGCTCCTCAGGAGCACAGCAGGCAATCTGTTTCATTTTTGTTAAAAAAACCTCAACTATGGCACTGTTGAATACTCACGTGCATTTCTTATTTCTTTAGGGATTCTGGAAAAAACTGCAAAGCTGTTGCTTTTAGCAAGGACGGCTCCCTCTTTGCTTGGTGCAATGGAGAAAAGTGGGTGCCTTTTATCATCCAATTTTTAGCTTGTATGAAATAAACAGGATCAGTTATGCTTCATTTACTCATGTCTGTGTAAAGATGATTGCTGTTAATGCAAGTGTTTGCATGTACATTTTAAATGCAGTTTATTGTTACATTAGTGGCTTTGTTTTCTGACTATCACATGAAATATTTGCTGTTCTTCTCTTATTTATAATGCACCCATTCCCATGCAATCTGGGTATGCTTTTGTGGTTTGGTTGTTTTTCTTATTCATGGCTCCCAGTACCTGGTCTCTGGGATTAATCTGTTAGTAAAGTCCACAGAAAATAATGAATCTATACACCTTGTGAACGTTACAAGGTTCCTTTCTTATAGAGCAGGTGCATTATAGAGTTCACTCTCTTGTTTAGAGCTTACGTGTTGCAGACAAAAACATGGGTTATGTATTGACCAGTGGTCACTTTTGGTTTCTGTCATACTTGGGTGTCTGGTTTTAAAATGTGCTCTTGGAAAGATTTAGTAAAAACAAGAGGGGGAAAAAAGCTCTTCTAATTCTGTTATATTGGCCAAATTTGGGGCTGATCTAGAAGAGTCAAATACTTGAACAATTCTCTCAGCTATTAATTAACTATTGTAAGCGTGTTTTATTGAAATAGCATCTTTTGGTTCCAGAGTAAATGTTGTTAATGTCACCAGAGCTGAGTTACTGCATTCCTTTGATCTCCCAAAGACAGTCTGCCTTGAATTCTCGCCAAAGAATAATGTTCTGGCAACGTGGCAGGCCTATGCAAGTGAGTATTGTACCAGCTGGGGAAGCACGGGTCTGTGCTTGTCTTAAACCATGTCTGGATTAGTACCTGACTCGTCTCTGTAGTGCATTTATTGGCTAAATGAGCAGTACAGAAAGGGTACAAAAAGTTCTGTGAGCAGTCAGGAACACGGTGGAGGAGGGAGGGAGGCCATTGTCCGAGAGCAGCTGGTGTTGGCCATCCTTACAAACGCTCTGTCAGAGTGCACGTGCTCATAGTTACTCTGTCAGTAGTCACATGTTTTCTAAACTTTGGGAAGTGGTCATGGTGCAGTGTGCTGTGCAGGCAGCTTATGTTCTTGGGTAGGCAAGGGAGATTGTACACTGTCTTGGAGTAGTTGTGTCCTCCCCTGGTCCCCCTGGACTGGAGTGTTCTCCATGTCCAGAGCTTTATTCCCTCCTCTGCCTCCCTGAAGGGGTTTGAGTTCCTGATTCTGAGAGCTGCAGTCCTGTCTGAGCCACAGATGGTGTAAATGCTGCCTTTGGGGGGGAAGAGCTGGGCAAGGCTGGGCCTTGGGAACTGGGCAGGCTGTAGGGAAACTGGGAACCAGGACAGGTGGTAGGATAAGAAAAGGTAGCACAAGCTGTAAGTGAGCTGTTCTGGGTCTGCCATAAATCACTGACAGCAATAGGCAGGCTGTGCTATCCAAGGCAAGGAGGAGAGTACAGACAGTTTACAAGCAGCAGAACCATTTTGCACTGCTTGCAGAGACAGCTGTGACTGTGGTGGAATGGACCAAATCACCTCATTCCTGTGAGAGCAAAATATTGGAGTGGAGAACATGCCTCCATTGTTTTCCATGTGGATGGGTTTTGGTTTGTATTAAAAAGCTGTGTAGGTGGTGGTGGTTGCAGCCTTGCAGTGGGGAGTAGAAACCCTACGCCTCCCAATGTGAGTTCTTTCTGAAAACAGACTGAGGTTAATAGGTACAGCAGTCAGCATTCATGGGTTTGGTCCCTCAGGGACAAAAGCTGCATGCTTGCGAGGAGTTTGGGTGCTAGCAGAACTGTGATGTCGGGGTGAAGCAGATTTAATCCTCAAAGACCACTGTGTTTTTTTGCAGCTGCTAAGGATGGCACAGCAGGGGTGCCCAACCTGCAGCTCCATGATCTGAGAACTGGAAAATGCTTAAAGTCTTTTATGCAGAAAAAGATGCAGAACTGGTAAATAAGCTTTCCAGATGCTAATTGTTTAAAAAGAAATGTGGTTTTCAAAATCTGATCCAGATAAATGGAGCTGTTAGTGTGGTGTTGGCTTTCAAACCAGTGCCTGCTGCTAACTGAAAACCAGCGTCTGTGCTTGTGAGTGTCTATATATAGTTCATTGTAAATTCACTCTCACTTTGCACCACAGAGAAAAGCTGGGCAGACAATAACCAAGTGCACTTACGTGCACTTTTTTGGTATGCAGTTGTCATTTATCCACATTAAACGTATTATGTTTGAACTTAACTGGGCTTTAAAAATGGGGAGAAACAATTCTGGAGTGCTGATGTTGAGCATCATTTTGTGTTTCTGACTTTTCCCATAATATGCAGGTGTCCTTGCTGGGCAGATGATGAAAGCATTTGTGCCAGGAATGTGAACAATGAAGTGCATTTCTTTGAAAACAACAACTTCAGTACGCAAGTATTTCTCTATATTTCGTTCCTTCTATAAATGCTGCTTCTTTTGATGGGTGGTTTTTGTTTTCAGCTTTTTATTTGTTTCTTCTTTTGCTTGCTTTTTATTTTAAATATTGCCTACAATCTATTTCAGTTTGGAATCCAGAATCATTATGCTTTAATGAAGTGTGTTTTCACTTTCTTATTTATCTTTTCACTGACTTACATGGTATGAAGTGCATCTGATTCTCAGTTAAAGAGACCTGATTCCATATTATTTCTCATTTAAAGAGATCCAGGAAATTGATGTTAGAAAACATGATCTGTGATTACTTCCTTGGGTTGTGCATATTCTGTCAATAGACTGTTAAAAATGGCTCATTAAAAAATTGATGGCAAAAATGAAATAGTGAAGCCTGAAGATTTTTACCAAGGAAATTTACTGTTGGTGGTAGAGTATCTGGAGTCAATAGATGTTGAAAAGGGCAAGGGGAAGAGAAAAGTAGAAAGATAAAAATTAATTAGAACAAAAATGTAAAGGAATTAAAGAAAATGGATGGGAGAACAGCAGTGTGTGGTTTTAGTTTTGCATTCTTAGTTTTGTTTTAAATATAACGTTGATACAAGAATTAAGGCTATGAGAGATTGAGTTTCCTGAGAATTAGCCCTGCTGATGTTAACCAAGCTGCAGGAAGCAGGGAATGTCAGCCTCAGCAGGACATCTGCTGGCAGTACACATTCCCGGCTGCAGTGGAGCTGCAGGGTGATTCTGTTCCCATCAGTTGTTTGTGGGAAGAGGCAGTGTTGAGCCCAGAGCAGGCCTCTTGAGTGCTTCCTGTTGGGAAGAGTTTTCCCATGAAGGTTGCCTCTGTGTAATGGCAGCGAATGTGACTGAATCCAGCACAGATAAGGTGAAGAATATGTGCTTCAAAAGCAAGCTGTGTTCACCTCGGGTTCAGAGGCTTCCTTTGCTTTTTGAACTTCCAAATACTAAATGCTGGGTTTCAGACATAGGGTTGATTCAACTTGGTTTTTTAGATAAAATTATGTGGTGAAATGGGAAAATAATGGTTGTTTGCCTAGAAAAAGAGATCCTTTATGATTGTCTTTACTGGTCTGTGTTATCCAGAATGCAGCCCCACAGAAAGGTGTGGTTAGGTCATCCAGGTAATGTGGTTTGTCATTAACATCACACATCTGTGGCCTTTTTCTTGGCAGATACCATTGCAAATAAGCTGCATTTGCAGAAGGTCAGTGATTTCGTGTTGTCCCCAGGAGCACAGCCAAGCAAGGTACTTCTGCTCCAGCTTCCAATCCTTTTCTTGGTTTTCTTAAAAAAAAAAAACAAAAATCCAGACTGTGATTTTAGTACAATGTACTGGTAGTAATGATGCCCTGTGCTACCAAGGCTTTAACTCGCAGTGAAATCTCGTGGCTGTTTCAGGTTGCTGTGTATGTCCCAGGCAGCAAAGGTGCTCCATCCTTTGTCAGGCTCTACCAGTACCCCAACTTCGAGGGCCCGCAGTCAGCACTAGCCAACAAAAGCTTCTTTAAAGCTGACAAGGTGACAATGCTATGGAACAAAAAAGGTATAACAGCTGTGTACTGAAACTTTTATACTGTGCTCATTTTGGATTGACTTACTTTGTTTACTATGTGGGGTTTGTGTTTAATTTGCATATGCAGATAAATCCTGAGGGCAGCCATTAATGCCTTGCTGGGGTGCATTTCTGCACACCCTGGAGTGCTCAGCACTTTCCTGTGACTTCTGTGATTTTATATGTTGCAATTGAAAATATTCTATGCATGCTGGTAAATTTTGCAGTTGAATAACAAAATCCTATATAATTTTGCATTCTTTGTCAATAATACATTTAGATTGTAAACATAAGAACAGTTCACGCCGTGGTATAATCTTAATGTGTAGAATTATCTGTATGCATAAATATCACAACTGGGGTGAGCCGACAGGCCTCTGTGCTTTGCTGTTTGTTAGCAGTGAGCTGTTTCAGAATGATTTTGTACAAATCATTTTACTTCAACCCACATAGTTTGGAATACAAGGAAGGTGTTACACACATGTAGAAACCGTGCACGGAGGCTGTGAGAGATGGGAAAGATTGATGTCTCAAGACATTTTGGGGTGCATGTGTCTGGGGGAAGGGGCAGGTTGGGCTTTGCCCTGGTGACACAGTGCCCTGCTCCGTACCCCCCAACAGGGACACAGCTTTGAATACAGAAGATATTGATGAAATATTTTATTCAAGGACTGATCAGGATGTTTGGTTTCTGCTGTAGTTTAATTTTTTTTTATAACTGCAAAGGATGTTCACTTGCTTGTGGTCTTACAGTGAATTAATAGACTGAGCTTACATTTTCCATCTGACAAAGGAAGATGTTCAGTCCTTTCGGGTTAGCATTTAGGAAAAACTCAATTCAAAAGAGGAATGATACCAGCACTATTACACAAGCAACCAGTAGGAATTCATAGCGGAGCTGATTTTGCTTTGTCTGTGGTGTTCTGTGCAATGGCTGGTGTGGGTTTCAGTAGCTGTGCTGCACTAACTGTGTCTGTTCACAGCCACGGCCGTGCTGGTGATCGCCAGCACTGAGGTGGACAAGACCGGGGCATCGTACTACGGCGAGCAGACGCTGCACTACGTGGCGGCCAACGGGGAGAGCGCCGTCGTGCAGCTGCGTGAGTACCCCTGCGGCTGCTGCGGGCTTGGGAACCGATCTGTAAAACAAAATCCTCTGAACAAAAAATCCTTCACTGCTTTTTTGGTTTTTTACCTCTGCAGGAAGATGTTGCTTTTTTCTGGGTTGGTTTGTGGTTTTTTTTAATAGCTGAATTTTCTTACCTTTGGTAGACTTACCATCTTAATGTCAGTGGCAGAGACCAACACTTCCAGTTAATAAATACTGATAATTTGCTTGGGAAGGTGTTTCAAGTGCACAGGGAGGGAACTATGCTCGTTTGCTGAGGAAAGACTTGGACAATGGAGCCAGGTTGATGTCTGAGAATCCATAATGGACAGGAAGCGCGTCACCAAACAGAATAATCCTACCTGCACTTTTACACATGCAAGATACTGTTACTCAATGAGCCAGGGCAGAGTGAGAGCAATTTTTTGGTCTGTTGGAAAATAGAAGTCCTTTATTTTGTATTGTAAAATTGAAAGTGTTTTAGACATAAAAATGACATGTTGGGGAGCAGCAGATGAATGTGCCTAATTCCAGTGTCTAGTTTGAACTGGAAGTCCATGTCTTAACTTGCCCTGTGGGGGGTCTTTTTTCCTTCTGTCAAGCTGTTGCTATTGTGTGCAAACATCTGGTCTGTTTGGGATTGTAGAGGCTAGTTTGTTGGGAATGCTTGTGAGCACTGGGGATGGGGTGACATGGACTATCTTTGCTGGAGGTACTGTGAATGTAATTTCTCTTCCATAACAGTGCTGACTGGGAGCATCTCCAGTTTGCCTCCACTGCAAAACTTTTGGACAAGTACTGGGCCCCATTTCCCCTGATGGTAACTTCACTGGGGAAGGAGAATTGGGGTTATGACTCAGTATATAGAATCTCTTTGGGACCACTTTCCTGGCTTGAGAACACTACTTGTTTAACTACATACTTACTAAAAAAATCTTTATTTCTACTGCATCTGTATTTAACAGGAAGTTTACCATTGCTTTTCATTTAATTTAGCTATTCCTTTTCAAGGGAAAGCCCAAACTTATGTCTGTTTCATAAAAGTCCTTTTCTCCAATAAAAGCAAGTGGTGGGCACTTGGAGTGAGAGGTATCTCATTCCTTGTGAAGTTGGATGTTTTTTGAAGTACAGTTTTGAAGCTTTTTTCCACACTGGCATTTGCATAGGGCTTTTCATTTTTGACTAAGACGTGGTGCTGCTGCAGGCTCTGGCAGAGCTGTGAAGCCTGCTTGGAGCTGCCCTCATCTTTCCAGCTGCTGCTGTCACCAAATGTCATTTTCTGTCACACCTCTGTATCTGAGCTGCACTGGGTTAGTGTCACTGAAAACGTTACGAAGGGGACACATAGTGTGATTATACATCCTTGTTTCTAAAGATAATGAGACTTCAGAGTGACAGCAAGCACGAACCATTTAACTCAGTTTGAACATTTTGCATCAACTCTGGATATAAGGATTCAGTAATGCAATTGGCATTTATCTGAACGATGGGTAAAGATACCCAGATGATGAAAAGTTATAATGGCCTGTGGTTTGTATTTACCCCTGGATATTTTACCTGAGTTTTCATAACTAATACATCATTCTTCAGTATCTCCTAATGTTCCAACCCCCAGAATAGCTTCTGGCAGTACCAAGTTTTGATCATTATGTGTAAAGCCATTTTTGTGTGCTCACTCACATTAAAATCTGACTTATAAAATATTGTGCATGGGCATGGGCCAAAGAGAACTCAGGTCACTATTGCTTGCCTCTACAAAGCTGAGCTACACCATATGTCTTACATTAAAAGAAGATAAACTGTTATCCAGCTGGTATAAAACTCCTGTTTTTGCAGGTTTCCAGTGGGACAATATGAGAAGGTCCTGAGGTCATACTTGAGGAAAAAAAATTACGGATTTTTTTTACATGTCAAGCTATGCTTACTGTTAAAGTGTTGGTGCTGACCGTACAGAGGTAATTTGGAATGGCTGCAGTTATTGTTGCAAACTGTAACTAAAGTTATCAGAAGATACAAGGTTGTTTTTCCCTCTGTTGTTAGTAGAATTAGTTTTCACTGTCAATAATTAGAATACAGCATTTTAGCAAAGCATGAAGAATTGTGATGGTTTTTATTCTGTCTTGCTCTGAAAAAAATGCAATCTCCCAACAGCTGCATGTTTTTCCTTTTCCTTTAGCAAAAAATGGCCCTATTTACGATGTTTCCTGGAGCCCCAATTCTGCGGAGTTCTGTGCTGTGTATGGTTTCATGCCTGCCAAAGCCACAGTTTTTAACCTGAAATGTGACCCTGTGTTTGATTTTGGTACCGGGCCTCGCAATGCTGTCTACTATAGCCCCCACGGACACATCCTAGTGCTGGCAGGGTTTGGAAACCTCAGGGGACAGATGGAAGTGTGGGATGTTAAAAACTACAAACTCATTTCCAAACCAGTGGCCTCGGATTCCACATACTTTGCTTGGTGTCCCGATGGAGAGCACATTGTGACAGCCACGTGTGCTCCCCGGCTCCGGGTCAGCAATGGATACAAGATATGGCACTACACGGGCTCTGTGTTGCACTCCTATAAGGTCCCATCTGGCGAGGAAATGTGGCAAGTGTTCTGGCAGCCCTTCCTGGATGGGGTGTTCCCGGAGAAAGCGGTGAAATACCAGGCAGTTCCCAGCGAACTGCCCAGTGCTGAGCCGAGGCCTGCGCAGGCGTACAGACCTCCTGCCCTGAGGAACAAACCCGTGACGAGCTCCAGGCTTGTGAGTAGCAGTGTCCTGTGGGAACTGACCTGTTGTCTCATGTCTGTTTGGAGCTTGGCCTCACATATGTGTGTATTTTTGAGGAGGTACATGAGAAGAGTAACCAGGTTGACAGCACTGTGGGGGTTTGGAGGGGTTTTGGTAACCTTCTTTGGCATTTTGCTCACAGTTTGCAAGAATGTATGCTAGAAAGCTCTCATCTCTTTGGCTCAAGTACAGTCCTTTCACAAAGCATTTGCAAGCTTTTGTAATACTCTTTGCAGTGTGCACTGAAACACTAAACTCCAGGTGTGGCTTGTGGTGAAATTGAGTGCTCTGGTTAGGACAGAAGCCTCTGATATGGATGACTCGACTTACCAGTTCTGAACCCAGCCAGCCTGGGCCTTGACTGGCTTCCCAACAGCCATTCTTGTTTGGTTTTTTTTATAAGGTAAATTTACTTTTTAGAAAGAGATTGGATCATTAGCAAGTCATCTGCAGCTTAAACACATTTCAGTACAGTGACCTACTTGTATAATTAGTTTCTTTCTACAAGTTTTCAAAGTAGGCTGAGTAGCAACTAATTCCAGTTAACAGCTGCACCCTTAATGTTTGAGTCACAGAGAGCTTTGACTTTGAGCCTGGTGCTTTTGCAGGAGACTCAGCCTGTGAGCAGTCTCTTAGCCATGCTGAGGGCTGCTCTCGCAAACCATGTGAGCAGAGGGAGTAGGGAAAAGATACATTCAGTAAAATAATTCTGTTTACTTATATGGGCAAAAAATCTTGTCACACGCATTAAAACAATACAGTGCCACAGTTGAGAGTTATCTTAAAAACACTGGAAAAAAACCCCTTCTCAGCCCCCACTGCCCCCCAAGAACCCCCCATTTTCCCTCCCAGCGCTCAGCCTTCCTCTCTGATCATCAAGAGTTTGAGTTAAAAAGCTGTCAAGAACAGCAAAATGCCAGGCTTCAGTCATTTTGTGCTAGATTATTCCTCTTGTATTTTATTTTATTTCCTTCCTGAGACAGAAAACATAATGATTTTGTTATTTTATCAGAAATCTATGAAGTCATCAGGGCACACAGGGTAGTCCCATGGAAACTTGAGTGGATGAGTTTGAAACCCTTGTCACCCTTCTTTGGCTATTCCAAGGAGTGCATACTTTCCCCCCTACTTCCTTTCTTTCTTTTTTCCTTTTTCTTTCTGGTTCATATTTGCATATGATGTCTTAGGTAGATTTTGGGGTTTCTGTGCCAACATGGAATATGGGGTTTTAACCATTTTGCATATCCTGCAGCATGAGGATGAGCCACCCCAGAACATGAAACCCCATCTGGGAAGCAGTGATAAGCCACTGTCTAAAACAGCTCTCAAAAATCAGAGGAAGCATGAAGCAAAGAAGGCTGCTAAACAGGTACTGCAAAAGTCATTCTTGCAAGGATAATGTTAGTTAGTTTTCCCAAAGGGCAGTGGTCAGTCTCGGAGCAGTGACTTGTGCACTGAGAGCCCTCCACGCGTGTCGCCTGTGTGTGACGGGCAGTTTCACCAGAGCAAAGCAGGAACAAAAGGGTGATTTAAAAGTAACACCTTTGGTGAGTTGCTGCAAATGTTAGCTAAAATCAGTGTGGAGACAAAGTGATTCTGACTTTTCATGGTCTGCAGGGTGTGTTTTGGTTGTAGTTGGGAGGTAAGAACAGACTGGGTATGATGTGTTCCCAGCAGGTCAGGGCTGAGGTGTGTTTTTAGGGCAGACCAGAGGCAGCCTGTCTGTCACTTCTGGACTTAATATTCTTTGACTAGGTAGATAAAAGTCAGCTTTTGGTATTAGCCTTCCAATTTCTACAAACCTCTGAAGCAATAGTTTCTTTAAATGCTATTTTAAAATTTTTCTAGCACTGGTTTTGAGCCCTTTCTTTTGCTTCAGAGACAATGACCCAGTCTGCTTTGTAAAATGTTTGTCATATCATGCTTAAACTGATGTTTCCCTGTGCTGTGTGTGGTTGGGATCTTGAGGAAGTAGAAATTAAACAAGAAACACCATGTGAGCTGTTCCAGATAAGCCTTTGTCCATGGAAAGCAGATCAATAGATAATGCAGTACCTCTGAGCAAGTCATGCCCAGATTTTGGAATACACCAGCAAACTGGGGAAAGAAGAAATATTGAATGGATCCTCTTAAAGTGATTAAAGACATTTTTCATTCTGTTTGTAATCAAAGGTATTTTCTAGCTTGTGTTTATGTGTCTACAGGAGGCCAAAGCTGATGCAAACCAAGGCCCTGCCCAGGACAAAACCCCACAGAATGCCCTGCAGAACGCTGTGCCTGCCATGACCACGGGAGATCCTGAAGTGGACAAGAAGATAAAGAATTTGAAAAAGGTGTGAAGGGGTTCTTTTTCTAACAGACAATAGATTTCTCCAAGGGCTGGTCTGTAAGACCTAGTGTGGGTGTAAGGTGAGCTGAGTTCAGGAGGATGCACGTACATTCACAGTAATGTCCTGAATTTGTACCCACCTCCCTTTGCCCTCCCACCCTGTGCAGCAGTGGAGACCATCGTGTGCCAGGGTTCCTGAAGGTCCCATCAGAGGTGGCAGTACAGGGAGGAGTTTTTGAAACGAACCCTCAGGCTGTGACTGGGAATGCTGTGGAGGTGCAGCCAGTCCCCCAGCTGAGGGTCAGGGGTGCACTGGCAGATGTTGGGGCTCAGACAGGAACTCTGTGGATTCTGTGGTTGTTGAGACCTGGATCTGGCAAGGAACAGTGCCTTGTGGTTTGCCTTGTGGCGTGAGTGCAAAGTTTATTGCCAGTCTTGAGAATGCTTGGATTAAGTAATTCCAGGATAGAAATTGTTTGGTTCTGGCTAGAGAATCTTTCCCATTTCTCTTGGCTGCCTCTTGCTGTTCATAGTCTCTGGATTAACATTCCAGGCTTTCTGAGGAAAATGTGTGGTGAAGAGGGATAGTGATAGAGTAATTTCCAAGTTTGGATCTAGCCCTTCAGTGAGACAATGCCCAGTGTTTTTTTCAGAGATGAAGAAGTACTGCTGTTCTCTAGGTTTTGTTCTTTAAAGAAATGTCTGTTATGGGTGGGAAATTCTGGACTGAGCATCTGGAGATGCTTAAGGGATTGTGCCTTCCATAGGGACCTGCCTCCAGATACATCAGGCAATTGCAAGTGCAGCAACTTCTAAGACTTTTTTTCTATTCTTGTTTCACCGATATTTTTGTGTTAGAGTGGTTTTTTTCTATTTTTTTTCCAGAAACTAAAGGCAATTGAGCAGCTGAAAGAACAGGCAGCTGCTGGCAAGCAGCTGGAGAAGAATCAGGTATGGTTGAGATCTGTACACTTTATTCCAGGTTCATTTTATAATAAGCTACATCTGTGACATTTTATGCTTTTCTGTTCTAGGTGGAGAAGATTCAGAAAGAAGCTGCTCTCCTTAAGGAACTGGAAGACCTGGAACTGGGTGTTTAAAACTTCCTTGAGCTCCAGCGTGGTGCTAACACAAAGTTCATGCAAAATATAGTTTGTTAAATATTTCAGCAAATGACCAAGGGTGTGAAAGTCCACAGATTTGCTGCTCATTTGCCTTTTAAAAGAGTTTTCCTAAAGATTCTTGGACATGTTGAAGCTGTAAGCAAGTAACGAGTATCCCTCAGCCAGTTCTGCTGCTGTTCCAACGAGAAACGCGCTCCTTTTCTGAGAACATACTGCCTAAACCAGATTGTTTTTCGTTATTTGGGTGGGAGAAGGCAGGGCGATAAAAACGTTTGCTAGCTCTATTCTATTTAAGAAGAGGTGCGATCTTTCCGCGATGACGTGGATACAATAAAGAGCGTTTAGTGCGAGCGAGCGTTCGGGCTCTGTGTGACCGCGCGGGGGCGCCTCCGCCCTCGTGACGCCGCTCAGGCCCCGCCCCCGCCGTGCGCGTGACCTTGGCGCGGCGGCGCGCGCGCGGTGCCTCAGCGGCTGCGGCGGCGAGATGCGAGCGGCGGGACTGCGGCGGCTGCTGCTGCTGTTGCTGCTGGCGGGGCTGGCGGCGGCACCGGGCGGCGGCGGCGCCGCGGCGGCGGAGCAGGGCGGGCTGCCGGCGAAGAAGCTGCGCATGGCCTACGCCACCGGGCCGCTGCTCAAGTTCCAGATCTGGTGAGGGGCGCCCGCCAAGATGGCGACGGCCAAAATGGCGGCGTCCGCTGGGCCGTCGCCTCTGCCTCCCTCGTTCGTTTTTCTTCCTTTCCCTCAGCGCTGCGGCGGCCTCGCTCGCTCTTGTCGTCCGTGGAGGGGCCAGCCCTGGGGCCGGGGGCCTCCCCGCCCTGGCGACCTGTCGGGGGGCCTGGCCCTGTTGGGGCGTGGGAGGTGGCACCGGCCTGCGGGCGGCGGCTCTCTCAGTGGGGCCCACTTTACGGCCACCCGCCATAAAACCGCGCTTTTCGGGCACGTTAATGCCGTGTGTGGCGTTGTGCTGGTGCGGAACTAACGTTTGGGAGGAATCGATGCCTTAGCAATGGCTGTAATTTTGTGTTTGTCTTGGTGCAGTGCCCGTGTTGGAGTCGGGGCGCTCGGGTACCTTTGCACCATTCCGGGGGTGTTGCCGATGGTATCAGCAGCTCCGAGCAGGGCTGAGGCAGCCCCGGCGCACGGACCTGTTTGGCTCGGGGAGAAAAAAACTCAAGAGGCCCGGAGCGCTTGTCGCCCCGATTCCCGGCCCTCGGGGTGGGCAGGGCCGGGCCTTGTGACTCTACGAGGCACTGCAGAAGTGCTCAGGGGAAAATGCTGGGTTTGAGGTCTTTAGCGATTTTACCGCAGTTTTTATAGAGGCGGCTGCTGAGAGACGACGCAGAGGACAGCTCAGGAATATTTAACTCCTGCAGTTCCCGTGTCGTGCTGACACAGGGGTGGCTGGGAGCAACATTACCTGTTTGGGCAGTCCTGGAGAGGACGGCTCTGTGTGAATTTTTTTTTTTTTTTTTTTTTGGCAGAGAGGAAGGGGTTGCTTCCACCGACTTCCTACATTAATCCTAATTTAATAGATTTTTCCAGGGGAAGGGAGTGATTTGATGCCCCGTGGCTGTTTCCAGAGCTCTGTGTCTGTGCTGGGATGTGGGGCAAACCCGTATCACACCCAGGCCTTACCTCTTTGGGTTTGTGATGTGTAATTTCACTGCAGATCAGTTTTTCTCTGTGCCATAAAAAATTTTAGTTCTATTTTAACTTGAAGGGGTTATGAACAGAGTGACTGTACCATGCAGCCCTCGAGCTGTGGTGACAATCCTGTCTGTGTTCAGTGTCTCCTGAGGCTACAGGCGGGTGTTTGAGGAGTACATGCGGGTCATCAGCCAGCGGTACCCAGACATCCGAATCGAAGGGGAGAACTACCTTCCTCAACCTATCTATAGGTGAGCATGTCACCTCATACTGTGTACTGTGCTTTCCAGTGGTAAACAGATGCATTTACACTGAAATAATGCTGAAAATACAAACTTAAGGGGATTTTCTGTTGGGATTACACACAAACGTGATTTTCTGCTTTCTAGGTAGCTGCCTTAGTTTTCCGTACAAGCATCACTATCTGGATATCTGTATGATGAGGCCTGTCATATCCGACCTAAAATATATTGTGTAACTCTTTTTTGTCACAGTGAATTTTCCCAGCTGTTCTTTGTGCTGTATCTGGACATAAATTCAATTTGTTGCTCAGGCTTATGCACTTAGTGACAAATCCCTGTAATGGGTTAAGGAGACAGAGGAAGGGAAAGTTCATTTTTAACATCTGAATCAGGGAGAGCTCACCTCAGGAGAGAGCCAGGGTGGCTTTTGCTGCAGCTGTGGGGGGAAAGTCCAAAGACATTCAGAAAAAGTCAAAATAGTGTTATTCCTGTTACTTAAAGTAGTGTGCCCACGCTGGAGAGTGATGCCATAGTTACTGGGTGGCTCCTGGAACACTCGTTGGCCCAATTTCTGGCAGGGTTGCAGTGGTGGGAGGCTGCAGGGCGCAGTGCCTTGGTGTGGGCTGGCTGTGGGGAGTTCTGCATCACTGGGAAATGCTCCACAAGAAATGGTGCCCATCACTTAAATGTGTCTCTGTAATATGGAACAGCTTCTTTAGAAATGGAATCTGTTATCCACTTCAGGCATATATAAGTTGAAAGCAAAGTCCCATTTGAGGTCTGCTGAGGAACAAAAGAATCTGTCTGTGGTATACAAGAAGGTGTCTTTCTGGGGTGCCGTATGAAAGCAGGGCCTTATTGGGGGTGTTGTTAATGCGTGTTGCTTTTTTGTTTTGTTGGTTTGATTGGGTTTGGGGTTTTTCCACAGTGAAATAAACCCTCTTGGAAAGTTTTTTACTTCGTTTGAAACATTTGATTGTACACTGTCAAAAGTCTACTAGTGAGGTGAATTACAGTTGTGTATGGTGAAGTAGGAACTGAACCTTTCAGTCATTGGTGTGTGTCGTCTCCAACAGGCACATAGCATCCTTCCTGTCTGTCTTCAAACTAGTATTAATTGGCTTAATCATCGTTGGCAAGGACCCGTTTGCTTTCTTTGGCATGCAAGCTCCAAGCATCTGGCAGTGGGGCCAAGAAAACAAGGTAAGGGACGTACTTCTTTTAGTCTGAAAAAGCAGCTTCAGAGTTACTTCATGAGGGTGTTCTGTGAGTCCCTCAGTTCTGACTGATTTACCTTTCATACACTACAGCCTTACAGTAGAATAATTCTTATCAGTTGTGCTTTATGCTTTTGACAAACCCAGGTGTGGTTTGGTGATCTCTTCACAAGCTGCTGCTACTGCAGAGGGGCAGCTGAGGTTAATGTGCTGACAAAGGTGATAAAAGAGTTTTTTATTTTTTAGGGCTCAAGAGTAGCATTTCAGGCCAGTGTTGTTGATGTTAAAATTACGGCTTCCCTTCTCTGTTGTCTCATAACTGTTTTGCAGTCGATGCTTCCATCAGACTCCTGATAGATTAGGCAGCAATTAGATGGGGGTTAGAAAAATGACGTTGAAATGTTGTGGGTGTTTTTGCAGAGCAGACTGACATGACATTGTGGGAGAATATCCCCGTGAGTCAGTACTGATGATGCCAGCAGATTCAGGGTGTTGTACTCTGATTTAGAGTAACCTTATTCCAGACTCATTCCACTAAACTAAAGTAATTTACAGACATTCATGCTGAGCTGCCCAGTGCCCTGGGTCTTTCACTGGCCAGTTGGAATGCCCAGAAGCTGTAATAATTCCAGTTGAATTAAATGGGCCAACTCTGTGCCTGGCTGGGCTGGCTGCGGTGTGTAGCTACTGTCCACGTGCCAGGTTCTGCGGTGTTGCAGTGACCTGTGTGAGTGTGCCTGTGAACAGGGAAAGGAAATTAGAGAGGTGCTGGCAGTGAGGGAGGAACTGGACTGCTGAAGACACTATCCTTTCCTCCTGAGTCACCCATGCGCAGAGAAAATTCCAGATGAAGAGCTCAGAGGCATGCAGGAGGGTCGGTGGTTCCCATGCACACGTGACTGGCCTTGCTGTGCTGTTTGTGGCTGGGCCCTTAGCTCTGTGATCTGGAGATTGCTGTGACAGTGACAGGCTGTGTCTGGGAATGGCTGTGTTCCCGTGTCACAGTGCCAGCCCCCTTGCAGCTGGCTGTGCTGGGTCCAGAGGTGTGCGAGTCAGATGGGTTCAGAGCTGGTTTGGTGCTTTCCTGGGGAAGGCAAGGTGCACAGTCTGTGTAAAAGGAGGAAAGGGAGGTATCTGTAGATGGGAACATTGCTTGAGCAATCACAGAGGGAGTTCAGAGATACCCATGAACATCCAGTGCTCACTGAGCGTGAACAGCAGGTGTGGCGGACATGGCTGAGGTCTGTGTGGATCTCTGTTCCCTTCCAGGTGTACGCCTGCATGATGGTCTTCTTCCTGAGCAACATGATTGAGAACCAGTGCATGTCCACTGGGGCTTTTGAAATCACTTTGAATGGTGAGCTGAGACTTTGTTTGAGGGGTTTTACATGTACACATATGAGAGCTGTGGGGTGGGGAGAATGAGGGATCGGGTCAGGAAATTTGTGTCCCAAACGTGCTATGTGAAAATTGCCATCCATTTGGATCTTCACATGTTGTCTATTACAATAAATGATGAAAATAATAGAAATCTTACAAATTTATACAGATGTCAGATATTCTACAACAGCTCTGTAAAAACTAGAGGGATATTTGATCCTTTGGAGTAACTGTGTTATGTTCTTTCTTTGTGTGTGATGTGCATTAAATAAGAAACCATCAGCTATAGGGGCATGTACTCTCCAGTTAGATGCTTTCCCTGTTTGTTCTGCAGCATGCTTTAGCCTTGGAATCCTAAAGAATCTGTTACTATTACTGGATTATCCGTGCTGGTGGACAACAGTACTGATTTTTCAGGTTGAGAGGAACATCAGTAGATACTTTGCATCTCTCCATCCATATGATACACTTCTGAATGGAAGCATTAGACACTCTACTCTCCTATTTGGGCTGGGGTTCAGCATAGCCAGAGGTTGGAAGCATCGTTGATTCACATGTTTTCCTCAACACAGATCAGTACCAACTCACACAGCTTCCTAGAGCTTCTCAATTCCATGTTTACACCAGCTCTGCCTGTTTTCTGATGCTCCCAGTGTAATGGTGCTTTTCTCCCCTCTGTGTGTTCTGCGCTAGATGTCCCAGTGTGGTCTAAGCTGGAGTCTGGTCACCTCCCTTCCATGCAGCAGCTTGTACAGATCCTTGATAACGAGATGAAGCTCAATGTGCACATGGAGTCAATGCCCCATCATCGATCATAGCCCCATTGATCAGCACTGAAACTTCTCGTAAGTCTCCTCCAGTCACCAGTGCGTTTACCCAGGTGAGACGGGCACACTGGAGACTGGATTTTAGGATTGTGTATTTGTTCAGGTAAATGTTTTTCTGGAGAGCCAGCTCCCATGATGTTAAACTGCCATGTGTGGTGTCACAGAGGCTGTTTGGGTGGGAGGCTTTGGGATGTAGCTCATTCTGCCTCCTCAGAGCAGGAAGCTGGCATTCCACGAGGCAGGAGAAGGTGTGTTACTGCATGCAGAAGGCCTAATGTCAGTGAAGCACGTGGTGCAGAGATCAGAAACGCGCTGTTACGTGCCTTAGAACAGCCTCTGTGCAAGGGATTAAGGTCTCCCTGGCTTTTAACCCAACTGAATTGCACAACCTTGGGGAACAGAATGCTGTCCTGTTCCTTCCATAATCCTGGAGAACAGAATACTGTCGTGCTCCTGTTGCTGTACTGCCCTGCCCCTCTGCAAAAGCTCCACAGCTTTTTGTAGCACAGGGTTCAGATCCTCTAGGTATTTTATGGCAAACCACTTCCATGTTCCTATGTCACCTGCGGCTTTCAAAACACCTAGGTTACAATTCCCCATCTTGGGGCTGGCTCAGTGCAGGTGTGCAGTAGGCTCAGTGTGGGTGTCCCTGGCTCAGTGTGGATGTGCTGCTGTGGTGTGGGGGTGTTGCCAACTGTAACCCCGGTGTCTCTCTGCAGGCGTTGGGTGGTGGTTCCCAGGCCACGTGGCGCAGACCCATGAAGGCCTGCACTGAAGACAGATGCTGTTGGTGCAGGCTGGATGCCTCTCTTGCAGCCACGTTGTGCCTCCTGGACAAACACTCAATGAGCCCTGTTTCAGTGCTGGCCGGTCCACACTGCACAGCCACGAGTGCAATAATACTGTATAGTTTTTTTAAGACTTCATTCGACCAGTTCATAGATCAGCAATGCAGGCATTACTAATGGTAACTTATTTTATATTCATGTTTCACACAATGGCAGATTGAGTTGATACCTAATTTTTCCTTGGAAAAAGAGAAGTTTGTTTAATCTGTTGTATTTTATATGAATTTATGTTCTTTTTGTAGTTTAAAATGAAGTTATCGGAGTGTCTGATATTGTCCTAAACTGTTGAGTAATTGATAGCTGTCTATCAAATCTCTCTGATGTGGTTAAAACAGGTTTGTATATTTCTCAAAATTTATGGCAGAGTCGAACAGTGCATTATATACTGAATTATATAAGGAAAATTATATGCGGAATAGTTACATCATTTGGTGACTTCAGTGAAAATTAAGATCAGCTACTCTTTAATCATGTGGGCCAGCTCCAGCAGTTTTTCCTTGGCCATTTGAGATGAGCTGGGCCTTCCTGCTGGCCTGAATTGAACCCAAGAACATTAATTGAAATAAAGAGTTCCCATTTCCTGTGTGAAGTACCTTGTTTGTCACTGATGAACATTCTTGGAACTGCAATTGAAAAACTGCATAAAAAGCCAACTTTCTAAAGTTAATGAGCTTGTATTTGTCATGTGTAAGCCCCTGAGAGCCTCCCATGCTGGGAGCGGTACATGGAGCTTGGCCTTGTCCTTCAGGCAGCTGCCACAGTTCAGGTGTGGCCTCCCTGGGGGAAACTGGCCAGGTGAACCCCAAGTTTCAAAGGCAGCTCTGAGAGCCTGGGAAGGTTCCTCACTGCCGAGTGCAGCACCATGGGCCTCTGAACACCCACTGACAGCTCTGTGTTTGCAGTGCTTGAACTAGAGCCCGTCCCATGCTGCAGCTGGTGCTCCCTGGAGCCAAGCATAGGTGATTGCTCTGGGCACTCTGAGGGCATTTGTTGCTCTCTGCACAGGAAACCACCTTGTCTTGTACCTGCAGCCAGCTGAGCTGCCGTAGGCGCAGGCACCAGGAACACTTGGGCCATCCTGCTAGTGCCCACCTTCTTGTTAGGAGTGGCAGAGCAGTACCTGTGTGGGTGACTTGAGCAAGCACCTGCCTGTGTACCTGTCCCAGGCCCTGGCTTGGCTGTGCTCTTTGCTTTTACCTTGTGCCATACCCAAGGGCTGAAGTGACTACTCGGCCAGGGCTGAAGTTGGAAGGAAGGCTGCTCAGGAGCAGTGAACTGGTGTGGAGCATGGGATTACTCTGCCCTAGCAAAGCCCTCTCGTGCCTCCAAGGTGTCACCAGTGCGGGCTGGTACTGCCTGCCCTGAGCAAGACCCATTTGGGGATGTGTGGAGCGGCCCTGGACCACCCTTTGCTCTGCACCAGGGCAGCGCCAGAGGTGAAACCTTGCTGAGCACATGCAGGTGCCACAGCATCAGGGAGTGTGTGTGTCTGGTGCATTTTGCCTTACACCACACACACGCTGGTCAGAGCTGCTGTGCATTTACTATCGCCCTGATGGAGCGGCGCAGCTTGTCACTTATGTCAGCAGCCATGCAGAGCTCCAGGATCTTCACAGCCTGGGTCATGAGGTATGTGGGAGGCTGCATTTTGTTCCACTGCTCACTGGAAGGGAAGTTGAGGCATCCCCGCATCCTGTCGAAGAGCTGCAGGATCCTCACCCGGAAGGCGAGCAGCAGGAGCTCATCCTCGCCTAGCCGGGTTGGAGGAGGCAGCTGGCTGGCAGCGCTGGCCTGCACAACAGAGGCAACATGTTATCAGAGCCACCAGAGCCTGGGACAGGGCTTCTGTCTCCCAGCAGACAAACCTGCCCCTGTGACAGGAGCCTGTGGAGGAAAGGAGCTGCCATGCACCCTGTCCACATGGATTCTAGCTCTTCTCCCTGTGGCAGAGCCAGGGTGACTCCTGGGGATTTAGCTAGGGACTTGCCTGGGAGTGGAGTCCCACACCTAGCAGCTCTCTTGCAGAGAGCTGGGGCTGGCAAGTGCCCCATCTCCATGGGAGTGGCTGAAATACACGCCACCTCCATGCCTTGCTTTTTGGGGAAGGAGCATGGGGCAACATAGCGAGCATCCACCACAGGGTAAGCACAGATGGGAACTTCCCTGGCTGCTCCCCTCCCACTGTGGGGAGTGGTTCGGCACAGGAAAAATACCTGCACTTTGGTTCCCATGTTGAGTTTTGCCTGTCGCCCCATGGCGAGGAAGGAGACGAAGATCTTGTCCTGGGCCAGGATCCTGACTCCCACGTGGCGGTTCAGGGAGATGAAAATGGGGCTCAGTGGGACATGGGGTCCTGGTGACAAATTTGGCCACATCCACCTTCTAACCCTGTTGCCTCCTTGGTCCAAATATTGCCCACCGTGGATACTCATATTTATCCTAAAAGAGAGGGAAGTGGAAGCTCTGAACCCTGTAGCTTCTGTGGCGGAATGTCTCTCATTCCCCTGAGGGATGGGACAGAGGCACAGCAGGGGCAGGGTCTGTCCCCCACCTCTCAAGGCACAGCTGGGTTGCCTTGCTGCTCTGGGGGCACCCAAAGCAGGGCCCAAGAGCTGCTGAATTTGTCTCTTTTTGGATGCTATTAAAAATACCCTTTATGGCCTTCAAAATGTCAATGCACAGAGGAGAGAGCAAAGCTGCTGAACACACCACTCATCTCCGTTCGGGTAATAGCACGTGCTCCTGCCCTCAGACTGAAACAGTGCTCGGATTTTGGATGTCCTCAGCTCATCTTCCTGTACTATGCAAGTCAGCTGGTCTCTCTCTTGTGTAATGATGATGGCCAGGTTTCCAGATGGATAGCTGCTGCCAGGTAAGGTGTTTGTAACCCCCTGCTTTGCTTGGTTGGTCTGTTATTACCCGCTAAATATTTCAGGGTACTACTTGGGGGTGTGAAAACTGATAAATTGCCCAGAGCGCTGTTAAAGGTGTGCTGCTCCCTTGGGCTGGGTGTTGGAAGCTAGTGCTTGTCCCTCATTGGAACTGCTGGCTGCTCTTTGAGACCTCAGCTCAGGAGCTGCGTCAAGTTTCACTGCTGCTGCTCCTCATACAGAGCGAGTGGGAGTGATGAGCCAGATTGTTGATATGAAGTTGACTGGGACACACTTAAAATCATTAACAGCTCTGGACTACTGCAAGTGAGCCCCATAAAGGATACAATAACTGCGAGGTTCCATCTGGGAGCATGGTAAGGAATTTCTTTCCATGTCTGTAGTACTTCTGCACCAATTTACCCTTCCCCACCTAAGATTGGAAGGATAAAACAGGTATCTGAGGCCAGTCTGGCACAGCTGCCCTGTGAAAATGGGCAGTGCCAGGCTCCGACCGCTCGGAGCGCTGACACATCCAAGGTGTTCCCGTCGCCGTCGGCCGCAGATACCTGCCTTCTTCCCCAGGAGACCGAAATCGTAGCCGATGACGCCGCGGGACACAGGCTCCTGGTTGCTCTCGGGCTCTTTCTCGGACCCGGGCTGCTCCTCGGGCCGGGGCTCGGGCTCGGGCTTGGGCTTAGGCTGCTCCTCGGGCCGAGGTTCCGGCTCGGGCTCCGGTTCGGGCTCGGGCTCGGGCCCTTTCTCGGGCTCGGGCTCGGGCTCCTCCTCGGGCCGGGACTCGGCCTCCGGCTCGGGCTCGGGCTCGGGCTCGGGCTCTTGCTCGGGCTCGGGCTCCTCCTCGGGCCGGGGCTCCGGCTCCGGTTCGGGCTCGGGCTCGGGCTCTTTCTCGGGTTCGGGCTCCTCCTCGGTCCGGGACTCGGCCTCCGGCTCGGGCTCGGGCTCTTGCTCGGGCTCGGGCTCCTCCTCGGGCCGGGGCTCCGGCTCCGGCTCCGGCTCCGGCTCCGGCTCCGGCTCGGGCTCCGGCTCAGGCTCAGCTGCTCTCCCAACAGGCACTGGTGTCCCGCCTTTGGGAGATGTGGGTTGCCGGGAAAGCTCGTACACAACGGATCCAGTTTGCTGTGAACCTGGAGAGCAGAGGGAGGGCTTCTGTGCAGCGGGGAGGGTTGGCAGTGCCCACCGCGGGGCTGCCCAATACCTCTGCTATAACTGCGGGAGTGGGAATTCCTGGCATTAGCACTCCATCCTGACAGTCTGTCTCGGGCTATTTTCTAACAAGGACAGTCCAAAGTGCTTATCTATTTCAGAGCACAGGATTATGACAAAAGATAGATTTTTTTTCAGTTATGTATATATACACATCTGTGTAAAGAGCAACTTTTTGGGATAACATTTGGCTCCACACACTGGAACTGACCATTTGAGATGCCACAGAAGCCTCAGTGCCCTGCCATCCTCTGTGAAAACATGCCCATATTGTAAATCTGGTTCACCTGTTAAAACTCCTCCTCTACAGCTAGACCCAAAGGCTGCTCAGTCATCCACAGCCTGGGCTAGGAACTGGTGGAGTATCCACCTGATCAGGCAAAATATGGGTGACCCTCATTCTGGCAGTTCCTACTTCCCAAGGGCTTGGCTTTGCCAACTTGTCCTCTCAGGTCAGGTTCTGTGCATCTCAGCTGGAAACTTCACATATGCATACTGAAAATCATGACAAACAGCCTCTCTGTGCAAAGGAGATGTGCCCGCTCTTGTGCTCATCTGTGAGGGATGATTTAATATGGCTGTATCTGTATCTAATTTAATGAGCTTGCATATCTGACAATGAACAAACATGTTGCTGTATAAAATCCTCCTGCTCAGTTAGAAACCAGCAATTCCACTGAATGCATTGTTGAGATAAATGGACAAATAGATCCATAAGGAAATACCAACTCACCTTCAGTGGCACTCAGCTCAAAAGACTGGTCAGCCAACTCTCCGGCCAGGTGTCTCTTCTGCTGCCTGGAAAATAGAGGTGTTCCTGATAGACATCTCATATATAGTGTTTGGAAAGCTGCAAGTGGTGGATATCCCTGCCTTAGGAACACAACTTTCTGAATCCGTTTTTCTCCCTGCTCACAATTTCAAGTAACAGGCAGCAGAGTGTCACCAAAATACTCATATCTCAGCAGAAAGGAATTGTGCCCACACAGATTCCAGTGAACAGACTGCCATTGCAGTGGCATCAGCTCGACTGGCAGGAGAGCTGAATACTGTAATGGGGTTTGGATTAGGATTTTATGTGAAAGAGAAGGACAGATACCCACAAGATCAAGAAAACAGCTCATCTTCAAGAATATTTTGATTATTCTTGTGTAGCTTCCTATAAATGACACTGGGACAGTGGTTTGGTGTGCTCTGTACATAGTAGGAGGCACTTGCACCCTCAGACTGCAAAGGATTTTCAAGGAGACCAACAGTTTACTTCCAGGTGTACTGGTTTACTTTTCCTTTTCCCTGTGGCTTAGACTTTCCCCCGAGGCTTAGACTCTTGCACAAACTTTGGGTCTCCTGCTAAATAGCCTGAGAACTTGCAGAGTTCTTGTGTGTCACTCTGGAAACTGTAATCCAAACACGTCACAGTTCATGGAGCAAAACAGGAATACAAATTCCAGATTTGTTTCAGTGCCAGAGGTTAAAGCTACACCCAAATACTGTCCCTTCCCACAGCTGTGGGTGTTTTTGGCTCTACCTGTCTCTACATAGTTTGTCTGTCAGCACTGGAATTAATATTTCACTCAGCATGTGCCTCACCACCTCCTTGTGCAGCCTGTCAATAGAGGAGTCAGAAGGGACCAGAGAGAATCTGAACTTCTGGTGCCTGAAGCAAAGTTTTTTCTTCTTTCATCCCTCTCCTGCAGTTTCTTAATACTCCTTTTCCCCTCAGAGCTCCCTGTTCATTACACAGACCTGATCCCCAGTTCTTCCAGTACCTCTGGTTCTCTTGCTCCTGTGACAGCAGCTGGTTGGCTTCAGAGCCGAGGGATTCGTGGGTGCTGACAGCTCTGGGAAGGCTGCTGGCATCCTCCAGCCTCTTCTCCTTCATGAAGAACTCATAGAGGTCTCGGCTGTGCTCACAGCAGAATCTCTAGAAGGTGAGAGAGCAGAGCCGTGAGTGTGGCCGTTCCACAGCAAACCCCTGCTCATCCTTCCCGCCAGCTTACGTCTTCCTTGTCCTCGGAGAAGGGGACATCCTCGGAGAAGGGGAATGGCCTCAGCAGGTTGCCACAGTACTCACATGTTGGCTCAGCATCCTCCTCTGCCTGCAGCGATGGTGGGGAGAGCAGGGAGAAAGGACGTGGGGTACCAGCCCCCAAATCTCCGGGTTAGCATGGAGAAAGAGGGCTCTGCTCAAAATGCAACAAATGTGACAAAGCACCTAAGGGCACTCATGACAGATCCATGTCTGGGATATCTTGGAACAAGTTAACATTAAGTTCAGGAAACCACCAGAAAGAAAAGCAGATCTGTTGTAAATAAATCAATAAATGCCCCCAAAGAAAGGAAATGACTGTGGTATTCATGAGCCCTGCTCCTTCCCCGGAAATCTGAGAGCACAGAACACTGTAGCTGAGGATTTGAATGTGTTACAGAGAGAAAAAGCTCCTACTGTCGCCAGTTGTGGGACTTTCTGAGGAAGCACCAGCAGATTTGGTGACACAGAGCTGGTCACATCTGACCAGATGCAAACCAGGTTGGCCGCAGGGTGTGTTTTGAGGATGGGTACTGGATATCCTGAAGCAAAATTCCCTTGCTCCCCACCTCGTGCCTCGGATTACCTCTTTGGTGACTTTTCTCTGCTAAGGGTTACAGGGAACTCTGTGCCCTGCTTGTATTCTGTGACTGTACCTATTTATATACATTTTGTATCTGATTTAGACAGAGGCCAAAAAAGTCTGCTGGGAAATTCTCAACAGAGGATGCAGCAGTGGGGAGAGGCTGCACAGCCGCTTGCTGCCCAGGTGTGCACAGCAAGCGCCGTTTCAACAGCCTTGCAGAAGAAAAACCTGTCATGAAGGGGCTCCTTTGCGGGCTCGGCAAAGGGCGTTGGTTCCATGTTGTCTACATGGAACCGTGTGAACGAAGCGGCGGGGAGCGCCCACCCCCGCCTGACCTCGTGGTGTACGTTTGCCTGTGAGGACTCGGGTCTGTAGGCCAGGAGGGTGGGCAGGCCCGCGGGGGGCGGCTGCGGGCCGGCCGGGGGTGCCTCTGCCGGGTGCCCTGCGCCCTTCTCGAGGGGCCGGGACTGGTGAGGCCCGCCCGCCACATCGTCCGCCCCTCCGCTGGGCTCCGCGGCGCCGCCCGGGCCCTCCATGCCCGGCCCCTCCGTGCCCGGTGCCTCCGTGCCCGGCCCGGTGCGGCGCCGTCTCCAGGGCGACGCTGTGGGCGCGGGGGACGCCGGGACCGAGCGCGGCGGCGGCTCCGCCCCTGGCCCGGCCCTGCCGCTCCATGCGGGACCCGCCCCGGGCCGGGGCCTCCCCGCGGTGCTGCGCTGCCGGGCGGCAGCTGCGGCTCCTCCGTTCCCCGTGCCCGCCTCGCCGGGGCTGCGGGTGCTGTGCCGGCCGCACCGCTCGGGACCCGCGGCCGGGAGAGGAGTCAGGGCGGCTCTCACGGGGCAGCCGGAGGCGCTCCGTGGTGCCCCGTGGTGCTGGCGATGCCCCGAGCCGCCGCGCTCGGTCCTGGTCTCGCTGTCCTGGCGCTCCACGCCTGCCCAGCCCCGGAGCTGCTGCTTCTGTCAGGAGCTGGGAGCTGGACTCGGGGTGACACACGTTACCAAACCCGACGTGACTGCTTGTTCGGACACCACCTTTCTGCACCTGGAACACCTGCCCGTGGATTCCTTACACCTGTGTCACACGCTTGTCACACATCTGTTCCTAATCTCTCCCGCAGGACTGGGTGCTGTCGAACCTCTCCAAGGAGCTCGGAGAATAAAAGAGAGAAAACCGTCTTGTGCAAACCCAGCCAGGTTTGGATTCCCTTCGGCAGAGCAGGTGTGTGCTACTTTATCTGTGCTCTCTGTCAGAATTTGCAGTGTCTTACTAGCACGTGGGTTCCACAACGGAGTAAGTCTTCACTTACTTTTCAAACGGAAAGAGCATGTTGAGGTGCAGCCAGTGGTATCGGTGGCTCGCCTGGTGTCGGTGCCGAGGAATCCCCATAGCACTGCGAGATCACTTCCATGGCTTCCCGGGATCGCCACAGCCCTAGGGTCCGGCTGCAGCACGACGGGGCGGAGTGCCCGTCCCGACAGCAGAGGGCCGGCGAGGCACGGCCGCGGGCAGGGCCCCCTCGAGTTGTGCTGAGTTCGCTCTAAACTCATCAGTCCCGTGACACTTGCATTTTAATTTGCGTTTGAAGTGGAAATAGTTTTTAGGGAGAACTCTAGCGACAGAAAAGTCGCTTCCCAGGCGCAGCTTTTGCTCGCTGGGTATCACCTTCCACAGCAGATGCTCCTGGTGGGCTGGAGAGCAGCCAAGGGGCTGCCCCGGCATGCAGGTCTGCCTGCTGCAAGCTCTGTCCGACATGCTTCACCATCCCTTTCAAGGCTGGGGGCTTGAAAGGGGTCAGTTCTGTTCAGAGAACCAGGCAGGCCTCAGTAACCTCTTCTGAATGTTTTGAGAAACTGTCACACTTTTAACTGATGTCACCCTTGGGAAGTTGTATCAGCTGCCTTGGGAAGAAAACCTGAAACCCGAGGGAATGCTGAAATGAATGTCACCTGTTTACTCACTGACCTGAATTGGAAACACCTCACTTCTTGGCAGTGCCAAGAAGTGTATTCCTTATCCTAAACTCATTTTCAGTCAGAAAAGACACAAGGTGATGGGTTGGTTTTGTTTGGGTTCTTTTGAGGTGAGATTTAACAAGAGTTTGCCATTCCTTCAGAACTGAGTGGTGTGGACAGACCTAATGATAACGTGTGTTAACTTATCTAATGTGGGTTATAGGTAACACTGGAGTAATTAATTAATCCTGCTATATTCAAAGACACGCTTCGGAGTTTTGTTTTACGCAAAAATCCTCTTATGTCCCAACTGTCAGTAAGAAAATTATCTTCCACTATAAGTTTTGCTGAATTACAGGAAAATTAATCAAATCTGTAAGACTTCTTGCTTAAATCCTGATAAAAGCACAGGTGGTAACACCTGTTGGAGCCATGGCTTGACGTTGTTTAAGCAGGAGGCAATTAGTTCACCAGGCTGATGCTGCCGGAGTTCTGCCAGCACAGTGTAAGTGAGACCAGATGTAGAATCTTTAATTGTTGGTATTCAGTGCCTAGAGAGTAATTCCCGGGGAGGCTTTTTCCATGGTCACTTCCAAGTTCTTGAGGCCAGACCTGAGCTTCCCTTCACTGAGACCAAACTTGTTCTTGTGCACTTTTCTGGGGACTGCTGCCAGGTGCCGGTGATGGCTGCTTAGAGCTTGGACATAACTCCAGAGCTCTCCCAGGAGGAACACTGTCAGGACTGGTTTTCCTCCTCTTGTATTGTATTTATTCACACCAAGCCTCATCTGTCACTTTTCCTGCAATTTTCCACTACTGTGAGGCTTCCCCCTGCCAGTGTCACCTCGTGGCTCGCTGCCTCCTCCAAATGGCGCACGGACGAGATCTGGCACAGCCGCAGGCAGAGCTGGTATTTGCTGTCAGTGATTCAGGCAGAACGTTCCCATGGCAGAGGGGGGAGCTGCAGGCAGAGTCAGTTGTGGTGACAGCCCCGTGATTCAGTTGCACAAGTCAGGCTGTCACGATTGTCCCTGGGATTCACATCCCCACCCAGCTCCTCTGCTCGTGCCGCACAGTGGCTGTGTCCGGCAGCAGGGCTGGGAGGTGTCAGCGGCAAGGACCCCGCCAGAGAGAGCCAGCCCATGCCAGGGGATCCCAGCTGGTCCAGCATGGCCAAGCACACAGCACAACTGCGGAGCAGCTGCCACACACTCGTGTGTTAGCACAGCTCCTCACTGTAGGTTTTGCAAAATATTTATTGCAAAATAAAGAAATATGGCAACAAAACTTAAATAGCAAATGACACAACACTGTGTGGCCATAAAGCTCTTGCTGTATTATGAATCTTTTACAATAAACAATAGTAAAGTGTGTCCCAGGGCAGCTGCACATGGACAGCCCATGTCACTGGCTCCAGCCATCTGTGATCTGTGACTTGTGCCTCCTGCTTGCACCTGTAACCGGCCCAATCCCCCTAAAGCTGACAGGAGCCAGCACCTTCCATGCTCTGTGAAATGTGCCATGCCATACCCCAGGCCCTTCTCTCCTTTTTCCTTTTAAAGCTGCCACAGCTGACCCAGTGCCCTTCCCTTCCATAAGGTAGCAGGCAATGGAGGGACATTGCTGAAGTACCTCCTGCTCCCCTTTGAGTCACAGCTTGTCCTGTGAGAGGTTGCTTGGATTTCTTTCCTTTCTCACCTACTAGGAAAGGACAGGCAGCCAGGAAGGAGTACAGAAATATTGTGAGCAGCCAGGGATCAGGTTAGGAATGCTAAAACCCTAAAGAATTAAATCTGGCCGGGATGTCAAGGGCAACAAGCAAAGCCTCTGTAGGTACATCGGTGATAAAAGGAAGACTTGGGAGAATGTGGACCCTCTCTGGAAGGAAATGGGAAACCCGGTTACCTGGGACATGGAGAAGGCTGAGGTACTCAGCCATGTTTCTGACTCAGCCTTCATGGCAATTTGCTCCAGTCACACTGCCCAAGCTGCAGGAGGCAAAGGCAGAGAGTGGGAGAACAAAGAACCACCCACAGGAGGAGAGGATTGGGGTCAAGAAGGTCTAAGGGACCTGAAGGTGCACAAGTCCCTGGGACCTGACGAGATGCACCCACGGGTTCATAGGGACTGTTGGAGGAAGTGGCTTGGCCACTATCCATCAGATTTGAGAAGCTGTGGCAGTCCAGAGACATTCCCACTGATGCCAAAAGGGGAAACAATCCCCCTTTTTTAGAAAGAGGAATAAGGAAGATCCAGAGAACTACAGGTGGTCAGGTCTCACTTCACCTGAAAAGAGCTTGGAGCAGATCCTCCTGGAAACTATGCTAAGGCACATGGAAAATACAGAGGTGTCTGGTGATAGCCAACGTGGCTTCACTGAGGGCAAATCATGAGAACTTACAGCCCCTGCCGGTGCCTAAAGGTGCTACAAGAGAGCTGGAGAGGGACTTCGGACAAGGGCCTGGAGTGACAGGACAAGGGGGAATGGCTTCCCACTGCCAGAGGATAGGGTTAGATGGGATACTGGGAAGAAATTGTTCCCTGTGAGGGTGGGGAGGCCCTGGCACAGGGTGCCCAGAGAAGCTGTGGCTGCCCCTGGATCCCTGGCAGTGCCCAAGGCCAGGCTGGATGGGACTTGGAGCAACCTGGGACAGTGGAAGGTGTCCCTGCCCATGGCAGGAGGATTGGAACAGATAATAGTCTCTTCCAACCCAAACCCTCCTGTGATACTAAAGCCTTTTATTAAAGCTCACCAGTGGCAGAGGGAGTCTGTACTGCTGCTGAAAGGGCTTTTAGGTGTGCTCCAAACAGGAGCCTCTTAAGCCACGTATCTAATGGAAGCACTCTTTACATAAAATATAATTAAATTATAAAAGGTAACTTGTGTGTGTGTAATCTTCCTAAGGCACCCAAGAATTTTAAAAGACCTTGTCCCACTCATGTTACTTACAGCACACTCTTGTTCCTCTTCTGCCCAAAGTTACAACTGTTGGCTAGTCAGAAACCTTAGCATAGAAGATGACATAGTTGAACAGCATAAAAAACGGGAACCGAAACCAAACCCTGGTGAAGCACTAAATCCAGACAGCTCGAGTCTTGCCAGCGATGCGTCATGGGCAACACATAGAAATTGTCACGTTAATGCCGAGGTTTCCATTGTCAGCAAAAAGGTGTGCAGTAGCTGTATCAAAAACGAGGCAGTTGCTGTTGCGGATGGCCACGGACACGCCATCGTGGATGGAGCAGGGAGATGCCTCCCAGGTCAGCCGGTGGCAGCTGCCATGCAGCTCCAGTCTGTACTGAAAGTTCTCTGCCTGCTTACGGGTGCCAATGAGCAGCACGGTGGCAAAAAACTGCTGGTGACCTTCACACTTCTCCTGTTTCTTCAGCACCAGCATGAAGTGGTGACCAAAGCATGACTGCATCATCACCCAGTCCACTGCCCCTGGCAGGTTAATGTCTGTGGCAAGGAAAATGATGTCTTCTCCCTGAAGGGTGGTAATGCTTTTGTGGGCATGCATGAGGTGGGACATCACGGCTTCCAAGGATCCCTCCCAGTCACAGGAGGTACCAGGGCACGGGCAGGAATAGGGACGGTACTCACAGATGGCTTCATGTTTTGGCTTTTCTGTGTGGTGGAGTGTCAGGGAGCAGCCTGTTGTGGCATACTGGAAAGAGATCAAACACAAGCCATCAGGAAAGGCACCAGCACTAGTATTCGCTGCTCCCACCTGTCAACTGGAAACACTGGTGAGCAACCAGAGCTCTCGTGCTCATTGCAAATTTTACATTACTTGGATGTAGCCCTGGATTCAAGCTGAGCTTTACTTAGTTTTTGTTTCCACTTAAAATGGATTCTTCTTGTCTTTTGTGGTTGTTTTTTCCTAATGCAAGCACTTAGATAAAATGGGTTGTATGGCTGAGTTGTAGTTAGATCTGCTGTTGCAGTTAGATCTGATCCGTCCAGATCAGCTGGAGAGGTCCTGGCTTGGATTTTCCTTTTCTTTAAAAAGAACAGAGGATTCTAGTTTCAACAGCTGGGGTGGTGGGTGGGTGTCCTCTGTAGGGGGATCGGGGGGGTGGTCTAGGGATATAGATGTGGGGGTGATGGGTGGGGATTTTCCGCAGGGGAACAGGAATGGGGGGATGGTCGGGGTGGCCCGCGCGTCCCCCTGCCCAGCCCCTCATCCTTACCTTGCACGGGAAGAGGACAGCCGAGGCCACCTTCTCCATGGCCAGGTTCCTGATGTTGGGGGTGAGGGAACCCCGGCAGGTGGGACAGAGGCTCAGCTGCTGCCGGCATTGCTTGCACACCAGGTGCCCGGCCTGGCACTGGAGGATGGGCGGCAGGACATAGTCGAAGCAGATGGGGCACTCGAAGAGCGAGGTCAGCTCCTGCTGCTGCTGCTGCTGATGCTGCTGCTGCTGCTGCTGCTGGGGGGGAGGAAGAGGAGGAGGAGGGGGAGGCGGCGGAGAAGCCCCGCCGGTCCCCGGTAGGACGGCGGCAGGGGACGGGGAGTGCTGCTGCTGCTTTCCGCAGGGCTTGCTAGGGCCGGGGCCGGCGGAGGACGGGCGGCTCATCGCGCCTCGCCACCGCCGCCACCATCGGGCCGCGCTGGGGAGGGGGAGGAGGAGGAGGAGGAGGAGGAGGAGGATGGATGGGGCGGTGCTGGGCGAGCGGCGGCTGCGCGCGGCCCCCGCCCCGCTCCCGGCGTGCCCCGCGCGGGGCCGCCTCAGCGGGACCTCCCGCCCTTCGTGGCGGTATCGTGCCCTGCCCGCGTTACCGCCTCCCCTCAGCGGGACTGTGCCCCTCGCCGTGCCCTGCCCGCGTTACCGCCTCCCCTCAGCGGGACTGTGCCCCTCGCCGTGCCCTGCCCGCGTTACCGCCTCCCCTCAGCGGGACTGTGCCCCTCGCCGTGCCCTGCCCGCGTTACCGCCTCCCCTCAGCGGGACTGTGCCCCTCGCCGTGCCCTGCCCGCGTTACTGCCTCCCCTCAGCGGGACTGTGCCCCTCGCCGTGCCCTGCCCGCGTTACTGCCTCCCCTCAGCGGGACTGTGCCCCTCGCCGTGCCCTGCCCGCGTTACTGCCTGCCCTCAGCGGGACTGTGCCCCTCACCGTGCCCTGCCCGCGTTACCGCCTCCCCTCAGCGGGACTGTGCCCCCTCACCGGCACCTCCTGCCCAGTAAAAGATGTTTTGGTCTGATTTAAAATGTTTTGTAGAATGAGGTGCTTTTTTAGCTCTGATTTTACACTTGGGGACCAATCACGGGAAGAAGTTGGGCTGGTTTCATTCCCCAGATAAAAGAAAGCTTGGGTGAAAAAACCTGATAGTTTAAACATCTGTTTCAGTAACACTGGAGAAGTGAATCACAAAACAATAAAACCACACAATCGTTTAGGTTGGAAAATAAAATCATTGAGTCAAACCATCAACATAGCACTGCCAAGGCCACCACTGACTGATGTCTGTCAACACCACATCTCCATGTCTGTTAAAATCCCTCCACGAATCACAGAATCTCAGGGTGGTTTGGGTCGAAAGGGCCTTTTAAACCTATCTTGTTCCACCCCCTGCCATGGGCAAGGACATCTTCCATAGGTCAGGTTGCTACAAGCCCCATCCAACCTGGCCTTGAACCCTTCCAATGTTATTTTCCCCAGAGTTCTCCTTGCAATTTGGCTCCAAGACTTCTTGTCTGTGAACAAGTAATACTTTGGTCTGAGATACCCACACAGAGAATTTTTAACCAAAGCGGTGTTACCTGTGACCAGGTCCTTGCAGGAGAGGGGCCTCGTTGCCAGGGGCTCTGGTACTTGCTTTCTCCATGAGGTTGACTAATGCATGGTGCTCCAATACAGCGTAAGTTTCACTATGTGTGTCTGGATTTGTTCGCATTCTTGGCTGTGTAGCCCCTGATCCTGCACAAAATATTACAGGGAACGACAGCACCGCTGAGCATCAGTGGGATGTGTGGGGGCATTGCAAGGTTTGTCTTTTGCAAAGAATTTCCAGAGTAGAAGTGAAAGCCTGTAGCTGTTGTCATGAGGACAGCACCTCCTGAGGTGCCAGAGCTTGGGGAGTTTTCAGAGAAATTTGACTAACACCCAGACTATGTCTTTATTGCTGCTTATTCCTAACACATTGCTAAGCATGATGTGACCTGGAAGGAATGAGCGAGGCCTGAGTTCTGATGGAGGAAAATGAGCAGCTGAAATATAGCCCCCATGGCAAGAAGGTTATAAAAGGATGTGCACATGTGGGGGCAGCGGGATGGAAGCCCAAGGGAGGCAGTGAGGGCATGTGCTCCCGCAGCCAGTGAGGCCGGGTTTAGCTGGGTCCTGTGTATTGGGTCTGGCTGAGGTGAAGTTCACAGCCCTCAGAGTGCTGGGCTTTGCATTGGTAGCTGGACGGGTGTTGATAACAGAGCAGTGTTTTGGCTACTGCCGAGCAGTGCTGTCCCTCTGACATTCCTCCCCCATCAAAGGGCATGGGAGTGGGCAAGATCCTGGCAGGGGACACAACCAGGCCAGCTGACCCAAATTAGCCAAAGGGATATTCCATACCATGTGACATCAGCTCAGCTATAAAAGCTAAGGGAGAGAGGAGGAAGGGGGGCATTCATCATTCTTCAGTGTTTGCCTCCTGGAGAAACCACTATGCATGCTGAAACCCTGCTTCCCAGGAAGTGTCCAAACATCGCTGCTGATGGGAAGTAGAGATTGACTTTTCCCTTTGCTTATGTGCACACAGACTCTCACTTCTTTCTTTCTTCCACTGTAATAAAACTGCCTTATCTCACCCGCTGCTTATTCTCCATCTTATTCTCTCCCCTGTCCCACTGGAAAAGGTAGTGATAGAGCATCTTAGTGGGCACCTGGCACCCAGATAAGGTCAACCTACTACATCTAGCCCGGTTTCTCTTCCTTTTTCTGCCTTTTGCAATCATACTGGGTTTGTGAGGGGATGGGGAGCAGGGGATGGGGTGGGACATGGGGGTCTGGGGGCTGTGGCATTGCTGAAGGGATGGCAGCTGTGCTGCTGACACTCCATTCCCCAGCCTGTGCCGGTGGCCGTAGTCGCCAGTTCTCTCATGGCAGGGTGATGGGCTGGTGCATCCCCCGCAGCCCCGGGGCCCCTTTCCCGGTGTCACTGAAGCTGTGGGTGCCCAGGGACTGCAGCACTTGGGCTGAGCCGCAGCTCTGCAGTGGGGAAGCCATGTGCTCAAGGGTGCCCTGAATTGAGCAGAAACTGAAGATGGGGGCAGTGGCAAGTGCAGACCCCATGTCAGCTGTTACCAGCATCTCCTCACCCTGGCCCAGCATAATCTCAGGCTGGATGTCACCACTTATTTTTATTTTTTGTAAAATTCAATAAATATGAACCAAGTTTCTGGACCACTTGCAGCAGGTTTATTATTCTCAGTTGTCATTAGCAACACACTAAGGGTGTGACTTAGAGGTCGTTTTGGAGTAATGATAATGAAAAAGGAAGTGGACAGTGGTTTCTGTGAGCTCGAAGCAATGTCCCCTGCCCGTGCTTGCCAGGCTAATGCAGGGTGCCAGGATTTGGCAATGGCAGTAAAATCACTGAATCACAGAACCCCAGAAAGGTTTGGGTTGGAAAAGCCCTCTAAGACCCAACAAATCCAACCATTACCCTGCTGCCAAGGCCACCACTAAACCACTGTTGCTGAATGCCACATCTGCACAGCTTTTAAATCCCTGCAGGGATGGGGACTCCATCACTGCCATGGGCAGCCTGTGCCAGGGCTGGACTCTTTCCTTTTCCTGCCAGCTGTCATGGCAAGTCGGAGAACCTGCATCCTACCACCTGGAAAAGGTGTGCAGTGGGGCAGGTTTGCTAGTCACTGTTCCTCCAGTGCACGCTTTTGCAGTGGGTATGATGCCTTATGGACAGGGTGTCCCTTCAATGCACCAAAGGCTGTTTGATTGGGGAGAGAGTTTTTTGTCCTACAGACTGCAGTGACCAGTGGAGTTGGTAGTGTGTGGGAGATGCCAGTATCCTTCAGGAGCAGGGGTCCATCCTTCTCACTCCTTAGAAGAAGGGGTCTGTCCCATTCCAGCTGACGGTTGCACCTGCCCACTTGGTCCTGATTGCCATCTCCAGGGCTGGATGCCTCTTCCGTGGGCTGCTGGGGTCTTCTCTTTGAGCTTCTTCCCAGTGATGCGAATGAGTGTCTGAAGAGGAAATGAAAAATCAATGTCTAAAAAAATATCTTAAAAACCCAACCCCACTGAAAAAGGTTTCAGTGAAGGTTAAAAGCAGAAGCTTCTGCAGTTGTATTGGTGTAGATGTGCTGCCGTTCTGCCCCAGGGAGCTGGGGGAGTGCAGGCAGGGCCTCCCAGGCTGACGACTGGCCCTGCACCATGGCCCCCCCCAGGAAATTCCGGTGCTCTAAATGCAGCTCTGGGCTCCTTGCATGGTGTGTTTGCATATTGCTTTTCTGAGCAGTTGCTCAGATAGTATCTGTGGCCACACAGGTATCATGACGGTTGATCTTGAATCACTCTGCTTCCCCGCAGATTTACCCTTTAGTTTCAAGGTTCTGACTTCACTTTAAGTGCTGCAGTGAAAGGAGAGCAAGGAAGGAGGCACCGAGTGAGGAAGGCAAGTGATGCACAGCGGCAGAGAAACAAGAACCTTGCACCCCAAGCACAAAACCTGGTTCGCCACGCAAGTGTTGCCACAGGAGCATTTTATCCGTCCTGGGGCGATGTGAAACTTGGTGGGGAACCAGAGGGCCGTGGTGGCACCTGGTGCTGAGCAGGAAGACAGACTTCAGCCTCAGTCAGCCAGGCAGGTGGCCCCTGCTGTGCCCTAGCCTCGCTGCATTGGTGTGCAGGTTTTGTCTGGGGTAGAATTCATTGTCTTCTCAGTGTCTGGTATGGAGCTGTGTTTTGGGTTTGTGCTGAACACAGGTGATAATATAGAGATGATTTTGTTGTTGCTGAGCAGTGGTTATACAGAGCCAAGGTCTTTTCTGTTCCTCCTACTGCCACACTGGTGAGGAAGTTGGGAGTGCATGGGAGTCTGGGAGAAGACACAGCCAGGACAGAGGACCCAAAAGGATCAAAGGGATATTCCAGACCGTATGACATCATGCTCAGTATATAAAGTGGGGAGAAGAAGAAAGGAGGGGGACTTTTGAGTATGGTGTTTGTCTTCCCAAGTCACTGTTGTGTGTGATGGGGCCCTGCTCTCCTGGAGGTGGCTGAACACCTGCCTGCCTGTGGGAAGCAGTGAATGAATTCTTTGTTTTCCTTTGCTTGTGTGTGTGGCTTTTGCTTTTCCTATTAAACTGTCTTTATCTCAACCCACAAGTTCTTTAGCTTCTACCCTTCCCATTCTCTCCCTGATCCTGCTGGTGGGGGAGTGAGTGAGCAGCTGCACGGGGCTTGAGGATTGGATGGGGTAAAACCATGGCAGCTGGAGAGAAGGTTATTATAAATTTTGAATTAATAATGAAACAGTCCTGCTTCCTGGTGTGTTTAAAGTTTGTATTGAGTATTTAACACAGGAGTAACAGTTGTCTGTGATGCCCATACCTCAGTCCCTGGTAAACCTGGGTCCGTACCTATCGTCAGGTGGGCTGTTTGGGTCTGCTCCTGCTGCCCACTGTAGAAGTACAGGTGGAAAATTCTCTCGGATTTCCAGTCGGAGAGCAGCCGGCTGTCGGTGCCGAAGAGCACGCTGTGCCTGCCCGAGACGCTGCACAGCCACACGGGCAGCCGAGGCGTCCGCAGCCCGGGGCTCACCTGGGCACGGGGACCCTTGGCAGGAACCTGGGCTCTGCCAAGCCCAGGGGCCTGGCGGGGGTCCCGCTGTCCATGGCGCTGCCCCTGCGCTCACCTGCCGCTCCACCGGCGCCCGCTCCCAGCGCAGGAAGCCCACGGGGCCCCGCTGCCACGGGGCCTCGCCATCCCCATCCCCGGTGCCGGACTCCAGCTCCTGGCTGCCACCGAGCTCCCATGGGCTCGCTCGTCCTGTCAGGAGCAGGCTGAGCACGGCCTGCGGGGAAACAGCCCACAGTCACACCATGGGGACACGGAGCAAACACCCTTTGCAGGTGATGTCCTGCTCCCAGCTCTGTCATGTCTGTCACAAGTAGGGGAATGCCAGGCTGCCAGTGGCTTTTTAAAAATTATTGTTACTATCATCATCATCACCACCATCATCATCATCTGTTTTTAAGTGCACATTCATGACTAAAATTGCAAAATATTTTTTTATGACCTTATGCTTCTTTTTTCTTTGGATTAATTAACAAGTGATAATTTTTTCCTAAATCAGATGTGGGAATAATAAAACCAGAAAGCTTGAGACACGTGGCTGATCCTACCTCTGTACAGGTGATGTTTCCAGAACTGATGTTCAACAGAGGAGCTGTGTCACCCAAATCCTCTTGGACCCTTTATGGCCAAGCACAGATCATCAGGGCAGCACTGGGCCCATGCCAGAGGCAATACTGTACCTCCCTGCCTGACCAACGGGAATGGGAGGAAAACACCATTTCAGAAGATGTAGCCAAACTACAGGAAAATGTTTAAAAAGTGAAATATACCTTTCAAGTGTCCTAGAGAAAAGTAAACTGTATAAAAATAGGATCACTCCATGGCTTCCTTCACCTTTGAACTGAAAGAAGAAATAAGGGATCACGGGGGAGGAATTATGGCCAGTAAATAATATTTAATCAAAACAATTCCTCTGCTTCAATACAGCCTTAGGTGAGTGTGTTGAGTTAGATGAGTAAAGTGTTATTCCAGGAAGATTTTGTAGCTGACTTTGTTGAATAAGATCAGGTAAAAAAACAAAGAAGAAACTTTCAGTTATTGGCTAAATGGGTTTTGTACAATTTTTCCCATATTTTTGCTGAGGCTGCAAGGAATCACACCTTTGAATGATGTACAAAATGCTGCCCTTTCCCCCCAGTGTTTGTGGGCTGAGAGAGATGGAATAATGGGTAAAGTCACAGGGATTTACGTGGGAGCAGGATCTCTTCCCACTGGAAATCCTGGAAGTGATCCATGAACTAACTGTACATTAACTGTGTGAATGGCCTGATGACGATGACACTGTTGTGTCCAAAATGCCCAATTTGAATGGGAAATAAGATGTAATTTAGCAAGAAAATAACTTGGATAAAGCAGTTATCCCCACTTACACAGTGTATGTGATCAGAGATGAACCCTTGAGCAGCAGCTTTCTCCGAGAACTCAAACAGCTGGATCTGTTGGGCATGAGCACCAGGAGGGTGGTGTAAAGGAGATGTGAATTATACCAAAAAGCTGAGCTTTTGAATCCTATGGTTCCGTTAGTCAAGTGGAAGAACAATGCAAGGGTTTGCTCTGCCCCTTCCCCAGCCGTGGGCTCTGGCTCTATGCAGGGGTTCAGCAGAGCAGCTTTGTGTTGACAGGATTCTCCTTTTGGCAGGAGAAGGAAGATGGGCCTTTGGTGAAGGAGAGGTAGATGTATCATGGGCTGCACCAAGACCTGGGTCTGGGATGATCACTGTTTGTGGTGCAATAGAAGTGAGGGAGAAGGTGTAGCAGATTCTATGTTTCAGGCCAAAGATATCTTTAAGGAAAATCCCGTTGGCAGAAGACGGTTCCATACTCACTCTCTCTGTGAAGCTGTTGGCTCTGTAGCCTTCACGTGGTGGCATCATGGTGATAGGGGCAGTGATGAGGCACACGACAGCTCTGCCACCTCCTCCCGCTGCCCACAGGGTCTCTGCCAGAGCCGTGGCCAGTGCCTGCCCCTGCTCCCACTGCCCGACCCGGCACAGCCTGTGCCAGGGAGAAACCAGGGGCTGTGACCATGACACCAGGGAGGTGGGAGGCACATGCCACTGTCCCGAAATCAGAGGATTTGCTGGGAAGAAGCCTTGCCTGGGGATCAGCCAAGGCTTCTTCCCCAGTGCATATCCCCACCTGTAGCTGCACACCTGAACCTGGATCTGGTTTGCCTGGACCCAGAGGCTGGCACTGACCAAGCAATAATTTTCATGTGTCCCATGAGGCCCAGCAACTTACCTTTCCAGCTGAGTACATTCTGTCTCTCTTGTGAAGAGCAGGTATGAGATGATGTGTGCTTGTACAGCCACCAGAATGGCTCTTGTTCCTCCCTAGGAACAGAAAAACAACCCCTGCTGTCTGAGGAGTCTGAACGAGCACATGTCACTCCCAGCAGACCCTGGCCAGTGGGACAACAAGAAGCCCTTATGGAGAAGAAGCTGCAGGGTAGCCCTGTCCATGTGCTGGGGGCAGCAGGGATCCCATGGGTGGGTGCCCTCCCTCCCTTCCTCCATTGCATCACTCCATCCCAGGGAATAGCCCCCAGCTCCAGGTACCATGTGTGCTTAGAAGCCCCATGGTTTGTTTTTTGTCCCCTCCAGCCTCGCAGCAAAGGGACAGAGGTCTTGAGGCAGCCCAGGGCTGATGTGAGGCTATGCATGGGAGTGCCTGTGCCTGCTCCCCGCCGTGCTGACACACACATCAGGGCTGTGGTCCCTCCGTAGGCACAGGGCTTTGGAATGCAGAGAGTGGCACCCATGGTTGTACTCAGCGTTTCAGCCTCCGACAAGTTTAGGGGATTTACAATTTGAATGTTTATCTTGGCCTTCTGCTTTTTTGGGTGCAGTGTTGTGATGGTAAATAAGGAAGAAGAAAACCTCCCTCTCAGAAAATGAGTCTAGGTGACTTGACTTGTTGGACGTCTAAGTGGGGCAGGAAGAATGAATTAAGTCTAATTTTCAGAAAAGAAACAGTCTTTTTGCAATGTGCTGCGTCTCTCCTGAGCCCTCCCTGGGAGCATCTCACACCAGGGTATCACAGTCCATGCCCACAGCCAGCTACTGGCTCCAAGCCATCCATCCCACTCCAGCTTCTGGCCAGCAGCTCCCATGCAAGGACAGCTGTGGAGGGGCTGCAGCTGGCACCCTGGAAAGCCTTCCCATTAGGGAAAGCTGAGCCTGGCAGATGGGCAGAGTGCATGGTGCAGGTGTGCAAGGTACAGGTGTGTGGGGTGCAGGTGTGCAAGGTACAGGTGTGCGGGGTGCAGGTGTGCATGGTGCAGGTGTGCGGGGTGCAGGTGTGCGGGGTGCAGGTGTGCATGGTGCAGGTGTGCAAGGTACAGGTGTGCGGGGTGCAGGTGTGTGGGGTGCAGGTGTGCGGGGTGCAGGTGTGCGGGGTGCAGGTGTGCATGGTGCAGGTGTGCGGGGTGCAGGTGTGTGGGGTGCAGGTGTGTGGGGTGCAGGTGTGCATGGTGCAGGTGTGTGGGGTGCAGATGTGCAGGGTGCAGGTGTGCGGGGTGCAGGTGTGCAAGGTACAGGTGTGTGGGGTGCAGGTGTGCAAGGTACAGGTGTGCGGGGTGCAGGTGTGCATGGTGCAGGTGTGCGGGGTGCAGGTGTGCGGGGTGCAGGTGTGCATGGTGCAGGTGTGCAAGGTACAGGTGTGCGGGGTGCAGGTGTGTGGGGTGCAGGTGTGCGGGGTGCAGGTGTGCGGGGTGCAGGTGTGCATGGTGCAGGTGTGCGGGGTGCAGGTGTGTGGGGTGCAGGTGTGTGGGGTGCAGGTGTGCATGGTGCAGGTGTGTGGGGTGCAGATGTGCAGGGTGCAGGTGTGCGGGGTGCAGGTGTGCGGGGTGCAGGTGTGCATGGTGCAGGTGTGCGGGGTGCAGGTGTGCGGGGTGCAGGTGTGCATGGTGCAGGTGTGCGGGGTGCAGGTGTGTGGGGTGCAGGTGTGCGGGGTGCAGGTGTGCATGGTGCAGGTGTGCGGGGTGCAGGTGTGCGGGGTGCAGGTGTGTGGGATGCAGGTGTGCAGGGTGCAGGTGTGCAGGGTGCAGGTGTGTGGGGTGCAGGTGTGCGGGGTGCAGGTGTGTGGGGTGCAGGTGTGCGGGGTGCAGGTGTGCATGGTGCAGGTGTGCGGGGTGCAGGTGTGTGGGGTGCAGGTGTGCGGGGTGCAGGTGTGTGGGGTGCAGGTGTGCGGGGTGCAGGTGTGCATGGTGCAGGTGTGCGGGGTGCAGGTGTGTGGGGTGCAGGTGTGCGGGGTGCAGGTGTGCATGGTGCAGGTGTGCGGGGTGCAGGTGTGTGGGGTGCAGGTGTGCGGGGTGCAGGTGTGCATGGTGCAGGTGTGCGGGGTGCAGGTGTGCGGGGTGCAGGTGTGTGGGATGCAGGTGTGCAGGGTGCAGGTGTGCAGGGTGCAGGTGTGCATGGTGCAGGTGTGTGGGGTGCAGGTGTGTGGGGTCCAGGTGTGTGGGGTCCAGGTGTGTGTGCCGCTGAGGCCCCCCGCACTGGCTGCCAGCTCCCACAAGTGTCTGAGACACCAAGCAGCTGGTGCCAGTTGCTGTGTGTGCCTTTTACCTTTCCTGCCTCCAGCGCGTAGGCCAGATCGGAGTGTGGCGGGCGGAACCTGAAGTGCGCCGCTGCCCACTCGAAGCTAAAGAGGGGGGTCATGTTTCTGAACAGCAGCTTCTGCAGCCTCTGTGGAGGAGGAGGAGGCAGAGGGGCCAGGTCAGATCTCTCATCCCAGCGTGAAGGGTCTGTAACATCAGGGGGTCTCGGGGTGCAGGTGCAGTGCGTGTGCCCACAGCCAGAGCAGTGTCAAGCTATCTGCCTAGAGCCACGCCTCACAGCTTCAAAGCAAAGGTGATGTTTTGAGCTCAATGCAGGCACTTCACTCAGCACTCAGCCACTCTGGTGAAGCTTGGTTGTTGTGTGTAGTAACCTATATTTGGGTACAGTGCACATTTTGGGGAAGATTGCACTGGGGCCCCATCCTGCCATTGCCCGCAGAACTGCCAAGTTGCTGGGCAACAGCACCTGGCAGCAGTGCTTTTGGGGCCAGGCACCCAACAGGAGCTGAAATCCTTCACTGATTGCGTTAAAGGCCCTTTCCAAGCCAAACAATTCTATGATTCCATGATCCTGCCTCCGGTCCTAAGGCTTTTTGTCAGGGAAGCCCCAAAGTGCAGGGAAACGTTGCCTGTTGTCGTTTGCTGGTTCTCCCCTGAGAATTATTGCGTATCAGCTTTAAGGCTGCATTCCAGCCATGTTTATTAAGAGTGTCCTAAATAATCCATCCCCATTCCACACCCTGTTCAGCTGACAGCAGGCTGAACCCTGCAGTCAAAACACCGGGAAAGGCTCCCCAGTCTCTTTCCCTTCAGGAGATTCAATTACAGCTCATACTTAATTCAGCAGGCAGCTCACCATTGCCGTGTCCAGGGAGATGGGGCAGCCACCCACACTCTGAGGGGGCAGGAGGGGCTGGGGGATGGTGGAGGGTGGCTGCGACCCTGGGGACTCCCCGGCTCCGGGTGGTCCATTGCCAGCACTGCTCCGTCCTTGCTGCAGGGATAGGAGCAGACAGTGCATCACCCCAGGGCTGCTGCCTCCATGCACGGAATGTTCCCCCCGATGTTCCTAGGGTGCACACAGCACCTGGCTGTAGGCTGACAGGGGCGTGGGGGGCACGTGCTGCCCTGGAACATGGGTGCCCTTGACTTCCAGCTGTGTTCAGACATTCCCAACACATCCCTAGGAGCTAATGACTGGAGCAGGTAATAGTGCTGTGTTTGAATTACAGGGAATACCCTTCCGTGTCTCCCAACTTAAGGGCGCAGCAGGTTTTCCAAATACTTACATTTTGGAGATCTTAGTTTGTCTTCCTCTTTCACGTATTCTAAAACTCACTGTGAAAACCATTAGTTTTTGACAGAAAGGTAAATCAAGTGTTGGACTGGTCTGCCCCTTTGATTTCAAAATATATGGAGAAAACATCTGTTTCTCAAAGGAGCAGCATGAGAAATTAATCTCCATAGATACCTGGGCTGCAGGTATGGATGTGTGACCTCCTCAGTGTGCCAACCAAGGACAGCCCAAAGCTCACCAGACAAACAGAAAATTTTACCTTTGGAAAAGGAGTTCCCTGATGAGTCGTGCTGTTGACTTCCAAGCTGAAAATGTAAAATAAAGTACAAATTGAAACACCCATCAGAGGTATTGCTAGCATGTGGAGAAACCGGAGTCCAACCAGAAGAGAACCCCAGAACAAAGGATGAGTAAGAGCTGTAGCATTTATATTTTTACTGAGTACATGAAGACCTTTTGTCATTGCCACATGTTTTGTAATAAAACATAACTAAAAATTACATTAAATAACCACCTGGAATTAAAACTGTGTTAAAGAAGCAGAATAAAAATCTTACCCATGGAAACTAAAGATTTCTCTCCATTTGGTCAGATCAGAGATTCTGCTGGTGATCTCCTCCAGCTCTGTAGGCGCAGCGTGCTCAGCCCCCCGATCACCCATCGCAGCCGCCGCGCTCCCTTCGGGCGATGCTCCGAGTGATGCTCTGGGCACAGGAGCTGCGGGGGGAGCAGCTCCCTGACCCGCGCTGCTGAGAGGCACCGACCTTCCTGCCCGTCCCCGGGGCTTGCGGGCAGCCCCCCGTCACATCGCGATTGAATTGTCGGGAGAGCCCGTCCCAGCCCGCGCTGCCCTGCTCGCTTGTGCCGGCAGCATCAATGTTTAATGCCAGAAGAGCAGAGTGGGGATGACGGCAGCGGTGGCTGCTCGGGGCGGGGGGTGGCTGCGGGTGGCAGGAGCGTGGGGCAGGAGCAGGGGCATTTTCCAGCATGGAGCAGGAACGAGGGTGTTTCCCAAAGTGGGGCAGGAGCGGGGGCATTTTCATGGATCAAAGGAGGTCCAGGGTCCATGCTGAGGCTCCCCAAGGGTCTTTTCCGGGGTACCCTCAGGGTCCGTGCTGGGGCTTTCTCATGGTTTGCACTGGGCAGACCATACCTGCTCTTTCAGCTGGTCAAACCCACAAACACTGCGTGAGACAAACATGGTCTTAATTTTATTTTGCTGGTAAGAAGTTGTTGCTTGCCTCAGGAACAGCTGGGCTGATGCTCGGGCACAGGGGGGGATGTGGGGGTGGTCGAGCCAGGCTTTGGGCAAAGTGACCCCTGTGAGGACACTCAGACCCCAGGTTGGGGCTGCTCTTTTCCGTACAGCAAAGGAATGGGTTTGCATTTGCTGTGTAGTAAACAATACCATGAGATGCAATACAAATTATATTTTAAGAACATACATTAACATTAGGAAGAATATGTATATAGATGAAGAAGAAAATTATGAAAAAGTTGGGAGCTGTACTGATTTGCAGAAGCCCTTCCACATCGTTAAAATCTGGGGAGATGCAGGGGCAGAGCCACCTTGGGAAAGGATACAGCTGACAAACCTTTACAATAACCCAGCAGTATTTTGCCTTTCACAGTAAAAGTATGAAAAATCACATCAAAGTCAATAAGGCCTCGTGGGCTGGTAGATCCTGAAGCACAGAGGGCTCTGGTACCTGGGCCTGACCTGTACCCGGGGACCGAGTGGATGCTGGGTGGAATTGCTCCTCACCCACAGCTGGGTGCAGCCCTTGCAGATAAATGGGGCAGGGGTTCTCTACCCATGTTTGTTCTGAGGGCTGTTTCTGTGTCCTGTGAGGAGCACCTCACCTCCAAGGCAGCCAGGGAACCCCACAGAGGTAGTGTTTGGTGGTGCGAGGCTCTGCCTGCCCGTAGCTGGGCTGGTTCTGCCTGGCGCAGCATCTGTTGCTTTTGCTGACTCGGGGATGTTTAGGGGGGCGAGGGCTGATGCGTCCGTCTGTTCTGGCTTCCCGTGCCAGACCCTCATGTGCTCGTTCCTCAGTCTCTGCTGAGCTGCAGCCTGCACAGGAGCCTGTCTGTTACGTTATTGCTGCCCTTTGCCAGAGGTTCTGACTTGGTTTATTGGTGGTGTTTGATGAGAACTTGCAGGGCTGTTCTCTGGAGGGGGCAGTGGAAGGTGAAGGCACCTGGGCTCACTCCCGTCACTCTGCTCTGGGAAATGCCCTTTGCCTGATGAGCAAAGAGAGTTTGTTCAGCAGCACCAAGCCTGGCTGCCTCCCTTGGGCAAGCACATGGCATTTCCCCTGCATCCGGTGTGCTGCGTCAGCTTTGTCACCAAGCTGCAGCAACTGCTGGGGAAATGAGGGCACCCAGGACTCTGGGTTTGGAGCACAGTTTGATTTGTTAAAAGAAAAAACCCGGAGAGTTTAATGGAGAGAAATGATGCTGTTGCCATGCATGTGAAGCCAGATCAAAGTGCAGGTGTTTGGGTTTTGCCCTCTGAGCACCACACATGTGAGCTGGAGTCTGAGGGGTGTTGGGGCAGAGCTATGTTGTGCATTGTCCTGTCCCTTGCTGGGTGTCTGTAAGTTTACCGGCTGTCCCTGGGCCCTGCTGCTCTGACGTGGTCACGGCTTCATCCTTGCCTTCACCAGGGCTGAAGGGCAAAGCTGCTGCTGGTGAGTGTGTGTTTCTAGTGCAACCCACCGATTGGATTTCCCAGATTCAGTGCAATGCTACTGAGATTCCTGTTTTACTTCATACCAGCCACTTTCCAAAGTTTACAGGAAAAAAGTCTTAGTAAGGTCTTACCCCAAGAGAGAGGGCTTTTCCATCCAGACATTACCATCCAGCACATCTTCTTTTGTTCACGCATACACCTTATTGACGCTTATTTGAAACTTCCCTTTTTTTACCTTCTCTAGAGTTAATCATTCACAAGTTGGTACATCTGGTGGTTGTTGATTGTAATAGTGACAAATTTCTTTACTTGAAATATTCTTAAATCCCATAATTTTAATACATCAGGTCAACCGCTCCTGTGATTGTCCCTGAATCTTTTGGTTTTGAAAAGGGAAATTCAAATCCAGCAAATCGGATTAGCAGGGCATTGAGGAAGTGCACCAGGGAGCAAACCAGGATGGTCCAGAAGGAATTTGCAAAGTGTTCACTGTGAGTCTTGAATGTAAAAGTTCCCTCTTTGAAATTAGCAATTTTCTCTGAAAGGTGGTGGATCTTCACCTCTGAGGAGAAGAGAATCATGATGAGGCAACCACAGGAACCTGGAAGGGAGGGGGAGATGCTCATCACCTCAGCAATCCTTCAGCTACGATGTACACTGCAGCCAAATACCCCATGGAGAATGTTTTTATGGCCACTTAGCTTTAACAGGGATTATTTTTGGAATCCAAGCCAATAGCTATTGAAATGGGTAAGCTTTTCTAATCGAATTTGGCTCAGGACCAGGAATATTTAACATAGCTGCTTTAGTGCCCTGAGCCAGCAAAGTATCTGTGCTCATGTTCAGCTTTAAGTTGCTCATTGTCCCGTTGAGCATAATGGAGCTCTCTCTGTGCCTGAAGATAAACAGGTACTGAAGTCCTTGGTTAAATATGATTGTAACATGTAATACCTTGTAAAGCCAGGGTAAATCTGCCTGTCAGCCAAGCCAGCAGCCCAGAGAGTGGGTGCATGGCAGAGGGATGGGGACACTCTGTTATCCCTGCACGGCAGGGTTCTTCTCAGAGACCACACTACAGGGAGCTGCTGCCAGCCTCTTGCTCTCTGTCTGCTCAGCTCTTCTGTCCTTGGGAAGGCTGTGCTGCTCTAAGTGGTGGCCTTGCTTACATTGTCTGGAACTCTCCTGTTGTGGGAGCAGTTGCATCACTGATGTATTTTGGTTGTTTTTTTCCCCCTTTTCCTACTCTGGCGTGGTTCCTGATTCTGACCGTGTGTTGGGTGTCTGTGATGCCACCCCAGCTCTGGGGCCCTTCTGCCCTGGATTCCTGCAGCTGCTTGCCCATTCCCGTCCTGCCACCCACCCTCGTGTGGGATCTCCCCATTTTATCTCTCAACTTCAATTTGGAAAACACATGTTTTGATACAGCAGAGTCACCCGCCCTCCTGCCTGGCTTGATTTAGCCAATTTGGAGACAATGCAGCCACAGTCCTTAACTCGCCTTCCTCTGCTGACAAAGGGTCATCGTGAGTACTGGACTCAGAGCGGTGTCAGCCCTCAGGACAGACCTGCTGGTACTCACAGGAGATGAAGCTCCAGAGGTACAACCCGACGGGGCCATGCAGTGTTTCGTAGGGGCTGCCAAAAGCATTGAACATGAAGAACCCTGCTCCCACCAGAGCAAAGACAATCAGTACTGTACAGAAGAGAATGACACTAACATGGATACTTGCAGGGATAATTTTGAGCAAATCTGGAAAAACTGAAAACAAAACAAACACAACATTATTATACACATTAGGCAAAGTTGTCTTGAAGTCAGGCTGGGGGTTCCTGCTCATTTGTGATAACTGTTTTAATCCTGCTCTTCTAAATGCAGCCAGATGAAGTTATTAACTAGAAATGCTTTTTCATGGATATTTGGAGACAGAAAAATTCTGTGAAACTCAGAAGCATAGACTGGCAAGGAGAGAGAGACCAGCTCCAAGGAAAGACTCTTCTCCCCTTCCTGTGGGTGGTATTTGGTCCTTAATGTAGTCCTCTGGGAAAAACCAGGAAGTTTTATTTGAGGAGGCAGGTCTGGCGCAAGGTGTCACAGAGGCCTCTCACAGTGCCAGTGTTATGGGACTGATCTCCCTCGGCTGAAGGCTTGGCCATCCACTCTTCTTTGGGAGTGGGACAATAAGTCTTTCTTTAGACTTTGTTTTCATTTATGTTCATGAGGTCCCACAAAGTGTTGTGACATAGGAAATGAAATTATCCTGTGATTATGGATGCACAAATTCAGGAATAATTTATTCTAAATATTTTTATGCAGCTTTTAAGCTACTATTTCAAATTCTGGTCCTGTTTGTCTAGGACACAGGGATAGTCATTCAGACAGCATGAGAAAATAATTTTTAAAAATTCCTGTTTGTTTGGCAAAAACAGGTATTTTGGAAGGAACTGTGAAATACACTTCACTGCTCCTGATCCATGGGGGCATGACCAAAGTGAGGTACTAATGCCTCGTGCTGCTTTGCTGTGGCTGTAATGTGTGGAGAGTAAAGCAGCCTCACATCAATTACTCCTCCTTGTAAGGTCTTTTCCAGCAAACTGCTCTGCAGCACCATGCAGGAACACAGAGCAGCAGGTAATGGGGGTATCAAGTCCATTTATCTCTCTGACTAGATGAAAAGGAAATTACTGAAACAAATGTCTGCAAAACTCATGAAGTTCAGCAAGTCCAAGTGCAAGATCCTGTGTGTGGGTCAGGGCAATCCCAGCACAAACACAGGCAGGGTGGGGAATGTGTGGAGAGCTGCCCGAGGAGGAGGATGTGGGGGTGCTGGTGGATGAGAAGCTCCACGTGCTTTGGCCACGTCCACTGGCACCCAGAACCTCCCCGTGCCCGGGCTGATCCCACAGTGTCAACAGCAGGGGAGGGGGGATTCTGCCCCTCTGCCCTGCTCAGGTGAGACTCCATCTGCAGAGCTGCCTCCAGCCCTGGGGCCCCCAATATCAAAACAACGTGGAGCTACTGGAGTGAGTCCAGAGAAGGCCAAGGAGCCAGGCTGGGAGAGCTGGGGGTGTTCAGCCTGGGGAAGGGAAGGCTCTGGGGAGACCTTAGAGCTCCTTCCAGTGCTCTCCTGTGCAGGATTCCTACAAGGAATAGCATTAGTTCCTGTGACACTATCTGATGTTTTGGGAAAACATGCAAAACTGTGTATTTAATAATAGAATTTTGTATTGTTTATTTCAAAAAACCAAATTATGGCATGGTATTGAATCCTCGCACCTGCATCTATATCTGGTTATGTTGTTAACATTTCATATGTGATGCATCATGAAAAATTAATTCCAGAAGCAATGTTGTCTGGAAATGAAAACATTCCTTCATGGTCCTGAATGAACCTCTGTGTGCTGTGCATGACAGAGACCTTTAGAAAATGAACCACTGACCTAGAAACTGATGGGAATGAGTGGGAACAAATGGAGCAGAAGTTTTCCCCAGCTGAACTGGGTTTGCTGGCAGAGCAAATTCATACTACAATTAAAAGAGATATAGTGGTCAGAGGGGAGCATTTAATGGGAACAAGCATAGAACTAAATCATTTAGCCTATTTTCTGTGTCTGTTCTCCTCAGACATGCTAAAGTGCAGTGAGTGCATTAAGCTATGGCTTTGTATTTTATAAGTTTGTCCTGCTTTCCAGAATGCTCCTGGTGAGCTTCCAAGGTACCGAGGTGATGGGAAGGGGCTGCTGCAGCCCCAGGGAACAGGGTCAGCATCTTATTCTCAGTGCTCTCTGAGGTGAATGCTCCTGCCCTGGCTGCAGCTTGTCCCCATCCAGCTGTGCCTCACAGCTGTCACTGACTGAGCCTGAGTGTCAGTCCCAGAGCTGCTGGCAGCTGGACCAGCCCTGGGTCATAAGTCTCACCTACAGCAGTAAACCAAATCCTTGGGATTGCATAGACCCCTCTGAAAATTCACCCAGGGTGCAATAACTGCACACTGGGATGGCACACAAAGCAATCAAGAGGGACCTTCAGCTGTATAAACAGACTAGTGATGGAATTTAGAGAGAACAAACACTAATACTATATTAAATGAACTTGGTCTATTTTGGGAAAATGTTATATAGTAAATAATTTCTGGTACCTAGTCTGGGAACCTTCCCTTGCATTAAATCACTGGTGTGAACAATTTGCATGTGCTGTTGTAGCAGGATTATAAACTGTGTGCTGTAGCAACTTCAGGTGAGGTATTGTTCACACAGCAACTGGCTTTTACTGCCTGTTCCATGTGCTGCTGGGTACAAATGTGTCTCACTTGATCATTTTTTTATTGATCTTCTTATCCTTGAAGATTAATAGGTTATGAATGCAAAGTGAAGCCATTACTAATACTCTGATATTCTGTGTGTCAGGTACCGAGTCAGCCAGCATTCCCCAGACAGCCTCCCCCCGTCCTTCTTCCAATTAGAGCCACAGATTGCGAACTTTTGGGCTGCTTTGTTTCTCCATAGCAGCCAGTACCCCAGCTCTTTCCCGAGGCTCTTGCTGGTTTAGTTCATTCTTCTTGACAGCACAGAGGTAACGTTGTAATGCTGACACACAGAGGAAGATGACAGAGATTAATTAAACCCCCCAATTATTCTTTTTTAAAGTAGTAGTATAAATCTTTTGGAATGTGGATATTTGTGTAACTGCATTATAAATTCTTGAAGACGTTAGCTAGGCTGTATTAGCATCATAAAGTAAGTTACCGACCCTGAAGATCAGAGCACTGTAAGGGCAGCGTTGCTTTGGCGTGGCCCGTGCTAAGGGGCCGTGCGGGCAGCCCTCTCCCGCCGCCCCAGCTGGCAGCAGGGCGGTGTAAAGAACTCAAACGCCATCGGTACTCACATGAGAACTGGAAGGGTCTCCCCCCGAGCCCGCACTGCCGCACACGCTGCCCGGAGAAGAGCCCGTACTGGATCTCGCCGATGAACTTGTCCAGCTCCGGGCCGGTGGCGTTGACGAGCAGCGCTCCCGTCGTGCAGAGGATCGTCCCCCTCACCCAGAGCTGGGTGCCGATGGCCGCCGCCGTCCCCAGCGCGCAGGCGAAGCTCAGCACCCCGGCTGTGCAAAAGATCAGCTTCTTCTGCTGCGCCGGCATGGTGGCACCCGCGGCTGCCCGTGAGGCGGTGCCGAGGTCCCGAGCGCTGGAGAGCCCCGGGCACCCAGCCAGCCCTGTGCTGCGAGCCCCAGAGCCCAGCCAGCCCTGTGCTGAGAGCCCCAGAGCCCAGCCAGCCCTGGCTGGAGGATGCTGTAAAGGCTCTTCTTCCCTGCGCCCTTCTGTACAGCTTTGCAGATGTTTCAGTGCATCCCCTGTCACTTGATCGCGAGGGTTTAGGATGACAGATCTCTGTAATTTGATGAGTGCTCTGCTCATTCCAGCCCCCGGCGGAGTGGATGAGTGGGGGGTTCAGAGACCAGCTTGGCTGCTCTGTCTGATTATCTGCTCTCCATAAAGGACGTTTTCAGAGTGTTTATTTTTGCAGGTTTTCTTCTAAAGTCGGCAATGCTGAGCTGGTCTCTTGGGTTTTTTGGTTGTTGTTTTATTTTCTTGGTTTGGTTTGGTTGGTTTTTTTTTCCTTCTGGGTGTATTTCTTTTTTGCTGTTCTTTAAGGTAATGCCCAGGTAACATACAGCGCCCTGCCAAACCGCTGACTTTCAGTATCCAGTTGCTTTTGGGCACCTGCTTGCACTTGCTTTGCCAATCAGGATGCTCTCTGGCAGGGGCAGTGTGTCTGTTATATACAGTGCTGTTTCGGCTGCAATGTGTAGAATGCTCAGGCAAACTGTTCAGTCCAAGTTTCAAATATACACAAATACATTTTGTCTTAAACTTCACGGAAGACCCAGCCCACCCTGAGGCTCAGAAACACACGGCTCCTGCGCCTCATGTCCTGCTGCCGCTGGGCACCTGCCTTGCTCTTCGCACGGCGTCCCCTGGAGTGTGGCCAATGCGGGTGCTCGGCGAGGGCCAGAGGCACCGTGTGCATCCATCTACCGACTGCCAGGGACTTCAGCAAAAGCGGGGTTTGGGTTTTTTCCGAATCAGATCACCTTACTGGTTTGTTAACTGCATGCACGCACTCTGCAGGTGGTTCAAGAATATCATATCATCTAGGCTTAAAGACTGAGTCTAGTTTAAATATGTAGGTTTTAAGGAAACCTGGAATTGAAATGAAATAAGGCTGTGTAAAAAGGATTTACTGATTTGGTTTGGGCTTTTTTTTAAGCTATTGCCTGTTTATCAGACTTGTTGGTCCTTGCCTTTGCAAGCACAGCTGGATGCATGAAAATAATTAATATGAGACAGTGTAGGTCAGTACCAGCCTTTATTATACCAGTACTTTATTGCTATTACCTAGTTCAGCCGCAGCTTTCAAATTATCTATTGTTTGACTAGAGAACTGCTTAGAGACAAAAGACACGTGGTTTGCCTGTTCTTGTCCATAGCACATTTAAACATAAGCTCATTTGTAGAGTGCTGCTGTTAATTTTATTTAGACTTGTTTGCAACCCAGTGTCTAGTCTCGTTTTTCCAAAGTACCCCGTGTCCGTACTGTCCCAGAGATGCAGCACGGGGAGAGGATCTGGCACAAATAATGGGTAGAAAGGGGAAAACTTCTCATGCTTGCTTGCTGTAACTCTGATAGAGGAATGTACCCACCACTCCAGCACCTGAGGAAAGGACAGCTCTGCTAGGCGAGGGGAGGGCGTTCTGTACAGCAGGGCACGGGTTCCAGGCTGTGATCGCGGCTGCAGCCCTGTCAGTAAGGTGGGCAGGTGTGGGATAACTACTGACGCGGAAAAAGGGAGCCCTAGAGCTTTCAGGTTGTATTGCTTGTGTTTTGAAGATCCATTAATCAGAAACTGCACTTCTCTTGACATCACATCTCCTGTCCTGCTTAGCCCTCTGGGCTCAGTGGATCCACTCGGGTGGTACAGGAGGGCCCCCGGGAGCACCCCTAGGGATGGCGGAGCAGCGTGCCCTGTGCCCAGAGTGGCAGCTGGAAGGCCATGGCCAGCCAAGGCTGCAGCTCCTGGGGATGTGGTCACTGCTGCTGGAGCAGCACCGTGCTCCTTTACAGATGGTCGGTACCTCTGGGAGAAGGTCGGGAGAGCGCACACGGACGGTGCCCTCGCTCCTCCGCTTGGCCTCGGGGCGCTGGAGCTGGGAAGCGGGGGGGCTTTGCTGCTCTGCCGCCCACCCGCGAGCCGCACGGGGCGGTTCGGACCCGCACCGGGCAGCGCCCCCGGGGCGGCCGGCGTTGTGCGGGGAGCTCCGTGCTGCCGGGCGCTCGCTGCCGCCGAGGGGATTGATGATTTCTTCCCCCATAAAGATGGGGGAAGCGCCAGGGTGCGGACGCTGAGCCCCTGCGGGTGCTCGGCCGCCCCGCTCCACTGCCCGGACGCTGCCCCGGCGCCTCGGCCCCGCCAGCCCGGGGACAGCCGAGGGGTCCGTGCCCGGCAGCGCGGGGGCCCGGTCCGCACCTGCCGCGGGGGCGGAGGGGATGGGCCGGGCCGCGCCGCCCCCGCCCGGCCCCGCCGCCCGCAGCCCGCCCCCGGCGCGGGGTGAGCGGGGGGCGCGCCGCCGATGCCGCTCCCTGGCGCTCGCCGCCCGCGAACATGAGCGATCATGGCCGCCTTCGGGCTCCTCAGCTGTGAGCACCGGCCGCTCAAGCGCCCGCGCCTGGGGCCGCCCGACGTTTACCCGCAGGACCCGCGCCAGAAGGAGGTGAGACCGGCCGGGCCCGCGGCTGCTGGCCCGCGCCTCCCCCGAAACTTTTGAGCGGCGCCTGCGGAGCCGCCGCTGACTTGCATTTTCTGCGGTGAGCGGGGGCCGCCGTCCCGCTCACCGCCCCGCTCCCCGCAGCGCGGCCGCGGCACCGCGCTTGCCTGCGGGGAGGGCGGAAAAGGCGCAGCCGTGAGGGTACAACTGCCTGCTGTGAGGGGCACCCCCGGCCTGTGAAGGGCACCCCTGGCTCAGGGAGAGTGAGGGGTGCCAGTGGCCGGGGGTGAACGTGGTCCTGCTCAGCTGCCCACCATGTGTCTGACCTGATGGCAGGGATCTGCCGTCAGAGGAATGAAACGCCTGCACGGTGTTGAAGGTCGGGAAATGCATCTGAAAAGGGAGGGTAGAGGCTGAAAGTTGTGCTTTGCCATCAGGCTGTGGCTCTCCTTCTTGCAAATACCACAACCAAACACACAGAGACCCAATGCCACCAGAGCTGGGGCAAGCGTGTAGCTCAGGCAGGTGCTGTGGTGTGGCTGGCTCCTCCAGCAAAGCTCCACAGCGCACTGCTCTCCCTGGCCTGGCTTCAGTCTTGCTTCCCAGCTGCCAATCCTTCATAGGTGAACGGAAGGAGCCTCTGGGAAGGGTTTGTGAACTGGATGTCTCCCAGCAAAGTCAACGGTTTCGCCGAGATTGGCCTTGTGTGCTGTGTTGTGTCTTGTACACAAAGCTGTGTTTGCAGGTATCTCTGCCCCGGCCTCTGGGGTGTCCTGTGCTGCTGTCCCTGGCTGCCCTCTGTCCTGGCGAATTCGGCACTCATGGAAGTCATCAGGCTGGTGATGAGGATGAGCACTGCTTAACTCGAGCAAGTACAGCTGGGTAGCCATGCAACCCTCTTCATGCTTTGCTCTTTGCCTGGTCTGTTGTCACGTTGTATTGTAGAGGTTTCCAGCAAGGAGGCTAATTAGGGTAATTTGTTAGTAGTTTATGAGCATCATCATCTGGTTCACATAGGCTGGAGGGCAGCCGTAAGAGTGACTGCTGGTTAGCGCTGGCTGAGAGGAGCCGAGACACCAGGCAGTAAAAGATGTGGATTTAAGTCCATTGTTAATGCTTTGAGACATACCTCAGGGTCTGTGACCTCCGGTATCTTTCTGTCTCCTCACTCTACTATTCATCAACCTTGATGGTCACAGTAACTGGAAATACTCCTCTAACTTGTAGTTTCTATGCTATGACAATTTCTATCCTGACTAGGCTGGCAGGACTGCATCCAAACTTGGCTGTGACAATGTATGGAGATAAATTTTTAGTTCTGGACTGTTGAATATTTTTAGTCAGGTGGTGAACTGATTCTTGCAGACATATTTATAAATATGCAGCCCATTACAATAAGAATGGAAGTAGCAAGTGCCCAGATGGTTAATATTTAAAATAGGTTTCATGGGTGCATTATTGACTAGAAAATAACTGCAACAGTCTCGTTACTGGCCACAATGGGATTGATTTCCCCTGGTTTGCGGAAAGTCTTTGTTCCACCTGTGTTGGTGCAACGTTTTTGTGTGTGTCACATGTACAGGACACAGCCCTGTGTCCCCTAGCTTCGGGGCTGCTGAGGGCTGGCTGTCATTTGAAGGAGACCAACACAGACTTACAGGTCCCAGTGGAGCTGGGGTGGACTCTCTGGTGATGTCGCTGTCGCCGACTGTTGTTCTGTGCCTTTCTAAGCTCCCTCTCTGCCAGGAGCAGCACCTCCCGGGGCCCTGGGCTCTCATGCTTTGGAGCCTGTTCACCTGGGTACCAGGTGCAAATCCGTGTCCTTAGCAAGGTCCCCTGTGAACAGCTTGGGCTAGGGCTCGGCCCCTGAGCGCTGGGCGTGCACCCTGTGTGCAAAATACCCTCTGCAGAAATGAGGGTGTGGGGGGAGGAAGTCTTCAAATGGCATAGGCATAGTTTCTGCTTGGAGGCACTTACCTGCTGGGGCTGCTTTTAGCACCTCATATTGCTCCGAAAGGGAAAGACCGGAAGAAATTAGCTTTCCTTGTCTTTCTGTAATGTGGTTTTTTTGAACTTTGGTCAGTGCTTTGCAAGTAGTTTCTCTGTACATGAGCAATGTATGCTGCTGATGTGGAGCAAAAGGTGCTTTGGAAACCAGCCTCCCACCCCTTTCCAGCCTCCTACCCCGTCTCGGCCTCCACTTTTTTCCTGGCCTCTACTTGCCCTCCTGCCTTCCACCTCTTTCCAGCCTTTTCTCTAGAAGACATCTGAGCTCTCTAGAGTTTGTGACGTTAGCCTGTCCTGGCTGCAGCAGCTGAAGGCAAGTGTTGGAATCAGCTAACACTTTTTTGTGCTCTGAATTACCACCATCTCCTTAAGATGGGTAAAATATACTGCAAATTGTGTTTGTTACAAGCCAATAAAACCATGGAATGTGCCATGTCTGCAGGCCAGAGCCTGATGATTTTACTTGTGAGTAATGCTTTTAACTTCAGTTGAATTGGGTTTCAAAGCATGAGAAAGTACAATTGACATTATTTTATGCTAAGAAATAGTTTTCAGACAGAAGAAATGACATCCTCTTCTCTGCACGTGGTACACAGGATTTGACCCTCAAAGCTCCATTCTCCAACGTCTGCACTCACCAGTAGCCCAGGCTCCCTCCTCACTGGTAGGATGGGTAAAGCAGTTGAAATTTCTGCCAGAAGCCTCTCCAGAATGGTCCCCCATATCCCAGCTGGGCATCCCTCTGGGCCCTTTCAGTGTCTGTTCCATCAAAACCTGCTCTTGCCCATGGTTGGCTGCTGGGCATGGCTAATCCTTACTTGTAATTTAGGAGTTGTTGATTTGGGACAGATAATGCTCCTCTAAATATTTTATTCCTCTCTGCATCATGAAATACAGCTTGTTTCATAATCTCTGACTGGCACAGTATTTTATAGCCTTTTTTGGGGAGTTATTTTTTGATCTTGTTGTTCAAACCTGGCATTGGATAGTGTAAGCTGAACTGAGTGGAGGGTTTATCGCCCTGGGTTGGAACCCTGGACCTCCCTGTCTCCACAGGTTTGGGTCTCCAAGCTAATGCTGTGGTTACTCCAAGCTGCTGAAGGTATGAGCTCTGTCGTATTAAAAGGACATGAAGCAAAAGATGGAGCATGTGAGAGGATCTAAAAGTAATGACTAATTTAAAAGATTCACTTAGTTGCTTTTGTGAGTTTAATTTGGACTTCTTTTAGAATTCTATTCTGAAGGGATATTTTTGAGGTTTTGGAGAAAGATTTCAAAGATTCCTTGGGTTTGCCTGTCAAACAGTACTGGTATAGCTCTGCACATTGTCTGTTTGCCCAGCTAAGATGTCAGAATCCACTGACCAGTTCCTAGTTTATCAAAACCTTGACACATCCTTAGCTCCCTGCTTTTCTTTCATTGGCCTGGTGCTGCATTGAGCAAGTGTTACTGCAGCTGTAGGGAAGCAGGAGAATGCTTCAGTTGAAAGAGCTCATTCCTATTAATTAAAAGCAAATGAATATAGGATTATACAGTCCAGAACACCCAACAATAACACCACAATGCTTGATTCCAGCAGTGAGCTCATTTGTTCTCATGTAGATACGGCTGACCTGAGGCAGCTGGCTGGGTAAGTGTCACAGGTGTGGTCCTCAGAGCAGCACTCTGGAGCGAAGGACCGTGCACAGACTTCTTGCAGGAACACCGGCTCGAGGTTCTCAGGCTGCCCTTCTGACAGATCCCGCCTGTACGGGCTGTGTTCACACACGGGGCTGTGCACGGGGCTTGAATATCCCACACAAAACAAGTAAAAGTCTGTCTGAAACAAATTAGTGCAATTTGGGCCTGAATGTTCACTTGGCTGTTTAAAATTGCAGAAGGGTTTTAAGCCTTGTTTGGGCACACTTGGGGCCCTGGCTGGCGTTTGGAAAGGCAGCTCGCCATTCCTGCAGGAGCCCAGAAGAACCAGTGTGTTGTGGCATGGGCACCACTCAGTGACAGCAGCCTGAGTGCTCTTGTTCTTCTCCTTAGCACACGGCCAGGTAGTGTGGACTTGCCCCTGGTACGATCAGCGTGTACAGCTGAGCTGTGTTGGCGTTCCTGCCTCTGTGCCCAGGAGCTTCCCCTCTGCCAGGGCACAGCCCTGCTCTCAGGGAATGAGCCTGAGCTGGTAACAGAGCTGGTACGAGTGAGATGTAACGAGAGCTCCTGTGAACATCCATTTTATCATTTTGTTTGTAAAGGTGTCTCCATTCCCTGTGTTTGCAGGTGATGTCTTTTCATTTCCATGTGGTGCTCAGTTATGTAACTGTGCCACGTCCTGAGTTTTCTTGCTGAAGTAGTAGAGGAAATCTGAGCTACTAATGGAGCCAGACAAACCAAGCACTGATGTGTTTGTGTTGTCAGCCCCTCACAGCTTGTTCCTACAGTGGTGGTAGGTGTGGAGTACAACAGACTGTTCTTGGTTATTTCCAGCATAATGCTGAAATTTAGATAGTGTGTTTTAAAAGGCAAAGTTTAAAGATAACAGAACTGGGGTCAGCTCTGGAAGTGGTGCTATTAGTAACAATGTCTCCATCTGTTTGCAATTTACCTTTTATTTGTTTGCTTGTAATGTCTTTGATCACTTCCAGCTCTCTCTGTATCTGTGTTTTCAGGACTGTCTGGGGGATAGTGTGGGTGGAGTAGTGTTCCAGCAATTCTGGTGGATTTAATTTAAAATTCAGATGAGCTTTGCTAAGTTCACAAACCTTGGAGAGCTTAGAGTTCCTCAAAATATGTTAGTCTGCTGTGTTACTCCCAAACTTTGGGAAAATACTGAAAAGCATAATGCATGGCAAAGTGTAAGAGAAGAAACTGAAAGGAAGCTTCTGGGTCGCTATTTTTGGGAGACACGTCACCCAAAACTAGGAATAAAATCTTCTAGAAAAACGGTGACATTCTTAACTTTATTTTCTGCTCTTTGCTTGGTCACAGTGCAGTTGCTCTTTGCTTTCAGAGGGTATTTCACAGCCATCTCACTCAATACCAGTTGTCTGTGGATCACCTGAGCTTGTGTAGAGTACCTGTGGTGGCAGGTAACTGCTTCCTTGGGGAGATCTGTGCCTTCTCTTCAGAGGCAGATCGGAAAAACCCAACAAGTTCCCATCCAACTGGTGTAGGAAAACCTGTCTGGCAGGCACGTAATCCTGAATGAGTGAACAAATGGCACAGCCTCCATGGAAGAATATTAACTTTGGTGAAGGCACAGAGTGAAGATAGGGAAGGATGTGGCTTCCTTAGGAAATTTGTGAAGACTTGGGGGTGTGTTTGTGCCTAATGCTGCTGACCCCCCTCTTGCCTGTTGTGTGTTCCTGCTGTGAATGCAACCCAGCCAAGCCTGCCTAAGTACCAATAAACAGCAAAATGAAGGTGTGTTGACAGTGCAGTAGGAGACCAGTCATGCTTCCACTGCAGAAGTAGCTCCAAAAGAAGTGGGTTTAGTTGCAGCAGGGCTGGATGTTCACCTGGAATTGCTTTTACTAGAGGTGATCTGTTTCCTGTTTCAGTAGATGTTCTCAAATGATGATGGTGGGCCCATAAACCACAATAGAAATGTTTTAATTGTCAACAGAACAACAATACAAGCTTGTTTTCCTGCTGGGGTAGGGACATACAGGGTTCTGGTGCTAAGGAGAAGTGTGCAGCAGCATTCTGTGGAGCAATTCAGCTGCTCCCAGGGTATCTGAGGAGAGGGGGATGTGTTGCTCTCCCAGTGCTGGTGGGGGGGGCTGTGGTCTGACACCACTTTCACAAGGGAAATTTCAGGCTGTGTGCTGGGGAGTGCTCCAGGTTTTACAGAGGATGCTAGTGGTGCTCCAGGTTTTATAGAGGCCTTGCTTCCTGCTGCCCTTCTCCTGGGCAGCAATTCCCTGTCAGCAAAACCAGCAGCATCTGTCAAGTGATGGCCTCAAGTCTGTAGTGAAGTGAACACCTGATGGGGACCAGAAGGTAACAGTGGCATCATGTTCCCTTTGCCAAAAATCCTGTGAGTGTGCAGAGGGCTCTGAGTGTTCAGATGAACATGGATTGTGATGTACTAGCAAATACAAAAATTTTCCGTATAAAAGCATGCTTCTTGGAATGATGCAACTTCTTAAATTGTCGTTTCATCTTTTGTGCTTAAAACACTCTTTACAGGATGAGCTTACGGCAGTGAATGTAAAGCAAGGCTTCAGCAATCAGCCTGCCTTCTCTGGAGATGAGCATGGATCTGCCAGGAATATTGTCATCAACACCTCAAAGGTAAGACAGGGCCTTTCAGTCTGGGTGCACTCACGGAAATTGGAACCAAGCTGACAGTGGTGGTACTTGGGTCTGGAATGCTTGGCTTTCTAGTCAGAAGTCTTGGTATGAAAGTTAATTACAGAATGAATATCAGAATGCTGGACTACCTGCTGTCATCAGTCTTCAGAGGAAACCATGGATGCCAAGGAAAAAACACAACTAGCACACTTCAGTGTACAAGGGACATTACACTTTTGCTCTTGTTCTTTCATTTGCGTGACTTACTGAGACAGCAGTGACTCCTCCTTCCCTGGAAGTCCCTGGTGCTTACATGTCTATAGCTTGCTTTGGTCTTTTATCTGTTTCCCCAGGGTATTTTCTGCCAGGAGAAACTGATCACTATGGTCCAGATCTCTTGGAAATGTATTCTTGGACTGTTTAGTGAATTTTAGCTTAGCTCTTCTGTGGTTGTTTTTGAGAATCAAAGAAGTTTAAGATACATAAGAGCAATAAAATTTACTAAAATATTGGTTACTATCTTGTAAATTGAAAATAATAGCTGTTTAGAAAAAGCCTTCCCATATTTCTTTGAAGCATCTGTCCAGATTAATGTACTCTTTTGTAATTCTTTTTTTTTCCTGTTGGAAAGGCAGGAAGAAAGCATTTGGAAGGAGAATGTTATCAAGAAACTTATAAAAATGTTTTCAGACAAAGTAATTTTCTGCTATTTGACTTTGAAAATCTAACTTCTTATGACTTATTAGAAAATATGAAATTATGTATACAGTGTTACTCTTTTAGTGGAGGAAGAGATGCATGTAAATGACAGGGTTGCTACTGCTGAAATTTTAAAAGTTTTCCTGTTACCTTCTTCTGAATTGTCCTTTTTCCCTAGGAATGCTACCTGCAGGCATTTTCTCTCATATATTAATTATTCACGTTTTGACTGTTGAACAGAACTGTTTGAAATGTGGAACATAAATTCACAAGGAAGTGCTTGTCGTTCTTTCAATATTTAAGTATAGAATTACCAAAATAAGTTCAGTATCTCCTAAAGGCTTCCCCTATATTTTAAAATGACCCAGTGATGATTATTCTGACTGGCAGGCCTATTATTTATTCCTATTATAGTCATTCTGAAAAGCAAATAAACTTACATTGGAAATAAAACCTCTGGGTTTTTTCCTGCTGTTTTGGGATTGAGGTACCAGGGGACCAAATCTTGCAAAGTTTCTCCTTGTGGAGGTACCGGGTGGTAGCAGAGGGGCTTTGAGTAGAAGTCAGACTTCTGAGGTTCCCTGAGACTTTGAAACTTTGGCTGCTGTAGCTGCTGATAGGCAATGGATGCAGTTCCTGTGACAGCTGGTTTGATCTAAATAGAAGTGAAAAGTGTGTATTTATGCAGTTTGTGCTGCCATGAAGGGCAGGAGGGGAGGAATGTTCTCTTAGGCTCCACTGCACTGGGGCCTGGATCCAAACAGGTGTTGGCTGGCAGGATATAGCTCTGGGCATGCAGTGGCTGTCCCAAGGGGCAGCTCAGCCCTGGTGGCCTTGAGCCCTGGTCCCTTTGATTGTTTTTGCTGACCCACAGCCTCTACAGTGGTAATGCAGATGTATCATACAGGTGTTTGATATTCTGAACCCCCCCTCTCCTCTCTGCAGGGAATAAGTGTGATCCCATTGCACTGCTCTGGAGCGAGGACTGCATCCCTTCAGATGGAAATCCTTGTGTATTGATGTACAGTAGATACTTAATTACTGGATTGTCATACATGTTTTTCTCCCCCCCCCCCAGATCGGTGCTTACTTCAGCAGCATCCTGGCAGAAAAGCTCAAATTTAACACTTTCCAGGACACGGGGAAGAAGAAACCCCAAGTAAATGCCAAAGACAACTACTGGCTGGTGACTGCTCGGTCTCAGAGTGCAATTCACAACTGGTTCATGGATTTGGCAGGAAGTAAACCCCTGACTCTCTTAGCAAAAAAGGTATCAGAATATCCTTCCTCTGTTTCCTGGATATTGGATTCTACTGGGCTGGGCTGTAAGAATAGCGCAGTATTTTGGAGCATGCTGGATGAAGCGTTGTGCTGGAGGCAGCTGGGGCTGTGCAGTGTGCCTTCTCTGCAAGGAGGGGGCTTGAGCAAGGGGCAACTGCTGATCTAACTGGCACAAAGTTCCTTTGAATGACTACATTTCATGTCCAGAATGTTTCTCTTGTTGAACCCTTACCCAAAACCATGACAGAGCTCTGTTTTCCAGAGGTACTGAGGATCAGCTCAGAGGATGTTCTCCGCACTTTGGATGTCAGTGGCTGTTGAGAGGTTTGCTCATGGCCTTGTAGGCATCACTGAGTAGGTCAAGGATGCTCCTGATGAAGCCTGGAAGACTGTAGGGCAGTGTCTCTTTTTTGTCAATCCCTGAGTTCCCCTGTGCCTGGACAGTTGGTGTTGTCAGCACAGTGGGTTCCTGGGCTGATGCAGAGTCTGCCACCCTCCAGGCTGTGTGAGGCTGAGCAGTGGAGGCCTGGGATGACCTGCTGGAGCCAGCTGCTGTTGGACTGTGTGCTGTAACTTGCTGCCTGTTTTCTTTCAGGTTCCCATTCTCAGTAAAAAAGAAGATATTTTTGCTTACTTAGCAAAATACTCTGTGCCACTGCTGCGAGCAGCATGGCTGATCAAAATGACATGTGCCTACTATGCTGCTATTTCTGAAGCTAAAATCAAGAAACGCCAGGCCACTGACCCAAATATTGGTAAATAAATGTCTTTAATGTCTCCATGCATGGTAATAGCTGAAGGGGCCTGCTTCTCTTTTTCATGGCTGTGGTGTTACTGGGTGTCCAGAGAAGAATCTTTGCAGTGGGAATTGGAGTAAAAATGCTTTAAAATCAGTTTCACTTTGAAGTATGTGTCAGAGTACAAAGAGCCATGGAACAGAACTACTGCCTAGTTGGCTGCTTCTGCTCCCAGCTGAATCCTCCCAAAATCTCCAGGTGCAGCACCTGAGGAGATGGCTGTGCTGCATCTCAGCACCGACACCGGTCACTGTGGGACTGGTAGGAGTGGCAGGGGCTGTGCCAAGCTAAATGTTGCCTGCGGCTGAACAGAATTGCTACTTTAGAATGCCCATAATGAAATGTGCAAATTTCAAAGCTTATTTATTAGAACACAGCTGGCAATTTATGTATTTTAAGGACTACTCTTAAAGGACACGGTGTGGCACCAAGCCAGTGGGCCAGGCAGTGACCACCTTTAAGGTGTTCAGAGATGCTTTAACTGTTATCAGAGTTGTGGTTTTACTCGCACAATTTACATACGATACCTACAGCATTTCTGCTATCTGAAATGAACATTTTTCTTCTTTCCCCTCCGAATAATTGTGTTCAGAATAGACAATTTCAGTGCTGTTTAGCAGCATCTCTGTAATGCTGGGAGAAATGTCTGCTTCTTCCTGCCAACTCGCCCTCATGGGAGGGGCGTAAGGAGGAGGTGGGGAAAGCTAAGGCTGTCCATGCCTTAGTTGTAATCGTGTATCTACACCTACTTTGCTCTGGCTGGGAGTAGCAGCTCTTCATAGCAAAGGGGTTCGTGTTTCCTGGGAGGGTGCAAGGTGGTCGTGTGTATCTGGGGTTGGCAGGTACTCCTGCTCTGGTACCCCCCTCACAGTGGGGGCGAGTGAGGCCAGGCAGCGTCTGTGGGCTGAGGGGCCAGTGGCTTTATCAGCGCATGTTCTGAGCTGGGTTACTGAAGATTTGGTCCTCTGTCCAAATTCCCTGTTCTGCAGAGGTTGTTGAGAGCTTTTTGGGAGGTAGTTTCGTGTGTGTTACTGAACAGCCTTTGGCATTTCCCAGAGTGTTTTATATCTATGCCTTGGCTACCAGAAAGGTGGTATTGCATTGTTTCCAACGCAGTGGCACAGAGACATTGGTAATTGCTTTGGGAAAATTATTCTTTCATACTGTCACATGAAATAAATTTGAACTAGTGGATTTGAAATTGTTTTCCCAAAATCAAGCGAATGTTTGATGTAAATGTAGTTAAACTGCTCTGTGAAAACACTAAACCCCACTAGCTTCATCCAGAAATTCCAGTGGGTTTGGGTAGAAAAGCTTCCAATGTGTAGTCTGTATTTGTTGACAGAGTTGCCAATTACAGATGCAAAAGGCAAAAAGAAGGAATGTGCTAGCTGGAGTCTGAGATGGGCAGTGGACAGTGAAAAGAGTTGTGTTTGAGAGTGGTGGTTTCTGTAGCTCTGACAGTAAACAGCTCTGGTTGTCACAGCAACTGCATTATGGAGTCGTAAAAGAGGGTGCTCTTGTTAAATGTTCTGTTTGCTGATAGACACAGCTCTGCCAGAGGTTTGTCTCCAAGATATTCACAAATATCCTGGATTGTTCCAGTTGCTGCTGAGAGAATTCCTTCCTTACAAATCCTCTTTTCCTCTTTTCACTGTGCCATGCAGACCTGCTCTGTGCTGGTCACACTGACCACAGAAACTGCTGCTGGGCTGCTGCAGCCTTGTCAGAGTGAAAACCTGGAGAAGCTGGCATTTCCAGAGTGGTTGCAGAAGGAATGGTTTTATAACCTATTGCTTGTGCAAATTTCCAATCAGTTTTTTGTTGGCTCTGTTTGGAGGGGGAAGGGGGAAAGCAGTAAAGCTTCAGATGGAAGGAAGTAATGTAGTATATTTATTTTATCTATTTCAAGGCAGTTTTGTGACTGACTGTCGAAATCTGATGAGACAGGCGATTCCTTAAAGGCGCAGCTGTGTCAGTGCAGGCTGCTTGCACACTGACAGCTCTGAGAGCAGGTGCACACAGGAGAGCCCCATTAATTTGCCAGAGATGCAGGGGTAAGGCTGGGGACAAACATTTCTGGTGACAAAGACAGTGTAACTTTGTTTCAATTCTCACTGTGCGGGAAACCTTTGATCACCTGAAGTTTTCTAATTGCAAACGTATTTTGTAGAATGGACTCAAATTGTAACCAAATACCTCCGAGAGCAGCTGGGAAAGGTTGCAGAGTTCTACCATGGAACTTCGAGCCAAGGCAACAGCTCTGTGGCGATGCCTTCAGAGGTGGAACAAGCCCTGCAGCAGTGGGAATACAATGAAAAACTGTCATTTTATATGTTTCAGGTAATACTTTTAGGAGTGCAGGGATTTTTTTTTTTAGTAACTATTCTCGGAAAATCCAATTTTAGAACTCAGTGGTAACTTTTGTCATAAGACTTGCATAAATTGTAAATGCTAATCCCTTTTACAGATTTGGTGGCTGAAAAAGCTCTGATTTGCTCAGTCTGCCTGATTGCAATTGCAGCAGTGCACTCAATTATTCCCTCTCATATATCATCCCATCTTTTCAGGGTGTTTTCAGTGACCGTGGCTCAGGCTGAGGCCACTGTGGCACATGAAGCCTCGGGTGTTGGAGTGGTGGCCGGGCTTTCAGTTCTGCCTGGTTCTAGTGCAGCAGAACACTCTGGTTGTTTCCAGCCCAGGGCAGAAGCAGCAGGAAGGTTTCTGGGAGGGAGTCACCCCTGCTGAAGCTGCGCAGAGCACGGGTGCTGTGCCTGGCCTCCTGTCTGTGGCACTGCTGGCGGCGCTGGGGCTGCAGCGGTGCTTGAGGGAGTTGGTAGCTCTGTGGTGACACGGGTACCGAGGGCTCAACCAGAGTGAAATGAACCATGGAATTACACAGCTGCTTGTTGAGTGCTCCCAGGTAACATGTGATGTGTTATTTGAAATCCTTTAAGGAAGGAATGCTCGAGAGACATGAGTATTTGACATGGATACTGGATGTTTTGGAAAAAATCAGACCCACTGATGATGGTCTTCTGAAGCTGTTGTTGCCACTGATGTTGCAGGTACGTGCATATTTTAAAGCCAAAATCAGTGTAAGTGTGATTCACACCTGTTAAATTTGTGGTGATAAAATCTATATAAATATTGTTTGGTGCATGATTGGAGTTTATAAACGCCTATGAGATGTTCATGCTTTATAATCCTTGACTCAGTTTGGTAGAGGGAATCTTTTACTGTAACTGGTCCTGGAGAGCAGATGAAATTTTTAAGAGAAAGAAGTATAGATGTACATTTGAGCTATTCTTTTCTAACTTCTGGAATCCTAAACATTGGAAGTGTTTCTTTCCAGTTCATGCATGACAACTGTTAGGTTGTCAAGGAAAATGGGTACACGGAGCAGACCGTATAGTAAACTGCATTTTTTTAAATTTCAGTACTCAGAAGGGTTTGTTCAGTCAGCTTACCTGTCCCGCCGCCTTGCATACTTTTGTGCCAGACGCCTGTCCTTGCTGCTCAGCGATGGGCCTAACCTTGGAGCTGCCCATTCCCCTCACATGATCCTCGGACCAAGTAACCCTCCCCTGGCAGTGCCCAGTCCGACTGCCCCTGGGGTGAGCCCAGCACAGATGACCTGCTCAGATTTCCTCGCCTGCCCTCAGCACCGTCCACTGGTGTATGGACTCAGTTGCATGCTGCAGGTAGGCCACTGCTCTGCTGCTCTTTGTTTTCAAGGCTATGTCCGTTCAGTGTGTTGGAAAACAGTGGGGTTTGGGTGGGACAAGGTGTGCTAGCTGTGGTTTGAAGTGTACCTGTGTCCATTAAAGGGTGATGGATGTGGGGAGAGTGGGTGGGGGGTCTCTGCACCTGCTGAGGCACAATGGAGCAGCCTCCTGGAGAAGCTTGTGGTGTCTGTGTGTCTTCGGCACCTCTGCTGGGGGAAGGAGTGGCTCTGCTGCCTGGGATGGCCAGGCCTTCCCTCTGGGATAGAGGGTTTGCTCCACGCATCTCATCCTGTTCTCGTCACCCCCGTGGTCCTGCCAGGCTGTGTGTGCCTGCTGAGTGTGGCTGGGCAGCCACAGCACTGCGCTGACCTCCGCGAGCCCCGGCGCGCGAGGGCTGCTTTGCTGTCTCCAGCCTGTCACTGATGCCTGGTGCCACTGTAGGACACCTCATGTTGGTTTTGTCAGTTTTATGGGCAGTTTATATTGCCTTACCAACTTCTCCAGTTTTCAAGACCGTAGAACAGAAGAGTCTGCTTGCTTGTGTTCGTTGCTTGGCAATCACAGAAATATCAAGAGAGTAATTACTTTCTGAAGAAGGGCGCTTGTGACGAGCTGTGGTTGTTTGCCTTCCTGAGCCCTGATCTAGTGAGACTTCCCCAAACCCTCCTGCTGTTGTTTGCTCAGTGTCTCTCCCTGGGGGCTGCACAGAGATATCCTGCTGCTGGTACCAGGAGTCTGCTGATGCTCATGGGATCACAGCATCATGGAACAGGTCAGGGACCTCTGCAGATAATGTGATCTGTGCCCTCCCTAGGCAGGGTCAGCCAAAGCAGGTTCCGCAGGACGATGCGAGGCTGGGTTTTAACGCCTACCCCAACGCTCTGGGCAGTCTGTTTCAGTCAAAGAGCTCTCCTAGTAGCAGCTCCCTCTCTGAGGGCTGCAGCTTTCCCTGGACGTTGCAGTGTGGGAAGTCCAGAGCCCGGAGGCAGGCAGGGTTGTTCCCAGGGCAGGTGTGTTGGTGCTGTCTGAGGAAGGGAAGTGGGAGAGTATCCTCGTCCCTCTCTGCTGAGGGGGCCTGAGCCAGGAGGTTAGATTCTCTCTGGTTCTCAGTGTGCTGTGACTTTTTTCCTCTTGAACATGGATCTGCTCTGGGAATGCTGGGTTTGTCTCCGTCCTGGGCTGCTGGGCTATGCTGTGACCTCTGGCAGTGTTACAGCGATTCTCTACTGGCAACACAGCTGGTCATCTTCCTGCGCAGCCTCTGCTGTTTGGGTTTGTGTGTGCTTGTTCTGCTCTTTTCTCTCCCCCTTTTCCCGCTTTCCCTCGTGCTGTCACATGGGTCCATAGCTCAGCCTGGATTCAGACAGGCTCCCCACCTTTCCAGAGGAATGTTTCTCTAGGCAATGTTTGTCAAGATGCTGTTTTCTAGTCCAGATCTGGACTGGGGGAGCTTCCCAAGAAGCAATCCAACAGTCTCAAAAATAAACATCTATAAGATGAGTCAACTTGTGTCATTTCAGATGATATTGAAGGTCTGACCCCAAAGAGCAGAAGATTCTGCTGTAGCTCTGCTTGGTACCAAATGCTGCAGGGTGGTGGTACCTGTGACAGGCCATTGTAAAATGACTGTTTTGAAGCCTGTCAATGCAAAATGCTAAGTTCATGGTGCATTTAAATTACTCCTTTATGCTTTCAAGTCTTGACTGAGGAGTTGATTTTAATTAATTTCTTAAATTTAAATTTTTCACATGTAGCTTCTTTCTCTAAGCTGAACAACAAATGATTTCTTTTTTGTTAAGCCTGTTACCATTTTGCAGAAAGGATCTAGCTGAAATGAACCTTTGGTGATGGTCTTTGATGTTGTTATGAAAGCAATACAAATGGAAATCGAACATGCATATATTTAAATTTATTTCTTTTTAATAATGAAGAAGGAAAATAAAACAGTAGTTGTATTTCCTCAAATGGAAATTCCTAAAGTAGTTGTGCATAGGCCTGTCTTATTTCTTTCACTGTAGCAGTTGGACCAAAAGTGATTCTGATCTCATAGACTCTTATTGTAGGTTTTGTCTATCACACATGTTTGGAAAAAGAAATTACTCCTGTTTTGTACTATTGCTTGCAGACCATAACTCTTTGTTGCCCAAGTGCCTTGGTGTGGAATTATTCCACAAATGAAAATAAGAACATTAATCCAGGCTCACCTCTGGATTTACTTCAAGTTGCTCCATCTAGTTTACCTATGCCAGATGGAAATTCAGCCTTTAATCAGCAGGTAAGAGCTATTTCTTGCCAGATTATTAAGATTTGGTTTATATCCCAGTAACCATTTTGATCATTAGGACTGCAGCCAAGTTTGGGTATTTCTGTGAGTCTAGTGTCAAGGCTAGTGCTGTGCTGGTGTTGACCTTCATTGTGGGACAGCTTTGGGGAAAATATCAGGAATTTTATTTACATTCAGATGTTTTCTGTTATTAAACTGAAATTACTTAAAGATGTAAAATGGCAAATAAGAGGAAGCTTTGTGTATGTATTGGGAGATGTGACTTTTCACACATGCTGAAAGTTAAGTTTTGCTGGGTGGAATGAAAGGAGATGATGTTTTATTGTGCAAGAAGATTCTTAGCAGAGAAGATTTGAACAGAATGTCCCTCAGTTTGTTGTTCCCAAATGTAGGGAGTGTTGTGGAACACTGTGGGGTACCTTGTTCCTGCTGAGAACTGTCATAGGCTTGACGTGGAAATTGACACTTCCCACCACCAGCTAATTAGCAGCTCTATTTCTTACAGGTTCGGGCAAAGATTTATGAAGTAGAACAGCAGATAAAGCAAAGAGGCCATGCTGTGGAGGTGCGGTGGTCATTTGACAAGTGCCAAGAGTCAACTGCAGGTAAGACAATTCCAAACAAACATTGGAGATTTAGGGTTTACATCTGTTCTTCCTTGAACAGTATAATGAGTGTAATTCTGTTGCCTTACCATTAATCCCAGCAATAGATTGCCAGGTGAATGTCTTCCTGTGTAAACCCTTTTTTTTTGCCCTGCTCCTGTCCCACTCCCATCTCCAGGGGTGACCATCAGCCGGGTTCTGCACACCTTGGAAGTGTTGGATCGGCATTGTTTTGACAGATCAGATTCCAGCAATTCCATGGAGACACTTTATCATAAGATCTTCTGGGCAAATCAGAGTAAGGATAACCAAGAGGTAATGGCTGCAGTCTCCTCTCAATTCATAATCTATCGACAATGGATTTAATTTTTACTTACATGAATTGTGTGTTTATTTGATAGAGAAGCTTTGGGTCTTCTTGGTGTGGTTTTTCCTTTACTAGTGGGCAGCTGGGTTACAGGATGCAACTGCTCTTTGCTGTTGCCATCGTATTCTTCAGTTCTGTGTACTGCAAACCTCAGGAGAAATGATCTAGCAAGGGTTTTTTTTGGATGCTGCCAAGTAAAATTCCAGATTATTGCCTTGCTGACAACGTCTGCATCTATTGTAGCAAGTAATAAATTACTAGGCTTTTTAGTATATTCTAAAAAATATTCTAAATATTCTAAAATATTCTAAAACTACATACTCCTGGAGTTTTTGATATTTTTGCCCCCGCTCCTAAACCCATTTCCAGAGATCAATAAAAAATTTAATCAGTAATCCGTGGAATTTTTAAGTCCTTTTTTTTTTAGCGTGTGTGTAGTGCAGATGATAATGGCACTGGGTCTATGTATAACACCAAACTCCTGAATTTCCTTGGAAGGTGTTTGGAGAAAAGAAATATCTGAATTTAAATATACACTGTTGGAGTAAAATTTGAAAGTGGAAAATATGAGTGGGTCTGTTTTGTGACTCCACCCGTGTTCTGCCAGTGGCTGTGTTCTCAGCCAGTGATGGTCGTAGTTCAGGACTCTCTGCACAGACCTGCTGCATTGTCACTGTCAATCAGTGCTTTAATGGCTTTGCATTAAACAAGCAGAATGTAGTGTTGGGGGGATCACACATCTGGAAGCATTTCCAGAGAGACAGACATGCCAGCAAACCATTAGGTGGAGCTCAGAACAGGTAAGATGGAGTGAAACACTTGCCAGAGTTGTCCTTGTGATCCCGATACACTTTTATGGTAATCAGAGAGACGCTGAGGAAGGAGAGCTGTCACAGCAGGCAGGGGAAGTCACTGAAAGTTCTTAGCCCTAATGCCTGGGTGACATCAGGACTTTAGCACACGGATGTGCTGTGGTTTTGAACAGGTAGGGTGTGATATGCTTTATCATTTGGGTGCTGGCTTTCTGTTTTCATTTGCTTTTGGAGCTGAATGGTGTGGTTTTGTGCTGTTGCAAATGTATTTGTCTCTTTTTATTTCCTTCTCCCTGTCTGTGTTCCAAAGTTTTTCTGACTTCCAGATACAATTGTAGTAACGCCCTGTGTTTAAAAAGACAGTGTTGGTAGGGAAACTTCTGAAATTCGTTATTCTGCTCTTAATGCAGATCGTCTGCCACTATTGCCTTTGTCTTATGGTACTTTATGAGTTGAGGTTGGGTTGCCTTGAAAACATGGTGCTTTGGCCCCTTAGAGCTGTGCTCCCCAGTTCAGGGTACCAGACATTTTTATGCAGGTGTGTCCATTTGATTTGCAGGAAATCTTCTAATGGCACCACATTGTACTGTGCAGTGAAGAATGACGAGTGGCAATAAAGCATTGTTGGATATGAGAGCAGTGTGCCTGTGTTTGCACAGCAGGCACAGGAGATTCGAGGGAGAGCAGAAGCAGAGAAGGTGCTGACTTCTTTCTGAGAGAAGAAAACTGAGCTTTGAAAGTTTTAGCCTTACCTTACCAGATTTGGAGCTGAGAAGAAATTAAACTGCCAAATTATGTGCAGCTTCTTAACCACATCTGGAATTTTCAAGACTTAGTTGTTGCTTGGCTCAAGCTCAACTTTTGGCCCTGGTGCAGAGTGCCTGATGGATGGTGCCTGTGCATTTGACATTTCAACTTCCAAAGCCACATAAAATGGTTTGGGTTGGGAGGGACCTTAAATATCTTCCAGTTCCATTCTCCTGCCATGGTCAGGGAGCCCACACATCCACATTACCAGTGCAGGCTCAGGTGTCACCTGCTGGGCAGGCTGCGGTGAGCACCTGGCAGGCCGGCCCTGCCCTGCCCTGCCCAGCCCCGGGGGGAGCCATTGCAGAGCCCCGGGAGGGTTGCGGAGCCCCGGCAGGGTTGCGGAGCCCCGGGAGCGCTGCCGAGGCTGCCGAGCCGCCCCACGGCCGCTGGATGTCGGCCGCTCCCCGCGCCCCCACGGATGTCACCACGTGCGGTCTGTTTGTCTTTTTTTGTCTCTAGTTTCCTTCCCCTTAATAAATTTCTGCTTTTCACTGGCAGAAGAGGCCATAAATCACGAGGCCGTGTACACCGTTTTCAGCTGGCAGCTCATGGAAGCTTGTAAGGATTTTCGTTTTGTAGATAGGATATCCACTACTAGGATGTCTGCCTACAGACATTGTTAGTGTTGTTAAAAATGGTCGTTGAAGGACAGCTGTCTGCTGCCTGTGTTTTGATGTGAGCCCAACTGAAGCATGTTTGGAACCTATTTCCTGTCTATTTTTCCTGTTTTAATGTCTTGATTTGAGCCTTAATCATGGATCACACGTGTTTTAGTGGTGGACTTAGCAGTGCCGTCTTAATGGCTTGATCTTAAAAGCCTTTTCCAGCCGTAATGATTCTGTGATTCTCTCCCAGCTGGCCCTTGTGTGGCAGGTTTCCATACAGGCAAGGGGCTCCCATCAGGCTGTCTGCAACCCAAAACCTAGCACTTAGTGTAGCTGACAGAGGCTGAGCTCTTTGTTCATGAAGTTTCAAATAATAATAGCAGTTGTTGAATTGTTTTGGTGGGAAGGTCTGATGGCCCATAAAGATGTAACATCACAATGAATGCAGTAACAGGGTTGCTGCCCAGTGAGTGTGGCAGTGTGCACAGAACAATGAAAGGACCTCCCATTTCTGGTTCTCTTTGACTTGTGTGGGTTCCTCAGGAGATTTGCCTGAGTAGGAGGGCTCAAAACCTATGATGTGTCATAAAGCAGTAAATTCACTTTCTTTTTAGATGGGATTGCAGAGAAAACTACTGATCTTATTTCTGGCCACAAGTATTTTCCGTCTGACATTTCCTTGACTCAAATAATCTCTTGTGCACAGCTCCAGAATGATTTTCACAGTGCTGATTTTTGTGACGGTGTAAATCCAGTAAACAGTCTGTATTGCTACCATACAGTTTTAAATTAGAATAAAGTTTTTACACTAGTCCAGACTTGGAACACCCATGACTCATCTGCAGCCCCAGTTAGCAAGGAGTCCTTGTGAGGGCAGGAGTTGATTTGGGCAGAAACAGAGTCCTCAGAAGGGTGAGCTGGAGAGTGCAATAGTGACTTTCTCATGTCTATAACAACTCTTCAGTGAGTTCACCTGTCATTTTCCTAGGGCTTAAACCCACTCAAATTTCACTGAACATTTGGACTACATGTATTTTATTATCTGTCATAGTCTGTCACAGGTACCACTATGGAAAGGAACTGAGAAAGAATAGCTTTTTTACCTCTTAATACTTTTTGGTTTTGAATGATTGGTGGGACTCTTGAACTTGTCAGTCTCCAGTGTAGCAAAATACATCTTGGTTAACTATAGCTTGAAATGCACCTCAGCAGTGGGGGATACCTGGTACATGCAGCTTGGTACCAGGATTTTCTAGCCAGTGTGCAGTAGTGACTGGAGGACAGAAGAGAGTGTTTGATTTTTAAGGACTGATGTTGAATTTCTTGAAATCACTATGTAGAATCCTGAAACTCCATGGATATTTATGCACTCAGGGTTCTGCTTTTAAAGCTTGGGGCTCTGCACTTGTATTTAGTCTTGCTTCTCGTGTTGTCTTTGAAGTCCATCTGAACTCTTATGATGCCAAGAGATGTTTTTCACTTTAGAGTGAAAAAGTCCTGTTTTGAATGTGGTTCTCACGAATGGGGCTTGTGACAAATGCAGAGAGTTGATATTTGTCTTTCTGGCATCACTTTTCTGGAAATGAAACAAACAAACAAAACTCCCCACCCCACTGTGGGAAAGGAGCTCTGACGGATCTTGAAGTCACGGAGCTTCGATTTAACATTTGTAACTATGTGAGAGACCCAAATCTGAGTGTGTTGGGCTGCTTGACAGGAAAGAGAGACAAGATGAGCAAAATAATACCTGGAGAATCAGTCTGTTTCCCCAAGTGCTGAGAAAATAGAGCATGTTCTGAGTAGTCTTGTAATAGTTTTAATAATGCAGTTAGCATTGCTTTGGTTGCTCAAATTGCTTAGTTACCTGTTCTTCCTTTTTTATTTTAGGAAATCCAGTGCCAGGTTCCTGCTCATCTAAAGGAGTTAAAGTACAAAATCTCTCTGGAATGAAAAAATTTGTTCTGTGACTTAAATAACTGATAGCGACCCTAAGAGGAACACACAACTTGCCTTTTCTTTTTAATCTAGACAACTTTTAAAGCAGGGTTAATGTTTTGTTGAACATGGTCTCATCTTCTAAAGAAATGTGCAGATGGTACTGTCTTTGGGCTGCTGTCAGGGCTGCTGTGTATGTGCAGCACTTGCCTTGGGCCCTGGTGGGCTGCAGTCAGGAGCGTTTTGTGTCCTGTACTTCACTCTGCACTGCCTGTTGCAGCACAGTTAGTTGGTTTTAACCTCCCAAGCTTTGAGGATAGTTTGTCCATAGAGTAGTACAGCCTGAGAGCTCTGGTGTGGCAGATATACAGATTTGTTTCCGAAGGTAATGAGCTGTCCTATCTCCAAGCTCCTCGGGAACAGAGGCGTGGAAATCTTTCCTTTTAATACGTTCCTGTGTTACTAATTGCGGAGCTTTTTTAAACCTAAACCCAAACCAACTCTTTTCTAATTTTCTTCACCCACCTTTGCTTCCAGTTATAAACAGGAGATAATGAAGCCTTTGGTTTTTTCTAGAAGGGTCTGACTGAGGCTTTCAGGAGGTTACAGTTATTTTGGATCATGGATAAATGACAGATGTTGGGAATGAGTTGTCTAAACTTGATCTCTTGCTTCAAAGGGGTGTGTGCTATGTATTGTAGATAATTTCTCCCATTTTATGTCACCTTGAAGTGTTTTTGTCACACTAGTACTTGTGGAAGTTTGGGAGTCTTGAGGGAGGATCTTGTCCATGGAGAGTTTCCCTCAAGCCCAGGGAGCTGCTGTTCTTGCATGCCCATACCCATGCTCTGCTTCAGTTCCTTGTGTCTTGTCTTCCCTACAAAACACTGTCATTTAGTAATGTGTGAACTGATCTTTTTGTTTTCCTGCCCCTGAAATTTTAAGAGTAAAAATGTGACCTTAATGCTGCTCTTTGAGGTAGCAGTTTGAGCCCCTCTGAAGCGTGCTCTGTGCTTGTTCAGACCAGCTGCAGATGCAAGACCCCAGCTAAGACAAATCTAAAGGCTGGTTATTCTGAGAGGTGCTGCTTGATGCATTCTGAGTGTGTGTGAGTAAATGTGGTGTTGGAAGAGAGGAAGCCCTGAGGTACAGCCTTTGTGACACAGGAAGCAGTGTGGCTCCATATTTGTTATCTCCAGTCAAAAGCAAAATAACATGTTTGATGGCCAGACCCCTCAGCTTTGCTTGTCTCAGCTGCTGCCAGGGCCCTGTGTTCCAGGAACCCAGTGTGTAGGAATGGCTCTGGTGGTCCCAACAAAAGTCTGCATCAGTTGAGAGCATCAGAGTCTTTTGAGTGTTTTGCATTGTCTTCAGAAATCGATAGCATCCATGGTTGTGTGGGTAGCTGACTGCATCTCACCACAGCAGTGGTGATGTCACCATGTTGCTTCATTTGGGTAAGAGAAAAGCATTTCCCCTCCTCCTCCATTCCCCCTGCCCTAGTTTTGTAGTATCTCTTGCTTACTGTTAAAGTGTATTTACAGGGAACCTCTCTGATGCACACGTGTGTGTACACAGCAGCCTCGTTCAGCACAAACTTATGTTCTGTTTTTCTGAGGGGTGTTGGGACAGCTGTGAAGCAGGAACTTTCATGCTCTCGGGTCTGTAATTCCCAATCACTTTGAGGAAAGTATTCGCTTGCTGAGGATGCCATGCTTGGCTCCAGCCCTTGTGATGGTCACTGCTCTGTGTAGCTTCCAGTGACCTTGGGGAAGGAAGGAAAATCACATCTCTTTAATTTGCAGGTTGGTATGTTGAAGTGTTCAGAGATGGTGCCCAGCTTGGGAGGGACGAGTGAGATCAGCTCAGGAGCACACAAGGAAAAAGTACTGGATATAAGCACATTACATCCCATTGCTGCTCTGTAAACACAGGGTTCTACAGACACATGGTGTTTCTTAAAAATGTCAGAAATAAAATGGAGCTCTTGGGGAGTTTTTCAGCCTTGGCTATCTGACAGATAATGCCTTTAGAGGTTGAGGGGGTGTTTTGTTTTGTTTATTGTAATGTGTCAGTGGGATGCGAGTCAGAGTCTGGAAACAGACAGAGGAGGTCTGGAAGAATGAGTGTACGGAGCACGTAAATCCCATGTGGTTAGTGGGCTGGGAGGCTCTGTGAGTACACTGTTCCTCTTGCTCACAAGGCACATCACCCTTCCCTGGTTTTGTGAAGCAACTTTATCATAAAGTAAAATTTTGATTTGAGTCTCAGCAGTTTGAAAACTGGGGATTTCCCTCTTTGGCTTCCAGCTTATGTTTCATGTGAAAATACTGCAAAGAAAGCAAACGTGTGCAGGTGACAGCAAATGTGTGCATTGAAAGACCAAACCCCAGCTCATTCAGCTTTTCTTCCTGCGGAGTGCTGGCTGCTGCAGGCTGTTGGGTCGGAGATCAGCTCGTGGGCTGTGTGGGTGAGCTGGTTTCTGTCTGTTCTGCCCTGCACAGGTAGCCCCAAACGACGAGGCCGTGGTGATGCTGCTCTGTGAGTGGGCCGTGAGCTGTAAGAGGTCTGGGAAGCACAGGGCCATGGCCGTGGCCAGGCTCCTGGAGAAGAGGCAAGCGGAAATTGAGGCAGAAGTAAGTTGTCTCTACTTCAGCACCGTGTGACAGTTTGATTAAAGAGGTAGATATTTCTAAGGAAGCCTCACTTTAATCTCATAACAAAAGGAGTGAGTTTGGCATTTGGAGGACTGGGGATCTTTGGCATCAATTTACAGTTTATAAATTCTAGAAAAGTTTAGCATGAAAAAGCCTTCTATTTAAAGTAAGAAATTGCAGCCTAACTCAGGAAGGTCTGTGTTAGCTGACTTATGTCTGTTAGAAAAAGTGTTCCACTTTTGTGAGCTGCTTGCCCAACTAGAGGAATGCCAGAGGAGCTGGAGTCCCTTACAGAGGGCTGTGGGTCTGGCCAGTGGGGTGTAGCTGTCACCTGATGGGGGACTCTGTGAAAGTTCCAAAGCCAAGATCCAATCTGAGGCAAAATTCAAGTGTAACTTTAAGTCTTGCATTCTGTAGAATTCCTTTGTTTTCAGGGGAAATGAGGTCCTGCAGAAGCAGGGTGCTGTAGTGCCATCTCTGATGTGAACTGTTGTCTGTTGTGGCAGAAGATCCCACTCCAGCTTGCCTAAGCTGCCACATCTGGAACTGCAGCAGCACCAGCTCTGCCCTGCAGTGGGGCTGGAGCAGGGCAGTGTCCCTGTGGCCCCTGGCACTGCCTCTGCCTCGCCCATCTGTGCCACCGGGAGTTCTGCTGGGCACTGTTTTCCTAGAAAAGGTCCCCAGCAAAGTAATGTGTGTTGTCTGTTCCACCTGGGTGTGGGACAGACAGGTGAGAGCACTCCCACAGCTGCAGAAAGACTTTGGCTTTCCCAAGCTTCTCTGCCTTGTCTGCCCTCACCACAAACCAGCTTAGGGGAATGGAGTCACTACATTGTTTCTGCCTCACTGCACCCAAATCCACCCAAAGCAGGGGGCTTTGCCCTGGTCATTGTTCAAACTGTAATTTACACAGACAAGAGAAGCTTCCTTTTTTATTCACAGTGGTCCTGGAAGTTCCTTTCCAGTCAGTGACCCAAAATAATTAAATAAAGCACCTTAGAAATAACCAAACTAGTTAATAGGAAAAGCCTGTCATTCTAGAGTGAGTCTGGATTTTATGCAGAGGTAAGAAACAGTCACATGTGTAGTGGCCTCAAATGCAAATGCTGGGGATATTGTGTGCATTTGGGTATAGAGACATGCTTTTTTATTTATTTAACTGTGCAGAAATGTGGTGAATCTGAAGTCCTAGATGAAAAGGAATCTCTGTCTTCAGCCTCCTTGACAGGTTCCAGTCTTCCTGTTTTCCAGAATGTCCTGCTACGGTTTTTGGATACACAAGCTCCCTCGTTATGTGAGTATGAACTAATTCCAGATATTCCAGAGTAGGTCAGAAACAGCTGGTAGGGTGCCTGGATGCTGAAGTTACTGGTTTGCTGTAGCAGGTGTTTCAGGTTCTGTATTGGCTCTATTTTCATATGGACATTTTTTGTTTTTAGATTTCTTGTCTTGCTATAGGATCCTTCTGTGGGTTTTGATTTTTTTTTTTCCCCACAAAAAGAAAATTTGCTTAAAATGTGTTTATTTCTGTTTAAGCTCAGTGAGATTTGGGGAAATTGCTTGCACTCTGTGCATATTTAACACCAAGCACTTGTCTCTTTCTGTCATCTCCATGTTCTCAGTGACTGACTTAGAAATGGCACGTGAGTGTTGCAGTCAAAAGCTGTTGGCTGACAGATAGTGGATTGAAAAAAGGACATTTTCTTTGTTCATTGAGGGCTGCTCCATGACGTATCTTGTCTGGAAAAACTTCCTGATAGCACCTGATAGCATTCTTCCTGGTTCTTCTTAAGTACTGTGGGTTAAGGCATCTTTTTTCCCTAATGGCCTTAAAATAAAAGGGATTTTAAGTGGTTTGAAACATGGTACTGAAAACTCTCAACATCTGAAAAAGAAGAAACTTCTTAAAAATGTGTTTCAGACTTAGAGGTATTGGCAGTGTTCTGTTTTTCTGTCAGTGGTGATCCTGGTTTTAATAAATCATCTATTTGTTTTAGTAAATTTTTTTTTACTAAACTATTTGTGTTAGTAAATTTTGTGTTTCTGCTGTGATTGCTTCGAATGGGGTACTGGCCTCTGTGGTCTGGGGAGCTCTGCAAGGCAGGGGAGGGAGAGAGCTGGGCATGTTTCTCGTGTTTGAAATGTCCTTTGGTGTTTGGGAGAGCTGGACAAGTTTTGGGGTGTTGTGTTGGTTTTAGTGTGGTTGAGCTTCTGAGTCTCCAAAAATGAAAAGCACCTAGGGGCTGTATTTGAGGGAGGGCAGCTCACCTGGGCTCAGGTGTGTGTTTTGGGATGCTCCTCCCCGCACCCCCAGCCTCACTCCTGAGGGGGTTTGGCGTGAGCAGGACCTGGGGCTGCAGCGACACGTTCTGACCCTGGCTGCTCACAGCTGCTGTGCTGCAGCCTACTGAGGATGCCTAAACACCAGCAGTGTTACATGCTGGGCTAATTCGAACTCTAAAGCCTGATTTCCTTTTAAGTAAATGGTGATGATTTGGGTTTGGTAGTTCTTTCGTTGTGCAATAGATTTGGTGTGGTATAAAGCTATTTTCTGTTAATCTCAATGTTGCAAGTCCTTCTGTGGCAAAGAACAAGTCAATTTAAATACAGCTGTGACAGATGAAAACTTAATAACATTTTATATGTTGTCTTTCTCTTGGCTTTGTTTGGTGCTAGCAAAGTAACATGCATTTATATTAATAATTGTTTTCTTAGTATGTGTGAGCATCTCTAATTGGTAAACTACATTGTGCTGTCAAACTTAAATGAATATATTGCTTTTACATCTTGGAGGCCTGGCATGCAGCTCCCAAGTTCTCTGCAAATATTTTATAAAGTTTTCTGTTATGATTGCAAAACTGATGTAGGTAAGACAGTAATTTGGGAGGAAGGGCTAGCTGTTGGGTGGCCTGTTACAATTCAAAGCTTCAGTTTAATTTTTCTTCACACAAGGAATGTCCTTGGCCCTCATCCTCCTTCAGTTTAATTTTCAGATGTGTTTGAACATTGTACTTGACAGCTGAGCCCCTGTCCCTAGCTGGGGCAGGTGGGTATGGGTGGGATGCTCTGGAACCCGCTGAGGTCTGTCCCATGTCTGAAACTGACAGGACCGTGCAGCTTAGATGGGGAATGGTTTGTTCTTTGGAGACAAGGAGAAACCTATGCAGATTCCCAAGATGTTTTTAGTAGGTCTTGAAAATTACCATGCTATTGGATAGTTCAAAACTACCATGCAATTTGGATAGTTCAAACCCAAATATTTACAAGCTGAAACGGCAGTTTAACTATTTTGTTTTCTTTTTTTGGGTAGCTGACCCAAGCAGTGACCTTGAGAAGACAGAATTTGTGAATTTGGTGCTGCTTTTCTCAGAATTCACTCGGCATGATGTTTTCTCTCATGATGCCTACATGTGCACTTTAATATCTCGCGGGGACTTGTCCACCACTGCAGCTCCCAGACCACGCTCCCCTAATGGGGCAGCTGTGGGTGAACACTATTCTAAGGATCCTGATGTGAAACTGGAGGTAACACTTCATGCTATTCCCCTGTTTGCTGTTCTGCTTTGTGAAACGTGGGTTTTCACCGAAGCATCAGTATTTCAGATACGAGATACTGGGGGGTTTAATCTCTGTCTCCTTGTCTTTTTCTCTTTGAGAAGTCTGAAAGGGATTCATTAGCTTAGTTTCTATGTAAATATTGCTGTTTTGGTGTAGATGTACTGAACTGGCAGCTGCCTGGGGATCTGAGTAACACGGGACAAACAGAAAGGCACAGCTTTGAAAGAGTTGGAGTGCTTGGGCTTACCTGTCATCAGTTAAATTGATCTTCAGTAAAATATGACTGATACTTGCTTTTCTCTCTGACAATTATTAGGATCATGGTATTATGGAACATGTGAGCATTGATTCAGGAACCGCTGGTATTTTTGATGATGTAGACAAGAGTGACTTTAAGGCAGATTTTAGTTCAGAATTTCCAGTATGTTTGCCTTTGATTCTCTGCATGCCTGTGATGCTTTTGGTGCCTGTGGCTGCTGTTGCCATTTCCACTGAATGTCCCTCTGTGCTCCAGCATCACCTTGCTCCTTCCATCCACAGCCAGTGGCCTTTGGCATCCAGTCCCCGCTGTCTCTGTGTCAGTGTATTGCCTCATCACTCTGCATCCCTGCTGTGGGACAGTGCTGCCCCTCTGTGCTGCCCTGCTTGTCCCCCTGCACACTCACACACACTCCTGTCCCTGCTCCCCATCCTGCCCCCGGCCCCAGTGTATTGAGCATTTAGTGTTACAGCAAAGCACGAATAAATGTGCAGAGCTCCCCACTTGTTTGACATTGAGGACCCCCACTGATGCCATCTGCTTCTCAAGTGATAGTTTTATGCTTTGACTGTGTTTCCTCCTCTTTTCCCTTTCTATTTTGCATGACTCTTGAATCTCCTGTTTCTTCCTTTGGATTTCTCCTTGTTCTTCATGGACTCCTGTGCCCACACCTATCACGTGCAGGATGTTGGGACTCTGTTTCTGCCTGATATCTGTCATGTTGGTGGTTTCAAGCACGTCCATGCCTGCCTACAGTGTCTCTTGTCAACTCCCACTTTGCCCTTCTCATTTTATTTCCCTCAGTCACTGGAACAGCTCATTGTGGTTTCTATGTCACAGCAGCATGAGTGTGGAGATTCCTTAGAATCTGAATACATTTTCCCAGACTAAATATCTCTAGGTTAAAACTTGTCTAATAACCACAGAGATATGCACAGAGATTTAATTTGTATATGTATCTTAAATCTCAGGCTTACTGTGACTGCCCTTGCTTTGTCCATCTTTGAAAAACCTCAGATGTTTAACAAATGACTGTGAGCAAGAACAAATCCTATCTCTGGCTGCAGCTGCTGGATTTCAGAAACTGGAGGTTACACTTAACTCAAACCTTTGCTTTACATGTCTCAGACCTTTTCTCCGATGCCTGGGGAGTCTTGTGAGAGCGTGAACCCTTCCTTTGGCAGAAGAATCTCAGTCACCAGTGAGAAGTCAGCGAAGAGGGACAGGCTGAGAGAACTGATTTTCCCATCCAATTATGACCTCCTTCGGCACCTGCAGTATGCCACACACTTCCCCATACCCCTGGTGAGTGACCAGTGCCACCCCTCCCCCCTGCCCCTGGTGAGTGACTGGTGCTTGTGCACCTCGTGGTACTGCCTGACTTGGAGGTAATTGTAAATTGGATTATTAATAAACCTAGTTGCTGTTGTATAAATTTATATGAAAAGAGATCAAACAAAGAGAACATGCTGGATACTTACACTTCTTATCTTCATTTTACAATTCACTTAAATTTTCTGCAATAACATGCTGTTAGCTTTTCTCATATTCATTGAGGCAGCAGCAAGGAGAGACAGTGGAACTTGGCAAGAACAAGAAGTTTATTTATGAAGCCTGCAGGTGTGCTGTAAGCAGATACAATAATTTTCAGTGCTGTTTAAAATCCCTTTCTGGAGTAAATAATGCCTTCTAAAATTCTTTATGGTTAATCTTGTCCAATCAGCTTTGCAGCTGGAGAACTGCTGTTAAATAATTTCTTCACTTGATAGCACCAAGTCATTTAATATAGTAAATGCACAATATTTAACTTAGTAAAGGTGAGTTCAGGTGTCTGCCATGAACAATTCCGAGGTACAGTTGAGTCTGGCCATGTATTCTTACGCGTTGCTGGTCCCGGTGGGTCACCGCTGTTCACGGAGCTGTTTGTGAAAGGCATCCCTGAAGGCTGTGTGTGCTCAGGGCTGCTGTGTGAGCGTGCCACACAGCGATGGGTGTTCACTGATGGGGTGTTCTCCTCCTGCTTGGGCTCACGACTCTTCAGGAGCGTTGTCGGCTGTGGTGCCCACGTCTGCAGTCACCCAGCAGCTGTTGGTGCTGCAGGTGGGCTCGTGTGCTTTGCAGTCAGGGCTGCACATCTGCTGTTCGCTGCTGTGCTGCACCTCCGCGTCCGTGAGGGCCTTTGTCTCCTTGGGGGCTGCAAACGTCTCCGTGAATTTCAGTCTGAACGATTTGGAAAGGTGGTAATAGAGAATGGGGTCAAAGCAGAGGTTTGAGACTGCAAACAGCAAGGTAGACTCCTTGGCTTTGAAGAGAGCCCGTTTGAGGGGGCAGCTGGTTATGGTGTTGCTCTGGCTCAGCGTGTAGGGGATGCGCACGGCGTGGTAGGGCACGAAGCAGAGCAGGTACCCGGCCGTCACCAGCAGGATGTGGGTCAGCGCCTTCTTCACTCTGCTGTAACTCTCACTGTACTTGTGGCGGTAGAGCTGTCTAACAATGAGAAAATTGGAAATCAGTATCACAGCCGAGAAATTCAGGAATATTGCTGTGCAGATGAAATTAGTGAACACATGCCAGTCTCTCCCAAATTTTGTTTTGAAATCAATGCAGCCTATGCCAGGTCTTTCTTCAATGTGTTTTATGGGAATAGCCATGTTAGGTACAGTTATGAGGAGAACCATGATCCATACGACTGCAGACAACGTCTTGGCAAACCCAGGCTCCTGAATGCGGTAGATCTTAGAGCTGTGCATCAGCTGGAGGCAGCGATCCATGCTCACAAATCCCAAAAATATGATTGATAAATACATGTTCAGGTAGATGAAGCAGGCCGTGACTTGGCAGTGGAATATTCTCAGATTCCAGGACGCAATTCCTAGGTCCACAGTAATCTTCACGGGCAATGTCAAAGTCAACAAGAAATCTGCAGTGAGGAGATTGATTAAGTAGATGCTCATACACTTCTGTTTCTTATCTTTCTGCGTGAATGCCCACAGTGCAAAACAGCTTCCAATAATTCCCGTAAGAAAAACCAAGTAGTAAAAATAGGTAAAAGGTTCCATTTCTTCATAGAGATGACATTCAGAAATGTTGCTTGACATCGTAAACTCCTTGTGTGAGTTGGCTTTTCTGACAGGAGGTATCAAGGACCTACAAAAAGAACCAAGAGGACATCAATGGCATCAACCTTTCCTGAGCAACAGTGGTAATTCTCTTAGAATTTTGTTTGATTAATTCTAAGAAAAAAATACCATTAGGAAGAAATATTTTTCTCTCTCTTTGTGCTGTTTTCCAAATATTCTGGAGGGCTTTGTTCTCATGCTGGAAGAATTAGGAATGTATTAGGATTTTTTTCTGAAAGCATAGAGCCTTCTGAGCAGCATTTCCACTACAGGAGCTTTTCTGACAGTGTTTGGTTCAACACCCTCCTCCAGCAAAAATGCTAGAGAAAAAGGTTTGAATCTATTTAAGCATCTGATTAATAATGATCATACTAAAACATCGTAAGTTTTGAAGGATTGAAACTATGCCTAAAAAAAAGTAGTATTTGTAGCATCCCCGTTCTGTAAAAATGTGCTGGGAATTCTGAGGGAGTGCCTTGTCCAGCCAATAAACAGATCTGTCAGATGGCTGGGCAAATGGTCCTGATCACTCCTAAGGTTTGCAAGCTGCTCTCCATTCGCACTTGAACAGAGAATGAATTAATTGTATATTTTTATGAAACCTTTAGAAAAAGCACATTTTGAAAGAAGCAGATAATAAATAATTTTGCTCACTCTCTTTGTAGGCTTCAGTAGAAAAGTAAAGTAGAAAATTTTTGTCCTATTTTAACTAAATATGCAGCTCCAAGACTGAGGGGATTTTGTTTGTTTGCTGCACTGTGTCAGTCTGCTACAGAGAATGGCTGTGGGAAAGGCTGTTCCTTTGAATTTCCTGGAACTAACACGTTTATGTCTTGAGTGGCGTCAGACTGCAACACTTCCATTTCTGTATATCGTACCTAATTTTTACATCCAATATAAGAGAACTACTGCACATGTCATTTCATCTGTAAAATTGTATCCAGATTTGCACAGTTTTTAAAGCAAAATGATTGCAGATCCTCCAGTGGTTTAAAATGTTGGAGAAAGCAGTTTGTTCCTTGCAGTTGGCTCTCTGCAGGTGTGTCTCGTCCTGAGAGCGGGGCTGACCTGGGCCTTGGTGCTGCTGGTGGTCTGTGGCGTTGGCGTTTCCTGCGCCGTGGCGCGGTGCAGCCTGCCTTGTCCCCATCCTCCGCAGGCGAGCAGTACCCGGCAAACCCAGCCCTGGAGGGCTGTGACCAGGTGACGCTGGCCACTGGCACAGCCAGGGGTGGCTTGCCAAAAGCTGAGCCCGACCTCCGGAGCGTTTGGCAGTCGGATTTCGGGCTGTGCGTTTAGGGAGATCTAAATAGGCTGTGACAGACAGAGAGTGAGATCACGTACCTGTCCTTGTGGCCTGGGGTCTTCTGAGCATTGGTCTGCAAAGCTCTGATGTCCCTCAGCGACTGCTCTCCCAAGCCGGTGATGCGTGACCTTCTGCCCAGGCTGTGGTTTTCAAATGAGCTGATTGACGCAGTTAAACTCAGCGTTCAAACAGCTAAATCACGTGGAAGTTACCCAAAAGAGTGGTGGCAGAAAGAAATAAGTGCTCACAGAACAGCCCGGAGCCGTCTCTTTCCTGTTGCTGGGGGAGAGGCAGGCGGGGGGCTGTAAGTGTATGACATCAGCGGCTGCTTCTTTGCTTTTGTTTTCATAAGTCTGAAACTGTTTCCCTCCTTCCCTGCATATATCTCACATTTAAAATCTGTCTGGAATTGGGATTTTGCAATGTAGTTGGTCCTCATTCATTTTAACACTCCTGCATGAAATCCTAGGTTCTGGGAATCTCAGGGTGTTTGTTTTAGAGTTACACCTTAGCTGGCAGATTTGAGGGCACCTAGGGATTCTGCTGATTGCAATGAACATTCTAAGTATTTGGGTATTTTCCAAGCACTATTAAAAATAAAAATGACACATTAGGGAAGTTGGGGAAATATTTATTTTTTGGTTGGTTGGTTGGTTGGTTTTGGAAAAGATGAGAAAAGATCTGACACCATGCTGGGGGTGAGGTACTGACAGCCAATACTGAAACTCCAAATGGTGGCCCTTGGTTGTAGTTGAGAATCCACAGGAATTTACAAACCCTGCACCAGAGCTTTGTGAAGGAACAGATGAAGAATGTCTGGTTTTACGTTTAGTCATAAACTGAAAGTTCAGACCATATATGTCAAAATGTTTGCAAAGCTTCGTAATCTGGAATGATCCTGTGTCCAGTTGTGAGCAAACATGGACTCATTTTATGGTGTTCTGCTCATGTAAAGCTGATCTTCCTATACCTGTAAGGTTTTCTTAAACCCAGTCTACAGCACTGGCAGTTGTTCCTGTCTGTGTGTCTCTGTCAGTTGGTTTCCCATTTTCTGTAGTCAGTTTACAGCTCAGGGAGCTTTCTAGGCCTAAAAAGACAAAGTGGTGGTTCGGCAAAACTTTACTGCATAATGGTCTGCCCTTCCTGCAGAAGTATCTTGGGAAGAGAACAGATATTGGAACATGAGTTCCCCGAGTGTGTGAGGAGCTGGCTTGGGGTATCTGAGGCATGATATGCTGGGAAAGATGTGAAAAGATTAATTTACCCAGTGCTGGAAAAAAATTGGCCTCAGTTCATCCAGCAAAGTAAGGAGCAAGGCCGAGGAGATGGAACAGAGGTGTGGTTTGACGCTGGTATTACTTGGGACTTGTCGCTCACAGGGTGGGATTGCAGCAGGATCAGGGGCATGGAACCATTTCCTGACTAGGGAAGCTCTTGGAGGAGGATTTTTTCAACATGAATGAAAAGCTGGAAATGTAGCATTCCTTTTGAACATGGGTGTTGATCACCATCTGCGCCCCTGGTGCCTGCATGTAGATTCTTGTCATTCTAATATCAGTAATCTGGTGAGGTGTGAAACAATTACACAATATAAATAATTTTTTCAAAGCTTGCAAAGCAATAAAAAAGTTATTTAAATATATATTCTGGAAGTGTTTCCATCTGTCTGTGCCAGTGATCTTTCACAGCCACAGCTATGTAAATTTATGTCAGCAAATACCAAGCCCTGCCATGTAGGGAACCGAAGGTTTTGCCATAAATGACAAAAGATCTCCCACAAAGCACCAGATTCCCTTCTCCAGCAGGCCAGTTCCCTTGCTTGGAGGGCAGAGCCTGCAGAGCCTCAGTCTGACAGAGTCAGGGAGCTCTGAAAGAACCATATAAATAATCTTTTATGTGTTTTCTTTAACAAACACAACCAGAATACAGCCTTCTCCTGTAGTTGCTGTGGGCAGGTTTGGGCTGGTGACCCCCAGCTCCCACAGTCCGATGGACACCCAGGCTGCCCCAGGCGTGGGGTACTGGTGCTCACTGGATCAGGCTGGAACCGCTCTGCTGGTTGGTGGGAAATACATGGAGCTGAACTTGCTGCACAAAGCTGTGTGTGAGCCCAGTGGAGGTGTCCAGACCTTTAGCTGGAGTACAATCCTGTGGAGTGGTAGAATCCTGCTGCTGCTGACCAGTGGTCTTGGATCAAGAGCAGTTACCCACAGCCTTGGAGAAGGTGCAAGGACCAAATGTTTTAAAATTTTTCACCCTTAGATCTGTTTGGACTAGAATGAAATGCAGTTGCAGAACAGTGAAGGACACGTTATTTCTGTTCCTATAGCTTCTTTGTTAAGTAAAATGAAGAAATTCAGCTTCCAGAGCCACTGTCTGAAAGCTTTAGTGGATACTTGAGGCCCTGGTAGGTTTTCCCTGTACAATGATAAAATCAATTTTTTAAAAAAAAGCTGTTCTGAAAAAAAGTTATAAAAGAGATTATATTTGTATAGAGGAGGTTGGTGGCTTTCAGCAGTTACTGTGGTACAGACAGAAATGCTTTACTGCTGTATAAAAATCATGGGAAAACCAGCAAACCATTCTTTCTGGGTTTAAATGTACCAGAGTTTCTAGACAGCTGTACCTGTGTGTTCCCACACGGCTCCAGGATGTTCTTGCCTCCTCCTGCACCAGTGGCGAGGGAGTTGCTACAGTTTGGTGTGGATGTGTTTCTGTTCCTGTACGTCCAGAGAAGCAGATTGGTGTGGTTTTGGGTCTGTTGGATGGTCCTTTCAGAGACCCACGGCCTGGAGCTCCAAAATGTGCCATTCCAGGTACTCCTCTCTCTATTTTTGAGATCCAGATGAGTCATGTCACACCCTAATGCAATCATGGCATCAGCTGAAACAGCATGTAGTGAATATATTGGCACATGCAATAATGAGTTTAGACAGAGAAATAGCACCTGGTGTTATGCTGAAACCCTTCTTCTGTTTGTTGCTGGTTGTCATGTGCTCCGTTTCTTTGGGACATTTGCATTCATGAATAACTTCCTGAAATGTGCATTATTGTAGATACACAAACCTACACGATGTTTATACTTTCCCGAAGTGTATTTGATCTTCTGGATTTGGAAATTTCAACCTCACTCGAAGCTTTAAGTTTGAGATGCAGTTTTTGATACAGCTTTTCTCTAAAGGGGAGGCAGAGGAAAAAATAAATAATGGGGTCGAGGCAGACATTTGCAGCAGACAGCACCAGAGTGAACTCCTTGGCATAGTACAGCAATTTTTGGGACTGGCAGGTGAACTGGGAGCTGGTCTGGCTCAGGGTGTATGGGGTCCTGCAGAGGTGGTAAGGCACAAAGCAAACGACAAACACAAACATGATGGTGAATATGTTCCGGCTGGTTTTTCTCTTGGCCACCTCTGAGTTCCTCCGGAATTTTTTGTAAGAACTGTATATTTTTTTGGATATAGAAGTGTAAAATATGATTAGCAGAAAAAAAACAACCCAGAAAATCCCTGTGCAAATATAAGTTGTTGCTTTGTGCCACTGTCTGCCAAGCTCACTTTTAAGACCTATACATTTTCTGGAGTAATTGTCTTTAGTGATTTCATTAGTTAAAATCATATTTGGAAATGACATAATCATTAATAATAGCCATATGATTATAGAGACCACCTTGCTGTAGTTAACTGTGTGAACAAAAGAGGTGAACAAAGGCTTTACGATTTTGTAGTATCTGTCAAACCCTATGAGGCCAAAAAAGGTGATCCCAGTGTACATGTTCATGTAGAACACAACCGCGGAGTATCTGCACACGAACAGGTTGAGCTCTGGAGGAGCAATTTCTGAATCGGCAAGGATTTTGAAAGGAAATGTCAGGCTCATGAGGAGATCAGCCACAGCGATGTTTTTGAGGTAGACAATAAAACTCTTGGTGCTGGAAACGTAGAGGAAGACCCAGGCTGCCACGGCATTGAGCGAGAGCCCTGCGAGGAAGATGAAGCAGTAGAGCAGTGGAATGACTGTTGTAGTTATCACCGTGCTGTGGCTGCAGTTGTGTCCCGAGGAGTTGGTGCTGGAGTTGAACATCTTACAGTATCTTCATTCCTAGAAGCAGAGAAGAGAGTGTATCAGTAGGACAGGGTGGTGCTGGGCTTTCTGCTAACTATTCTAAGTTTTCTGCTCTCACTTCCAAATGAACTTGGTGTGCCTCTCAGAAATGACCACGTTCCCACACCGCAGCATTCCCAGTGGGGAATGCAAAGAATTTTCTGAGTGGTGTCATCTCACTTTACAGTGATGTTCAAGGGCATGTTGCTGCTGTGAACAGAGGATCCAATTGCTTCTCTGTTTGACTTTAGCCTGTTGCCTTCCAGCCCAGGGCTGCCCCTTTCCTGCAAGCATGAGCCCACGTGCTGTGAGCTGGGACTGACCCACAGCGATCTGGTGACTCAAACGGTTAATGAGATGTGTTTAAGGACCACTATTTTTGGCATTGACTTACCATGAAGCATGAGGGATATGAATATTCCTGGTCAAAAAGTTCTGTAAAAACTCCTCTTCTGTTAGTCAAGTGTGGAGATACCCAGCGTACGCCAATATGTCCCAGTGTTCCCTTGCAAGGAACTCGCATGTGCAGCTGGCAGAGTTTGCTTTAAACTTCCAGCAGCCCAGCACACAGGAGTGTGTCAGTGTGGTAGTTTGTAATGTGGGAGCTTGAGCTGCCTTCTCAAGTCAGTCAGATTTACATTTTAAAAGATCTCCAAGAAGAAATCACATCTGCTGTCTGCTTTTCTTTGCCAGAATGTTTGTGGGGGTGGATTATCCTCTGTGGGGAGGGCAGAACAAATATAGATATAAATATAATGCTGCTGTATTTGGCAAGTGAAACCCTGGGCAACTGGAAAATATGTGCCTTAAAGCTGGGAAAAAACCCATCTTGTCTTATAGAAAATAAATAATTTCCTTTTATCCCTAATTCTGAGTCAGTAGCTGATGTCTCTGTGGAGCAGGTTGGAGCCTGAATGCAACCTTGCAATAGCTAGAAATGGACATTTTCTCTCAAGTAGGTAAAACCATCTCCTTTGGTGTATTGTTTTCTATACCTCTTGCAGATGGTGTAAAGGCTGATCAGCTTAGGTGTGTCCTGGAACCTGCATGGATGAGAGGAACATGGAGAACCCTGTGCACACCCAAAGCCTCCACTTAACCTCTTCCTCGTCATTCTCCCACCAGAGCAGCAGCCGTCCTGTCTTTGTGTTTCAGCTCTAGTCATCAAGGCATTTGTTTTTGTCTGGCTGGGATTTTAAAAGAAAAGATGATTTGGAAAGCAGGTATTAAACTACCACATGAAAAGGCATGTTAGGGCTGGGAGGTTTTGTGGGTAGAGCTTGGGGTGATACTGCTGAAATTAGAAGGATCTTCTGGAAAGCACTAATAGCAAATGGCATTTTTATTTAAATAGTAACACACTGTATTTAAAAACTCTTCTCTTCTGCTGTGTCCCTGTTCACTTTCTCCCTCCAGGCTGTCTCAGCAGGACCTTCTCTCTGCACATGGTGTGTTAAGAACTTGTTCCTTCTCTGTAGGGTTTTCTATAGCCGAGAACACAGAGGTGGGTCTTTCTGTGCTTGGACTTGGGGGTAGATATTAAATTGTGTAGGAAGTTCATGAAGTATGTTTTGTGCTGAGGCATCATACAACAAAGGATTGTTTCAGAACTGTGTGACTAGAGATGTGGACATCAAGTCTTTGTAAAGTCTGTTGTGCCTGTGCAGAATGGAGGACACCCTAGACAAATTTTACATTTGACACCAGCAGATTTATCAACCCTCTGTCATTGAGAGGGGGCCACCGGCCAGGCCAGACTCTGTACATCTTTCCATATCATTGGCATGTCCTTACCTTGCCTCAGTTGCCTGCTGGGGTACTTTGCTAAGGGTCTAGAGCGCTGTCCATTCTCAGGCACAGAGCCTCTGCTCTTGCTGGGAGACCTGTGGGAGAGACAGAAGATACAGTCCTATCTGACAGTGTAAACCTGTGGTGTCACAGCACACCACCTGATCAGTGCTCAGACTTCAGAAATGGTTGGGGACAGAGCCATGGAGCAGTCATGTTCGAGCTAAACCCTGTCACTGCACGGGTGAGGCTGGAGGCTCCCGTGTCCCCCTGCTGAGCGTCGCAGCTCTGTGTTCATGGTCAGTTATTGCTGTTCTTTTTGTCACCTTGTCACGCTCAGCTCTTTTTGGAGGGCCTTATCCTACTGCTGTGAATAGTTCAGCACTGACTGCAAACACTGTCACCTTCCTGGCCTGTCCCCTCTGTCAGCCGTGGGGCCCAGGGTGGCTCCTGTAGAGGCTGCTGGCGGGAGGCAGAGGGTACATGTTAGTGCCAGCATTTGGGAGGGGGGTCACAACAGCCTTTCGTACTCGAGCAGCTGTTCTTGTTTGAATGCTTGGGCCAGCATAAAGTACAGTGATTCTGTGTTAATAATGTCAGCTAGTTGTACAAAACCAGCAAACTTGATTCACCAGATGATCAAGATTGATTGGATAAGATGTAGAAAAGTTCTGACCATTCCCAGCTTGCATATCATGTTGTCTTGGCAAAACACACGAAAGGGAAGCTGCAGAAACCATTAAAGTGCTCAGTCCCTTCTGAGGTCAGACTCTTGTGCTGCCCACTGTGACTCTTCCACAGTAGCATTTAAGGCAATTCTTGACTTCCGTAACTTGTCTGTCAAGTTTCAAAGTTCACCCTGCTTTACTGAACTTAAGAATATATTTAGAAGTAGTTTTACTTATTTATTGATTTACCCTGACTTTACAAGCGGTTGTGTAGTTCCAAGTACACATTTTAGCTATTTATGGAAACTAATGCAGCTGTTTAATAAATATGTAATACAGTTACAGGGTCAGGAACTGTGGCAGTGGTCACTATCACCAGAAATCTTTTTTGAACAGCAAAATGGAGTTAATCAGGGGAGGTGATCATGCCAGATGGTACCTCTGATGTTAGGAGGAAGCTGGAGAAGGAGGAAGCACAACTCACACCACAGCCATTGCAAGTTGTGCTGAGTGTGCTAAAAGAAGAATCTTATTTTAAGATTTTCTCTCTAATGTGGTGGGAATGTTAGTACTGGTTGAACTTGCAGTGCTGGCCACGCTGGTGTAATCCAGTGGGAAAGCTGCTGTGGGTGTCCCTGTGGGGTAGAAGGGTGGTGAGGCTCAGGAGCACAGGGTCTGGGAGCTCTGCTGTGCACTGTGGGGTGCACCCCGAGGGTGTTGGGGGCCAGGCAGGGTTGGCTGAGGGAAGCCGCTCCCCCAAATGCTGGGGCACTTGTTGGTCTGCGTGTGGACAGGGCTGCTCTGACCCTTCTCTGTGTCCCCACAGAGGAGCCCAGGCTGGCAGCCTGTGGGGTGTGTGCCAGGTGGAGACACTCGGGGTCCCTGGCTGGAATTGCTGGTCTCCTCTGGAAGGCAGTGCTTGCGGTGACTGTGGAGATATGTTGGTGCATTTGACTTGTTGCAAGTTTGCCAAGAGACTAAAATTTCATGATACTGTTTTTATTATGACATTTGTCATAGGGCAATGTCTGGGTTTTAATACTTAAGAGAATAAAAGTATGCAAAATACACTAACGGGCTATTTTAGCCTCTGAAAGTGGCATGTTGGGTGGTAGTTGTTCCTGTTTGTCATAGAATGTAGTGGAGAAAAATGGGATGAATCCTGAGATTAGGATGACAGAAGAAATTAAGTCGCATTCCTGTTGCAGGAAGCAGCAGGGGAGTACCTGCCATGGCACTGGACGTGGCGGTGCCCAGTGCTCCCTTCCTTGGGCATGGCAGCAGTAACCACTGCAGTGTCTCGTCCTTGTCTTCCAGCTCTTGCTTTCTAGACCCCTCAGGTGTGGCGTGCAAGGACAGAGGACACAGAAAGCTGTGTCTCTGCTCAGCTGCTCCTTGTGTTGCCTCTGACAGTGGCTGAGAATGGACATGTGTCCTGTGGCTGTCACTGTGGCTGTGGCCCTGTGAGTAGCAGTGCCCCTGTGAGCCTGGTGACACTGGGGTGTGTTCTGTCTGCAGCTGCTAAGGGGAAGGACAGGTGGGCAGATGACTCTGTGCACATTAACAGGACATCCCACTTCTGATCCAGAAAGGCAAAACCCAGGAAGTTGTAGCGAGGAGGCAGCAGTCGGCGACCACAGTTATTACATCAGGTAGATCATCCGTGATGTTCTCCTGGCACCTGCAATGAACTTCTGGAGCTCTGAAGGACACGGAGAGGAGAGCCAACAGGTACACAGAGCAGAGGAGATAAGGTTGTGTATTTCCCATTAAAGCCGTGGGCTCCTTTGGGCACAGTGTCAGGACACCTCAAGGGCAGAATTGTATTTCTGTCTTGTAAAAACCACCAGTAACTGTTTCATTTCTTCTTCCTGTCCAGCAGGCTCTGTGCTATTTTGAAACCTGAAATTTAGCAGCTTTGTCTTCCTGATAAGCTAAGTTTTTCATTCTCTTTTTATTTCTGATTTTTAGAGTCTGCATTATTCTGAGCATGCTTTTAGCCTTAAAAGATTGTAGTCTGTGAAGTATCTGTGTAAACCCTGATACTCAGATGGAAACCAGGGCAATGTTTTGAGCTTTTTGCACATAGCATAATTTTCAGATCTAACTCAAATACTTCAAAATTCCCCCAGTGAGATCCTTCCTGTCTCACATCAGTTATTGTGTTGGAATTAGGGAGTGGTGGATGTGAGAGGAAATGTTAGAATCAGGTAAGAATATTTTAAGAACTGAATAACAACAACAACAATGATAATAATAGATTGTAATGAAGAAAAATAACAAGGAGAGAGAGAAACCCCAAGAAAAACAAGTGGGTCAGCTGTCCTGGTGTGCCCCTCTGCACTGGCAGGGCATGAGAAGCTGGGAAGTCCTTGACCTGGTGCAAGCCCTGCTCATCAACAGCTAAACCATCAGAGTGTTACCAACATCATTCTCATCCCAAACCCAAACCCACTTCTGTACCAGCTACTGGGAGAAAATTAACTCTATCTCAGCTAAAACCAGAGCCCTGGGTCAGTAAAATGTTTTAATGATTACTAGTTTCGTTGTCCTAAAACTGGGTTTTTGAAAGTAGTAAAATGTGGCTCAAGGAAGTTTTCCCCTTTAATATTATATTTTAATAGTAGCATTTGTCATTCAAATATTTTATTTTAAATTCTGTTTTCTGATGTTTTAAACTATGAGTTTCGTATAGTTACATTTTCTCAGTCATAAATTAAAAGTAGTTGCTTAAGAAAAATATCCACGGCTCAGCCTCACGGCTGAAACAATAGTTTCTGTACCTGCTTCTGTAGTTAGTTAGTTAGTTAGTTAGTTAAAACTGCTCGTTTGTGCTATTAGTTGTTAGTGGTTTGCAGAACGTGTGGATGTTCACCTCATTTGCCAATTTAAAAAGTAAAATTGCAGTGGCAGTTACTTAAAAATACCCGAGGATGTTCGGGGCGTTGGCAGGGGCAGGAGCAGGTGATGGGAGGTGGTGTCTCACCTGGACAGAAGCGTGGGATGGCGTGTGTGGTCCCTCTTCTGCTGTGCCACGCCGAGAGTCCTCCGCAGCTGCCGGGGCACGGGAAACAGCCGGGAGCCGCTCCCGGGGCTGCTCGCAGCGCAGCCCGTGCGGCGATTTCGGAGCGGAAAGGGGAAGGGCTGGGGAGCCGAGCCGTGCCCCTGCCCAGCTGTGGCCGGGCTCTCAGCCTGCAGCTGGCCCGGGCAGCTCCTTGGAGAGCAGCGCTGAGCAGCTTTCAGGAGAGACACGAGTGCAGCTGGCACAGCAGTGAGCAGTCTGAACTGCAGGGCTGGAGTTTGCTTTTCCTAAACTGTTCCCAGGGCTGGCTGCGACCTTTCCTGTGACGCATCCTGCCCTGAGAGCTGCGGCTCTGTGCATGGGAGGTTTTGAACTGGAGCCACGGGCTTGTGTGGTGCCTGCTCAGGGCGTGCTCAGGCTGGGAGAGGGATTCTGGGGATACATGATGAGTCTTTGGTGTTTGGCTGTTTCCTTTCTCTTCTTTTTTGTCCTTTTCTTTTAACCTTAAACACCTGCTTGGCTTTCTCCCTTCCTGTTCGTCCTGTAAGTTTTCTGGGAGGTTTTGAAATCAAACACAGAGTTAGTGGAAATGTATGGTAATAGAAGAACTAATATTTTCTCTGTGGATGTAGGAAACGAGTATATTCTGAGAGAGAGCAGAGGTTTGGGGAGATAAATTGAGGTTTAAATGTTTATTTAAAAATTGTGAAATATGTACATTGTGTACCTTAGAACTAGTAAACATTTAGTGCAGGACTTGAGCTCTGCTTGACAGTGTGTCACCCAAACACTACAGAAAACACACAGTTCCTCATGGACTTTGCTTCTGTGAGGGTTTATCTGTGTAGAAGGGCCCAAAGGCATGGGGAAATGCATATACCTTCTCCCTGCAGGTCGCTGCCATGTCCACATCCTTTACTTGGGGCCATTGTGAGTTACCCTGAGCCTCTAGTCCCTTCCTTCCTCAGATTTCATTGAATATCTCTCAATGCAATAAGGGGGTATCTTGAGAGGCAGAATTGTCTGCACATTCTTGTCAGTACTCTTGCCCCTCTCTGGATCCTGAGACTCGCAGCTCAAAGCTGTAGTGGTCAATTAATGGCTTCGGGGTGATGGGTTTGGGTGTTGGTTTCACTGACAGTTTCATGCTTCCCGTACGGATCAGGCAGAACGGTGCACGAGACTTCTCAGGTGCTCCCCAGAAGGCGCCAGTCAGCCAAACTCTTCCTCTCTTCCCATGCACCCTATGGTCATTGCTTGAAGCAGGGATGAGGAGAGTGAATCAGATAAGGCTTCGGTTTCAAAAGCGTTGGCTCTCCAAGGCAGAGTTTGTAATTAACTCTAAAAAAGCCCAAAACCTCAACTCACTTGGTTTTCTTTTTGATTGTGTCCTCTCCCCAGAAGCGGCAGCAGAAGCCTCAACATCCCTTTTGGGACCAAGGTCAGCTTTCAGAGTGTGACCTACAACAAACTTTTTCCAACAGCTTCCTCATCTAACCTCTAAATTAAAATAAGGATTGTTCCATTTGTGTCCAGATGGAATCCTTGCAGGAGAGGAACAGAAGTGCAGTCTGCCAAGACAAGTGAGTTTTAAAGAGAAACATGTAAAATAAAGGGTATGAGGAACTTTTGGCAAAGCAGAATTATTCACCAGCCTCAATGGAATCTCTCACTCCCATGGGCAGTTCTCACTTTACATGCACCACCCCACAACTTCTGTTAAGGGAGGCTCAGGAAAAAGGAAATTTGGAAAAAATAGCTGAAACATTCAGAAGTTATTACCATTATTTCAAGTGATTGAGCATTTAGCAAAGAGGTGAATAGGCTTTTTTGCTGATTCATCAGAAAAATCATGACTTGAGTCTGCTGCCAGCACTTTGCCAGTCTGTGTGTGATGGAAGTAGCCTTTCCCATGGGCTAAAACGGCAAATGTGTCACTGCAGGGCTGGGCTCTGGTGGGGCAACATGCAGGCATGGTGCATCTTTGGGATTTGATTGTCTGTTTATTATTCCCTATTTGAAAGACTGGATGTGGATGGAGAGTCTGACTTGGAAAATTCCACCTGGCTTAAAAGGGGTCCTCAGTGCTCTCTGACACCCATTTCCTCTCCTGGAGCCTCAGATCAGATCCTGAGTTGCCCTTGTGCCACCTAGCAGCAGGTCTGTGATGATTTAAAGCAGATAAATCTGTTCAGGTCATAGTGGTTTGGATATTCTTTCCCATCCCTCCTCCTGCTGCTCCTTTCCCCCAAGCAAAAGCAGAGAGTGCTCTGAGACACAAAGTGCGGCATCGCGTCCTCGCCCGCCCTGGCAATGCTGCCCCTACTCAGCCCAGCATGAGGCTCTGGCAAACAGCTTGGGCATGGCACATCCCTGATGCCTCTCCTTGTCTTTGATTGGTGTGCTGGGGCTCTGCAAATGAGCCCTGCTGGGGCTGGTGGGGTGAGGGAATGTTTAACAAGCTCTTGCCTTGTGCTGACTTCATTGCTCTGAAGAAAGCAACACCACCACTGCATTTGTGGCTTCCTTAGAGCATGATGCAACTCATTTATACTGAGTAACTTGGATCAAAGTCAGCAGGTGGGTGCTGCAGTGGATTTCCATCAGTTGTGTTGGAAAGGCCATCTGGCTTTTTAGGGACACAGCAAACACCAGAGCTCCAGGGAACATCCCACATTCTCTGCATGCCCAGGCTTCCTGTCAACCCTGGTTGCTGTGCCTGGTCCCGTGACTTTCAGAGCAATTCCCACTGACATTTCATGAGATGTTTTTGGAAAAATTTCTGTTTGGCTCTACTTACTACTTCTGTAATGGAATTGCACTCCCAGGATGAGAGTACGAAACAGTTGTTGGAGACGGTCTGCCTCTGAACGGAAGGCTGTGTTCCTTCTTTCTAGAGGGGAAATTTCTTGAGGTTGAACTCAGAAGCGACCATTTAGTTCTTACACAGTTCAGGGTTGTTTTCTGTGCTTTGCAAAACATTTTTGGGGAGCAGAACCCAATCTATTTAAAATAAACGTAGTGAGCCTCTGAAGGGGCAGCATGACGGTGCTGCTCAGGCTTGCAATGACTGTAACTCACCAACTTCATTGCTCAGAAAGGAATAAAGATAGTGGTGTTTGCCTTGAGTGGTGAATGAAGAACACATCTTTGTGTGTGTTAATGCATTGAGGTAAAGGATAAAAAGTTTTGAACAACCTGCAAGTTCACCTTTCCATGTTAAATGTCCAAGGCTGTTCTGGTGGCTGTAAACAGCCATCAGTGTCTGGCCTGTTGGGGATGTTGCCTGTCTCCCTCTCACTGTGCTTTGATATGATGTATTATTTTTCTGGTTTATTGTTTATTTTAGTCTGTTGTATTTATTTATTTGGGGTGTCTGATGACAGTCTTTCTACTTGAAACACAACCCAAATGCAAATAAAACAAAACATTTCACGTACTGTCAAGTTTGTTGCCTAATTTGATCAGTGCATGGTCCTGGCAGATTGAGTGGATCAAAGGTTGTGTGTGTGTGTGAGTAGTTTTGTACTTTAGATGTTCATACTTTGTATTCTGAAATTCTGTTTTTGTAGGTTTTCTTAATGGCATGGCTGTGCTTTTTGGTCTGAAATGTCATTCTTGGCTGAACCTTGTTTAGAATTGTTAAACTAGAACCAAGCACATCAGTCAGAGAGCTGCATGCAGTGAGGAAGTGGAGTGTGCACTCTGAGGAAGCCCCAAAGGAAGGGGTAGTGCAGTGTTTCCAGTGTAAGATGCCATTCTGTGATGGATTAAATGTTGCAGCACAGATAATTTTCTGCAGTGAGAAGTAAGCAGTTGTCCAGGGCAGAGGATTAAGGGCTTAAGGGGTGGGTGGGGTGCCTGAGCTCTGTGTACAGTTTCACCCTGTTGGAATGACTCTGGCCAGCAGGGCAAGCCGAAGGGTTGCTCTGTTATACAAACATGGGTATTTTTCCAAAATGCCAGCCAAATCGAATGTTTAAGGATCTAAAGATGTGGCTGCTGTTTCTAAAGGGTCAGAAAGCAGGCAGTGAGCATGGTTACTAGATGGCCCCACACTTTACCATGCACTTTAGGTGGCTTAAGAACAAACCAATAATGTATTTTACCTTTAGCCATTCAAATCTGCTTGTTCCCCCAGAATCCAAAATTCCCTACTGCTGGTGGTTGTATTAAGAGAAGCTTTTAACACTTTGTCTGAGCTCAGGGCCTAAGAAAGGAATCCTTTTGTAGGATCGTGCTGATGGACTTGGGTCCCAGAGCAGAAGAGCGCAGAGCCAGAGAGGGGAGAACTCTGCTGCCGTGTCCCAGCACGTCTGGTGACAAAAAGACTGGCGGTGATTTGGTTCCTCATGTGTCTGGTGACAGCAGTGCGGGGTGGGGTGGCAGCTCTGCAGTCTTTGCTGACAGAAGTGGGGCTGATGGGTCCTGACTTGTGTTCTAAGTGCAGGATCTTACTGCACCAAGCCATTGCCATGTGGAAGTGGTATCTGTGACTACGGGTCAAACCTGTGCCCTTTGCAGACCTGCTAACAGAGCTGTCAGTGCTTCCAGCCCTACTGAACATGAAATCAGGCAGATCGTAGTGTATCAGTGGCCAAGCTCTGGGAATTGCTAAAAGCAAGATGAACAAGACAAATATTTTACTAGGATAATCCCCCTGGAAGGCCAGCTAATTACAAAAGTATTGCAGGACTTCTAGTTGGGTTTTTACCCTGTCAAATCTGCCAGCAAATCTTTTCTGCTCGGTTTTGTTTGGGTGATGGGTGGATGTCTGTGCATCCTCGTGGAACAGCCTTCTGAGGCCTTACAAGGATTTGCCTGGAGCTCACTCCCCAAGCCCATGTCCGTGTTCAGGTGGCACCACTGCTGCTCCCACACAGATGTTTTACCTTGCGGGGTGGCGGGAGATCCAGAGGAGCACTGAGGGAGGGGACTTGCTAGACTGAATTAGAAAATGCTTCATGTGAGATTTGATTAAGTAATTTTTCTTACTTAATCAAAGTAGGCTTTCTTGGAGCTGGTTCTCTTTTCTTTCAGCCACAGCCAACCATTTTTCTAGTTGCACGTTTGTACTTAAAAGATCATCTCCATAATTTTTGCAGTTTCTCCTGTGTGTCTTTCTCAAAATACAATTGTGTTTAAAGTACCTCATTTTCTGATTTCAGAGTCATACATTCTACATCTGTAACCTTTTCAGGAAATGGGGAGCTCGTGATTTCCTTTTGTGTGCAAGATAAACTCTCCTTGAAAACGGCACAAATAACAAATACCTTTTTCTCTTTTTTCTTTCGTTTTTTTTTTCCCTTTTTCTCATCTTTCCACCATTTCTGCTCACAAGGTTAATATCTGGTCACAAGTTTCTTGATCACAAGCCTAATATATGGGTCAACACTCAGCACAGACGAGGACAAAAACTCATCAAATGGTGTCTCTTCTGGGGAGGGTGAGGAGGACGAACCCATGGATCTGTTCCTGCAATTTTGTGTTGAATTCTCATCCCCCAGTTAGATGCAAAATGGGGGTATCTTTTATACTTTAGTAACCACTAATGTGCAGAGTTCTGTGAGTGGGACTGTGGTCAAACCTTTCAGTGTTTGTGGGTGCATTGTACAGAATTTATGTACAGGTAGGTGGTGGACTTGGTTTACAAAGCATTTCTGGTCAACACAAACCACAAGATCTCCATCTGCATTGTGTTTGCACCATGGGCTCCCTTGCATGTTGAGTTCTTCATTTTCTTCACAGTTTTATGTTTCCAGCACTGATGCACGGCTGGGTGAGCCTGTCACAGCCACGCTGCCTATCAGTGCTTTCCCACTGCTTAATCCATCATGAGAGGCTGGTGGGTGCCAATGCAAAGACAGATTTTTAGAAATTTGGGTGGGTTTAGTTTCCTTTTTTAAGATTCCCGTGAAGCTGCACTGGTGGAAAGTCACAGGAAGGGTCATTACTAGAGAAACCACAGAAGAAGAGGACAAAATGTATGTAGTGACAAAAGTCCTGCGCCTGTAGCGATCTGCAGCTGGCTCTGAGTACGGGTTCAAATCGCATTTCTCCCACAATAATGCCCTGGCATGGAGAGTTCTGCCTGGGCTGTTCCATCAGAGTATGTAAAATATAATTACATTTGAACTACAAACACTGTAATGCAAATCTTCCTGAATGTAAAAAATCCCAAATGTTCATGAATTGTTCAATTGTTCAGGAATTGCTTCTTGCATTCTTGGGTCAGATCTGCTGTTGTACTTCCACACAGAAAACTCTGTTTCCTCTAAAAAACGGGACTCTGGGACTGTACAGCCACAGTTTATGTCCATGTCTGTCCTGATGTGGCTCTCTGAAAGGGCAGAGCTAGGTCAGGGCCTGAGACTTTCCGTACAACTTCCTTGTAGCTTTTTCTTTCAAGATGAACTTTTAGAGACCAAAATTCCATGTCAAATCTAGATAAATTAAATATAGTTATCTGGTATTTGGGGCTTGGGATATTGTATAATTCCTTTTTAGCCCTGGGAAAATACTTCACAAACAGCATCTTCAAAGAGCTGTCATGTATGTGAGTGTGTGTACAAGCCAGTGATGGAGGATTATCACAGACACACCCTGTCAAGTAAAGTAAACTGCTCTTGGGGTGATTTTTCAGTGGAGTGTTGTCTGCAGCCGAGGGGTCAGGCTCCAGTGCAGGGGGGTCCTGGCTGGCCTCTGTGCTGCATGGCCGTGTCTTCCCTTCCCAGATTTCATATGGATATCCCACTGCTGGGACTACACTTTCCAGAAACTACACTTCCTGTGCTTTGAAGGGCATCATCCCATCACCTGAGTGTGGCTGCTTTGGGTAATAGATTTTTTGGCGGAAAGCTCTTATAGGGGATCAGCAGTAGTGTCTCTCCTAGGAGGAAACACCATGAAAATCCATCCTTTAGTAAAAAAATAAGTGGGTAGTGAGAAAGGTGGTATGTGTGCATCCTGTCAGGAGGGCACGCAGCACTGAGGGCTGCAGGTGCCCATCTGTCTGCAGCCACCCCTGCGCTGCACCATCAGCTCCACCCTGTGCCAGGGCAAATCCCGGCCCTGCATGCCTGGTCTGCTGTCTCCTCACCTGCCTTTAGTGTCCTCTGGCTAGGGACAAACAGGGATATTGCCACTCAAGTGGCTCTTTGGGCTTTGCTGGGCTTGTGTGGAAATCCACCTGGAAAAAGGTCACTGTGAATTTAACACAGCAAGTACCAGGCACAACTTAACAAGCCATAAACGCTTGGTGATTTACACTTGTAAAAGGGAGACCAGAAGCACTCAGCCTTGATTTGCTTTAACCATATAAGACCTAAGAGGACAGTCTTTGATTAGGAATGTCTGCATACAGAACTGATCTTCCAGTCCTAAATAGTATCATTCCATTTAATTTGGTGCTTGTGAGAATTTAAACTATGCAACCCGGTCCCCAGAATGGTTCTCTTAATATGGTTTTGTATGTGCATGGAGACTGCTTAGGGTGCAAGATGGTAGATTTGGTCCCAGAACTAGTCTGGTGTGTGTCAACAGTTTTCTTACAGAGCTGATTGGGAAACAGGGTTTATCTGTGGTATTTTAGTCATGTAAAGTATTTTTATTTAAAGTAGGATAAATACCCAAAATATCCTGTCTTCCTTTCCAGAAATGTTCTCCCCTGAACAATGTAAGCGGTTTTATAATACTTGTGTTAATCCAGGTATTATTGTACTTACATTTCAACTTCTTAATTATTCATAAACCAAAATCTAAACCTAAACCAATAATGTTAAAAAAAAAATAGAAGAAACCCTTCTTTCAGTGGAAAAATTTATCAAAGATGTTCTCATACAGACCTTAATCTTGTTATTTGAGTGCTGCATTTTCAGGGTTTTCTTGTCAACCCCCTTTTTTTTGTGTGTGTGTATTAAAAGGAAGGTCCTGCTGTGTGTGAGGCACTGGCCGAGGGACTGTCGCCATCTCCTGCTTGTGCAGCTGCGCTGCATGCCGGGCTGGCTGTGAGCGCAGACTGCTCGGGCCGCCTGACAGCTCCTGCCAACCTGCCTTTATTAGGTTGGTTATTTTTCCTCTGAGCAGCTTTTGCTCTAAACAAATCTGATTTAGTCCCCAGTGACTCCAGGACAAAAGGGTCCATGTGAACATTGCTGGGTTGGGAGGATTCAGCACAAACACTGCATGAGATGGTGCTGCCGGTGCCAAAGTGCCGTGAGGGAACACGGAGACGCTTGGGCTAGTGGCACAGTGCCATGTGGCACCAGAGCCCTGCGCTGCCCCGGGCACACCGAGGGTCCCCACGGAGCCTGTGCCACCTCCTCCCCTTCCCTGCACCTGCTGGCGTCCACTGGACCCTGGGGAAGCTGATTCCTCACAATGCATCCCACTCCGAGGCCCGAGGGTCCATCCTGTCTGGAGCCTCCTGAGCTCAGGGTTGTTTTCTGAGCTGAGGCAGCCTTAAGTTGGTTTTTAAACCAACCAACCTACCAAAACAGCCCCCAAGCCCCACAGAGTGAGCCTGATCCCTGCGGGGATGGAATTTGGGATGGATGTTGGTGAGCTGACACAGAAAAGCTGAACATGTCTGCACATCCCTCAATGAGCTTCTATGGTCAGATACTTAAAGAGACATTTTATTTACATGATATACAAGCACTCTCACAAGTCAGCAGAGTCTCTGTGGGTGCCTTCAGACATCGGTGTACTCGTGGTAGATGCGCACCTCTGATCTCCTGACGCTCTGGAGGGACCTGATGCTCTCGCTTCTGGTTCTCATGTTGGATTTCCTGAACAGCCTTCGTGAGAATGATCGACACATGAAAAAATAAATGATTGGATCCAGACAGACATTGCATGCGGACAGGAACAGTGTCATTTCCTTACAATAATACAAGATTTTATGTGCAGAGTCATCTAAAATTTTGTCCAGATGACTAAAAGTAAAGGGTATTCGGCACAAATGGTAGGGCAAAAAGCAGGTGAAAAACACAGCCACAACAACCCTTATACTCTGGTTGTGCTTCCTCTTTCGGCTGGATGAGCTAATGAACTGTTTGCTTGATTTATAGATGTACCTGGATATGGCAATGTAACACCCTATTAAGACTATCAGCACCACTACAAACATGCAGGTGTTGATGTAGATGACAGCCGAGTGCCACTTGACTCCCAGGGGAGACTTCAGCTTTAGGCAGTCGTTGATGTTTCTCTTGGTGGGGTAACCGTTGGTGAGGATCAGGTTTGGCAGCGCCAGGAACGCCATCACCACCCACACGCAGGCTGACAGGATCTTGGTGAAGGTGATGCTGTACATTCTGGAGTCTCCAAAGGGCTTCACCACCTTCAGGTAGCGGTCAATGCTGATGAGCCCGAGGAACACGATGGTCGTGTACATGTTGGCGTAGAACAGGACCGTGGTGTAGCGGCACAGGAAGGAGTTGAAGTGCCACGGTCCCAGCTGCGAGTCCTGGATGATCTTGAACGGGAACGTCAGTGTCATGAGCAGGTCTGCAACCACAATGTTCTTGAGGTAAAATATAAAACTGGTTTTGTTTCTGATGTGGAAGAAGATCCACACTGCTAGGCCGTTCAGCAGGAGGCTGGCCAGGAAGATGACGAGGTAAAGCACGGGCAGGACGATGGTGGTGAACTCATCATGTGTAGAGTTCCCGAGGGAGCTGGCGTTGGGTGAGGTGCTGTTGTCTGGGCTGAGGCGATTCTCTGTGGGAATGAGGGAAAGCAAAAGGTTGAAGTTTGTTACTGGTGTTTTACAAACGGGCCAGTTTAGAACTGTCCTCTCCCTGGGCAGTCTGGAGGCTGTTTGGGTGAACCATAAATCAGAACAGCAGGTTGCCAGCTCTTGGCTTTCTTGACAGAATGCGACTTGTGAGCTGAGATGTTTGTCATGAGACAGGGCTCTGGAGAGGCTCCTCAGGCCTATCAAAATGCTCGTTTAAACTTAGTTTACTTAAATGTATTTGAAAATCACAGTCTCTGGGGGATTTTAAGATTTCATACGTAAATGTTTGTGAAAAACTTATAAACTCTGTCACAAAATGACAGTACATTTTGTTTCAAGTTGTTTATGCTCTGGCCCTGCCTGGTGAGGCAAACCAGGCTGGCTGGCTGTGGGGTAGCGCTGGGCAGTGCTCAGGCAGCCTGTGCTGGAATGACTTATTTCTTTCAAATGTTGGTAGGAACTGACAGTAATAAAGTAAACACTTATCAATCACTTATATTTCCATTATTATTTTACCTGGCAGTTTTCCATAGGACAAATTGTACCCCATCCTTTGTGTTGCTGTAGGTTTTCTGCTGAAATACTCTTCAGGAGTCCCACTGGCAGCCGTGGATCTGGGATGCAGCAGGGCCTGTGCCAGGATGATGTTCTGGGGAAAAAAAATCCAAATTAAAACCAAGGAAAATAGGAGAGCCCACCTTCTTGTCCCCTGCATGGAGAGGAGCTTTGTGAAAGGAGCTTCCTCTGGAATTCCCAGTGAAGGGCTGGCTAAGGTGTGCTAAGGGCTGATCTCTGGGTACTGCACGGTGGTTCTGTGGTCAGGTCTTCATTGCCCTCTTCTTGCTCATTTCAGTGATGGATCACCAAGAGTGGATTTTTTTTTAAAATCATTACTCACTTCTTGAAGTAAAAAAGTTTCATCTGTAATTATGAGATATGTGTGTATGACTTCATAGTGTATTCCCCAAACTGGGGTGGAAATTGTGGAAGTGGCAAGTTCCTGTTCCTTTTTCATAGAAACTGGCACACAAGGAATACTGAAATCTGCAGAAACTCATTTATGCCATGATGGCATCACAATGTTTGCCATTGTTCAAAGGGATTTTGCCAATACCAGTTTGTAAGGCTGTGCTCCAAATTGTTCTTTCCTCTATCAGTATGCAAATGCAGTAACTTTTCTGTGGTTCAATTTTTGCTTACAAGTTTTGATAGGAAAACTGGCAAAATTGTTCAGATCTCACCAATCCCACTAGACGTGACTGCTCTCATGGGAATGAAGAGAGGATGGAATTCCTGCAGCCCTTTTGCAGATCAGAACCTGTTTTAGGTGCCATGCCCATGTAGGAGCCACGTTGCGTGGCACTAGATGGCACCAAAGCAAGTAATGGTGTGTGAAAGAATCGGTAAAAACTTTAATTTGGATATTTTAACCTTTTTATCCGTCTGGCTTCTTGGCTGGCACTATTTCCTCTGACAGTGACAAGACTGTCAAGGGTGTTGTAGGTATTTTGTTTTCTGTGGGTCTGGGCAGCAGTAATCCATCATGTTTTGCTGTTGCTGAGGGTTTGCAGCTCTCTTTTCCGCCCAGGAGGCACGGAGATCAAAAGAATACGTGGTTTTATGAAAAGATGCATATCTGACTCCTTATGTAAATAAGATGCTTATTTCCCTGCTTTTCAGAGTTTCTTTTAAGTCTGCATAATGCCCGGTCCCTGGAAAACTCCTTGTTCTCAGGCTCTACTGAATCCTGAGTCCAGAGAAGTCAGTGAGGTATTGGCTGTGTTGCCTGGGATTCGAGGCAGAGCAAGAGGTGGCTCCTGTGTCCCCCTGCTGTAACCCTGGGAAATGCTGCAGGATTCCCTGGGGCTGGGGACGGATCTGTGTGGAATGGACTGCACGTGTACTGGTGTTGCTCTGGTCCCAAAGGGATTTGCTCTAAGTCCTGTCAAAAAAGGCTCCTTTCTTTTTCCTCCTCTGCATCCATTCTCGTAGGTGGATGCTGTCACAAGAGACTGTAAAAATCCAGCACCGGGTAGTGTCAGTGCCTGTGATTCCTGCACAGACAGCCCCGACACTCTGCAGAGGTTCTGTGCCTTGTTTGACGTCAGGTGGCTGTTTTCTGGTGCTGGTGGGGAAGCTCCCTGTGACAGGGATCTCTGGCCAGAGGGAGTTGCCATCCTCCGGCCGCTCCCCGGCACTGGTCACGTTCCCATCTGCATTTGCTACCGGCAGGGATGGGCCATCCCCAACAAACCCTCTTCAGTACAGATCAAAATCCAGTTTCCTTCCTTCTTGTGAGCAGTGTCTTGTTTCCTGGGTACTGTTACGTGAATCCACTGGCTGTCAGCCTGAATCCTGGGATTTAGCCCGTGGCTTTACAGTGCAAAGTGCTGCGGAGGTCGGACTGCAGTCACAGGGGCCAGACGCGGCTCCACCGCTGTAGCAGGAGGCTCTGCCCGGACAGGAGTGTTCTCTCCGCCCCAGGGAGCGCCTGCAGTCCCTAGTCAGTCTGTGCTGGGCTGTCTGTGCCCCGTGGGGGTTGCCGGGCTCCCCGCTGCTCCCGTGCTTGCCCTGCGCTCTTGCTCAGGTGCCTTTCCCGGTCCCCGGTGCCTGCAGAGCCCGTGCTGGCGGAGCATCCCTTCTCCCTTCTCCCTTCTCCCTTCTCCCTTCTCCCTTCTCCCTTCTCCCTTCTCCCTTCTCCCTTTGGCGCGGCTCGGGAGCGCTGCGTGGGTGGCAGGAGCTGCACGGTCCCGGCTCTGAGCCTGGAAAGCCGTTCTTGCGGTGAATCCCACACAGCCCCGCTGAATTCTGCCCGGGGCAGCGGCCGTGGTGGAGCCCTGCCACATGTGTCCCCTGGTCAGGGAAGGTGTGACCACGCTCGGATTGCCCAGGGACATCCAGGCCACTGCGAAGCCACTGTGGGACCTGTGTGCAGTTGTACAGGCCAATCAGGACTGAGTCTTTGCGTGGATATCTCCGTGTCTTCTTATTCCTGATGGTTTTAATGTTAAAATATGTTCCAAAATTATCTCAACAAACTGTGGGTTGGAAGAACAAAGCAGCAAATTCTTCACCAGTGTAACCTGTGCCAGCTGGGCTTCGTGAGCAGGGCCCTGTGCCCTGCCAGCACACCTGAGCTCAGCAGAGGCTCTGGTGTCTGCAGGGTGGAGGAGAGAGGCAACACTTGTGACTGCTTGTCCTTACACACCAAAGGCTCTCCCTGGTGTTGCTGTAGCTCAAAGCTCTAAAGACTTCACCAGGCAGGTCTGTGCAGAGCTGCAGAAAAGTGCTGGTGTGATGGTCCTGCTGCACAGAGCTGGGTGTGTGATAGAGGGTGGGATGCACAGCGATGGTCTGCTCAGACTCAGTGGGCCAAAGGTGTTTCCATAGTTTCCTGCCAAAGTCTGTCAGGCTGAGGGGTGCTGTGGTGGGCAGAGCACTCGGAGCAGTGTGGCTTTGTTGTTTACATGCTGGGGTACGTGAGCAAGGCCTGCCTGTAGAGTTGGGGTATCTGTGCTCCAGTAGCTTCGTTCTTGCCGACAAAGACTGTTATATTGCAGACTCCAGGAGTAGGAACAAACATGCTCTATGGAGAATTCACTCTTTTTCATGTGTTCTGTTGCAGTAGGCAATGAAGACTGTCTTCTCTTTAAAGAGTGTTTTAGGATATTTTGTAAATGCTCACTGTGTACTCTAATTGTGGATTTTTTACTTGTTTGAATATAGTATTTTTGTGCTCAGCAGGGCTGCCTTTCCTCTCCCTGTCCAGTTCTCTGGACACTTTCCTCACCAATTTCATCCTAAGCAACTATACAAATATATTCTGCTTGGATGGCTTTGGAGATGCACTAGAAGCTGCTCCTTTATCCAGGCAGCTTTGTGAACCAGAATACATTTTACTTCTTGTAGCTTCTGCACTTTGTTGGTGGTTGATGAGATAATCTCTTGCTGCTCATGTGGACAGACTGGTTTATGTCCATGACTGATGTAACCTCAGAGAAGAAACGAAGTAACAGGCTGCATGGCAACCTTTTGTGTCAGGTGGGTAGGGAATGACTGCAGAGTTTTTCTAGTGACTAAGGCTTTAAGTTGCCTTCCTGTTTAAAGAAATGGTATGTCCTCAAATCTAATCTTTTTTCAATTTATTTAAAACTTTTTAGAATTGGAAAACTCTCTTTGTGACCTAGACCAGCTGTTCTAGGTCATGGGGCTGCAGAGTCTTAAGTAATGGTTTTTATTTGAGCACATAACTTGTTAGTATGTGCCTTCTTGCCAGTCCCTCTGCATTCATCACCGTAAGCTTGGGTAAATGATGGGGTTAATGCAGCAATAGACATGTGAGGCAGATATTAAAGCTGCTGCTGGCTGGCTGCAATGCTGTTCTTTTCTGTTGCCCTTCAGAACCAAATCACGGAGATGACTGTAAAGATTTAGGGGGAAGAAGCATTGGTGCAGGGTAAGAGCACGTGTGCACACAGCTGCTGCAGGCAGGCATGGAGCCTGTGTCACTGCTCTCTGTGTCAGCCCCACACTGTCCTGTGTCCCCTGAGCCTGCTCCCGGCCCGTGCTCCCTGAGCAAGCCTCCATGTTCTGGTTTTCCCTGCCTGCATCTCTTTATCCTTCTTAGTGCTTTCTCTTGTTCACTACAAGCCCAGTCCCAGCAGCTAGGGCACTGCCACCTTTCCCTTCCTTGGAGGCCTCTGTCAAAAATGGTCCATCTCCCTTTTGGTGAAGGTATATGTTAATGTGCTGGTAATGCACAGTGGAATAACCTGAAATTCCTGTTTGAATTGCTGCCTACTTCAGTGAGTTGCCCTGCTTGCTCTCTTGTGCTTTGCACACTGTAATGGTTTTGGTGTTTTTGTAGCCAGTACGTCCTGGTCCTGGTCCTGGCCCTGACTGGGGTGGGGTGGGAGCTCCTGGGGTCCCCCCGTGCTCTGAGCAGTGCTGGAGCCCCCGAGCACCTCCTACTGCTGCTGAGCACGGGGGGTGCCCAGCACCCACCCCACTGTCACTTCCCTCAGCTGGGAGAGGGCGAGAGCAGCCCTGGGGTCCCTGTGCCCCCTGTGCCCTCTGTCCTGGGAGTGGAGCCAGCATGGGCTGGTTCCCTGGGCCAGGAACGCTGCCCTGCTCAACCAGCCACACTGCAGAGAGGCTGAAAGGAAGGACTGGGGTGTAACTGTCCCCAGCTGTGGCTTACGGTGCCTGTCTTCTTCGTCCTAGCCAGAAATAGGAACCTGCCTCTGCTCAGAAAGCTGCTTGTCTGCTCCAGCTTCTGGCACAAGACCTCCTTCTGTGTTTTCAGGTTCCTCCTTGAACTTCCCCTCATTTCCAGCCTAGCTTTCCTCTCACATGTCTCAGAGCAGTGCAGCATCCTGCCCTGGGAAGCTGCTGTGCAAACTGGCTTCCCTCTGCCTTCGGCTGCTGTCTCCAGGATCCTATCCTGTCCCTGCCCTGTCCTATCCATTCAGGAGAGACAGGAAGGGCAGTGGTCAGGGCTCACACCTGCCCGGGCCCTCAGCTGACACCCATGTTGGGATGCACACAGGAGCAGCCCTCCCTTGGCTCTGTGCTGGGACATGCTGCTGGCAGGGACCTGTGTCTCCACCCTTGCTCTGCCCAGGAGAAAAGGCACCTGTACCCTGCAGAGCCCCCACATACAGGCACTGACTGATGGTGTGGCTCAGTCTTCCTCTGTCCTCCGCCTGTGGCAGCTGGAAGTGGCACGTGTGGCTCCAGTGCCTGGGCTGGATGTGCCTGGCGTCAGGGCAACCACCTAAATGTGCTGAGTCTTCACCTGTGCTGCAGCTGAAATCTCACAGCCTGTTTGCACCTGTAACTCGTTGGGAGTAGCAAGATGCTGGAGTAAGCATTTGATAATACCATCTAGTATGCAAAATTCTCATTTTGGGGGAATATGCCCTTAAGATAACATGATTTCCTCACTTTGAAAAGAAATAGTAAAAGTACTTGGACAAATCTAACTTTCTCAAAGCCACTTTTGGAATATTTCGTCCAAATGTAGCCATTAATTTTTTTCTCATTTCAAGTGAATTATTATGAACCCTAATGGTCCTCTGTGTGAGACAGTTCTGACATGAGATGTTGCCCAAGCTATCAAGTTCTTTTTTTTCTGTCTTTTGAATTGTTCCTTGCTAAAAGTTCATGGATTATATTACCTGCTTGGAATTGGATTTTCTCTGCAGAGTTTGCAAGGTCTAGTAACTGTTGTTAATTGTTACAGTAAGACTGTTTTTTAAGCTTATTTGCAGAACCTAAAGCTGCATGAATTCCCTTTCCTGTTGCATAGGCACTGTAGTTCCCAGGTGACGCTGGAGGAGTGCTTCCCAGTTCTTTGCTGCATTAATGACCAGCATATGCACTGTCCGTGGCCCAAAGGCAGGGGGTACCTTCAGTGGTCGTTGTGGCTCTGGTCAGGTGTGCTGGGCTGTGGTGCTGTGTGCAGGAGGGGCTCAGAGGGGGCCAGCACCTCACTGCCACCTCTAAAGAGGTGGGGAAGGAGTGTTGTGGCATGGTACAGCTCCACAGCTCCTGTGGACTGCAGTGGTTTTTGCATGAGAAGTTGAGACATCTGCCAGCAGAACTGGTATCAGCTGGGCAGGAGGTGAGCAGCTGCTCTTGGTGCAGGAGAAGCTGGGCTGCAATTGCTGGCTGCTTTTTTTTGAGGAAAAAAAAAAGAAAGCTCAACACAGTGCTTGGGCAGAGCTGGGATAATGAATGTTTTCTCAGTAAGGCAGCCTCTAATTAGGAAGGAGTAAAGGAACTCTGGAATGTTTCCTTTGCTTCTTTCTAGAAGATGCTGCTGCTGGTTGGTTGTGGTCGCACAAAGCTGCTGGCAGTGGTAGCTGTGCTGCAGCCCTGTGGAGAGGCTTTCCTTGGGCCCCCACCAAGAATACACCACGTGAGGTGCAGCCCCCGTGCACAGCCTCGGTGGGGCCCTGTGGTGAGGGTCCCACAGCTCCTGCGCCGCGAGCGGGCGGGTCCTTGGCGCTGCCCAGAGCGCGGTGCCACGCTGGCCGAGCCACGTGCCTGGGCCATGCCACGGGTGACACGGCTGCCACGGGGGGAGCGTGGCTGCCACGCTCTGCACCCACCAGCAAAGGCCATGGCTGGGGTGGCCAGGCTTGAGTTGGAGGTTTTTACTGAAAATACCAGCTTTTAGGCTTGATTACTTGTACTGTGCTGTGAAAAACATTAAGTAAAAATTTCAAAACGACACTTTAAAAAGAATCAAGATGTCTGGGGCACAAACACAAAAATGCAGGTGTGTGACTGGCAGCACTGCACCTTCATCTGTTGGACCTGTGTCTGCTGTGCCTCTATCACATCCCTTGGGGCCACTGTGAGAAAATATGTTGGGAAGTCAAAATAATTATTAGTACGTGCATGTCGCCAGTGCCATTTAAATCCTCCAGTAATTCCAGTCTACCTTTCAGGCATTTTTCTTTGTGCTGAAGCAATTTCTATTGTTTTTTTTGAATGCAATCCTAATACACATCACAGAAGCACCAGGAAATCCTCATGTGCCTGTGTCAGCTGGTTTCTCTGTGGTCCGGGACATCCTGCTGCCGGACAGCGCTCTGCATGCTACTCTCAGCAGCACCACTGCTTGAAAGAGGAAGGAGAAGGACCTGGGGATTTTAGAGTGCGACTGGGAGAAGTCCAGCCTGGTGCAACGCCTTTCCTTCATGCACAGCCCAGAGGGTTCCCTGCCCCCTCTCGGAATGGATGGGCTGCTGGCCCTGGGCAGGGCGTCAGGCGCCAGCTGCGAGAGCTGCTGCTCCTCCTGCCACCCAGCTCTGGGCTCCTTTTACAGGGGTGGCACCAGCTGCCACAGTTAGGGTGATAGAAGCTGATAGAAGTCCAGTTTATGCTGCTCAGCATCAGCTGTCCCTTTGGCATGTCACTGACATTTTCTTGAGGAAGAACCAGAAGCAGTGGTTGCTGCAGTACCTCGCGTGAGGTTCATTGTTGGTCAGATGTGGAAAGCCAACTTCTGATAATCGACAGTGCAATGTTTTAATTTATTTAAGATGTTGGAAAGGGTTAAGACTGCTGAAATGTAGGAATGAATCTTGCCTCCTTCCTCTGGAGTTTTCTTGGCAGCCCTGGGCTTGGTGTCTGCTGCAGCCTGGGTTCCTGGGGAGCCGACAGCTGTGCAGTGGCTCTGGAGCTCGTGGTGTGTGTCAGGTGCATTTTCACTCAGTTCCAAACCATTATAAATCCTGCACAGTTTGAGTTTAACGCTCTAGTCGTACCACAGGGGGTTTGCCTGGCTGCTTCTGGTGCTCACTGGATCAAAGAGCTCTGCCACACTCCCGGGATCCCTGGGGCCAGGCGACTCCCCAGTGTCCCGGGGCTCTGGGGCCCCAGCCCCTGGCGCGGGTGCGTGCCGGCACATGACGGGCTGTGGGGTGCAGGTGCTGGGTGAGCTGGTCTCCCCGCTCCCTCCCTGCCCCGCAGGGGCTCCGTCAGCCTGGGAGGGAGCCGAGGGTGAGACACTGGGCTGAGCTGGGACAGGCAGCCCTTTGCAGGTGGGGAGGGAGGAAGGCTCACGGCTGATGCTGTTGAAAATTTGCTGGTTTTCTCTCCCACCCCCCTAATGCAAACACACAGTTTCTGTGTGTGAGGTCCCCACACACCCTCCAGCCTCTCTCCCCCCTCCTGCAAGAACTGCCCCTCCTGCAGTTCCTCTGTGAGGGGGGATGTCCCATGGAGCGGGGTGGCAGGAGAGGCTCTGTCTGGTGCCCCAGGGCTGCAGACCCACCCGCAGAAGGGAGAGGAGGGAAGCTTCTCCTAAAAAAAGTACTGGTGGGTTCTGTGCTCAGGACCGGTGGCTGGGAGTGAATCAGCAACATCAGCCAAAGGTTGCCTGAGTTTCCTGGTTTCCTTTTCTAAAGAGGGCTGCAGAATTCTTTAAAAAGATGGAAAGAAGTGTGAAATACTCCCAATTTCCAGATGGAGCGCACAGAAGGAAAGTGGCTGCAGGCCCTACAGCACGCAAACAAGTAATTTTTTAACAAACCCTTGAATCATGCTGCTGCTCCCAGTGCTCTGTAACCAAGAACAACCTTTTCAATATGAAATCTCTTTAAAAGACAGAGGCTTTTGCAAGCAGCTCAGATATTTCCCAGGCCGTGAGACTCATCAGATCTAGTCTGCTCATTCAGAGCTATGTGGTTTTTCCAGTGAACCTGACAAGTTTTAACATGACTTGAATGGAAGTACGAAGGAAGAGAACATTTATTCTGTTAATACAGTGAAGAGAGCTCAAGTTTGCTTTCCTATGCTGAAAGAGGTGAAAGGGAATATAGTACAAACCCTTTTAAAGCAAAATCAGATCTTGTAGTTACTGAATCTTACTTTCTATGAGTTTAGCTCTGTCAGGAAGTGAGTTATGGAAACAATGGACCCACCTGCACTTCGAGTTGTATCTTAGAAGGAAAGATTAGTAGAAACCAGGTTTTTTTTGCCACCATGAATACTATGTATGAATGAATAAAAGGTTGGTAAAGGCATGCTATTTTGAGAACTTGACACTTTTAATTGATCTGACATTCAGTTTATGGTTCCAAGTCTGGTTTTCAGCAGCTATATCTTAATTCCTGTCTTTTCACTCAAGGGTGAGAAAGTGCTAGCAGATTCACTGAACAGCTTATCAAACGCTTTTCCGATGGTCAGAGCTCACTTACCTGTCACCATCGTCGCCTTCCGCTTGTCTCGGAGCTGCATCCCAAAAGTGCCTCAGACTCCTCCAAAACGCATCTTGAAACTACAGTAGGCAGGAGAGTATTTCCTGGGAGAGGGTAGCTGAACAAACCATGTCTGGCAGTAAGATTTTTGGGCTTCTGATGGCTTTTTTTTGTGATACCTGATCAGAGAGTCAAAATTCCCCTGGCCAGGAGCAACTGGAGCAACTGGCTTTCTCATTCCTGGGAATGACTCACATGCCAGGGTAGGAGAGCGCGCTCCCGCTCACTTCCTGGCTCCGGAGCAGCTGGGGCGCCCAGGACGCAGACGGTGATTCACCTGGGAGGTGGGTTCGTGCGGGGAAGGCAGCGCTGCTGCCCTGCCTCTGCCTCCCGTGGCATACCGGGAGGGTGATGTGGATTTCATGTGCTCCTGAAGAATCTCGTGCTGGATAGATGAGAATATCTACTAATCAGATCATCTTGTCAATTATTAATTTGATTATATTTAGATTATCTTTAGTGTTGTGCTTTGAACAGATCCTCCCTTCTAAATAATGTGGAGAATGAAAGTAGAACGCTAGTCTGTCCCTCAGTATTGCAGCTAAAATGACCCGAGTGTCTGTTCCTGCCATGGTGCTCCTTAGGACCGACTGAGCCCACTGCCTCTCACAGCCCTGCCCTCAGTGGTCCTGGCTGTACATATGTTTACATATGTCAGACTATTTAGTGCCTTTAGAGCACTGAAATAATCATGGGGCAAAACTGGGACATATTATATTGGGACTGTTCTATTGGGACAAAGTTCTGCTTCATGTCACTGGAGGATGAAGTGGGTCATATCCCATTTCTGCTGCCTTCTTTAAAAAAAGGAAATCTCCATCTCCCTCATTAAAAATTCAGGGAAAAAAGAAAAATAATCTCAGTGCTCTGAGAGCAGTGGCTGCCAAGGCCTTTTTCTGTCTGTTCTGCTTGGACTGTTCTGTACACGTTTGGGTTTTTTGTCTCAAGTATCTGAGGGGCTGAGCCCTAGTCCCCCTCTGCTGAGACTGGACACCCCTCTGCACAGGAGCCCTGTCAGCTGCACGGAGCCTGTGAGGGGCCAAGCCAGAGCAGGACCCACTTGCTGCCCCCGCAGTGCTGAGCAGCTTCCTCTGGCCTCTGTCCAGGGAACCCTGTGCTAAATCCCACATTTCTCCTTGTGGGCAGACTGTAAAATTTCCTCTTGCCTCAGGACCTCTCCCTTGAATCAGGCGCAGTCCCTGATCACAGGAGACTGCTGGCACAGCTCGCCTTTGAAGAGCAGCTTTTGCAAGGCAAAGCAAACCCATGCAGATGGAGCTGTAGGAACACAGCTTCACTCTGTTGTATTTTCAGCTTTATTGTCACAGGCTGCCAAACTCATCCCAGGAGCTGGATATCCTGACAGTAGACCCAGACCAACAGATGGTCTCTGTTGCAGGCACATGGCACCCCCTGAGGATGGAGAAGCCTTTCCCTGCAGATAGGGAGAGGAGACCTGATGAAGCCCATGCCTTGCTCACACCTTGCACATGGCTGTGCAGGGCGGTGTGTGCCAGCCTCCATTTCACCTCCTTTCAGCTGTCCCTCATGCTCCAGGGTTTGGCAGCTGCCTGTTGGAGATAGGGGAACAAAAGTCAGAGGGTGTGTAGGGGGTTCATACCCTCCTGGAACAATCCCCTCCACGCTCGACTTTGCCCTGCATGAGGTGCATGCTCCAGAGCCAGGTGCTCCAGACCCAGTGCTGTGTCCTGGCTGCAGAGCAGAGTTCCTGCATCCCTGTCAGGGGAACAGCTGGCCTCCCGGGAATGCTCCTGTGGTCTCAGGCCTGTGGTCCAGACACGGCACAGCAGCACGTGATGCCTACATTTGTGCTGCTGTTTTTCAATGCTGCCGGTGCTGGTGGTTTCTCAGGCTGGGGTCTGAGGACCAGTGCAGCAGCGTGTGCTGTGGGGAAAGAGAAGAAATTGAAAGTGGAAACTGAAATGTTTGAAAAATGTAATTTAATTGCTTACAGAGACCCAAGTGTTTAGGATTTGGCACTCTGGGAGTAGAGTGCACACACCAAAACCAGTGTGTTAGTAATGGTCAAATAATAAATAAAAGCTGGACCAGAATGGGGTTTTAGTTTGTTTATTTTTTGAATATGGTGCAAAGGCACATCAACTTTTTAAAAAAATCTCTGTATTTTGGTGTACCAGTAAAACACGATGGGTTAGAACCCAGTGCCCTGGCATCCCCGAGCAGGCTCCAACGCAGACGTGTTGTTGGCTGCTCCCAGGCTGGAGCAGGTCAGGACGAGCTGACACATGAAACACTGAAATGTGGGGAGCTTGTCGTAAAAACAGCACGGAAGAAATGTGAAGGTCTGATGTAAAGAAAAGCTGAAGGTAACTTGTAACTTCACTATTGTTCACATTATTTAAAGGCTGGATATCCCTTTTTGTGTTTTGATGATTAGAGAGCAACTCTTGGATTTCATAAGAGCCTGAACAATGTTATTACAGCAATTACTGCCTTGCTTCATTCTAAAACGTCTTCACTGCCATATTTAGCAATGTGAACTGCAAGGTTATGTTAAAGCAGATTCATCACCTGGGTAATGCACAGGACTGGCTGTTTCTGTTTTTTAAGCAGAAAAGAGTCAGCAAGATCAGAGCTTGCAACACGGGGAGGATCCTCCAGCCCTACAGCTGCAGATGTGAAGGTGGTTTTGTCAGGAGAAGAGTCTTAGAAGAGCTGACATTTCCCCTTTCCTGATGTGGATTACTCCAGTCACTGTGTGATGCCTGTCACTAACAGGAAAGGAAGGAGGAAAGTATCTAATTAAGACCTGACTTTAAAAGCTCAGTTCTTTTTCCCTCTATCCTCAAGTTGCTCACAGTGTGCTGATAGGGAACCTGTAGTTCCAGGCCTTGGCTGGCTGATCCTGTCTGTAGGCTCAGGTCTGTCCTGGTGCCTTCAGTCCTGCCCTATGCCCTGCTGGCTCTGTGTGTGTGCCATCCTGTGGGTCATACCCTGGCTGCTTGACTTGTCTGCCCAGCTCTTGTTCACCATGCAAATAGTTGGTTTGCATTTCTAATTAATTGAAGCACTGCTGTGTCTTATGAGAGTTTTCTCAGTGCTCAGAACGGTGGGAGCCTGTATGGAGGGATGTGTGTAGCTGTGCCAAGGGTCAGGATGTCTCTGAAGAGCAGTTTGTCTCTGGGCACTAAGGAATTATGCAGTACCCCTGAGGAGAGGCAGTCCAAAGACTGGAGGATGCATGTGTTAGGTGAGGGTATAAAATACTTCCTTTTTCTGAAACACAAGTAAAATAAAAAATTCATGTACCCAAAGAAGTGATTTCCTATAAAACTCAACTGCTGAGTGCCCTGTAGTTCCATTTTCAGGAACCCAACAACCTGTAGAGATGTTTAGGACAAGTGTCAGTACTTCCTGTGTGGAACTGGCCTGTGGGAACCCGGGACAAGAGTCATTTCTGCTAACAGGCTGAAGGTCTCATGCCAGTTTTCAGTTTCTAGGTTGTCTGGAGTGAGGACAAGCCATGCAAGGGAGCATTTGTCTGCGGGAAGGGAGAGCCCTGCTGCTGCCTCATGGTGTGATGGGCTGGAGTGAGCACAGGTGAGGTGGGAATGGTGCACGTGTTTGCTGTCCTGTACGGCTGCTGTGTCAGGTAACAGCAAGGGTTTTGCTCAGGGCAGAACCAGCACATTCTCAGTGGGTTGGGAGGAAAATCAGGTTTGGAAAAATGGTGACTGCTGTGTTGAATATGCTGGTAAACTTTGCTGAGTTCCATAAATCTCTTGGCTGCACTAAAGGAAGCTGGGGAGCCCAGTGAAGGGGCTCCATGGCATGCTGTGGTCTCTCCCTGTACTCCGGGCTTCCTGCCAAGGGAGATGTGCTCTCCAAACATGGCTCTGTTTGGTCACATGCAAAACAAAATACTGCTTTGGTTATTTCTTTGACCCTTAAAAAGCAGAGACCTAAACTTTGAGGCATTTTAACTGTTACGATTTTTACTCCGTCTGGAGGCAGTGATCTAAAACTGTGTAGAGAAATGTGCAAAATCCCAAGTGTTAGAATTCAGGGACTTTTTTCCCCTAAGTGGATCAAGCAGGTGTTCTGTCCTTGCAGTCACCTTCACTTCTTTGCTACAGTTTGGTACCTTTGGCTCCCTTTTACCTACCTAAGAAGCAGCAGCTGAAAAACAGATGATTAAGACTCCTCAGAAACCTTTGGCACACCCTTTATTTAAGGACCAACTCATCCCATTTTGTGGTTACACCCACCCTAACACACAGGCTCTCAGCACTGAACTTCGTGTGCTGCCAGTGTGTGTGCACAGCGTTGGATGAGCCTCAATCACAAGCAGAAATCAGAAAATAAAAGGAATTTCTGTTCTTCAGCATTTTCTTAGTTTCTCACTGCCACACTGCTCTGTAAATCCAGAGCTGGATGCAGTCAGTGTGGGGAGTCCTTGGGACCTCTGTGTTAGCTGTGCTGGTGTGATTCAGAAGGAAGAGGGAGGACTGAGATGGATGGAGAGTTTTGTCCTGAATTCCTCCCTGACACATCCGAGGTTTGGGAGCACAGATTTCAGTGGGCACCTGCCTGGTGGAAGGTCACAGCTGGTTTACAGACCCTCTTCTCCCAGTGTTTAGCTCAGGCCTCTCTGTTAATTGTCACACTGTGTCAGCAGGTTGAGAGGAACATTTCCAGCCTCCTGTATGTTCCTCTAAGCAGTTACTGAAGTGGTGGCTATTTCAGCAGCTAAGAATTTATTATATTTGCTTTTCCTAAAGGAGCAAAGTTAATCCTTTTAACAGCGTATGTGTGTGGGGAGAGCCTTTAATGCAACAGCATTTAATCTGAGAGGTGGACAATGGCTGAGATAACACTGATTTATAGGGAAATTCAGAACTAATTGAAAGCTGATTGGGGATTAGTTCAGTTTCCAGTTAGGAAGGATGTTACAGCTGTGGAAGGTATGTAACATGCCTGGTGAAGAAGATGGAGTGGGTAGAAGTTGCTAAATGAGACATACATCTTCCTATGTGGCAGAGGCTGGGGAACCCCAGAGTCAGATGTAATTCATGCACAGCAATGTACAACAGCTTTGAAAAAATCAAGCTGTATGGAGCAACCTGCTGGATTGGATTAGGCTGCTGTAAACAATGAATTTCTAAAAACAGCACTCAAGTGGTGATCAAAGTGTCTGGCACGTGTGAGAGAGCGCAAAGCTGGCAGCAGAGCTGGAGGAGAAGGGATGGTTGGGATAAGGGACACTGCTGCCTTGAAATAGTAACATAAATTCCAGAATTTTGGATTAGAAAGTAGTTTCTCTCCAGGGACGGTCCCTGTGGGATAGCCAAGGGAGAGCTCTGTGAGTGCTCTGGTGAGCTGGGTGGAGAGGGATTCTCTGGATGGGGAGGCTCAGGCAGTGTTCCTTGCTCCCTTCTCTTTGCCTGTTGTTGGGACTGGGAAGGGTGAACATGCCACCGAGGGGACGTCCCTGGGTGTTCCTCTCTGGTGAATGGTGGGGTGGGGCTGAGCCCCACCTGGCTCTGGGGCCCCCTTTGTGGGGGACTCAGTCCTGGGTGCTCTGCTCGCCCGGACGAGGAGCATGTACTGGGGGCAACTGGGATATTGCCAACACTGTCCTCCACCAAAGTCCTGCTGGGAGCAGAGAGGAAGGATGGTGAAACAGTGTGGGTGGTAGGAAAGTAATTACATGTGTGAGAGAGGTGAGGAGGATGGGAAGGGACTGTGTCCATCCCTCTGTTCCTCCTCTTCCCTACTGTTGATGTGTAGCCAAGCTGACACTCAGGGTAGGAATTACTGACATACACAGTCAGCAGCTCTGGGGTTTAATCCCCAAGAAAGCTGAATTGCCCTTGGAAGCAGGTGGAGTCAGTGAGCTGCTCAGGTGTTAGCAAGTGAGTTGTTTTAGTTTAAAGCAGAGAGAATTAACCTGTGGATTGTCTTAGGCAGTTTGAGCGAGAGCCTTTTGCCCATTAAGGCTATGCAGTGAGTATACATAGAAAATCTATTTTGCTGCATTTATTGAGTATTTATATTACTTGGCAAATACCCTTTTGTGTTCTTCAGCAGAAGTAAACCAAACTATTTTTCAAGTTCTCTATGAACGTGCAGAGTAGAGCGTGCAGCTGCAGAATCAAGACTCAGTAGGAGACACTTGTGTGTCCAGTTCAGTTTTTGGGTTTGTCTGGACCATTCTCTGAAGAGTCTTTACCCTCCTGTACAACACCTTCTCCACAAAGGGCCTGCACAGGAACATGTAGATCAGGGGGTCCATGCAGATGTTGGTGGCTGCCAGCCACAGTGTGCTCTCTTTGGCCACGAAGAGCTGGTTCTGCAGGCGGCAGTCCATGTGGGCACTTGTTTGGCTCAGGGTGTAGGGGACCCTGCTGAAGTGGAAGGGGGCAAAGCATAAGAAGAACACAGTAAAAATGATGAATACTTTCCCCTTGATCCGTTTTTCGCTTTTGTTGCCTTTCTTCTGGGTTTTTATGTAAGACTCATACACCTTTTTGGCAATAATTATATAAAAGAGCAACATGAGGATGAGGACAGTCCAGAAGATGAACTGACAGATGTAGTTGACGGCTTCGTGCCATTTGAGTCCGAGGTAACTCTTCAAGGAGGCGCACTTCCTCACGGACTGGGGCGTCGCTATCTTGTTGGACAAGATCACATTGGGGAGAGAGAGAGCCAGGAAAAAGAGCCAGACCAGACTTGCGAAGATCTTTGCTGAGGTCAGATTTTGCACCCAGAACTTCCCAAAAGGTCTCACAATCTTGAGAAATCTGTCGAAAGCAATGAGCCCGAGCAGCACTATGCTAATGTACATGGTGTCGTAGAATATTACGGCTGAGAAGCGGCAGACAAAGGCTTTGAGCTGCCATGGTCCCAGGCCAGAGTCTGTCAGGATCTTCAGAGGAAGCATCAGGGTCATTATAAAATCAGAAACTAAGATATTTTTCAAGTAGACAATGAAAGTTGATGTGCTTGGAATGTGGAAGAAAGCCCAGCAAGCCAGGCTATTCAGTGTGAGTCCCAGGAGGAAGATGAGTGTGTACAGCACTGGGAAGAGCAGGTGGGTGATGGTGGTGTCGCGGGGGCACTGTGCAGAGGAGGGTGCTCCACTGGTGTTACCAACAATGCTCGTGTTTGCAGAATCTCCCATCGTTTGAAGTAGACTTGGGCGAAAAGGAGGGAGAGAACACAAAACATAACCTTCTGTATGTAGTATTACATGTTCTTGCAGTGACAGCAGGTTTGCATGAATGAACACAAAACCTGAGCATACGTTAAACAGACCAACCAATTTCTCTTCTGATTCATGGAAAATCTAAATCTTTGCAGAAATTTAGATTGCTTATAAGCTAACATCCACTGGAAAGTTAGAAAGGTTCATACTTATTCTGGAGGTCTAGGGTAATGTCATAGCAGGGTATAAGAGCAGATTGCCTGGAGCACCATTGGTCTTTCCATAGAAATGTATTTTAGCATTGAATAGAAATGTCAAGAGCCATGGCCCAAAAGCTAGCCACTTCTGGGTAAGTGACTTCTCGTAATTCTTTCCAAGCACCCGCTGTTTTCCTTTCTCAGCACAGCTTTAGGTAGCATTTCCAAGGTCAGATGCACACAGGTGGCCCTCAGCCCTGAGCACCCCGTCACACCCCCTGAACACTCCGACCGTGCAAGTACCTGGACAAACCTGCCGCAGCTGTTGCAGAGGCCTCTGTGGCTGTCCCCATCTCATCCGCTGTTCCTCTGCCAGCAGAAGCCTCGAGCAAAGTATTAAGAGTGGGGAAATGTGTAGAAAGATGAGACTTTTTCTGTTGGTGTGATGTGTGGTTTCCTTCCTCATTTTCACGTGTCGCCTGAGTTAGTAATATTTGCTATTGCTTTTGTCTCTTCCCCTTGCTCTGTATGAGAAAGCAGACCATCTTCTCCTAAACGAGAAAAGGAAACCTGACCCTGTCCCTCAAGACAGACCTATTTTTGGGTTTGTGTGTGCGTGGACAGTGCTACACCTGCACTGGTAGGATGAACAAACACAGAGTGTTTCCTGACAGCGTTCGATGATAATCCTCAAATGTAGCTCCTAGCTGTTGTTTGTGTGTGAATTCCATGTTCTGGATGGCACTAGTCATTGCCAATATGTGACAGGAGTCTGCTCAGAGCCACCTTACAGTGGGTGCTCAGCTCCAAAACCATGTGCACCAACATGCTCAGGGACTGCCCCCTCTCCCTGCAGCCTGGTATTACTGACACATGGACCTGAGCTTGACTTTGGATCTCCAGAATGGATTCCTGGTTTATTTTGGCCTGTGTAGGCACTGTGCCACTTACAGCCACTTTCTGGTCCTGGCAGGAGCTACTGCTGTGTGGGAAGCTGTGGATTGATGATGTGTTTGTTGGGTATAATGCTGAAATTCGGTGCGTTTCTCTGTGAACAGAGCTGTTTGTGTAAGTTTATTCCTGCCTGCTCATGTGACAGCTCTGGCTCAGGGCTCGCTGCTGTGTGGTAAGTGGCTCGTGTTCAGGCGGTTTCCTGGGACAGCCGTGGATTGCTTCATGAGGTGCTCAGGCTGCAGCTGTGACAGGTAGTTTGTGCATCAGTACCTGGGACATTTTGGTTAATGTAGGTGCTGGTGTCAGTGTTAAACGGCTGTTGAGAGCAAACAGCCTTGAGGATGGCTGGGATGAAGCTCACCCTCAGCACTGCCATCAGTGTGATGTGTCCCTGGCTGCCCGACCTGGCTTCTGTTCACCCCCTGGTGACTGTGTAAGGGGGTCACAGTCCACTGCAATGCCCCAGGACTGATGTCCAAGGCAGTGCCTTCCATGTTGTCTTCCAAGCTGAGTTCTTGATGCTGTTCCCAGCTGTCAGAGGCAGCAGGTACCATGTACCTCTGCATACCCCAGCAGTGGTGGCTCTGGGGGACAGGTGTGTCTGTTGTCTGGACAGCTCACCGGATCAGGGAAAGCAGCTCCTGGGTAATTGCCGCTCTCTCTCCATGTGTAGGTGCAAAAAATGCATGGAGTGAGTACTGGGTGGGAGTGGGGCATTTGGCACTTCCCTCCCTGGGCATTAATGGGAGCTGATCTGGCCTGGTGCCTGTGGGCTGATGGGGGAGCATGCTCCAGGGTGGCTGGACACTGTTTCCAGGGAAATCCTGGTGTCCTGAGCTCTGTGATAGAACCCAGCTACTGATTGTATCAGCTGGAGCAGGGACCAGCACGAGCAGGGCATGAAACAATTTGTGGAAGGGTTAATTCATCCCAGCGGGTTATCAGAGAGGCACAGACCCCAAGGCCGAGTGTGGCAGCAAGTGAGCAACAAGTGAGCTGCCTTTTAACTTCTTGGGAAATTGGGTTTCAGTTGTAGAAGTGCCCTGGCAGGCAGGGACACGTACCAGGAAGGGTGGACAGGCAATGGCTTTGGCAGAATGAGCTCTCGTGTAACAGTGACCCATGCTGCTCAATTGGAGCTGTTTGCAAGTGCTGATAAATGAACCACAATTTATTCCAATAGCCCACAATCTATTTCATGTGCAATTGTTGTGATACCTCAAAATGTCATGTACTTGAAGATACTTCCCTGTTTTTTTTTCAAGTTTTCCAAATGCAAAAGGGGAAGTGGTTGAGTATTTTGTATAGTGAAAAAAGCTGCCCTTAATCATCAGTAAAGAAGTTACCATGAGCCTATCTTTCCCCAAGATCTCAGTATGATGTAAATCGAGTCTTCGTATGTTTTCTAATATAATATATTCTTCTCTGTGAAAATATACAGATTTGTTTATTTATGTAGTAAGGGGAAGGAGCTGGGGGTTTAATTCATATCAAGATAAGCCTGATTATGAAATAATTTCCTCTGACGTACAACTATTAATTACTGGTCAATGGATTAGGAACTGCAAGCATAGAATGAGATAAGCCGAGTGTTATTCTGTTACCAAAAATTTGCACAAATGGCTGCTCTACATCTGGCCTGGGTTTCTGTTTGTCTGCCCGTTGCATACAAGGTGACAACTCCCTGTATTGAAAAATCACATCTCCTGTGGATTTATCTGCATTTCTCAGATCCTGTGTTTTCATGGACTTCACTCTCCCCAAGTTTAGCTGTTTCTGCAAAATCTTTACAGTTCACGATATCATCTGTAGCATTTCATGATTCTGTTTTAAGTTTTCCTCACAGTTCCACCTTTAAGTTCAGATTCTTCCCAGCAGTTCTGACAGACATGGTTGGGGTCAGGGGAGCTCCTGTTTTGGCAAGGATGGAGGTTGGGGGCAGGGGGACTCCTGTTATTTAAGCTTTCTAGTTTTGCAACCAGTGGTGGTGGTTCCAGGGTGCTCATGCTTCATCTGCAGGACTGTTTCTAAAGAAGTTGGTGAAGTTCTAGATACGCTTCATGGATTTGTGCTCCTTCCACTCTCAATAAACGTGTGTGGCCAGGAAGGGGTGTGTGGAGTCCTGAGTTCTAGAGCGGCGTCTCGTCTGTGTCATCCCCCTCGTTCTGCTCCTTTGTCCGTGCTCCGAGCCCTGCCATGTGCTTGCACAGCATGTCTAGCAAGGATTTCCTAAATGATTTGCAAAGGAAAAAGTATATGAATGGGTCCAGGCAGGCATTGAGGGACGTCAGCCACAGTGTGGTCTCCTTCAGGTAGAACAGGGTGTTCTGAGCAGAGCAGTCAAACACATCTCTCGTTTGGCTCAAGGTGTAGGGGATTCTGGTAAAGTGGAATGGCACAAAACAAATAAAGAACACAGCAATGATTATGAAAACCTTGAGATTGACAGTCTTCTTGGATGCTTTCCCTGTGCATCGTGTCCTTTTATAGGATTTGTACAGTTCCTTGCTGATGAGGATGTAACATACCACTATGACTGCTAAGTTAACCCAGAAGATGAACTGGCAAATGTAGTTTACAATTTCATGCCAGACTAAGCCAAACTCTGATTTCAGGAGAGCACACTTCCTTACGTTCTTGGCTGTTTTCTTCTTATTAGTTAAAATCATGTTGGGTAACGAGAGAGCAAACATTGATACCCAGATTGCTGTGGATAGGATCTTGGCAGCTAAAAGACTCCGTGGAGTTGATGTTCTGAATGGTGAGGTGGCTTTCTGATAGCGATCAATAGTTATCAGACCAAGAAACAAGATGCTGATGTACATGGTGAAGTAAAACACAACCTGGGTGACCTGGCACACAAACCCTCGCAAGACCCAGGATACCAGCTTTGCGTCACTGAGGATCTTAAATGGAAAAGTCAAGATCATGAGGAGGTCAGAAATTACAGTGTTCTTGAGGAAGATGATGAAGTTGGATTTACTGGATATTTTAAAGAAGACCCACATTGCCAGGCTATTCATGGTGATCCCCACCAGGAACAGAAACGTGTAGAGTAAAGGGAAGATGACTTGGCTGATCCTGCTGTCACTGGTGCAGTTGCTGTCATTCCTGGAGGAGCTGAATTGGGTTGTGGCTTTCATTTGCACTGTGGTATTCCCTCTCCCTGGAGAAACAAACAGAAAACCAAAAGAAATTGTGAGTTTTATCTTTTATGAGGCTTCAGCCTTTTCAGTCAGCTTTGAATCGTGTTGTGAACAAATGCACTCAGCGGGTGGGGCCCTGGCTGGGCCAGGGCAACTCTCAGGTGTGTAGCGATGTGGTTGTTTATGTGACTGTATCTCTGTCTGGGCTCTGCCTGTGTAAAACAGGCACTCGGGGGAGCTGATGTGCCTCAGCTGATGCCCACATCCCTGGCAAAGATTTATTTCTTCCTATAAGGTAGAAAAAATTGGCTTTTGCTTTGAAGAATGAAACAGGTTCATCTGCCAAGTCCAATCCTATTGGAACAAGCCCTCCCTGAGCAGGGACACATTCTCCCCCCAAAAGCCAAGGGAAGGGTACCGGGAGAAGCGGAGGAATGTGGGTGTTCCCTGCGGTGGAAGCTGGGGTCAGTGAGGGGGGGTCCTTGGCAGTCCCTCCAGCTCTTCACCATGGGAGTGGGCAGGAGTGTTCCTGTGGAATCCCTCGGAGCAGGGAGAGGCGGGAGGAGCAGCTGAGCATCCCAGCCCTGAGGCTGAGACCTTCCTGTGGTTGTGAACTGGTTTCTTAGCCAGTGACAGCTGCAGATTGCAGGTGATGCACTATGAGCTTCTGCTTCTGTTTTCTGCAGAAAAGAGAGAGAAATGAAATTTTAAGAAATAATTAGTGTTTTACTTCCTGCCTTTCACTGACTCTCAGAGGCACTATTTGTAAAGGGAACGGGGATTTGTCAGATGGTGCAACTTTTCTGCGCGCAGAGCTGCATTCCCGTCGGCCCCTTTGGCCTTGTGATTCCTTAGTGTTATTCCTGTACACAGACTTGTTTCTTAAAACTTTTAAAGCACTTGAAAGAAGTAGTGATTGGTTACTTTGGAGAAGGTTATTACTGAAGGAAATATTTTTACCTTGTGTGATTTTGTAGAGCAGTGCTTCAAGTTTTTAAGCTACATACAGTATGTCAACATTGTATGATATATACATTTAACTGAAAGACTAAGTATAAACAGTTGCAATGAAATAAACTACACATATTTCAATTTCTTTGGGATGTGCAAGACAGAACTTTAGGAGTTGGGCTGCATCTTTTTTTTCAAAGATTTGTATGTAGTGTCACAGAGTTTCTAAACATCTGTCTTCTATTTACTGATCTGCTGCAGAATATTGATCCAGGGAGCAGTTTGGAGGGGCATCCATTTGCATCCTCTGACTCTGTCCTTGTAGATACACACGGAATTCATAATAGCAGATTGCATTTTCCCAACTGTGCTTTTACACCACTCTTCAGTGATTCCCTTTGGCACTGTTTCCTCCCTGGTGACAGCCACGGGAGATGTTTTTGTGTTGGAGTCAGTTGTTTGCCGCACTCTGGGTTGCTTAGGTTTCCGTAGGTGATGACAGGGACAGGCAAAGAGACTTCACTTGTATCTGCCCTTTTCAGGATGAATCCTCAAGCCATGAGTGTAACCAGCGCATGATTCTCCTTTATGGTGTGGGTAAGGAGCGTGATGAAGCAAAGCATCAGCTGAAGAAGATTACCAAGGACATCCTCAAAATCCTGAACAAGAAGAGCACTACAGAAATGGGTGGTAAATGCTCTAACACTGCTGTTGGGTCACTGGTAGTGAAGCTCACAGGAGCTGTGAGGTGCTCAGCATATTGTCTGGAGCCGTGCACGTCATCCCATAATTTGGTTTTCCAGCGCTTGGCAGTCACTGGGAGACGGGCTGAGCAGAGCCCTGCAGCACAGGCAGGGGCTGCTGTCCTGCCCCACGGGGCTGTGGGATGACCAGCGGCCACCACTGCCAGAAACCTCAGTTTTCCCTTGTAGCAACTGGCTGCAAACAAACTTGTGTTGGGCTAAAGCCTGGAATGTGAGTGATGCATGTCCCTGGCCTCCTGTAGCACTGAGTGACTGCTTGCAGCTTTTCTGGGGTGTCACCTCTTCGCACTGGGATAACCTCGCAGTAGCTCTGACAGTGCTCCATGCTCTGGTGTATCTGTCCCAATTATAATGGAAAATTGGGGCAAGTAGGGTTTGTGTAGTCATGAGTAAAACTTACTAAGATTTTTATTGTCTTTTAAGTCAGTGACAATCTAAACCTGCTAGGGCTCCATTAAATATAAAATTACTGATAATTTTATATAACCTTTTATATCTGTTCAGTTGAGGATGAAGGACAGAAGGCCAGGAAGAACAAACCAGAGGCGTTTCCAACCCTGGAGACCGTGTTCACAAAACTGCAGCAGTTGTCCTATTTCGATCAACATCAGGTGACATCTCAGGTACTGTGGCAAATGGTGACCTTCAGAGTGCTGCTGTACCTGAGGAGCCCTCAGTCACATCGGACTTTTGATGTTCCTTTTCCCAGATCTCCAGCAATGTCCTCGAGCAGATCACTAGCTTTGCCTCAGGAACATCATACCACCTGCCCTTGGCTCACCACATCCAGCTCATCTTCGATCTCATGGAGCCAGCACTGAACATCAATGGACTTATAGACTTTGCAGTACAGGTGAGCAGAGTTCATTTTGGGGAGTTATGTCAGGACAAAGCTGCAGTACATTTTCTACGAAGCCAGAAAAACCCCAAGATCTGGACTGCAAATTACTCAGATTTGATGCCATGTGCTTGTATCTGTTTCAGTTTCCTGTCCTCTGAAACAGAATGCTGGGCACTTCCTCATTCTCTTGTACTGTGGTAGTTGTGGAGAATCAATACATGCATTTTATTTTTAAATCTTTCAAAATTAATAAAATTCTAGATTATTTTAACGCAAAGGATTTTAGGATGGGCTTTGCTGTTTTGGACTGAACCATCGAATCACTCAGTAATACATCTGATTGCCTGAAATACCGTGGATTTCTGAGTAGTTCTGAGGGATGGTTTTTCTACTTTAACCATTTATTTTGCTCCCACTGCTCCTTGTTCTCTAGTGAATAGTGAATTGCATTTTTGTTTGCCACACAGTTTATCCTTAATGTTTTTTTTTTTCTTGCTCCTGTTTCAGGTGCCTAACTTGGGCGTTACTTTCAGTTTGTTGTTTGTGTGTATTCTCAGCTGCTGAACGAGCTGAGCGTGGTGGAGGCCGAGCTGCTGCTCAAGTCGTCCAGCCTGGCTGGGAGCTACACCACGGGACTGTGCGTCTGCATCGTGGCTGTGCTGCGGCGGTACCACGCCTGCCTCATCCTCAGCTCCGAGCAGACCGCGCAAGTCTTCGAAGGGTTGGTGGCACCTGAACCTTTCCAAAGAGTGTTTTGGTATCTCTTAAGCAGAAAAAGCATTTAGGTTCAGGCAGTGGGAGCAGGTGTCGCAGTGCTGGTGGGGGGCTGTAGGTGAGCTCAGGGGAGAGGGGAGGATGATTCGCCTCCACAGGCTGCACCCCACTGCTGGGGCTGGTGGGACCCCCACCCTTTGTAGCCTTGGCTCAGGAGGGGTTGTGCATCTTGATTTCCTGCCCGCTGGCCCCACTCTGCCCTGGGCTCCCTGAGGGCCTCTGCCACAGATGACACCAAATGTCACATGAAGCCTGTCAGCCTGATGAGGGTCGGTCACGTTCCCCAGCTGACAGAGGGGTTTATATGATCTATGGCAGTATGGGACACGTTTCTCAGGTGCATTGGAACAAACTCAGGATGGTTTTGTTTGCAGGTTGTGTGGGGTGGTGAAGCACGTTGTAAATCCTTCTGAGTGTTCCTCTCCAGAACGGTGCATTTTAGCTTACCTTTACGACCTGTACGTGTCCTGCAGCCACCTGAGAAGCAAGTTTGGAGACCTGTTCAGGTGGGTGGTGAAGGGATTGCTCTCACCTCTGTGCACAGACTGATGCGGGCTACTGGGGTTTCCCTTTACTTTGCATCCCGTGGAAATCGCCGTGGCCTTTGCAGCCTTCGCTTCGCTGATGCAGTTCCCCTGTCCATGCCAGGGCAGCGTGCGGGGCCGGGCGGTGCCGTCGCAGCCTCGGGCGGGGCGGGGCAGGGCAGTCCCCGGCGGGTGTGCGGTCCCCGGCGGGTGTGCGGTCCCCGGAGGGTGTGCGGTACCCGGAGGGTGTGCGGTCCCCGGAGGGTGTGCGGTCCCCGGAGGATGTGCGGTCCCCGGCGGATGTGCGGTACCCGGAGGGTGTGCGGTACCCGGCGGGTGTTCGGTCCCCGGAGGGTGTGCGGTACCCGGAGGATGTGCGGTCCCCGGAGGGTGTTCGGTCCCTGGAGGATGTGCGGTCCCTGGAGGGTGTGCAGTACCCGGAGGATGTGCGGTCCCCGGAGGATGTGCGGTCCCCGGCGGATGTGCGGTCCCCGGCGGGTGTTTGGTCCCTGGCGGGTGTTCGGTCCCCGGAGGATGTGCGGTCCCCGGAGGGTGTGCGGTCCCCGGAGGATGTGCGGTCCCCGGCGGATGTGCGGTCCCCGGCGGGTGTTTGGTCCCCGGCGGGTGTTCGGTCCCCGGAGGATGTGCGGTCCCCAGAGGATGTGCGGTCCCTGGCGGGTGTGCGGTCCCCGGAGGGTGTGCGGTCCCCAGAGGATGTGCGGTACCCGGAGGGTGTGCGGTACCCGGCGGGTGTTCGGTCCCCGGAGGGTGTGCGGTACCCGGAGGATGTGCGGTCCCCGGAGGGTGTTCGGTCCCTGGAGGATGTGCGGTCCCTGGAGGGTGTGCAGTACCCGGAGGATGTGCGGTCCCCGGAGGATGTGCGGTCCCCAGAGGATGTGCGGTCCCTGGCGGGTGTGCGGTCCCTGGAGGGTGTGCGGTCCCCAGAGGATGTGCGGTCCCCGGCGGGTGTGCGGTCCCCGGAGGGTGTGCGGTCCCCAGAGGATGTGCCGTCCCGGGTCTGTGCTGCGGGGAGCAGGGGCTGAGCCCTCTCCCGTCTGGGTCAGCTCAGGGGCTGCTCTGCCCGCAGTGCGGGACGCTCTCGGTGCAGCCGCGGCATCGGATCCCTCTCACCCCGCTGCCTTCGCGGGTCGGGGGTGCCTGATTGGGTTCCTGGGGCACCTCAGCTGCAGTACAGGCAGTGCTGGATGGAAAACCTGCAAAATCTCAGCTGTCGCAGCTGTAGTTCTCTGTGAAGGTTTCCTTTGATGCGGGGAGAGGCACAAACGTGTTTTGAGTTTGTGAAGTTTTATGCTTGAATGTTCAGTTCCTTGATTTTTAAATTTAAAAAGAATTGGGTTCCCATATGCTGTATTTTTGGCTTTTACTTTGTAAAGGGGGAGTGGAAACCTTTCAGATGCAAATCCACATCTTATGAGAATCACAAACTGCCTCAGTTGCTGTTTCCCCTCCTGGTTTGTGTTCCTAGTTTGGGTATGCATAGTTCAGATTTGTGGTTTCATTTCATAGGGAGCAGGAAAGGATTTCTCAGTAATAATCTTAATATTTTAATAGGCTTACAGACTCCTGGGAGCGGTAGCATTTAATCAGAAACACTAGGAAAAAGAAATAGGAAATACAGAACTACACAAGTGTCTGAGCTCTATGTTAATTTTTTCTGCTTACAACATAAAGTTCAGTAACACAATAAAAATTAACAGTTTTATTAACACTAATCTACAATAACAAGTCAAAATAGTCTAGTAATAATACAAGGTATTAAATAATTTATTAAGGATATGATACAGAGAACTTGTTTGGAAGCACCTCTTTTTTATCAAATGGAGTTAGAAATTCCTGAAAACTGTTAATAAAATTTATGTATACATTTTGAAACAGCTGTATTTAAGGTAATAACATTGCATTCATGTTGGTCTCCTTGCTACATTTGAAACACCCAACCCCATTGCATGTTCACAGTAACATTTTCAGCTCCTTTCTAGCCTGCTGTAAGCCCAGCTGTTTCTCTCAGTCAGTTTGAAGCAACGATAAGTTAAAATTTACAAATGTTCACACTTAGAGACTCACCTTCTGTGGTTTGCTGTGCTCTGGTCTCCTCTCGAGTGTCTTCTAAATGTGTGTCACTGAGGGAGGGGTGTGTGGTTTTGTGTGCCTGGAACAGTTACTTATCTTCCCTAAGCTTCCTCTTTTTAAATCATTCTTTCACTTTTTTAAAAATTCTATCTCCTGACCACTCCTTCAGCATTGCTTCTGGTGCAAGTGCTGTCTCAGAGGCTGCTTTGCCGTGCTCAGTGTTGTTTTGGGTTTGGCTTTCCTTTCTGCGACCGTGGCTGTGGGTAAACACTGGGGTGTTGGGGATGTTCCTGTGCCCAGGTGCCCGTTCACTGCCTGGTGGTTTTGGTGAGGGGTGTTTGTGTTCCACTCACGGGATTTATGTCTTTGCTGTTGCACTGGCTGTCAGAGCAGAGGGTTCACATCAGGCACTGTCCTTCTTGTAATTATTTACCCTGCTAATGGCCTCGTCCTCCTGTCCTGGGGTGTCAGCATGTGGAGCAGCTGTTGAGGGCTGGCAGTGATGAGGGGCCCAGGGCTGCAGGACAGGGTGTCCCCAGGGCTGTCGGGGACAGGGTCACACGGTGTTGCCCTCTGAGCCCTTGGCCAGGCACACCTGGTGCTCCTCTCTCAGGTCCCAGCTGCCTTCCAGGATGCCCAGTGCTTCCTCTCTCTTTTCATCCTGGGGCCAGTGGACTTCTAAAAAATCCCAAAATTTTCACTTATTTTAAGTTAACTTCAATTAATTGATTATTTTCAGAGATGAGGAGGTCTTCCCAGTTGGGCTAATTAGTCAAATTTGTCCCTGTGATGTAAAACCCCATGCTGGAAACAAATGCTCCTTGGAATATTTTGGGTATGAAATTTGCATTCCTCACAAACACCTATTTTTCTCCCTGAAGAAAAACACTTCATATACAGGTGTTCCTGGCCTGGGACAGTTCTTGCCCTTTTGTCTAATTATTAATGTCAAAATATGAGCTTTAAGTATCTTTTCTCTATTTACTGATTTCCAGACCCTGTCTGTTAAGTCACCTTTTTATCAAATGTAGCTTTTAATTTGGATAAATTTTCTCATTTCTCCTCAATGAATTCCCCCTGCCTCACTGCAGCTCGCTGGGTCATGGTGCAGTGTTGGGAAGCGAGGTTACGTGCCCCGTAGGGACGCCTGATGCCCCAGGAACATGCTGGGGAGGAGGATGTTGGGCCTTACCCAGCTGCTCAGAATTTCAGTCCTAGAAATGTCCAAGAAGCGATTTGAAAATTCAAGACTTTGTTTGCGGGAAAACTTGAGTGAAGTAGATGCGTCAGCCTTATTATCTGGTAGATGCTGCTTATCCAAAAGAGTTTGAAAATGTGTATGAAGTGCTAACCCAACCAGGATTTTCTCATCCCAGCAGCTTTCCTGCAAAGTGCATTTGTAGGCAGCTCTGTTTTTGCTCCTCAGTAGTGCCTGTTCCAAGGTGAAGCAGACGATCTACAGCAGCATTCAGCCTTCAAACTCCAACTTGCTGTGGGACCCGGAGTTCATGCTGGATTTCCTTGAGAACCCCTCAGCTCACAGCATCAACTACTTGATGCTGGGCAGGATCCTGAGTGACAACGCAGCCAACCGCTACAGCTTCGTCTGCAACGCCCTGATGAGCGTGTGCATGGGCCACCAGGACCCGGGCAGGTGAGGCCGGGCTGGGGCAGGACCAGGGCAGCTTTACTGCTCTGCAGAGATTTCCTTTCACCTTTTTGGTTTGTGTCTTTTTTTTGCAATTGTTTTAATTTTCTTCCCTGTTGCTGAAAATGTATTGAGTAAAGTACTTGGAGCTACTTTGTTAAATGGGTCTGTGTAGTTCAGCAGAAGGGAGGAGGCAGCAGCAGGCATTCGCTGCCAGGCAGTCAGGAGCAGTTTGGTATCAGCAGTTGTGCTGTTTCAGACTGAACAGCTCAGGACAGTCTTTGCTTGTTAGAAGTCTGGAAATGAGGGAAGGCTCTGCATTAGGTCATTGCCTCCTGGTACAATTGGTGGTTTTTAATTAAATGTGTAATTTATAAGTTATGGATTTTATCTCCACAGATTTTTGAAAAATCTGTTTTTTCAAAGTATTAAGAGATTTATCAGGGGAATGGCTTCACTGACAGAGACTAGGTTTACATTGGATATGAGGAAGACATTCTTCCATGTAAGGGTGGGCAGGCCCTGGCACAGGGTGCCCAGAGAAGCTGTGGCTGCCCCTGGATCCCTGGCAGTGTCCAAGGCCAGGCTGGATGGGGCTTGGAGCAACCTGGGATAGTGGAAGGTGTCCCTGCCTGTGGCAGAGGGTGGAACGGGATGATCTTTAAAGTTCCTTCCAACCCAAGCCAGTCTGGGATTCTCTGGAGTGGGGAGCATCTTTGGCATGGCAGAGCAGCTGAGAGGAAGCAGTTTTGTAAGAGCACAAAAGGGAACATCTAAATGCAGCCAAACGAGTTTCACTCTGGAACAGAGAGAAAATAACTTGCACTGGGGTGAGTCAACTCTGCCATTTCTTAAGCTGTTACATAACCCTGAATCATGCCCCAAATCCTATGTTACACCGTATGGGATCTCTGAAGTGAAATTCATTAATGCCAGTTGATTTTGTGGCTTGTCTCCCTCCTGATGGCAGTGCTGGCTGGGCAGAGGGAAGGGTCCTGCAGTGACCTGCCACAGTAACACTGAGCTGAGGAGAAGTGCCTCACACACCTCTGTCCCTGACGCTGCTGCCAGGAGAGGTTTTCCCAGGTGCTCGTTGTTGACCATGGAGTAGCTGTGGGGTGTGAGCAGTGGCCTAAGCACTTGGGGACATAAACGCCCACCTCGAGTAAGGAAACTCCAGCTCTGCTGCCAAGCACTGCTCTGCTTTGACCTAAATATTTATTGCTTACAAAATCTCTGGGTTCTGTAAGAGTGTGGCTCTCCTTCCCAGGATCAATGACATCGGGAACCTGTGTGCAGAGCTGACAGCGAGCTGCACCGTGCTCAGCTCGGAGTGGCTGGGGGTCGTGAAAGCTCTGTGCTGCTCTTCAAACCATGTCTGGGGCTTCAATGATCTGCTCTGCAGTGTGGATGTAAGTTCAGTATCTTCTGAATACCTGTGACACCTACTTACCCCAGGTTTTTTTAGAGAGGTAGTTGGGCTTCCATTCTACACAAAATGTGGAGCACAAATCCAGTCTTGTGTCCAGTTGAACTTTCAAGTCTTTTAATGAGATTCCTGATAGATTTTTATTTGTTTTTACATCTTCAGTGTTAATGAAAAATTTGAGCAGTGTTTAGAGTTTTCTCTTTGCAAGTTTTTTCCTTTCTCTCTGATGGGATGATGCAGAGTACCAGCGTCACTCTTCAACAGGAGCAGGCAAAGCCGAGTGCTTTTCCTAAGATGCTGATGGATGTGTAAATAACTGTCTCTGTTTTAAGGACCATGTTTTGGTGTTGGTTCCTCAGTTGTAAAAGGGGCGCTACACTTGGGTTTTTCTTACTCACCTGGTGTTGTTCCCATAGCCCTGTTTCAGTCAGCAGGATTATGGTGACTGGTCTGATCCGATACCCCGTTCCGTGTATTTACCCTCAGTTTGATGCATTTGCCTTTGGGAGCCGTTTGAAGCTGTGTCCGTGGGGACATTCCTGTCCTGAAGCTGAGGAAGGAGCCTTGGTGTTGCCTGGTTTTATTGAGTGATAAAATTTTCTGAAGCTTTTATAAGGTTTATGTTTTTTACTCCAGAATTTTGGTATTCGAAATCGGTATTTGTTGAAATTCAGTTAAGAGCTGTCAGTATTTGCCATAAAATGTTTGGGAAATGCATTAAAAGGTACAAAAGGAACAAGTGCTTATGTGTAAATGTTTTACTGTTTATTCTCTGAATGAATTCCTCAGTACTTGTGGCAGGGGTGTGTGCAGTGCTGTGCGAGGCTGTGCAGTGTTTGTCCTTCCAGGTGAGTGACCTGTCGTTCCACGACTCCCTGGCCACGTTCGTTGCCATCCTGATTGCCCGGCAGTGCTTCTCCCTGGAGGATGTTGTCCAGCACGTCGCACTGCCCTCCCTCCTGGCAGCTGGTAAGAAAACACCGAGAGAGAAACCTAAAACAAAAGACTTGAGACTTCCTAAGAAGTGTCCAGGGAGGGGGCGGGCAGGGGCTGTGCCTGGCGGTGCTGGTGCCCTGCAGCGTGGGGGTCCCTGCGGCCCCCGAGGAGCGCTGCCAGGCTGGGGCAGCCTCTGGGCACTGGGGCAGAGCTGCTGCCAGTGCTGCCAGTGCAGCGTGCCCGTCCTGCTGTGTGCAGCCTCCCCTGCTGCTCCCAGCTCCTGGCTGCTCCATGCTCTTGCTTATCAAAAATCTTGCTGTTCTCTTCTTGTTTTTTAATGACTCAGGGCCATAAGGGCTAATTCCTGTTGCTGAAATCATTGTGTTTCCATTTAAAGTGGGGCTGTGAGGAAGAACATGTCCAGGCCTGACACTGGGACTTGTGAGGTCCTGGGCAGATCCTTATGTCCATGTCCTATCTTCCACAGCCTGTGGGGACCCGGATGCCGAGCCTGGGGCAAGGATGACCTGCCGGCTGCTCCTGCACCTCTTCAGGACACCCCAGGTGTGCCTCTTTCCCCAGGAAACAGGTGAGTTGTCTGCTGCCTGACCCTTCCATTGCAGAAAGTAAACCTATAATTGGTTTTTGATGGCTGCAGATTTCATGGGTGAAGGTATTGATAGTGCAAGTTCAAAATTGCAGATGTTTCACTGCTGAGGAGCTGATACCAATGATTCTTAATTGTTTGGGAAATGGTTCGGATGCAGGAGTTTGCTGAAACATTCATTCTCAACACCTGGCAGAGTTGAGAATGGCAGTGGCAGAGGCACTAACGGGGCTGTTTGGGAGCCCTACATGGAAATGGAGAGTAAATGTGATTTCAAGTAGAGTATAATAAAGCATCCAACAGAAGGAATTAGAAAATTAGTTCTCAGGATATATGAAGGTAGTTCTTTTTTCTTTTAAATGTAACTATTTAAGAGGTCTGACCTGTGTGTGTTTGCCACAGACCAAAAGAGGAAGAAAAATGGCAAGGAAAAAGCACCTGACAATTAAAATGAAACAATTCTGGTGATAAGCTGTGTTATATATATATCTGTAACATTTATATATATATATATATATATGTGTGTAACTTAAAAGTATTTCAGCAAATTTGAAAACAAGATTATATCCACATGAAAAAGAAGTAGAAAGAAAAAAAGAGTCAGCTCTTAAGTGGTGTCAAATTCTTCCGTGTAAAAGTAAGAGTAATTTAGTTTTTGACCATAAATGAATGAGCTTTTGTTGCTTATTTAAGCAAAACAGGCAAGAGCCATGAGGAATACTGACTGAGAACAGACAGACGTGCTTTCCCTAGAAATAAAAGTGGATTTGAATGGATAGGAGAAATCATGACTGACCTGTAGGAAGTAGCACACATCAAACACAATGTGATCATGTTACAGACCCTTCTTATCTCTGGCTCAGTTAACCACCTCGAGAGGTGATGGATTCATCCTTCCTCCCGCCCTCCTTCCCACTTCCAGTCTGTGCATCTTCTCCTACAAGTTAGACAGAGCACTCACTGGCTTCTGCAGGCTGCAGAGCTAGGTGCAACTGTGCAACACTCATTTACAGCACTTAATTTTGCCTCATTTGTCTCGCAGATGAGGTAAGGGAAGTAATTTCCTAAATCTGTGACATCAAAACCAGCATAGGCTTCAGTGTCTCATTGTGGTTAAGTTCACTGTTCACATGGACACAGTGAACCAACAGGCTCCTTTTCTATTTCACTGCCCACAGCTTGTTTTGCTATTAATCCATCATAACCACATATCCCAGTTGACTTGATCACTTACCTGTTGGGCTGCAGTTTCAATTTCAGAAGGTTCAGTTCTTTCTTCAGTTCTTGAGCTTCTGTAGCTGTTCTAACTGAGGAGGATTTCGTACAAAGGAAATGTTAGTTGGTAAATAACACCCATTTTTACAAGATCTCCTCTTCTTTCCATAGAGAAATTATTTCCTGGAATTCGTTCTTCCTGTGATCGTCACCTCTTGGCTGCTGCTCACAACAGCATTGAAGTGGGAGCTGTGTTTGCAGTCCTGAAAGCAATTCTGATGCTTGGTAAGGGTGTGCAGAGTCCTGTGTGATGTGTTTGTGCCAGTGTTCATGTGGGAAACGGCTCATGCTAGTTCACTTCTGGGGGACTGCTCCTGGGAAGGAAAACCCTGAGAACAGGGGAAGAATGTGGCTGCTGTCCCTGTTCCTGCAGCATGTGGGGAGTGCAGACTCCAGGTCAGAGGCAGATCTTTCCCTGGTGAGTCAGCCCCAGTGGAGAGGCTTTAAACAGATGTGACTATTTCAGATGTTGACCCTGACCTCCACCCCGGAGTCCCAGTACATATAAACTCAGGAAAGTCCCCTCTCAAATATAGGTAGGAAATTGGGTCTCAGGTAAGTTTTCCCACCTTTTTCTATGTTTTGCCACAAATCCTGGGTGTCTGCCATTGTGGAAGTTATAAAAGCATCACTCTGAGCAGCTCTCCACAAATGGTGAGTGTTGTTTTCCAAACAAGTAACTGCCTTTGGTTTGGCACAAGTTCACCTTGTTGGCACCCTCCATTAGCAATTCAAAATTTTTACTTGCTTTGCTGAAGAAAAGCATCAGATAAAGGGTGGCTTTTGCAGTTCTGTGCTGAGGAAGCAGCTCCAGTTTTATCAGAGCATTCTGGGATGTGCCACTCTCTTCATTGTATTATCTCCCTGCCAGGTTCTTTCCTCTCATCCTTCCTGGATAAAGGTGTGGGCTCATAGTAAGACTGAGGGGCCACTCAGTGGCTGAGGGGCCACTGGTCAAACTTATCTCTTGAACATTGTTAACAGAATGTTAACAAATCAAAGTGAGAGATAGGACTTGGAAAAAGTGCATCTGAGAAGAGTGATTAACTCAACTATTCCTTATTTGCCAAAGCAATTCCTTTCACTCACCTTTTCCAGCTGAGCAGGTGGTGGCTTTAGTTGTGTTTTATTTGTGTAAACCTTTTCCTGCTTCTGAAATACCCATTAGAAAGATGCTTTGCAACATAAAGCTGGAGGACAGTACTTTGGTGATGCCCAGAGTCAGTCAGTGCTGCCCTTTTGGACGTGATGGCCTCAGTGCAGCTCCACTCCCCAGCTGTCCCGTGCCCCAAGGCGTCCGTCCCTGCTCGGAGCCGGGGCCAGGCTGGGAGTTCACCCTGTGCTTCTGCCCTCCAGGTGACGCTGACATTGGCAGCAACAATGTTGGCTCCTTGAAGAGTGAAGAGTTCCATGTCAGAGGCTTCTTGGATGAACTCAGTGAGGAGGAAATCTGGGGTTCCTCTCACACTTTGAAATCCTGTGGAAAAGCTGTTTCCATTGAAACTGCCAGTCTGAGCGAGTATGCGAGATACGTGCTCAGAACAATCTGCCAGCAGGTAACACCCTAAAACTGTTCCTCTGTCCTCTTTTGGAGAAAGGGTGTTATTACATTTGAAAAGCATAACATGTATTTTGGTGCAAAATGAGTGTTGAAGTGTGTCAGTATTTGTGTTCTGTTTGAGTTTCCTGATTTGGGCAATTTGGAGTAGTAAGTTATTTGGGTTAAAAAATGCTTTAGTTAGTTATTAACCTCCCCTGCAGTCTCTCAGAACTGAGGAGCTTTCCCTACCTATACCTCAGCTTACCAAAAAGTTAGTATTGCTTCGAAACTCTCTGGTGAATCTGTCATGTGACTCCTTACAGGAGTGGGTTGGAGAGCACTGTTTGAAAGAACCTGAGAGGCTGTGCACAGACAAAGATCTTATTTTGGATCCTGTTCTCTCAAACAAACAAGCACAGAAACTACTTCAACTAATCTGTTATCCCCATGGCATTAAAGAGTGCACCGAGGGTGACAACCCTCAGCGACAGCACATCAAGCGCATCCTGCAGGTAAGGCACCAGGGAGAGGTGGAACAGCTCCCTGTCACCCTTGTTCAGTGTCCCTGGTGGTGCTGCTGAGCAAGGTTCCCCTGCTGCATGGTTAAAAGTACTGAGGAACAGTGTCAGCTGAAAGGTGTGGAAGTGCACGTATGTTCTTCTGTGGTCTGATGGTTTGGCATGCCATTAACTATTAGAAAGATCAGAGATTGTGATGATCTGCTTGTAACATGAGGTTTCTGCACGTGATGATTTAAAGTATGAAATTTATTTATTTTCTTCAGACCTGTAAAGTGTTGACTTTAATGTTAATATTATTAACAATTAATATTTGCACTGTCAATTCTCCCCTAGAACTTAGACCAGTGGACTCTGCGACAGTCATGGTTGGAGCTGCAGCTTATGATCAAACAGTGCATGAAGGACCCTGTAAGTATTGGTTTTCAAACTTTCTGATTTAAATATTTAATGCAAAAAAGTATGTTAACTTTTAACATAGTCCCTGAGCAAACATGCCGTGAATGTGCTAGTGTACTTGTGTTTCACTGTAGGGTTCTGGGTCTGTGGCTGAAATGAACAGCTTGTTGGATAATATCGCAAAGGCGACAATAGAGGTGTTTCAGCAATCCGCTGAGCTAAACAATAACTCTTCTAACTCTGGTATAGGCCTCTTCAGTCCACACTCTGTTGGAAATTCTGACACAAGTAATACAAGACAGAATGGTAAAAAGACATTCCTAAGGTATTTTTCGTAGCACATTTTTAATTCTTTTAGCCGACATGATGCTTAATTGTGTGTAGATTGCCTAAACTGTTTTGCACTTGAACCAGGAATGTACAGAAATAGTTACCTGCAGGTTCCTTCTATTTACTTTTTATTAACAATAAATGTAGTTGCTATTCTTGAACTTTCTGCACATGAGAAATTGTGACTGCTCAGTCCTCACTCGTGACTCCAAAGGCGTTGTGTCATTGCTTTACTGAGGCAGCTCAGTCTTGTAACAGTTAAAGCTGGTTACAAAACTGCACGGATGCTTTGGCTGAAGTAAGTTTTTTCTGCTCCTAGTTCCTCTGAGCGGCAAGGAGTGTGGCTGGTGGCCCCCCTGATTGCAAAACTGCCTACCTCAGTTCAAGGTAGGGTCTTGAAAGCTGCAGGAGAGGAGCTGGAGAAAGGGCAGCACTTGGGGTCGTCTTCTAAGAAGGAGAGAGATAGACAGAAACAAAAGAGGTATGACATTAGGGAACCCCTGCACACAGAGCTAAACGGTGTTTGTGAAGGAGGAGCTTACTGAGGACTGGATTTTGGCCTCACAAAACGTTATCGCCCCAGAGAGGGTTCCGGTGTTATTTGGTCTGACAAAATACCACTGGTTTCAGAGGAAGAAATGTGGCAGCTTTGTAACCCACCTGCCAGGGGCTATTTTCAGCTTGGTGATGGGAAATGTTAGAGATTTAAAGGAACAGTTAGAGCACTTGTCTCTTCCATTGTGTGGCTGTAGGAGATTTTGCTTGCTGTTAAGGTCCCACCATTGTCATGTCACTTGCTTCCTGTTGGGAATTCAGCTTAAGCTCATCTCCAGCTCCAAATGTGTGAGAATTTTAATTACGTAATGGTTATTGATTTTCCTTCAGTAAAATATTCTTCCACAGTGACTGAAATGTTTTTGTACTTTGTTGGGGTCTAGTATAGCTAGACATTCTATTGAATTAAGTCCATGCTGGAATTTTAGAGTGAGTCAGGCAGCTTTTGTTCTAATCAGAGCCTTTAGGGGAAACTTCCTTGGGACTTACTTCAGACCACTGACATGGATTAGAAACTTTAGCTGCCTTATCGCCACCAAAATGACATCCCTGGTTAGTCAAAGTAGTCTGTCTGCTGTGCTCCTGGGCCAGGCCTTCAGGTGTGTGGGCAGTTCTCGCTCCCTCAGGGCCCCGCTGAGCTGGGGGATTTCAGTAACAACTTGTGCAGCTGGCCTGACTGGGACTCTGCCTTCCTGGGAGAATGGTCCCTAATGCCTCTGCCAAGGCTTTAATTGACTAAAACAGAAACAGATGCAGCAGTGCCACTTAAGGGAAAAAGTGTAGACAAAACAAGGAAGGGAGCGAGGATGGGAAGTACCAAAATAACTTTACTAATGAAGTGCTGTGTTTGCTTCTCCTAAAGCATGTCCCTGCTGAGCCAGCAGCCTTTCCTGTCACTGGTACTCACTTGCCTTAAGGGTCAGGATGAGCAAAGGGAAGGGCTCCTCACATCCCTGCAGAATCAAGTTACTCAGGTAAGACAGGCACAGAACCATGAGCACCCTTGGTCAGGTGGGTGTGTGTCAGCAGTTCTATGTGTATATGGTGGTGTAAACCCAGAAAAATTACAGCGGTGTGCCAAAAGGAGCAGTCCCAGGAGGGGAAAATGAGGAGGTGTTTGTTCCTCTTTTGAGTGTGAATGCATCTTTTCTCCTAAATTTATTACAGAGAGATGAAATGAACTGGAGTCTGATTTCAGTTCTTTCTAGGAAAAACAATAAAGGTGTTAGTCCTGAGAGCATGTCTTCCCAGTCCCTTGCTTGATCCTGGAAAGTTTTTATAAGTTTAAAACTGTCCTTCTTTAGGAAAAACCAGCACCCTCTCCAGCTGGCACAGATTAAGAGTTTTGCATATTGTCAAAAGGAACATTCCTGGCCCCAGACTGGCCCCTGCCTGCAGCTCTCCTTTGGGTCTCTCGTGCTTACTCACAGCCTCTGCTCACAACTTAGTGCTCCCACCCACTCCTGCTCCAGCCTCCAGCAGCTCCTTCAGACTGAGCATATCCAGTGCCCAGAGCAGGGGGTCATGCCTCCTTTCTCTGAGTGTAGTTTCTGTGAGCTGCTGTGACAGTGGGAATTGGTACCTGTGGGGCTGTTATTTCCCATATTGCCCCTCAGCTCAGGTCCAGCTGTGACACAGCTCCACATCCCAGGGAAATTAATTCCTTTGATGGTTTTTTCCCCTAGTTTCTGCCACTTGGGCTTTCATTTCATTGTGTGGGTTGTCCCCTGATTTGCAGCTGGTCCAGCTTCCTTGAGTTTCTGTCATTTCTCATCTGGAGATCCCACCAGATCCTGTTGGGAAGCTGCATCCAGTGCAAGAGATTTATTGACTCACCAGTAGTGAAATAGTGTGTTTCAAGCAATATTGCTAAGAAATGCATAACAAAGCTGGTTGGGTTTTTCCTGCAACAGGAAGATGCAGTCACACAAATGACTCTTTACAAGTTAGCCTTTTCTTCCCATTGGTTTTCTTAGTCTGTTCTAAGCCTTAAATAAAGAGAAGGATAAAGAGGTCAATAGTCTTTTATGATTCTTTATAGCTAAAGGGCCACAAATACTTAGAGGGAGAACGTTAGTGGAAGAAAACAACCTTAGTCCAATGCTTTCTCTGATCTCCAGATCCTCAGTAACTGGAGAGAAGAACGGTACCGGGATGATGTCAAAGCCAGGCAGATGATGCATGAAGCCCTGCAACTGCGTCTCAACCTGGTAACAAAACTTGTGGTTATCCTGCTGTTACGAAAAGATGCAGCAGCTGCTCGGGAAGAGGTGGTAAGGAGCGAGCAGCTCCGAGTATCCAGCTCCCAGGGGACTGGATAACTATTTTATTCCTAAGTGATCCCTGTGCCAGGGGAGCCAAGGGCTGTGTGCTGCTCAGGCGTGCAGAGCCCTGCTACCCGTGTGCTGTTTTGCAGGTGGGGGGCATGTTTGACACGGTGCAGAGGAGCACCCAGTGGACCACAGACTGGGCCCTTCTGCTCCTCCAGATCATCACCTCAGGGACTGTGGATCTGCACACCAACAAGTATGTCTGCTCTGTTCAAACAGCCAGTTCGTGTCCTTAGAGCTTTAAGCTTAGGTTGCATGCATGTAGTTGTTACCTTTTTTATCCTGTTACTGCTTGAGTGGGACGTAGGGGTTCTCTGCTGGCCTGGGATGGGGGCACCTCCATTTGGGAAAGCACTGGAGCCTTTATTAACACTCCTTCTCAGCTGAGCATTTTCCCAAGCTGGACTCTGTAATTCTTACTGACTCTGTGGACAGTTTGTGCTGATGAGCTGCCTTTGGGGCCTCTGTCATGAATCAGATCTCTGGATCTCCTGGCAGTCATAGTTCCCCAGGGTAACACTTGTCTTTACTCCCAGTGAATTGTTCACAACCGTGCTGGATATGCTGGGGGTCCTCATCAATGGGACGCTTGCCTCGGACCTGTCAAATGCCTCCCAAGGAGGGCCTGAGGAGAACAAAAGGGCTTACATGAATTTAGTGAAGAAATTAAAAGTAAGTGTCATGAATGTCATTTTCAGCATTTCCTTTGAATTGCTTTCTGTGCTCATCTTCTAATCCTATCATTCCTAGTGTTTGGGGAGGCCTCTTGGAAAAAAAGGAGAGACTGGGACATTCCTAGTAGTAAGAAGGGGAAATAGAAGAAAATAAAAATACAGGAATGTGGGTGTGGGAAGAGATTCCTAGGATTTTCTTCATATTTGATTAAAATTGGGAACCCTGCAAGACACTTAGTTACTTTTATTCATGTTTGGGACACTAAATTTGTATTATGTACTTTCTATGTTGCATTTAAAGAAGAGATGAAAAGAAAACTTACGTTCTCTAAACAAAGAGAAAAGCCCAAAACCCTTGCAAAGCCACTTGCTTAAATTTAGTAAAAGTACTAAAAAATAAAGGAAATGATTCATGCAGAAAGTGGATGTTTTCTAATAGTGAAAGTCGTGTGTGTCCTGTCCCCGTCTGTGT